>NC_040883.2:5235553-5835553 GCF_900634795.4 Betta splendens | reverse complement strand
GCAGAGGACGCTAATGGCATGTTAGGGGAACTCGGCTCGCCTTAGATCCTCAGACTGACAAAACAAACGGCTGCGCTGCGGTTCTGTCTCACCCGTTGCTTAAATTTAATGATCAGCGCTTCTGTGAAGCGCGTTCAGCCGAACAATGTCAAACATAAAAGCGGAGGAACATAATGCGTGCGTAATGAGTGCAGGGCTGCAGTTAGCTGCAGACGAGTATCGGGGTGTGTTTGCCCCAGCATCGTTGCCTTTTTTTTTTTTTTTTTTTTGTTGCTGCTGTTTGTGTTTTCGCCGTAATAGGCAGAGCAGCGGGCTGGCAGTCGGCTGCATGTAAGCTGCAGCACAAACAAGCTGTGTTCCTTAAATGACACCTCGGCTCCGGGGACCTTGGGGCAACAGCCACCTGATGTGTGTAAAAGTTATTTCAGGCATAAAGGAGTGTCAGTCAGTGTGACAGCCCTTTGCAGCACACACACACACACACACACACACTCCTCTCATTACCACCCAGCCAAAGAAGGCTTGAGTAAGTGCTGCTCTGTTCAGATGTTCGCGCACTCTTCATTGCCTGTCAGAGCTCAACCACACAGAGCACAGTGCGACAAGGAGCTTCTGAATAGGAAGAAAAGTGCTTGAGAAGTAAACTTTTACTCTCCTTTTTTTTTTATTATCGTTGCCGAACAGGACTGAAAACGAGGAGAAACCCACCGTACACTAGACACCGCCGATGTTTTCCGTGCTCAAATTTCCCAGAGAAATTTGTGTTATTATTATTATTACTATTGCTTTACTGTTTATCATAATCGCGGCCACAGACAATAGAGAGGGCACCGACGGGAGCGGGAGGAAATTATGGGTTGGACTCTGAAGGCCAGAGGTAACGTGCGGCAGAGGGGTAGAGGTGGAGGGAGAAGATAAGACACTTGGGAGAGAGGATGAAGTAAAAGACCATCTGGAGGAGGAAGAATGATAATGGGGGGGGGGGGAGAAAAACAGAGGCGAGACCAGAGGCTAGTAAGAAGAAAACAGGAAAGCGCTCCGGGCTAATCAGCACTTACTATGAAGGCCTGCAATGGTCTTATTCGTAGGGTGCTCGGGGCCCAGAGGTGAGCTGGCAGGCATGTTAACAATGCATGCTCCAAGGCCAGCGACGGTGAATAATGTTGTTAGGAGTGAACTTAGGCGCGTGTCCTGTCCTTTTTCTAACTCCTCCAACACGCCTGGTACTGACTGTTAATGTGACACACACGTGTTTCACTGAAACTTAAGCTAATTTCACTTCTTCTCTTGTGTATCTTCTACAGAACTTTGTGTTATGACAGAGCACTGTTCTTAGTGTCGCTCAAACGATGTCTTGTTGGGGATTAGTATTAATATGATAAGGGCACATCCATTGCGGACATTTTGATGGCTGCGACTACATCTTCCTAAATGGCTGTTTTCATTCTGAGAGGTTTTAACAGATGCAAGTTTAAATAAAACCCAACTTGTGTGGCAGAAGCGATGTGATGAATCTATTAAGATTCCTTAGACTCCTTTCAGGCAAAGTAGACTTTTGCTGAGGTTAGCGAAGACGCTAGTCTAAGAACAGCAACGCAGTGGTTGTGTGGATCGCAACGAACATTAGCTTCAGTGCATCATTAAAACTTTGTTAAGTGACTCATTATGAAGGGAAGAGGCTACGACAATGAAGCTGCTGTTATGTGATCGCCAGCACTCCTACTATATTATACAGTATATAAGTAATTATAATGTGTTTTTCTCTTATTGTGCAAAACTGGCCAGAGAGCCCAGTTATTTTATGAGAGGCAGAAACACTAGCTGTATCTCAGAAATTGTATTTACTTCAAAGTCCTTTTATGCAAATGTTGAAGGTGCTGCTCTACAAATGTGTTGAGGCGGTTCCCAAACTGTTCACTTAGTATTCAGCCACAGCGCCTGTGCTTTACTCACATGTCTGGACTCATCAGTCCCTGCTGTAATCAGCAGTGCTCTGACAGAAAAACAAGGGGTGTGCTGGAGAAACGTGGAGCAAACTCAAATGAGAGGCCAGGGTAAACAGTGACAGGGCCAATTCTGGTTCCCAATCTCACTGCAAATAGAGGTGAACAGGGGAGCACAGAGCCTTAACAAAGACATAGTGGCATCTGATCACAGCGTCCCAGCATGCTGCCAGTGTAACAGGAGCCAATGATGAAGGGATTTGGCTCCGACTTTAATCTAAGAAATTAAAAAGTTTGGAAGAAATACTTCATCAAACAAAAGAGGTTATCAAACAGCTATTATTTAATTAGTTTGAAACTCAGTGTGTTTTCAATTGAAGTAATGTTCCAATAAAAGTCATCAGATCCATTCAAGCATAAAATATCATGGATGATATTCAAAACTTAAATAACTCACCTGCCTTTTAACGTAACTTGTTTCTCTGGGTAAATTTAATCCATATTTCAGCACCAGGAGCTATCCGTGGTCCTGACTAGCTCAAAAAGGACACATAAATCTTGACAAGTCTTTTGATCTATGATCTGCTATGATGCACTTTGTAGATGTTTTCATATGGGGTTATGACATATTCACCCCAGGCTCATGGGTGGCATTCGTTCACACATCTCTCCTCAAGCTAGTTGCCAGGCGTGGTGCTGTGTGTGGTGTTAAACCAAGCAACTACGCGCCACTCCCCCACACAGAGCTCTCTGATTCTCTGTTACCATGGATATCTGCCATGGGAAGTTTTTGCAAGGCCTAACCTTGAAAGCGCCCCAAATAGCATCAACTCCAAGTATATTATATTGGAAAAATGAACTGCCATCGCTCTAATTAGTCCCACATTTCATATCCCCTTTCAGCAAATTCCTATCTGTGTAGTTCATTCTCCCCCCCTGCTGTGTTCAGTGCCCAGTATTAACCAGCGTGAGAAAAGAATTTGAAGATTACACAGAAAAAGAGGCCCCAAATTAGAGCAAATTAAAACATGAGACAGATTATTATAGCTACCTACTTTATTGCTTCACAAAGGCAGTTCCTCTTTATCGTCTGAGTTTGAGGTTTTTGGCTCAATATGAAAGACTTCATTCCTGAAGCACTTAAAGGTATGCACATCACAGAAAAAAATCAATTGCCTCAATTTTATCTTTCAATTACTCCTGCCCTAAAGCATAATAAAAGGTAGCCTCAGTCCACCATTTAAGGTTGTTCTGCTAATGGGCAACTTCAAGTTTGAATCCAAGTACCATATCAATAAAAAGATTTTAGAAAATGACCGTATAATGGTCATACCTGAATTATTTTAAATATAAATAACCACTGTTACTCATCAACCCAGCTTCACTCTCGGGGGAGGGGTGATGTTACCCCCTTTCAGCAAAGTGACAATGCGTGAGCCGAGCGGCAAAGTGCCCTGAAAATAGAGCAATGGTGTCAGTGGCGCCGCACAAATAGCCTTTCACAGAAGAACGCCGTGTTGAGTTTAAGGACGGTGCTTGAGAGGTAGATTTGCAAGAAGCTGCTATTGTGTTTTCCTTCGTGACATTACTGACTATTACAAAGCTGCAGTGTGAATAAAGCGCCAGTCGGTGAGTCCAATCGGCCCTCCCAGCTATTTTCCGGCACAAATATCAAAAAAATCCCACTGTTCGCTCCGTGCCCGTCAGCAGACGACCACTGGGGCAAGCTGGCTAATGTAGTGGTGCACATGGCAGCTAAGAGCAAACACTCCCCTCGCATATACATACAGAACAGAGTAACATAAAAATGGCAACTGAACGATTTAAGCGCCTACTATGAGTAGTGGACGTCGGATGTGTTGTATATCTTGACTCTGACTAACACACTGTACTGCAGCTGTAATTGCATTAGAGGAATGACTCCTTTCCTGGCACTTTAGCTGTTTGTGTCACTTGCGGGTCAACATAACTGGCTGGATGAAGGAATTGTAGTGATTTATTCTTAGCCACGCTTGTGCTTTGAAACACTAACACCTGGGATGGTCTTGAAGCTTTCAAGCCCTCTTTCACGAGGCACTCTCCAGATGATAAGACAGACGCATTTCAGATGGTCCATCTCTGGTCTTTAGAGAGCCTCTGCAACCATGGCCTCGGTCCCATCCACTGATCGTCCTCCCATCGCCTCCCTCTCCCCTGCAGCTGCTTTCTCCCCCTCCCTCCCCCCGTCCTGGAGGATTTCAGTACCAAGTGAAACCTTGTTTTATCTCTTAGCACAACACAAGTAAAAACATCAATGGAGCGGAGCTTAAAGCCTAATGCCTCTGTTCTCAAGTGTTTTTCCTCTGATATACCAAAGCAACATGCCACAGCCCTGTATTCCCACACAGAGTCAAGTGGAGGAGGAGTGTGTCTGTGCAGAGTGCAGGTGTGGGTGGTTTGCCGGGGTGGGGGTGGGTGGGGGGGTGCAGCTGGTTGGGGTCACACTAGCTCAGTGTGCTGAATGGCTAATGAAAGGTTTGTGTGTGATGCCTCGTCTGAATAGCAGGCAGGACCGGGACACGCCTCGTCTGGCTTCCAGCACCTTCCTGGTCAAAACCCAGCATTTAACGCGTTCTCCGAGAGCAAGGGGCTAAAATCCTTCTCTTAACAAGCTCATTATTTCACATTGTTTTTGTCCTTTGCTCCTCCTCGACGGTGGCGGCAGGAAAAAAGGGCCGTTTGATGTGTGTCTGTGTTGTACGAGGGTCTTTGAGAGGGAGGGCCGTTAATGGATCCACTAATGATGTGGCTCCTGCTTGCGCGGATCCTCGCGGTATCGCCGGGTCGTCTGCATGAATATTCAGAGGCCGCGCCGCTGGAGGAGAGGTGGACGCTCAAGGTTACCTTCGAGGGCAGCGGAGGACAAAGTTTGGGAGCTTGTTGTGCTTTGAAATCATTTCCGTCAACGGCGAAAGCGCAGTGAATAACCAGAAGACCAGTTAAAATCAATAGGAACAGTGAGTTTTATATTTGTCGCGTAAGAGACTGGAGATAAAAACAGTGATATCTTCATCGTTGGACTGTTCTTTTATGATTCTGAATTGGGCCCATTAAAATCTTTTTGGTGAACAACAAATCTATAAATAAACCTTTAAAGCCGCTCAACTTCTAAATTAGACCTTACATGGACTCCTGCTGTTGCATTTACATCTGTTCTACATCGCCTGAATTACCAGGATGAATTTCCTGCATCTCATAGGATGAAACCCCAGTCAGACCATTCATCACTGTTTTACCGCGCAGCAGCAAAAATCAATATCATGGTTATACTGAGTGGAATTGACTGAGTGTGAAATTGCAATCAAACAGCAACTATTACCCTGAACCAAACAGATACTACGGAGATGAATGTTGTTTACAAATCCCCCTGAAATTCACTTTACATTGTTATAATGCTGGGTTTAGTTGTACGTCGTCGCGGGCGCGCGCGTGCGTCGCTCTCTGAAATGCAATTCTGAAGCGTTGTATTTCCCAGACTTCAAACTCCATTTGTAGCAGATTGTTACGACGGCTTGTGTCAAATCAAATCAAGTCGTGTCAAGTCGTGTCCAGGACCACTTTAACAAGGTACCTTTGCCGCAGAGGGCTGAACGGGAGCGCGCTCAGTTGTGCGCCCTCAGCTTGGATCTCTGTGCTTTTTCTGAAGATTTCTCTTCGCAGAACAAAGGATATAAATAAAAATCTAATATTCAGGAAGCTTAATATGTGTATTACATCAGACAACTGGCGCAGTTAAAGGTTTAGCATTGCTCTCTGCGTGGACGTGTAATGAAAATGTGCAGAAGTGCCAGACGAAACAGCAATTAAACCCTCGGCGGCTTCAATTACCGCCTCCATGGGCTCTTCAAGACCAGTGACCACGCGTGCACCTTGACAGGACGGTCCAGGTGACAGGGAGCCACTGCACCGTCGATGGTCAGGGTCACCAGCTTGGAGGCGTTGCCCTGGCAACGGCGACGATGCGCGTGGGACCAATACGAGCCCAAGTAAAACGATATCACAGACAAATACAACTCAGGGAGTTTGTTGTTGTTAAGATTCGGGGACTTTAATGATTCCTCACGCCCAGATGATAGTAGAGACACCCCCCGACCGCTCTGCTCTGCGCCGCCTCCGTCCGGCGCCGGATGGAGCGCGCCGAGCCAGAAGGCAACGCGGGCTCTCCGGCGCATGCTAATCCGGCGCAGCGTTGCGTCTGGGCGCCGTGTTTGGCTGCCCCTTCACTGAAGCGTGTTTACGAGTGAGACAGGCCTGTGCAGATCTCATCACTTAGTGAAGGTTGTGGCCTGCATCCACAGCCCACCCTCCTCCGCCGCTCGGGCAGGTTCCTATCACTTCCACCCCCAAATTGGAAGTGACAGCTCACTCAGGCAGAGGTGTCTTTGCCCCCCCCCCCCATCAGCAGCCATGCAGCCCCACTCAGAGCTGTCAGCCTGATTACATATGAGTAGGATGGGGGGGGGGGGGGGGGGGGGGGGGGGGGGTCCAAGGAAAGGAGATGTCCAGCTGGAGACAGAGCACTAAACACATCGTCTGTCCTGCTGGCACACATTGGCCGGGGCACAAACCACCTGTCCCCAAGGCTGCCACACAACCGAGCTGGACGCCTCTATCACTCCATCGCTGCCTTCAAGAAATTCAACGATCTTCCACGCTGTTTTGTTTTTCTATCGTCTGGTCTGCAGAGTCCATCCTTCTCAAACCTTCACCGGTTCCCTTCGCCCGTCTTCTGTCTGTCTTTCTTACTTTCTTACAAATTAAAACAAGTACTATCTCATCTTCTCCGCTCTCTTCCTTCCTGTCTAATCCTCAGTACCTATTACTGGGAGCTCAACTCATTTACCAACTTTTCATGCTTGTGGCAGCTCATTACACAGATAGAGCTACCTGCCTTCCCTCTGTAGACTCACGGAGCAGCGGTTTACCGGGGATCAAAAGTAGATATGCTAAATGATAGGAAGCATTAAATTACCGCGGCCTCTGATGTATCAGAGACCCCCAACTCTCTTCCACAGGAGCAGAAATACATGTTTTTTTACCTAAGTGGTGATTTTCCTGTTTCTTTCTGCCTCTCTCTGCTCAGGTGTGAAGCTGGGGAGCACTCCACGGCAGTCAAGAGAGGTACGTCTTTACTTCCTCCCAAAACACAGATACGCAGGTTGCTCCCACCTGTTATCTACCGCAAATAGTAATTGTCAGCCATGTACTCACAGCATGTCTGATAGCATCTGTGTAGAGAGGCTGACCTCACACTGCGCATTCAGCCAGTGAGACTTTACTGAGTAAACAGCCCCAGTCAGAACAGGCTCAGGGTCCACAAAGCATTAGAACACTTTATTGTTATTCCATTTCACATATTCCATTAACTTTTATTGAAGTTATACTGTAGTTTTTTTATTGGCTTATGTTCCCACCTAGATGATTTTTCACATGTGTATAACCTTGCATATATTTTGCAAACTGTTTCATATTTTATTTGCAAATAAATAGTTTTTAAGAGAAAGTCTGATTAAAGCAATATTAAAATGTTCACAGATTTAATCTAAAAAATGTTAGAGGGGCTAATAAAGTATATGTGCTGTCTCCTCTGTTGTGATCAACAGCAAAAATCTGAGCAGCATAAGTTGTGATGTGCAGGTCACTGCCCCCCCCCCCCCCCAGTCGCATTGCTCATTAGACGCCTCCCTCTGTTTTAAGCTCTGCACTCATCCCTGCAGATGAAAGAATGCGGTCATTTAAGTCAGGACGAGGATGAGCCAAGATTCATGATGGTCTCATCACCTTCTCTGTTGTAAAATTAAAATTATACATCCCGTCCATTGGCTTTACGATGTCATTAGAGCATTTAATTGAAATAAAATGTCAGAATGCATGATGGCCGTGGGCATCCGCTGATGGTAATTCGGCAGTAGATGAGTCTAATTTAGATTCCTCATCAAGTGTTTATAAGACATTTATTTGATTTTACAGCTGTGTTTATTGATAGGTTTTCAGTGGCACTGGGCAGTGGATGACATTTGGGCATAACAAGGTTAGACTTTTGTATGAGGTGCAGTGAAACAGCACCACCACGTGGCCTGTCTGTGTACTGCAGACAATATGTGCTCTAAACTGGGTTATAATAAGTCAGAGTCACCAACTATAACCAAGTGTGATATATGTGTTTTGCTTATGTATTCACATTATGAGATGCTAATGTTCTTTGCTTGTGTGTGATTCTTTAGACTCTTTCTACTCAGGAGAGAGAGAGAGGAAAGCCTGAAGCCTATCTGGACCTGCCTGCTGGTCCAGATGGCATCCTGTCCAGCCCCATCCCACCGATGCAGTTCCCCCACTTTGAGAAGAGCAGACTGACAGCCACCCCCGAGTCTCGCGAGCAGGACATCGGCTCTCTACGAGTCTCCAAAAGACACAGGAAACTGCTGAAAACAAGTCCCCCGATCAATCACACCAACAACAACGTTTCCTCTGCCTCCTCTTCCTCCTCCATTCCCTCCTCCTCCTCCTCCGCCTCGGGCTCGGGCTCTTTTTCGCTAGAGAGCTGGAAAAGGCTCTCGGACGTCCTGGAGGCCCGCAGGCAACTCATGAAGGAGATGTGCGCTAAGTACAAAAGCAGCATCTCCAGGACTATCACCCGCCATCACGTGAAGCACCTCTTTGTGGAGGACAAGTACAAGTTGCTGTACTGCCAGGTGCCCAAGGCCGGCTGCTCCAACTGGAAGAGGACCCTGATGGTCCTGGCAGGCTTGGCCCCGAACACTCAGAGCATCAAACACGACACGGTCCACTACGGCCACCACCTGAAGAAGCTCGACAGCTTTGACCGACAGGGGATCATGCACCGCCTGGAAACCTACACCAAAGTCATGTTCGTGCGGGAGCCTTTGGAGAGAATGGTGTCGGCTTACAGGGACAAGTTCGAAAACCCCAACAACTACTACCACTCGCTTTTTGGGAAGCCCATTATCTCCAAGTACAGGGAGAACCCCTCCTGGGCTGCGCTGAAGACGGGCAGCGGGGTCACTTTCAAGGAGTTCGTCCAGTACCTGCTGGACGTCCATCGGCCCGTGGGCATGGACATCCACTGGGAGCAGGCCAACCAGCTCTGCAACCCCTGCCTCATAGACTACGACTTCATCGGGAAGTTTGAGAACATGGAGGAGGAGTCCAACTTCCTCCTCCGATGGACCGGAGCGCCGCCCAACCTCACGCTGCCCAGTTTTAAAGACAGGAACCCAAATGACAAGAGGACCTCTATGCAGATCACGCAGAAATACTTTTCACAGGTGAGCACGCTGGAGAGACAGCGCATCTATGACTTCTACTACATGGACTATCTGATGTTTAACTACTCCAAGCCTTTTAAGGATCTATATTAGCCGACTCCTGTCAAGACTCTTGAATCACGGTCACATTCCACTGCATCACTTCCCTGGCAAGGTCATAGCATATCATCAAGAGGCCCACCCTCGCGCATATGAGAAATCAGAGACACCCGATTTCCCTCTGAAGCAGCACATTTCACCGAGGCTAGCGTGTACGTGTGTTGTCGTATTAAATACTCCGTTCATCCACAAACGTAAGGTGTATATTCACTGCTAGCACATGGTGAGAGGGAGTTTTCAAAACGATAAATGTTCTTTTTAAAGAAGCTATGGGAGCTCCTACAAGCTATTATTGCGCGACAGGCTTTAACTCCTGCCTTACTGTGAGTCAAGTAACATCTGCAAATGCGTCCGGCGGCTTTATTCACTCTACGCGAGCACAGCGTCGCGATGGTTGAACATTTACAGGCTTCGGGTGACTCCGGGTGGAACACGAGCAATGACACCTGTACATGCTGCAAGTTTTTCAGACCCCTTTTTACACAGTACTTTTACGACACAGTCTTTGCACTTACTACTTGACTCGCAGCAAGTTAGGCATCAGTATACCTCTATATAATAAAGATATTTCATTTAAAACACTTTACTAAACATAAAAGAAAACTATAAAAAGTAATAAATCTTTAAAGTATGTCAAGTGTTGCCCACTTGGAAGCTTCGTGCACCTATTGTAGCATTTATGTCTTTTGAGGTTTGTGCTTTAGTCCACCGCCGACACTGCTGTAGGTACTTTCTTGGGCTGCTGAGTGCAGGACATCCAGGTATTAGCAGGGTACCAAGCGTTGCTAACTACCCTTCTTAAAGCCTGTTGGTATTATTGGATAGTTCGTTGCGAGGAGCAGGTTAAAGAACACAAACCTGCGTCTGGATCTGAGGACCAGGATGAGACGAGCCCCCACACAGCACCATCCCCACACTGCGTCCAGAGCAGCTCTCACTTCCAGATGTGACACTGTCAGTAACCCTGTGCCCTCTGTACGTATCACACCTCTTTTACACCAACATAGGCTTTTTGACACAACTGTGTAAAACTGTATAATGGGCATTCAGATGACTATATATTTTTCTATGTATTTCTAAAATCTCTATATATACATAAATATATATTTAGTGGTTCTTGGTGAAGTTCTCTGTTTATTTCCTTTTCGATGTCTCTGATTGTTCTTACGGTAACATTAGTGTTGTGTAACTGAAGAGTTTCTTTCCAAAAGAAAATATCCACCAGCTAAAAACAAGACATCTCGAGAAAGCTGTCAATTGAGAAATTAACGACATCATCATTGAGAATACATTTAACTGTGTCACTGAGTGTGGTGGCAACATCTATGGAAATGGGTGCTTGTAAAATGGATATATAACATTTTGGAAATTAGCTTTCTAAGTACTTCTCCCTGATTTGTTCTGTTTTTCACTGAGATAACAGACCCTGTACAGATGGGCTGCATTTCATCTAGATGTGTGTGTGTGTGTGTGTGTGTGTGTGTGTGTGTGTGTGTGTGTGTGTGTGTGTGTGTGTGTGTGTGTGTGTGTGTGTGTGTGTGTGTGTGTGTGAATACGCTATTTATACTCTTCATCTAAGGTATCAATGCCTGTGTTTGTTGCTACTATGCTGAATCTCCATCTCACTACTCAGCTGATGGTAAAGTAAAAATATTAATAATTCCTAATGCTACCTGACGTAGATCTGATTGTGTATTCATGTGTGCTAATGGCTCAATGGCTCATATGCCTCAAACCTTGTTAAATTATGGATCTAACCCTATTAAATATTTGCTCTAACCTTTAAGAATCCTATTGTATAACATTAAACAGAAACTCTAATAAGATAATAAGGGGCTGGAAGCAACAGACCCATCCTTTAAGACAGCCGTGAACTGGAAGCCTTGATTATATTGACTGAATGGAGATCTCAGCCAGGATGTCTGCAGAAACAGTTTCAGCTTGTCATACTGTGATGAAATATGATGCGCTGATGAAGTGACACCAAAAGAAACGCTGTAGGGACACGGTGCAATGATGACGTTGATCTCCTGGGTGCTGGGATCAACCTGTGGCCGGGCTTTGAGGCTGCGATCACTGTTCAGCTACGCGCTTTGCAACTCGCTGGAAATGAGTGTTTTGTAACACACTGCTTAGGTAAAAATAGATGTGTTCGCCTCGGTGTAAAAGGAAATCCATGTACGCACGTTCTAGCAATTCTTTGGTTGCATTGCCCTTCCACAGTAATGGTGAACGTATGAACCTATGTCAGTATGTCAGTAGGAGGACCTTTTCATTTCCGAGTTTAGGTTATGGTCACGTTTTGTGTAGTTATAGCCAACGGCCAAAACAGCTTTTGCATTATGATGAGTATTACTCCTGCAAACACTCAATCAGCCCCTGTCCCCTGCTAATAAAGTTTTCTTGGTATGTGGGTGTATGAACAGAGTTATCAGAAGCATATATACAGTAACAAGTGAATGTATATCTGTTTATTGTTGGTGCAAACGTGTATAAAACATGATCTTATGCCCTTTGCCTTATTTTACACTGCCAATCAAATGGTGTATTTCAGGAAGACATTCTTCAGGTGGTTATTATTTCTGGCTGATGAGTGTCTACTAATAAATTGTCTTTAGCATTTTCAAGGTGTGCACGTTCGTTTTTTTGGGGGGGGTTTTTTGCTTTGTTTGTCTGGTTTCTGAACTTCGCAGTGTCCCCTAATGAGCTGCAGAACGAGAATCACCAGAGTAAAGATGAATCCCATTCTGGCTCATTGTTCATCAGCTCAGCTCTATTTGTTCTTTTTTAAATTCAGTATGTGTATAAAATCATCAGTTAGTGCTGACTATGTCAGTCTCTTAAATCCATCAGGTAAGTACTGTATATAGATATATACTTAATCCTCCCCTTTATATTCAAAGTAAGCAGTAATTCAAGCCAATCAACGTCACTATGAACACCATCGAACACAGTAATGAGCAAATAGTGGCTAAAAACTACACACAGACTGATGAGATTCTCAATGGGTTCAGGTAAAGGTGGGCCTGTTTTCATTACATTGTTTAAGAGAGTTGAATTTATTTAATTATTAAATCTTCAGCAGACTACAAGCTTGTAATGATTTCACACCCACAGGCATCACTAACTATAATGTAAACATGATATACAACACTTTATTTACAGGTGTGGTTTATATATTATATTTTAAAATAGTTGACATATTCACCACTTTAATCTTTGTCATTGTATTTAGCCAGGAAAACATTGTAATCACTTAAAACAACAAAACTCAATGTTTAATGTTACAGTAATTTCTTTATTTTACTTAGGTAAAGTATCTTTACTGTGCATCACCTCACAAACCCACACATCTGCAACATACAACCTACAACATCTGACAACTTGGAAAAACAGCAAGTTCAGTTCAAAAGCTTGATACTTTTATTTTTTCCTCCACACCCATTATTCTAATTCCTGTTCCGAGGGAGTGGATTAGCTTCATTTCCATTCTGTGATTAGATCAGAGTGAGCGCCAGATGGTACCTGTACTATATGGTGCTTTAGATGGTAACAATTCACCTGAGTGATGAGCAAAATCTGTCACAGCAGCATTTATTTTATCCTGCCTGCATGTTACCTACAGTATAACAGCATTGTGTTAATGAAAACAAATGACTGCCTTACGTCTTTTGTGTGTGTGTGTGTGTGTGTGTGTGTGTGTGTGTGTGTGTGTGTGTGTGTGTGTGTGTGTGTGTGTGTGTGTGTGTGTGTGTGCGCGTGCGTCCGTGCGTGCGTGCGTGCGTGCGGCAGATGAATATCACAGCACAAATTGATCACTCTGTAGAGTCAGAAATTTGATGAAACGCCCGAGGCTGATTCCTGCAACAGCTCTTGTATAAGTCATGAGAGCAGGTTGGGGGGGAGTTAATGTGTGGAAAAAACAAAAGCCATCCATTTACCTCATTAGTGTGCGTGGAAAAGCTTGACAGGCTTTGAAGAGAACGTGGTTGTGTAGCTAAATCAGCTTAAGGGCCCGAAGCAGGCGAAGAGACGCAACCAAACATCTTCCCAAAGTGATAAACAACCTCGCCTTGGTTGGGCAGACTGTAAACTAAGACTTTGCTCCATTTTCTGAAGTATTATTCTGAGTTCCTCTGTTAATCTTCGTGTTTGCCTTTAAGCCAGCATTAACTTAGCTGACGACAGGTTTCCGCTGATTCTCTTACAACGGAGCTCCACGGCCGGCGCACAAAGCACGTCCACGCCCGTGTTTTAGCACAATTCGCACACTCTGCTGCGTCTGCGCTCACAAAGACAGCGACGGCGTCGGGCCTCGACAGAACGTGGCTGATTTATTGGCAGAACAAAAGCAATTTGAGACGTTGACTCCTCGCTTCAGTGGGGCGACTTCTCAGAGGCAGAAAATGTTTCCTTAAATGTCAGAGACCGAACTTGGTTCGGATACGCGCCAACTAAATTCCCCCCCTTCCCGCGTGAAACCCTCGTTTGTGTTGGCAACGCACACTCCAGACACATCTCTCAGCGTTATGATCCCCATTAAAATGATCTGCTCGACTTCTGTTATTAGTCAAACAAGGCAACACGATTTCATTTCATGGAAAAATATCAAAACTCTGCTCCTGTTGAGGATGTGCGCGCTTCAACCAAACGCTGCGTTTGGTTGAAGAACGTAGCTCCTCTCATCCTGGTAACAAGCTTTTATGGTTGATTTGGCAGAATAGAGCAAACGATGATATCACTGTGTGACTTCAGAGAACAGAATATGCCATTTCTTTAGTAGAGGAAGACCCAGTGCCATTAATCTCTTCCATGTGTTCACGAACAGGACACTGAGCTAAAGACAAAAGTCTGTTGTGTATTTTCAGAATCCATCAGATTCAGATTCAGAAATGTTCCAGTCAACCACATGATGGCAGTGCTGCATCTCACATACAGTATTACAAACCCCAACACTCCTTTTGCTTTTCAACAACAATGCCTCCTATGTACTCTCACACACAGGGGTTTGTTCAGTGTAGTAATGTGCACTTTGCTCTCCAATTTGCTTCCACCACCTGTCGCGCTCCTGTTTAACACTAAAAACAACCCCATGAAAGCCTTTGTAAGTCTTGTAATTAAGCCGTACAATGGCGTCGACATGAATTATGCAGCAGCTTTAATGAATCTCATCAGTAAACACAGGGTCTACAATGAAGTCGGCCACACGAGCTCCCGTGGGCACAGCGGTTCTTTAACCTTTAGGCTGTAGCTCTACCGAGATGACACAAGTGCCAGAATGTCCAAAACATCTGGGCTGGTACAATAATTCTCCTTCTCCAGCTCTGTTGACAGCCAATAAAAGCACATCAAGGATTGAGGCAAACATCTGGGAGGTGAAGCAGGTCCATTTCATGAAGGGTGCATATATTTCAGATTAGGAAATGAAAAAGCATGTGATATACAGATAAGACCGTGTGATGGATGTGATCAGTTCATCACACAAAGGCTTTTATGAACAACAGATTCAAAATATATTGAAAAAAATCCAGCACAATTCTCTTAGATACATGAAGTGTCATGCCACTTAAGTACAGGTGGTCATAGTAGAGCAGGTCACTAAAGGGCATGTTATGGTATGTCAAGAAAAATATAGCTTAGTAACGTACAACAATAAAAAACATCTAGATGACTAGTCTATGTCACTTTTTCCACCACATATTATACAAACTGTGAAATTAGATTAATGAATGAAATGAATGAATGAAATTAGCTACTGAACATTTCCTCAGATTTGAACCTGGATCCTGGAAAGTATCAGCTTCTAACGACTGCACTGTCCAGTGAAAAGAAAAGTGATGAAGTGCAGACATAAACAGTTGCTTCTTTTATTGACACTGACAAAAGTGAATTTTCTTGACGATTTCTGAAGAAAGACAGTAGAGAGCAGGTGAGTGAAGCTAGCTGGCTTGAACGAAGTCTGGAAAAATGCGATAGTATTCTATGTTTTGAAAAAATGGCACTGTATAGTGTGTGGTGAAATAGGCCATTAAAAAAGGTCATAGCATAGTATGGTGCAATACATCGTAGTATAGTATTTTCTAAAAAATACCGTAGTATAGTTTGTGGTGAATAAATGTTCATAGTATCAGATGAAATGCTGTAAAAGCGTTATCGCCCTGTATTTATGCAGGACATGAAGCTTGGGAGGATTCTATTAACATTTTGTACATTCAGTATCTTTTGGTTTATTATTCTACACATTATGAGCCAGCGTGTGCTTACTGTACATAAGCAACTATCAAACAAATGCTTCACAAATCCTCCTAATTGTTAGATGTCATTGAACAACAACAGCGTCACACTGCTGCTGTCTCCTTCACCTGCTCTGCAGTGATAAACACGCGAAAGCAGAACCCTCCGTACCCTGAAAGGCGGCTGCGCTCCCCTGCTGCTCTGAAACTGCTGCTTTTTCTTCGTCAATAACGGCGCATCGAGCAATTGAGCGAGCCCAAGGCGCTCGTTTCATTCTGGAGCGACTCGGCGTCACATTTGGCATCGTCCCCGTGTAGCTGGCAGCTCTCGCACACACCCGGAACTCCACCCGGCGGCCGCTGCCTCCCTCCGTTCGCCTCCGAGGCGAGAGCGGCGAGCTTTCGACGAAGCGGCGCCCGCTCCCGCCGCGTTCCTGACTGCGTCTTCCCGCCGTCAAGCAGCGTGAGTGATGGGAGTGACAGGGAAGACACCTGCCCTGAACCGGCGCTGACGGAGGGGCAGCGAGCGAGGGGGGGGGGGGGGGGGGGGGGGGGGGCAGCGAGGCGCACTGCCTGCTGGGAGGAACACACGACCAGGCAACAAACTTGCAGAGACTATCACTTATAGTGACAGGCCAGGAGGCGCCGTGCTATTAGCAGGCCGCGGGCCGGGCCCCGAGCAGGGCCCGTCCTGCCCAGGATGGATGGGCCTCTCTCCTGGGACTAAATTAATACTGGAAGTCTAGTGAATTGCTTTTGGAACAATGTCCTCCTAAGGAGCTAATCAGACAGGAGTTATCTAGCGGTGCCTGTAGGCGGCCGGCGCGGCAGAAGGCAGGTGCGCCTCGTTCCCGAGCAGGACGCGGCGCCGGCGTTGTTCATTAGACTCCGGCGATGATGAATCCGCCGGGAGTTTCCGGCGAGAGTCTGTTTGGAGCTCAAGTCCAACTGCCACATACGCGTATGTTAGTAAAAGTTCCGTCTCAGTCTCCCACGAACAGAAAGGACGGCCTTGGTGAATACATGTTACTGATTTTAAATTATTATTGCACTTTAAGTAGTTCTATAAGAATACTATAATTAAGCATCGCTGGGTTTCGCAGCATTAAAAGCTTAAGGTCAAAGGTTCTCTGCAACCAACAGCTGGAAGAGATCAGTCAATGAAAGCCATTCTGAAAACTCTTAGACGTTAAAACATTAAAAACACACCCAAGGTATCGTCCAAGGACATGAGTCTTCACAGCACACAGACCGTATGGAACAATGTGCTGCAAAAGACGGAGCTGAGCTCCGTCAAGAGTGGAGCGATGCTGTGAGGAACTACCACAAGAGGTCTCCTCGGTCTCCAAAGCATTTACAGAAAGATGATGAATCATTTTCAAAATGTCATTTGATGTGGATTCAGTATCTTTGCTTTTGGAAAAATAAAAACTTTAAATGCTTTAATCGTTGATTTTGTATCATTAAAGAGTAGAACAAAGGTTTGTTTAGAGTCAGACACAAGGTTAATGTTGTAATGTAGAAGGCAGATCACACCTCCAGACAAACAGCACATTATAACAGCTGGCTTTTCTTAGCGACTCTCTACACACTGGCTTCACGGAAACAAAGCGTTCCACGTCAGAGGCATCCAGTGACAGGATGAGGTCAGAGAGGAAGAGGGGACCACACACACACACACACACACACACACACACACACACACACACACACACACACACACACACACACACACACACACACACACACACACACACGCCACTGAACCATAAACTCTCTGCTTACGTGCACAATAGAAGCTCAGTGCTGCTTTTGGCTACGTAGCACAAAGCGCTAGTGAGAGCGAGCGATGTCTGCAGGGCGCCGGCTCCGCGGCGTGAAGTGGGCCGGCCCGGGAGGAAGCGTGCAGCGAGGCCGGGCCGGGAGGAAGCAGAGCCCCGGCATCGGCTCGTTCACGCCCCCTGGGCCAGGCATTTTCAGATTCACTGCACAAAACAGATACATCATGGGTTAACAAGGCACAAAGACATGTCCGACAAAAACAAGCCTGGCTCTAGTAGCTTTGTGGAAAAGGACACAGACAAATGCTGGTTATAGAATATGGAACAAGATTAGAGCATTTGCAGATGCATTAAACAAATATTCAACTTAGACAAAAGTAATTTAATCAATAATGAACTGCTGAGTGATATAAGTCTTGGCCTAATGGGCTTTTACCTGGACAAACACTGAAACCATGTACAGTAGTGGGTCCATCATCATCATCATCATCATCATCCAGGATGCTGCTTTACACCAGGCGTCCAGAAGGGATCAATATAAGTAGTTGAAACAAGCAAACGCAGAAATAAAGGTTTGCAACAGAGCGACAAAAAAGCATGCTGTAACATGTAAACATGTGAACTCCAAGCAGACACTTCACTGTCAAACACTGCACTCAGATCAGCAGAAGTGTCCATCTGATCGTCCATCTGAAGTCCAGTGTCTTTAAGCTCCCGTTGTCGCATCATTCGGCTCCTTCGTGGTTCTTTGAGTTCTTTATGAGCTCTTTTTCTCATATCTCTCACAGGGAAAAGATTTTTCAGATATGACTTTAGCCGCCGCCGCCGTGTTCACTGTGGGGGGAACTGAAACTCAAAGGACATGATGACACACGCGCGACTGTGCCATTCCCCGCGCGGCCGCACAACACAACACAACGCGAGGCGGAGCGGAGCGGCACCGTCGAGCGCGCGCGAAAACTGGCTTCTCCCCGAGTAAAGTTGGTGGGATTGCACGTTGTGACCATAACATGTCATCAGCCAGCAGCCTCAGTCCCTATCAGGCCGTGCGCTGCACAGAGCACTCTGCTCTAGCCCCGGGCGCTGGCCGCACTCGCTGGCACCCTTCCCCCTGTCGCCTCTCTCTCCCCCCCCCCCGCCGCCTCTCTCTCGCTCACCAGGCCGCAGTGACCCCCCCCCCCCCCCCCCCCCCCCCGGCTCCTCCGCGGCGTCGGCGCCGAGGCCTCCGTGTTGACAAAGCAGCGGGCCTTCAGCAGCCACATCAAACGCCGCCGCCGCTGTTAGCGAGACCCGGTGCACGCCCCCCCCCGCCCCCCCCCCCCCCCCCACCCACCGCTCCAGTCCCGGGCCATTACCAGTGCCAACAACGCGGCCGCAAACGGCGAAAGAAAAAGGCCCCCGGAGGATGCGGCGGCGCGCCGCGAGCCCGACGCGCTCAGGACCAGATCCGTGTTTTTTCCGAGCGTTTTTGATGGCAGCATCGTGACGGATGATTGTACAAATATGAGGCGTGAGTCAAGGCCGGGGGTTGATCCCGTCATGACACATGCAGTCTAATGAGGAGCGCGGTTCCTCTGCGGTGGCAGGGACTCCCCCCCAGGCATGCTGAGTGGGGGGGGGGGGGTTATGTGTGACACATACCAGACGTGATTGGCGACATCACACTGTTCACGCTGTTACTGCAAACCAAACAGTTGCAGCAACAAAAGCGAAGAGATCATTTTTTCCTCCCCCCGTTCACGCATTCAAGGCATGATGTTGGATGTGCGTAAGACTAGTTGGAGCCAGAAGCAGAGCAACATATTTCAGAGGCTTTTTTTTTTTTTTTTTTTTAAGAATTTCAGAGAGTATTGCACTTGTAGCCGTCACCAAAGAGAGTCTGGATACAAGAAATGACACAAAACAAAGTCGCAATCTAACCTTTTCCTCCCTGGCAGAACTCAGACGACGCCTCATCGAGCGCTCCTCCATGTCCTCTCAGCAAATTAGTATTATTCTAAACCACAGCCCCCCCTCGGATCCCAACGGCAGACGCCTGCATTGCCTTGAGGTCTTGTTCAGGTGCTTCTCCAGCCTCTGCATGTTCTGTGATTATTGCCTCAGACCACATGATGGCAGCAAAAGAGATTATTTAGCCAAATCTCAAAGAGGAATCCAGATTTTGACGTTGCGTGAATCTTACATTTACAGTGAGTAACAGCGTGAGCCCAACGTGGGAAAGCGGCACATTTGCAGTCAGACCATCTATTCTGCGGTCAATAATTACACTGGGGCTCGTTTAGTTTAACTCCGGCGTACGTGGATCCTCCGGGGGGAATTCTGAACACGCCGAAGACGATGCAGCTGCCTGTTCGGGCTCTAGAACACCTTTGTTCGGGGAGCAGGAGAGGAGCGCCGCCACGCGCCGCCGCCACGCGCCGCCGCCGCACCGCAGCACGAGGGTGCACGTCGGCTGCTCTCGGTTAACATTTACTGAACGTCTCAGCCGATCACGGCAGAGCGCGGGTGACGTGACGGCATCAGGGTCATGGCGGCGTCACCCGTGAGAGTGGGGCCGACTCGGGAGTCCACAGACAGCGCGAGCTCCCTGTGTTCGGCTCTTCCGGAAAACTTAATTGCTGGCATTAAGCACTTGAGGGAATTCCGCGCTGTGCTCGTTATGTGTTTGTGCGCAACTCAACCCCACACGTTCTATTAATAAACCGGCACCCTCTTACCCTCGCTCGCCCCCCCCCCTCTCTCTCTCTCTCTCTCTCTCAGAAATAATGAACAATATGTGTCGCTGCTGCACCTCAGACACACACCAACATCAAGCGGAATGTCAAATGGCTGGAAGAGCGGAGCGATTGACAGCAACCGGGCTCCACAGGGCATGCAGATTACTAAAAGCAAGTTCTGGATGTTCTTTTCAAACTTTCTCCACATGCCAGAGGCGGAAGTGGGAGTGCTGATCTGATGTCGAGACGCTTGAAAGGGATCCTTGCAAATTCGAGCGTTTAGGCGGCTGGCTGTGACTGTATTGTACCTACGGTTTCCACAAGTACAGTGTCTAGGTGACCTCGGATGGTTCGATCAAACGCTACATGTTCGTGAACTAGATGCTAAAAGGCGTCGATAGAAATGACGCGAACTTCGTGGCTGTCGTCCACCGTGTGTACAAAGAGCAGAGCATAGTGCTATAATTCTATAAAAATACGCCTTGGGTTTAGCAAAACATTGTTTTCAGTGAATAATGCGATACTATAATTAATTAAATTTACACTTCGACGCGTCAAAGTTAATGTGGTAACGGCGTGTTTTGATGATTTTGATCAGAAAGACGTGCTGACATATTGTATCTGAGGGGTAATTCATACAGTAGACGCGAGAAAAGCTTCAGAAACACACATAATCCTCTGTTGAAGGGGAGGAGAACAGCACAATATTGTCCTCGTTTGTGTCACTTCAGGCTACACCACTAATAGCACCTGCTTCTGAGCCCACAGGCAGACGTATTATTCCTATAGGGTCATGCATTAATTCAAACACTTTATTAACATATGTCTGAGGGAAACGGAACGTTTGACATATTTTTTTTTCTCCTGCTTCTCCAATTTAATATTCGTTGTCACAGCGTCTGCATCTCAAATCTTAAGAGTTAAGTCAATTTCAGAATTCTAAAGGCAACCGGGTGCGTTTACCGAAAGTAGAACACGGCTGGTGTTTCTGTGCGTGGATCACGGAGATCAATCAGCTCATTACTCGGGTGTGTCATAATTAACCACGCAAGAAGGTGGACGGAGTTTTTGGACCAATCAGAGCTCAGGGAACTTTTTTGATTAAAAACAATAAACTTAATACGCTTAATAAAAAGACTCCTAAAAATAAAAGAGCAACAAACTCAAGGACCAGGAGTAGAAAATAACCGACAAAGCGGGTTACAGACTATGTGGCTATGGCAGAAAAGGTCATGTGACCAAGCACGTGGCAAACAAGGCTAAACTGACAGCTTAACAAGGCCTCATACAACGTGTGACGATCACAAAGAGACACGGAAGGGACAGGTGAGTCCGATTACGCTTGACAGACAGACCCGGAAGTGCGTGCTTAGCAGGGGGCGTGGCTAATGGCAGACTAGTCGCCGGTCTGAGCGTGACCAGATCCTCGTGTGGGCCATTTGTTATGATCAGGTTTGGACTTTTAATAACCCAGGACCGAAACAACCTGCGTGCGTTTATCGTGGTGAGATTTACCGTACAACTCCACAAACACACAAGTCCAGTAACTTATTGAGATGTTTGGATCTGTTGTGAGATCTCAAAGCTGAATGCAAATCTTCGAGATGACCTAGTTCTTCCCTTCCACATAGACACTCCGCTAAAATCCATAAATTAAGGAAATTAACTGATGGGGCCCGGGGCCACTTTGTAAGCTATTTAAATCTTTAAATTTACAACATCCCCGCACACTACATGTAATTGAACTAACTGGAGGCTTGTTTCCTTTAATGAGAAAAAAAATCCAGAATCCCCTCAGGTTTGTACCTCAGGAAACAATAAATCTGCGCCACAGGGAGAGACAGGAGCGCTCAGAGGCGCGTGGAGTCTGTCTAATTATGAGGACTTGGGAAAGATGCATTCTCCCACTCCCACCAGCTCCGCTGTCAAATACTATTGTATTTCTTATTTTAACATTTAAACGTACTTATTTAATTACTCTTAACGTGGACGTAACGTCCACAATGTTCGTAGACACAATGTTTATGGTTTACGCGCGACAAAAAAGTCTGTTAATTCGTAATGTTTCATCGTCTTTTAGTGGTGAATAAAGTGTGCAGTTACAATTAGAAGTATATAAAATAGTTCCCGAACCATGTTTCCTGTGGGCCAATAATAAGGTTCTACGCTGGTTGGCGCCAAATATCAAGAAACGGATGCCCCAGCCCTCTCAGGATGCTGGTACAGAGTAATTACTGGGCTCAATGTTGCATCAATTATTCACAGTTATTTACCCGCAAATAAACAAACACGCAAATAAATAAATAATCGTCTCCTCGGCGTGAGCACCTGCTTGAATCTCTTTGCCTCTTCACTCTTCGCAGAGGTGTCGTCGCACTTTAGCGCCCCATCACCCGCACGCGTCTTTCTGTGCGGGATAAATAACAATAATCATCCAGAATCTTATTTTGCAAAGGTCTGGAGGCTGCCTGCTTTCATTGGAGAGTGAGGTGGCGGTGGTGGGTGTGTGTGTGTGTGTGTGTGGGGGGGGTTGTTCTGGGCAGATATCTCCATCCAAGCCCTGCGCTATAATTGAAATGGCGCATTTGGCTGCAGGCAGGTTGTGAGGGCGCTTTCTGCAGCAGCAGCAGCAGCAGCAGCATGCATGCATGTCCATAGACGTCATTTGATTTTAATGGCCTGCAGGAAATTTGCCGTTACAACTCCAGACATTAAGGCGAGGGAGAGGAAGGGAGAGCGGGCACACGGGGGGAAATCGCCGCGTGAAAGATATTGGTTTAAGGACATCTCTTCGTTTCCAACATATTTTTCTACCGAGACTTTATCAACAAGTTACTGCGATTTTATTCTATGTTGACCGAGTGGAGGACTATGGCAGCCCACTTGGCTTTAAACTTTAAATATAGTCTGGAGATGGAAATGTATGCCTGCTAGCTGGAACTGCCTGGGGAATTATTACATCAGACGAAATGACAATGATTAAAATCTGCTTTTTGCTGCTCTAAATCTATTGAGCGACTGACGGTTGCCTGCGAGGTCTCGTGCCCCCCCTCTAAATCACAACTTCACACCGTTAAGGGGAACGGTCTACTTTTTGCCGAAAAATAACATAAGTTGTTATATCTGTGCAGTCATAATTTGGAGAATAGGGGTTCCACGTTTTCTTCCTTGAGAAAATTGCCTGGGCGAGAGAGTGGAGTTGAGCTAATTGTAGCCTAATCCCTGGCCCAGAGGCGCTCGGGCAGCCCGGAGCAAGAATTTTCTTTTTTAGCTCTGCTCTGTTATTTAGAGACGGATTATTGGCTTTCTTCTTCTCATAACAAACCACAGGGGCAGTTTCGTTTAGGCAAAAAGGCAGCCGAGAAGCTGAAATACGGCGCCGGGTCCCCGCAAGAGCGCACATTTTTACGCGTATCCAAATAAGAGCGGAGAAGGGGAAGGAGATCGTCTCATCTATGTTCAAGGTAAGGACGCTTCCTGTGCGCTTTGGTACAAAGACGCTCGGTGAGGACAGGTCGAGCCGGGCTTGCGGTCGAGCCTTTAGAGCCACGCACGCTCTTCGCGAGCTGTCCATCCCGGCCACAACCTACTGCCTTTCCCCAAAACGCGTGTATTTTGTGTGGGATACGGAGCAGAGACTTGGCTTTTTCCGCGAGGCAGCGTAGGTTCGCGCTGGAGCTGGATGCTGGCGTGGCTGTGCCACAAAGTCGAGGGCGTTTGGAGAAAAAAACAGAGATTTGACCAAATTTGCGCTTTACGCGAACAGCAGCTTGGATCAGACCCGCCGCCGGCACGGATTTCGCCCGGACTCCCTACAATGTTTGAAACGGTATGGTGAAATTTTCATACTACAGAATGCAATGCTTTTTAATCACGGCGCTCACGCGGCTCGGTCCGTGGGCTGCAGTTACGGGATGAGTCGAGGCGAACTGGTGCCGACGAGCACCACGACTGATGCTCGACCCAGAGTGATTTTTCGGTCTTTTCCCACGCGCTGGGCAGTTGTGTCATTTGCGGAGCGGGCTGTGCGTTACACGTGCCGCGGCTGTGCTTTTAATTGCACGGCAGCAATAAGACGCCATGTTGAGCTTTTGGCGGAATTAAGGGCAGCGCGCGGGGCTCGTAGCGTTCGTGTGCAGCGGGATGTCGCGTCACGTCTGTTCCCGTTTCACGGCGACGTCGTCGCCGGGTTTTAAGTTGGGTCGGTGGAGGGAGAAAGTTGATGCCCGGACGGATGCTGTGGATTTGTGGAGGAATTTATCCTGCGTTTCCCTGTGCGCGTGTGTGTGTGGAGGCAGAGTTGGAGCGTGTTAAAATGATTTTAAACCCCTTTTCATTAGCAAAGGGGGATTCATTTGCACATATATGTCCATGTATGTTGTGATTGCTCGGATGATTGGCTGAGAGAGACAATAAGGACTGAACAGAGACCGGCGGAGCGGCTGCTCTCGTGCAGCCCAAACTTCTTAAGTCTTTCCAAGTTTTGTTCCCCCCTCGTTTTTCCTGGGATTTGAAAAATAATGCAGTCCTCCTGTAATCGTGTTAAACGAACATGATACCGGTGGGAGGTGGGCGCTCGCCCTTTGAAAAGAAAAGGGCTGGAAAAAAACACACCACGGTCTCGCTTTCTGCCCGGCGGCGCTCCACTCGGAGCCGCGGGGCTCAAATGGACTTTCACAGCGGCCTCCAGTTTGTCAGTGACGACCAGAAGCAGCCAGCAGAAACGCACAAAGCGAAGGGTTTCTGTATATTGACTTCACTTTATCCAGAATAAACCTGTAACTGACGGAGTTGCACATTTAAGCTCCGCGAGTGTTTTAACATTGCTGTCAGGAAACGTCCGCACCGAAGGCTGTTCTGACGCAAACGATGAACAGGCGTTTCATCACTGACCGTTAGAAAAGGTTCAACAACACCATATATTTTCCTTAAACAGATACTACTGACACTATTTGCTAATTCTATAGCACATGTGCCATATTTCTGAAAAGCCACCGGTTTGAGCTCAGGTGGTTTGCGTGTTGGCAAACAAATTGCGCACGAGTGATTCGGAGATTAACGCCTCCTCTGCGCCTGCGGAACGAGTGCGGAAGCAAACTGCGGCGTTTCGAAGTGGAGCAAAAACCTTTAGGCGGACGCGTTATCAGCCAATCAAACGTGGCTCCGCGGTAAACCGGGATGCGTCGTCCCAGACCTCTCGGTGCGCACTCCACCAACTTTCTCACGGCGGCCCGCGTTGGAAAACCTCCTCCTGTTTCGTACAGGTTGCTCCCCGGGCGAGAGGGTGACGGTGGCTTTGGCCCGTTAACGTGGAGACGGGCGTGATTCGGAACGACGTCGGCTGCGTTTCACGGATGCGTTGCTCAGAAAGTTACTTCGCAACTTTAGTCCAAAGCGTGTAGGTACACAAACAAGCTATTACCTTAATCTTGTTTTTTGTGTAGTCAGTGTATCTGAGTGTGTTAAGGGGACAAGTTACGCCCCCCCCCCTCCCCCCCGCTGTGTTTTTCTTGCTCTCAGATTGGCGCTCGGTGCGTCTGGGTGCATCACGTCTAACACATAAGGCGACCTTTAATTAGAATATTGCAGCAGCAGTTTGTTTTATTCCCCTGGAGGCTGACACCTAGCACCCCCCCCACCCCCACCCCCACCCCCTCCCCTATCGCTCTCCCCCTCCTTCTATCTGTCTATCTCTCTCACACCGGTTCTCTAATAAGCATCCTCCTATCCTCGCCCGCGGTGCTGCATGAAAAGATGCAAACATACTTAATTAGAACGGTGGCAATAATTTCCCGGCTAAATATGCGACCAGACAGACATGGAAGTGATCTGATACCATTCAAAGGATACTATCTGCTTGACTGTGTAGGATCACTGTGGTGACTTTTTTCCCCCCTCTCCGGCGTCTGTTCCAATGGCTTTTCTCTACACTTGCTTTCAGGAGGGTAGAAGTATGTCGCGGCTGTCTCTGACCCGGTCCCCGGTCTCTCCTCTGGCCGCTCAGGGGATCCCTCTGCCGGCTCAGCTGACCAAGGCAAACGCCCCGGTCCACATCGACGTCGGGGGACACATGTACACGAGCAGCCTGGCGACTCTCACCAAGTACCCAGACTCACGGTAAGACGCGGGGCTTTGTCATTTATTGGAGGAATGAGATGTTTTGTAACGTGGGTGTTTTTAATTTTTTGTGTGATGGTGGAATTTTTATTTCTTAAACCTTCCAGTAAATTTAAATCAGTTTATATCTTTCTTCAACGGCTTCAACTCAATTACAACATTTAAATCAGTTATCACATTGTTTTATTGGGCTGCTCCTAATTAATAAGTTGAGTGCACTGCAACTTTTTTAATGACAGTCACCTTCACAGCCACTAGTTTAATATCTCTCCAAACCAGGAGAGAACATTTCTTTTCCCCTTCATTATTTCCAGCCTTGCTTAGCTTTAAAACCATGAACGGGATTGTTTTTGTTTGTTTTACTAGTGATTATTTTAATTGTCTAATAAATACCTCCCAGGCTTTCATTTTTTTATCTCTCTTCACACTGCAGCGTTTCAAAAACTCAGCTGCTGCCAAGCTGACAGCTACAGTGCTTTTCACATGTTGTTGCTGATTTGGATGCTTCAGCTCGTGTGAATTTACACACCAAGCACACACTTTTGCAGCCACCTCATTTTGCAGCCCTCGTTTTTTTTTTTTTTTTGTTTGTTTTTTTTTGTTTGTTTTGTTTTTTTTGTTCCACTCAGTAAATCACAGTGTTGAAGTGTGTGAACCCTCCGAGGAAAAACAGTGACGTACACGTCCGGACCCCTGTCATCAAAGCTGATGTGGGGCAGTTTCAAATCTGATTAATTTCTAGCTCATTGGCGTTTACATATTGATTTTTGGGGGCAATTTTAGAACCAGCATTTCGTTGTAGTCCTTATTTGAGTCCCAGAAGAAGTTATTTTGAAAGTGATTTTCATTTATTATTATAGATTACATTACTTGTTTACAGTTGCATACTGCTTATACTTTCTGTTGCCCGTTTATTTGTGTGGCCAGGAAAGGAAAGGATTTGAGTCCTCTCGGGCATATGAGAGTTACATTCTGTCGCACATAAAGCGAACAGAGCTTTTATTTTAGATGCACTTCCATTGTAACATGGAGCCACGATGATTCAGATCGTGTGAGAGCGGTGGGTAATCCACCCTCCCACTTTATTCGCGTTTTTAGCTCCATCCACAAACGAGGTAAACCACCGGCGGTAGCTCTGAAAGCAAACCAGTGATAAAGTCTCATTCCCTTTCAAAATAATGGCGCCGTATTAAGCCCCTTCCCTTTTTCTACTACAGGGTGCCACTCAAAGCATTACGCAGCCTTCAGTTGTGCGTCAGCTAGCAGAATCCCATGTGGGCCAAGGTAAACATACAGCAGGTTGTTAGAAAATCTGCCAAATTGGCTACAGGAAACAATCCACATAATCCCCTGGTAATAAAGTCTTGATATTCGTAGAGACTGCTGACAGGAAATCCCTGACAACTCTCCCTTTATTCCCGACTGTAACATGTCATGAGAAAAAGAGAGCTCGCCCCAGTCAAAGGGTTCTGATTGTTTTTGCTGTTAAGATGCCTTTTGCGCCCGTGTTTTTGTTGTTTTATTAGATTTTTCCACTGGACACACCCTCCCAGTGATGCTGATGCTTACGTTTTAAATCGCGTGAGAACACGTCGTCGCTTTTTGTCAAATTTAAAGTTTGCTTATTGCAGACGTGCTCGTTTTAATACGCTAATGTAGCTTTATACTTCACGCAGATGTTGTTTATAGGGGAACACAGTGTGTGAGTAGAGCACAGAGTCATGCTAGAGCACCTAAACAGTGTTTTTACAGTGGAGTAAAGGCCGGAGACCAGTGTGAGTGTTAGCTGAAATGATCTTTCCTCTCTCTCTCTCTCTCTCTCTCTCTCACACATGCTCTTTTGCTCTCACTCGCTCTGTTTTTCCCTTTCTCTCCGTGTAGCACACACATGCATACGCTCGGTGTTTCTCCCAGCCTCCTCAGCGTACCGATGGCCCGAGGGCTTCACTTTCCACTGGAGCCAGTGGAAGGAGGGGCCCTTTTGTGTGAATTAGGATAATGGCTGACAGCAGAAAGCAAAACAATTACACTGGCATAGCCGTATACTTCCAGCTCTGGTCCGGTTCGAGGGCTGCACCGAAACCGCTGCGACCAAAAGGAGCCGGGTTAAAGAGTTTAAAGTCGATGATTACTTTTAATAGATCGTCTCCTACATAATGCAGCGTGCCAAGAGAAAGTTAGTCTAGTAACTAATGTGCGGTTATTCATCTTCTTCTGTGTGGGCCATATTAAGGGACAGGGGTTATGAAACATTGATGCACACTCTGTGTAGCTCAAAGAAGACAGTCTCAGCAGTCACTTGAACAGAAGCTGAGGAAATTAGGGGAAATGTTCCAGCGACGAGGAAAACTATTTTGAAAGGACCGCTGGACATTTTTCTTTTTAAAGACGGGTCGTCTGAGTCCAGAGAGACGACGGATCCGTGCTCCTTTAGAGCTCCGTGGTGGTTAACAGTTTACTTTAACTGTCAGTGCAAATGAACGCCATTAACGAGGCTATAACATCTTTCATCTTTTTACATGTCATTGTTAAGCCTCCGCTACAAAGTCTGCACTGGTACATAAAGAAAGCACAAACGATGATGAATATATGGCGATAGAGCGAAGTTATGGAGCCAAAAATAACAAGCACCACGTTTTCATGAAGCGTGATTGTTGGCAACACGTTTTGATGAAACGTATGTGAAATGAAGCTTCCCCATTGGAAGTTTCCCCGTCTCGTCCCGCCGCAGCATTAGTTCTGACGTCGCTACGGCAACCGTTTGGACGCGGAGCCCGTGACGCTCCCTCCGACCCCCCCCCCCCCCCCCGTCTCCCGCTGCACGCTGCTTTTAGCATCCCTGGCGGTGGACGCGAGCCTCCTCCCACCTCTCTGGCAGCGCTCTGCAGCTGACCAGCAGCAGAGCGCTGCCAGGTGTTGCCCACCTACTGCCCCCCTGACGTGGCACCGCCGGGGTGGGAGATCTGAGCCGTGCCTGTCCTTGATAACCTCCTACACCCACCACCTCCCTCATCCTCTGACTCCTTCTGTCCTCGGTGTTTTCATCTGTGCTTTCCATCGCTCCTGCATTTGTTTCTTTCTCTCTCGTTTTCATCCCTTATCTGCATTTCTGCTGCCTTTCTCTTTCACCATCAGTCTCTGTATCCTTCTTCGGCCTCTCTCTCTCTCTGTATCTTCCCTTCTAATTTCTTTACACGTCTCCTACCACACATCCTTTTCCTTCTTACCTGTTAAAAAACAACTCCAATTGAGGGATTCAACAGAAAGAGGAAGAAAAAAGAGAAAACGAGGAGGCCAACAGAGAAAGCAAGAGAGCGAGTGAAGGGAGTGGGAGAGAGGGAAAGAAAAAGAAAAACAGGCAGCATTTTAATTGCTTTTTAAAAAAAGTGGAGATGAAAAACAGAGTTAGCCTGGAGGGGTATGGTGAAATTCTAGCTGGAAGAATTGCAAGACCATATGAGAAAGGAACACCTCGGGCAAAACAGGGAGATGAGTATTGGTTTTTTATAAAGCATTTTGCATCGATTTCCAGAGAGAAAACGAGTAGGGGAGAAGGATGGAGACGGAGAAAGGAAAACAGAGCGAACGCGAGGACGGATGGCAGGAGGGGAGCGAGGGAGGCACGACCGTCTTTGCTCGGCTTCTTCACACAGTCGAGTCAAAAGGGAGCACAAAAGAAGCAGCGGGGCGAATTTGATGCGATAGCTGCGGCGCGTCGGGGCTGACACATCGGGGTCAGGAGGCACCTGATACGCCAGCGCGCGCTTCCACCGAGCAGCAGCCTCTAATTGTACGTGCAGAGCCATGAGTGGCGCTGGTGGAGTCTGTTCAAGGCGAGTCGCAGCCCAATGTGGCACCGCAGAAAAGTTGACCAATATGAAAACGCCTCCTCCAACTCCTCCGCCGGCGTTCTGGAGGTTTAATTATTGAGGAGGGGTGTTTAGCATTTGGGAGTACAGATACGGAGAGGCAGATAGAGTGGAGGTGCCCAGATGAGATGATTGGAGCAGCGAGGGGGGGGGGGGGGGTCTGCAGGTGAACGCCAGGAAGGAGAGAGGAAATGAACATCTGTCCGAGGGCATCTCCAGGCGCGGCGCCAACGCGGCGCGATGAAACTTTAAAGATAGCGGGCGATTTCCATTCTTTACCTTGATGAGCCCCCCGGGGCGCTCTGCGACTGACTAAGCCCCTTAATCGCGCCTCCGCGCCGGAGGGCGGCGTCAACGGCGGCGCGGCGCCCGGCAACAAGTGGCGCCGTTCTGGCCGTCGCAGGCGGTGAAAGCGTTAAAGCAGGCGTCCGGCCGATGCTCGCGTTAATTAGCGCGTTTTCCTATTAATGGGAGCGTGGCATGAGAGATGTTTTCGTTATCTGTGCACAGAAATGACCCCGGTGTGCGGTTGTGTTGAGGAGTCAACGCATTCACGAGGCCTAACTAATAGAGAGCGTGAAGCTGCGTGTGACGGGCGTCATTGCAGGTCGGAGCTGCGTCCGTTTCGTTTGGGAAACAGCATTCCAACTTCCACAACAAAGTGGAACTGTAAAGGCAGAATATCCTTCTCACCCCCCCCCCCCCACCACCACCACCACCACCCCCCCCTCACATTAATATGTGGCCCTGCACCGTTTCCTGCCTCTGTTTCATTTCCACTCCTCTGACAGACGGAATAATAGAGCTGTAATGCTACATTCATACCATTAATTTCTGTAAGTACAAGCAGCGAGCGTGTGTGTGTTGTTGTAATCTCTTTGCAGAAGGGACACTTCAAACAAGTCTGGAATGGAGAAACGGTGCCTTAAGCCCCTTGTTTCAACCTGGGATGCTAATGCATTTCAAGCTTAGTGCTAATAAAATTGAAAAATAAATGGAGGGTAATTGTTTCATGCATTTGAAGGGAGCTGGCTCATTCCATTATGTGTGTGTTTGTGTGTGTGTGTGTGTGTGTGTGCACGGCTGCCTGCACGTTTGTGTGTGTGTGTGTATTTCAATTTTCAGAATCAGTCGTCTGTTCAATGGCACCGAGCCCATCGTGTTGGACAGCTTGAAGCAGCACTACTTCATAGATCGGGACGGCGAGATATTCCGCTACATTCTCAGTTTCCTCAGGACCAGCAAATTGCTCCTTCCAGATGACTTCAAGGTATATAGCCACACCACAACATACTGTATTGTGTGTACTTGTCTGCAACATCGGCTCGGGAGCAGTTTTGAACAATAAAACAAAGAGCTTTCGTATATGAGGCCATCTGCCCAGACATGCAGCGAATTCCTGATTTTGCTGTAGCTACTGTAGGTTTTGCACTGACGAACGTGGACGCGGCGTCTCGGGATGTTTTCAAAACAGAGCCTCTGTCTTCGCCATCCCATTAATTACCTGGAGGATGAGCCTAAGCAGTAATTAAGCAGGGAGGAGGAACGTGGACGACATGGAAGTGGAGTGGAGGTCGGCGCCGAGGCCCAGGGGGTCCGAATGCACCTCCAGCGAACACCGCGCTGGCGCAGGAATTCATATTTCTGATGCTGATGCGGATGCTTGCTTTCTGGGATCCGGCAGCGATAATGGATTCGACGGTGCCAAATGTCCACGTCTTGAGCATCCGACTGTGCTCCGCGTTGGCTCCGTCCGCCCGCAGTTGGACTCTGGAGCGTTCTAGCTAAACAGCGGCCGCATCGCCAGCGAGTGGGTCTCACGCGTGGCTCCGTGGGAAGTGCTTTACATTCTGCCCACAGCTCCGTCCTCTTCAAGGCTCTCTGTTCAGCGACACTGTTTCCAGGGTGTGTTCTACTCCTTTTTTCCTTTTTCGCTCCACCTTAACTCGCGTGACCTTTTCACCAGGCTGGCACTTGTTCATCATTTCCTACAATGGAACAAGGCGAGGCCGAGCTTTGTGGAGCCAGGGGGCGAGCTTTACGGGCCTCTCCGTCGGTGGGCGCCGGAGCCAAACCTCAGACAGCAGAACATGACATGAAAGCCCTGCATATTTTGGCAAATGATGGCCTGACTCACAGCTGATTAGTTTTCGGCCCCTTCGCATTCGCGCCGTTTCCCTCCCGCTCGGTGAGGTTTTGACAGTCCAATCAGGCGCCGCGGCGCAGGAGAATTCACGGGACCGCATTGTTTCTACTCATTACGATCCCCTCCCCCTTTGTTGATCTGCATACCTTTCAATTTGCGTGACGCCGCGGAAGAAGAAGAGGAGGAAAAAAAAAAATGCAAATAGTGCGAGGCGGAATTGAGCATGTCCTTATCTGAACACAATCAGGCTCGCCGTCGCCCGAGGGCCGGGTCTGTTCTGCTGCTGGCAGCCACGGCGCTGTGTGTTTTGTTAAATCAATGTGAAAGTCTGAGCAGAAAAGGAAAAGAGACTGTTTTCAGCCTATATCAGTGGAACAAAATATTCACTATTAATATCCTCCCTCGTCCCATTATTCAAACTGCAATTAATCACAGCAGCGTAAGCAACGCTCCGGCAGCAAACAGAGGCCTTTCTTCTTCTACAGTACGTATCAAATGCTGGTGTTAGACGTTTTGGCCTCCGTGTCATGTTTAATCAGCGACCTGCGAAGCTCTGCTTGTGTCATCGTGTCATATTTGGTGCAAAGCACACACTGGATGTTTATCAGTCCTCCGACTCCCTCGTAGTGACACCTTCCATCATCTCGCTCTCGCGCCTCCTCCTCCGTCTCTCCCTCCCTCCGTCCTTCCCTGAGATGTTGCCTTGCCGGTGGGCGATCAGGTCGGATCATTATTTTGAAGCTCAAACGGGCTGTCTGGACACGGGATTGGGGGATGAATTGTCTGGTAGAGCTGGCAGCAGTAGCGGCCGCTCCGGCAGCCGGGACGGAGCTGTTGGCCCCGTCTCCCTCTCATCCTCACCTCGGCGCTTAGGATTACTCTGTTGTTCTGCGCGCGGCTCAGGATGACTAAAGTGCCTCGCAGACAGACCCCAGTTAAAAACATATCCATCCATGGCTTCAGACCTGTGAAGGATGAGGAGCTACACTTTGATACAGAGAGCCGCCTGGAGGGGAGCGTCTCAGTATGAGTTTTGTCAGCGGCAGCGAGGAGGCCGGGAGAGAAAAAGACGCCGAGACGAGGAGAGGGAGGAAAAAATGACCCACTCCCCCCTCGCTGGCATTCTGAAATCTTAAATATTAGACCGTCAGCTTAAGATGTGTTGCGTCAACACTCGGTGGGGATGGAGTTGTATTTGGGTGTCGCTCGGATGAAGGCGCCGGAGCAGCGAGGAGGCTCTTCAAGGCCGGGGACTCTGACAGCATCAGCGGGGTTAATGAATATGCTGTTTGCCGCCGTGCTGGCGTTCTGTGCCCGGCAGTGGTCCACGGGAGCGGAGGAGAACGCCTCTCTTTAGATCAGAGCACCCACAGCCACCAGTCGGGCCCGCGATGTGAAACAACATCGCCTCGGCATCGTCTGGACCTGTTTGTGCTGAGGAGGGAATTGCACGTGTGACAGAATGAACTGAGCTGTCATTCTCTGTCACTATGAATCACTAATGAGAAGATTTATTAAATACTAATTGTTTGGCATAAAGACTTGCCGCATTTAGGTTAAGCTAATTAAATCTTGTTCTAATAGTAGCTTAACATCGGGCCACAAGTCTCATTAACATAAAACTCGCTCCATATGAGGAATACATTAAAATCCTCCTCGGCTGCTGATTGTCCTCATGTTCGGCTGCACACGTCCTCCCGTCTGCCTCCGATTGGGAATCTCCGCCTCCCCGCGTCTTATGCGGTTTCGGTGAAAGATGGTGCCATCTGGTCTAGTGGGAAATTAGAGGCAGGAGCATAGGGGCAAATGGCCCCCGGCGAGCCCCGCCCGGGAGGGCGAGGCAGGCAATCTGCTGCAGACTCACTGGAATGCACCATCCCACGTCGCTGGAGCCGCCCGGCGCTGCTCCGGAGTCGGTGCACGGAAACACGCCGAGGGCGAGCGCAGCCTCGCCAAGAGCTACCGTGGACGCGAGCAGCCACGCAGCCGCTTCTGCTTTGTTCATCCACAACGCCGTCCTCCTGGTTGGAGGCCATCGCCGATCTTGGTTTATTGTTCTTCTTTCCAAAAGATCCGTTCCACGGAAACATTGCAGTGTTTTGAGGCTATTGGTTAAGTATCCGTTGGCGACATCGAATTATGAACTCCTGGACCTAGAAGGTCTAGACGTCTGCTGATGTTTGACCGCTGTAGGGGGGTCAGGGTGCAGATCTATGTGTTAAATGCCCCTTCAAGGACCCTGTGCTTTACATTTACACTCCCATGTCCTCCACTCCAGCCCACAGCTCTCACCTCCATGTCCTTCCGCCCGCACAGGACTTCCACCTGCTGTACGAGGAGGCGCGCTACTACCAGCTCACGCCCATGATCAAGGAGCTGGAGCGCTGGAAGCAGGAGCGGGAGCAGCGGCGGATGGCGCAGCCGTGCGACTGCCTGGTGGTGCGCGTCACGCCCGACCTGGGCGAGCGCATCGCCCTCAGCGGCGAGAAGGTCCTCATCGAGGAGATCTTCCCCGAGACGGGGGACGTCATGTGCAACTCGGTCAACGCCGGCTGGAACCAGGACCCCACGCACGTCATCCGCTTCCCCCTCAATGGCTACTGCAGGCTCAACTCCGTCCAGGTAACGCCAGCGTGATGAGGAGCGATTAGTACGAGTGTTTTTTTTTATGCTTCTCCTATTGCTGCAAGTTTTGCATTTGTGGAAAGGTTTTATTTTTATTTATTACTCCGCCACAGCCTCATGACATGATGTTCTGTAGGAGCTCTTTGAGGTCCTGGCTTCTCATATAAAATTAATGCTTTTTGCACTCCCCCTGTATTGTTTGCACCGAGGTGCCGTACGGTGTGTATGAAGCACGCACAGCTGTCATGGTCCACATGTGATTATTGATTTCACCGCTACCGAGACATAACTTGATCATCTGATCAGAGCACGCGGTGGGTCGATACAGTCAGGAAGGTAATATACTGTGCAGAGCCTCTGTAGACATTTATGTACAGTGCATTTGTCACGACCTGCCACGCAAGATGGCCGACTGTGTCTGTGAGAGTCTTTACTCTGCGTCTCTGCTTGGTCCAGAGAATATGGAACTTCTTCAATCAAAAACAATGAACTTTGCAAGCAGGCTTTCCTCCAGTGCACAGCAGGAAATGCAGCAGATAGAATGAATGAGATGGGTAGAAATGGCGGCAGAGGGGAGGGAACAGGTGAGTTTGATCAGTTGATGGACAGAAGGAAGTGGGCGTGGCTACAGAGAGAGAGAGAGAGACCACACGAGTGATCCTGACAATACTATGTGGAGAACGGGGGTGAACGCTTCCCGGGGCCAGTACACAGAACATCACCTTTAAGCAGCACTGTCCTTAGATTCTGCAGGTGTAGAGGACACATGTTGTAATGCACATGTTTTTAAGACACAACCTTAAAGTAGCAGTATCTAGATGCAGTCTTTGTGCATCTAGAGAGACTGAGCATGGTTCGGCGGTGTGTTTTATGGGATGGGTCCAGACTGTGAGTCAGTCCATGCGCTCTGTGGCTCTGCATACATGTGTGTGTGATGTCATAATGGCGACTGTTTTGCGCGGATCAGAACCGATCACTTGTGAATTTGTGGCGTAAAAACCCAGGAGGCACTGCAAATCCACTGCTGTTACTGAGCTAAGCTAATGCTAACCCATCCAGATATAACACCGCTCTATCATCAGCTGCCTTAAACACAGTCACATCTTGTTCACTTCTTAAAAGCAGGGAAATCGTCTTTAACACCGAGTCACACTTTAAGGCAGCTGGCACAGTTTTTGCCACAGTAGGTTTCATTGTCAGAGACAGAGATGATGAGTGCTTTAATCTGAGTCACACATGTACACTGTGTGCTTTTCATCTTATCGGAAGTAAGGATTTATTATGTTTTCGGCTTCTGTGGCTGTAAAATCACATCTCGTCCGAGTCCGTCTGGGCTGAAAACTTGACTCCATCCCACTGTAAGTCCGGCGCACTCGCTCTGCAGCGAGTTTCTCTCCAACAACCCCGGCGAAACCGTACGTGCGAGGCAGAAACGCAGCAGCCTCGCACCACAGGCTCCACATAACACGCTGGAAGGGCCCCGGGCCACGAGCGGGCCGACGCGCACAGGAGCCGCGGCCCCCGCGGCCCCCGGCGAGAGAGAGCCTCCCTCTCCCGGGCAGCCCAGCGCTCTGACACCTCCACCTCCCTCCTGCCAGCGCGAGAGACCACCTCCAGGGAGGAGAGCCCGGCGCGGGACAAAGCGCTCGTGGACTGCGGCCATGCTTCCCTGCAAAGAAATGAAGGAGAGGAATGGAAAGGGGGGGAAATGATATGCATAATTTACGCTTTACTCCTTTTTAAGACACAGCTTCTTTTTTAAAAAGACTCCAATATAACACCGCTCAAGGCGATTGAAATACACGTATTGCATTTTTTAATACCATACTTACAATTTCTCAAACAGCCTAAACCGGTTTATACTTCTTTTATAGATTTTTAAATGACTTGCAATATAATTAATTGGCCGCATCAACTAACACAACATTTTCCCACTCTGTTTACCAGTGAGACTGGTTACAGGATGTGAGTGCTTCTGACTAACGTGGTCTGAAGGCGGGTTTTATTGTTGGGGGTTTTATTAGGCCGCTCCTTTGAAGGTGAGGCAGGCTGAAATCCTGGTTTCAGACGAACCGCTGACCGCGAGCGGAGCGGGCTCCTCGCGGTTTCCTGTGAGCGATGCGCCCTTTGTCTGGTGGCGGCTTCTTTAAGACGCGCAAATAGACAACTCTCAGCTGAAAAAAAACACACACGCGCGCGCGCGCGCGCGCGCACAGTCGAGGGCCCGGCTCACTGAGTCGATGTAGGTGAGGACGCGAGGAGCAGATGGAGGTGTTTTTCGGCGTAAGGGGAGATGTCTCTAAACAATCCGCTCGCTTTGTCCTCTCATTGTTGCGTGAAGGTATGAGAAGGTTGGGGAAATAATCCTCGCGTCTCACTCGCCAGACAATGAGGCTCCGATCTGATTTCAGTCCTGGACCCCAACCCAGGGGAACACACAGGCAGCCACACCCTGCCCACAGAGGAAGACCGAGGGGGTGGGTGTGTGTGTGTGGGGGGGGGGGGGGGGTAGCAGACAGTCCTGACAGGGACGCGAAGGCCACGCGACGGCTTTTAAATGTTTTCAATTTATTGTATATCGCTGGCATGGAGAATTAATTTTAGTCTCAGCTGATTTGACTCAGGCTAAGGTACTGTTGCTGTCTGGCCCGAGGCTGCGAACAACTAGACCTTGTGATAGTTTGGTCACAATGAGATGACATTTCTTAATACTTAACTGTGCACCAAACGCAGAACACCTAGTGTTTGCAGTTTATCATTCACTTTTAGTCATTTACAGTTCAAACCTAAGGTCAGTAGCATTGCTTATATTTTAGAGTAAAAACTCTTTAAGAGGATCGGCTGAAGTTCTTGCATCGCCCTTTATTAGATAGAAGCATTTAGCATCAGATGCTGGAGAGAAAAAGTAAAGTTTAGTTCATCGTTACACTGGATACTGTAAACGTGACTCCTTAATTTCATCCCAGTGTGAGAATAAACAAATGTGCTCCATGAAGTCATGACTGGAATTCGGGGAATAATGCAAACCACCTGCACCGTGATGTAGATCCAGCAGGAGGGTGGGGGGGGGTGGTTGTGGGGGGCATTTAGAGAGAAAACATTTAGCCAACGAGCCACCGAGGTGCGCACGCAGGCACGTCCCCGAGCTGCAGCCGCCCCATGCATCACCGTGATGAAGCGCTCGGATCAGACCGGAGCCAATCTGTCCTTCATCAAAGTGACAGCGGAGGCAGTCGCGGAGAAGGGCCCCCTGTCCCCGCGCTGCCCAGACGGGGGCAACGCAACGCGTCGCAACACTCTCCTACATGTCACAGCGCCGCTCCATCAACCCGGCGCCGGGCGGAGCTCCTCGGAGCGGCCGAGGCCACACAAACGCGCCAGCACCTGCAGCTGCAGCCGAGTCCCAGTGTGGCTCTGTGGGCACCATGGGAAACGTGCCATTAACATTAATTAATAATTAATCGGATGATTCCCACTGTTTGATTAGAAATACATGTTTGTAGCAATTAGAATGAGAGGTTTCAGTGGTGTTAGAGAAACTCAGAAAAATCTGTAAAAGTGCAAATAAATGTAGCATCTGTGATTTAAACTTTGTTTTACTTTGATAAATAGATGTGTACGTGAACTCCAGCGCAGACCAGAGATAAATAAGGGAAAAGTTTTGTAATGAATGAGGCGGCGATGCTTTTACTCGGGTCGGTTCGGTTTAGTGTGAACTGCTCGTGGCCTCTCGGAGGAGCGACCCAACGCTGCTCGGTTCCGTCCAGTTCAGTGTCAGTTTGAAGCGATGACTTCTGTCTTTACACCTGCATTCGATGCAGTCGCCTGATGATGTGCTGCAAATATGAGTTGCGCCGTCAAAGTTTGATTTTTTTTTTTTTTTCTCCAGCAGATGCCTTGAAGAATTAGAAAGAGCTGGAGCTTCCAGACGCGATAAGAAGCGAGTGTGATGCAGTTAGCGCTTCTTGTCAAATACAAAAGACTGTGCATAGTTAAACAAAAGCCACCCCCCGTGTGCAGCACCAATCAAATTGTGTGTGCGCGCGCGTGTGTGTGTGTGTGTTGCCCATCAATATTACATTGTGCTCCGAATTCCAGCCCTGAGACTCCCCTTTAATTCCTGTCTCGTCGTCTTTGCTGTGTTGGAAATATTCGATGCTGGGAGGTTGGAGGAGTGAGGGTGATATCACCTCCTCATCCCCAGAGCGATCCCAGACTGAGTGGCAGCTGTGTGTGTGTGTGTGTGTGTGTGTCTGTGTGTGTGTGTGTCTGTGTGTGTGTGTCTGTGTGTGTGGGGGGTCCCAGTGCAGCCAAGTCGACCCTGCAACAGTGAGAATGGTTTATTATGTTTCAAATGTATAGCGATCGCTGGGGATGAGGAGGGCGAGAAGCTTTTATTCGCTTTTCTGCTTCAATGACACAGGCGGGGAAAACACGGGAGGAAGCGCCGGAGTCGAGGGCAGAGCTGGAAACTTTGCTAAAGTGTTCTGCTGGTGGCGACCCGCAGTACTTCAGGCCCGTCGCAGCCGCACCGGACACCGGCAAGGTGGTCTCCCAGTTCAAAGGCAGCGACATGAAAAGGAACAAAACAAACACAACCGGCTCGCAATAATTCCATTTCACGGAAATCGCCATGCTCGGAATTAGGCCCCGGCCAATGGGATCGCTCGCACGCCGCCCGCTGTTGGGATTTTGTTATGGTTTCGCTCAAGTGAGACAGGAAAGTAAGCAGAGAAATCTGCATAAGTACAACATAAGCTGAGATCTGAGAGCCTGCGGTCACAAGTATGTAGTGCTGAACGGAGCCACCAGGACATGTTTTGGCTTTTAAGAGGCTGCATTGCTTTCTGTTGTCAGCTGGGATTGATTTCAGGACATTGTCCCGTGGACATTAGAACCTTTTGCTTGCATACATCTTAATTATTCAGCGTATTGTTTATTCCCCCGTGGCACTAATTTACTGTGTCAAACTGAATGTGAAGTTTTTTTTTTTTCCGTGGTGTTTTATTCTCATTACAGTCTCTTTGACTCGCTTACAACTATCTATAATAATATCCTTAAGTCTTTTGTGTTACCAAGCATTAATGATAAAAGTGTTCCCGACTATCTTTATTGATCAGGCCATTCTCCTCTGTGACCAAATTCATTGCTGAACATGACAGAGTCCCACATGCTTTAAGAGATGATGGGGGGGGAAATGCAATGTGATGCAATGATCAAAGAAGGCTATGTAATATCATTTCCATAATCGTCAGGCTCCTTCGTCGTCTGTCATGGATTTGGGAATGTGTTTGATGCTTGGGCAGGTCTCTTAATTAGCCGTCCTCACCATCAGCTGTCTGCCGCCCCTTCTGTTTCACAAATTACAGAGTTCGTCGTCGCGTGGCCAGAGGACGATGGAGGAGGGGGGGGGGTAACGTCAGCGAGCAGTCCTGTTTACGAGCAGCGTGTTAGCGCGTTAGCTTTAAGTCAGGCAGCGGGCTTGAAGGTGGTCGACGAGCTTTTGCACGGATGCGTGCGTCTGATTTCACTCCGGACCTGATTCATCTGGTGTTTGAGGCTGCGACCCTTCATGACGGAGGCCTAAATGCTCCAATTGGGCAAGTGGGGCCCTCATTTGTGTGATTAGAGGGGTCATCCTTTACCATGAGTCCGTGTGTGTGTGTGTGTGTGGGCATCTAAAGAACCCGATCTGTTTCGTATGAACTTCTTTGGCTCAGTATCTGGCAGGGAGGGTTAGCCCTCGGCGAGACCTTTCATTTCCATGCGTTGCACACTCCATTAAAAGGACGGGGGAATAAGTAAATACACGGCACTTCTCGCGCTGGGATTTAGATACACCCCCTCCAAAAAAAAAAAAAACCAGCATCCCACAAGGATTACAGCAGATGAGGAGAGGAGTGATACTGGAGTCCGCGTGTTTGTGTCGGAGCACATCCACATTGGGGCCACTGCGTGTATCAATGCTCAGACTCCAGGGCTAACATGCATCCCCCACCTCCCCCCTCCCTCCCCCGCAGCCCCAACACTTTGTCCTGACACGGATCACCCATCCACCAATCCTCATTCCCCGCACGTCCGTCCCTCCTTTGCTCGCAGACCTCACTTCTCCTCTCACCCCGGCCTCATTACTCAAATTAGGAGCCCCAGTAATCACTGAGCTCCACTCAGCCCTTTAACACACCTCGCTCGCACTCCGCTTTCCCCATCCCTTTGAGCTCATGCCCTCGGTTCAGGAGCCGATCCAGCACAAGCGGCATGAATATTGCAGAGGTGTTGTGATGTTGGAGTGCCTTCTGGTTTTATTCCATCGCTGCATGTGATTGGAGGCGGAGGTGGAGTTAATGATGCACGGTGATCGGATGGATAGAAACTGGAGCTGCTATCAGACCATCGCCCTGATGGGGAGATATCGGTCATAAGCACCTTTTAAAGTTTAAGCTTCGTTCACATGGCTTCTCTCTCTCTCTCTCTTTCTCTCTCTTCGCTGCAGGTTCTTGAGCGTCTTTTCCAGAAAGGCTTCAGCGTAGCGGCGTCCTGCGGCGGCGGCGTGGACTCGTCCCAGTTCAGCGAGTACGTGTTGTGTCGCGAGGACCGGCGGAGTCTCTCCATCAACACCCCAATCAGGATAAAGCAGGAGCCCCTGGACTAGAGCGTTCTGGGAGAGGGACAGACAACCAACAAAACCAACCCACCCCCCCCACGACACCCTCTCCATCCTCTAACACCCCCCGACCCCGAACAGGAACCCCACCCCCACCCCCAGCTCCAGCCCCGCCAGCTTACCAAGTATTAGCAGAGGCTCGCCGGCCCTGCAGAACTCCAAGGGGAATGTAGTACCACACACAGGAAAAGAGGCATCAGCAACGAAAGCGTTTGATTATGTTAAAAGTGCCCGAAGAATCTGGGGCCGTGATGAAAACGACGACAAACGGACACAACAGCAGCTCGCGTGAAGCATTTTAGCACCATGGCTTTTTTTGATTTCCCCCCATCTTCCTAAAAAAAAAAAAAAAAAAAAAAAAAAAAACACGTTTTAAATCTTTTGGAGAGACTCAACTGCCCCCATCTATTAGACACACACACACACACACACACACACACACACACACACACACACACACACACACACCCTGGCTGCTGTAGAGGCCGGCCTGATGTCGGACGTGGAGGACACATTTAAGGATGACAGGAAGAAGAATAATCCACGACTGCAAATCCTTCAAGAAGCCCCAGACCCCCAGACTCCCCCCCCCCCCCCCCCCCCCCCCCCCCCCCCCCCCCCCGGGCCTGGTTACAGACGCCAGTGCCTTGCCGGAAAACAGCACCATTTGCCAAACTGATTGTTTATTACAATTTTTCATTGTTGTTTCTAAAGTATGTTGTTCTTGCTCCTTTTTGCTGTTCTTATCATGACATGGTGTAAACAATTATTATTAATAGGATTATTTTTATGTCTCTTCTTTCCTTTCTCTAATATGAAGGATGTATAAACGTTGTATTCATTAGGCTTTGAGAGCTTGCGAGGGAGCGTTTCTTGGCAGTAGCTGCAGAAACTCATGTGTCTGCAGGCTATGTGGCTAAAGCGATCTGGCTGGCAATGCATTCGGAGCCGGAAAAAGTCCCATTGTTCAAATGGTGATGGAAGAGAACCTGGGTGTTTGAACATTGTTCCCAGTCAAATGTGCAGCACACATTAACAGGCGCTCCCTGGAATCTTCTGCTCGTCGGCCCCCGGAACGCGCGTCGGGCCTGTGATCGGGTTGGACGTTTGTTCCAAACTCGCAGGATCCCGGGAAGTTTGAAAATCAGCTACAAGTTGCACGAGCTGTGGTGCGTTGCAGCGTCGTTGAGCTGGAATGTTGAAGACTTGTGAAAACAACACGAAAAGCAAACATTTACGGTTTCGTCTCCGGATCGGAAAAAAAAGGAAAAAACCTAAAAGCTTAATGATTCATTGCACTTAATTATTTCCTAGAGCTGTCCTGCCCCCACAGATACTGAACTGAGCTCAGTGTTAATTTTCTAGCCATCCAACACCTTTGAACCACAGGTAAACTAGCCTTTAGGCACCAACATGAGGGACCTGTTCTGTTGATTGTACAAACGCGATGACATCATCTGTTCTCACAGCTCACAGCTAAAGAAGATGCTTCATTCATCACGCACTTGACGGGCTGTGGCAGTTTTGTTGAGAGACCACGTTTTTGGGGACAAAGTTCCAATATTGTCACTTGTAAATCAAGATGATTTCAGCAGCGTTTATCTCACGCAGGACCCAAAGTGAACTGTGCTCACAAAGAGGCGAGTGGGCGGCATTTACCCTGTCCTGCGCTCATTCTTTTGGTCTTATTCTCAGCATTTCTGGATCAAAGACAGCAACAAGAAAGAAAGGCTTGTGTGTGTGTGTGTGTGTGTGTGTGTGTGTGTGTGTGTGTGTGTGTGTGTGTGTGTGTGTGTGTGTGTGTGTGTGTGTGTGTGTGTGTGTGTGTGTGTGTGTGTGTGTGTGTGTGTGTGTGTGTGTGTGTGTGTGTGTGTGTGTGTGTGTGTGTGTGTGTGTGTGTGTGTGTGTGTGTGTGTGTGTGTGTGTGTGTGTGTGTGTGTGTGTGTGTGTGTGTGTGTGTGTGTGTGTGTGTGTGTGTGTGTGTGTGTGTGTGTGAAAAACTTACAGATGCTGTTTCTTCCATTCCAAAAGCCTGAGAAAAAAAGCAGCTCATTCTGATCTTTGTGGGCGCTGGCAGATGTTTGAGTTAAACTGGGGCTGCTTTTCTAAACTAGTTGGTTATTAAAAACGAGCGGCGGCCCTCTTCGTGGACGGCCGCTGGTTAAACTAGGCCAATGAGTGGACAAAGATGAGCTCAGTGAGAGCGTGGCTCCCGGCCCCCGCACAGTCCTCCCTGGGGGTCCCTCGCACAGTCAGGCAATGTTTGTTGTGACCGACCAGTGGCCCGCGCCTTTGCATCCAAGTCGCCTCAAAGGGAATGGTCAACCAGGCCTTTTATGTGCCCCCCCCCCCCCCCCCCCCCCCCCCCCAAAGGCTCCAACTCAGCAGTGCCAGTAGAAACTCGGGTTGCACCCCCTGCTGCTGTGTCATCCCCCCCCATGCCCTGGTTTTCAAAAGCGCCCCCCCCAAGCCGGACCACGCCGCAACCAAGACATGATGAGTCAAGTCTCAGAACGCACTGTACGGAGAAGCCACTCCACTGTGCCGCCGCTCCCAAGACCCTCAATCCGGTTGAAACGAGGCGCGGAGGCTCTAGTTCTAGAGGAAGCGGGCGTGAGAACGTCAATGCCGAAGTCGCACATCTGTAAGAAAGTCGCATTTTGCAGGGGAGGAGGAGAAAAAGGCTCGTTTTCTTACTGATGCGGCGTCTTCAGATGTACAAATGGGCGTTTTACAGCGACTCAAGCAAGGTTTTATTTTGCAATAAACAACCTCGGGACGTCAGTCGTCACGTTCACACACGCCGTGCTTTCCACATGAAGTCATGGTCAGTGCTCAGCCCCGTTGACGTGGCATTCACTCCACCTGTGAGGCAGGTCAGTTGTACAGCTATTGTATATTGAACTATCAGGACTCTGGGTTTTGCAGAACCCTTGTGTTTTTAGGCGACCTTTCAGTCCTCGTCACGAAAAGAATGAAAAGAAATCAAAGCATTACATTGTGTACATATGGATTAAACATTTTGAAAGGTATAAAATGGTGCAAATGTATATTATTTAAAGTTGTAAAACAATTAGACTGTGGTATTAAAGGGCATGTGTTCATTTACAGTGTCTCCATTCTTGCATATTTGCGATAATAAAAGGGCGTACTGTATATCTGATGCATGTCTCGGTGCTGTTGTTGTGCATATGGGAAAAAATGCAGTAGTCAAAGTAGTACAGTAACAAAACCCAGGAGGAAAACACAATCATTTCATGTAAATATAAAAACAGTGATGACTTATCTCCAAGAGCACAACCTGAGTGCAGCACCTCCCTCTGAAGACCTGCATTTTACTCTGGGTCCAGTCAGAGGGCGACCCCCAGATGAGACCCCTGCCTGGGCTACAGTCAGTCATAGACCAGGGAGCCACACTACAGTATTACTACAGAGCATTACTCGGTGTTCACGCGTGCCCGTCTGGAAGGACTGCGACTGCGGCAAGGTTAATGAGCTGCAGCCGTCAGGTCGTCTGCTTGGTCACCCAGGGTTTTGTATTACTGCCATTTATATTAACTAACTACTGGATTAGTATGTATGTTGTTGATTACCTGTTATTTCAATCATATATATATATGCATTACTGGTGAAGAGTAATATGTTGGTGACAGCTCCGATGCCATGCGTAAAAACGTGAGCATGCCTGCGGTTCACATGTGCAGGAGGCTGCTCTGTGTCCTGTAACTGCGCTGATGAAACCTCATAAATCTCGCCAGCTTACTGTACCCGAGCAGACGAGGGGAAGGTCGTCTTCGGGGCTGAATCCAGATCAGCGGGCTAAATCTCCAGAGGGACTGGGGAGTAGGCCAAGATCGTGAAAAAACCAATATGCTCCCAAACCCCAATATTTTGCACTGAGTTAAACGGTTTGGTCTCTTCAAAAATGCTTCTGCTTAATTAGCAGCAGAAACCTAGGGGGACTTTTCATAGTTGAGCAGCAGCGCTTGACTCAGTTTGTACTTAGCATGTGCAATGTTAGAAATGGAAATGAAGCAGGCTGAATTAGTAGACTTTGTTAAAACTGTCTTGCAAAAAACATAGCTGCTTATTTTTACTCCTAAGGAGCAGATGATGTAGTGGGGACGCATACTGCTTAGTTATTAAGTTTTTTCAGAATCGCATTTCCGTGTTTTTATTCCTGCTCACACCTACAGACATTTTATTCCATTAGAATAAAACATACAAGTCAGCATCTGCTCAGTTTAGTAAACAGCTTATTTATTCCTTTACAAAATAGGTACAAATACATAAGTATTGATTTTTTCACACAAACAGGAAATTTTCAATATATATACAAGAGTTTACCAAAAATAACGTGGTTCTAATAAACACATAGTTTTGTAAACAATATTTACAAATCACTCTTACAATTTAAATGTTATTTCCCCAATCTGTTTAGTAGTAGCATCCTAATCTTTTGGCTAAAAAACTGAAATAGCAGTAGAAATGTCCTCCTGTGAAACCATATGACACCATAGAAATCATTATTAAAACCATTTCAAATGACCACAATAGGATTTTGTTGTGCTTGTTTTTAAAACATGGTCTTTTGGAGATAAAATTTATGAAAACGCATCGCGCATAAAAGCCAATCCAAAACAAAGAAATGACAACAAATATATATTAATTGTTAAAAATAAACGTCTTTTGACAGAAATTGGCAACATTGTTTGTCTTTTTTTGCTTAAAAGAGTCTTTACTATGTTACAGCGACAGCTTTCATTTATCAGGTAAAATAGATATTCGAAAAGTGCCCTCCAAATGTACAACGCACAACAGTTGTTTCAAATGTCACCCATATTTAAATAAGTTTCAATATGACAAAAAAAGCTGCATAGAGGCCAAGATATTCAGTTAAATAGAATTAAAAAACAATATGACATTATACAATGAGGATTTTTTTAAAAGAAAGAAATAACAAGGTGACAACGCGGGACGTGTATAGAGCAGGCGATTTATTCCCTTCCTGCCGTCAGGTGGAAACACGAAGACAAAAGCAAAAGGGGATGAGTTCATTTTATTCCTCCACAGCTTTATATTACTTGGTGCCGGATTAGTGGACTTTTCTCGTGGGCTACCTTTGTCATTCACTCATCATTACTAAAGGGGGAGTGGGCCAATGCAGGCTCCAGGGAAACCCTGGAGAATAATTAAAATCACACTTTTTTTTTCCCAACCATCATTAACGTGCAGGTACACAGACGGGGAAAGATGAAGGAATGTCTTTTCTAAATGTGAGCTTTCCCCAGTCACTACCACAGCCACCAGTATCACCCTCTGTGGACTAAAACACACCTTCCTAACTGGTCCTGTTGAAGGGGTCCAGGACCAGCTAACGAACATCTAGTCACGAAAACAGGGTTCACGTTATGCGTTTGTAACAGAAAGCGGCTCCCTCGACCCAAGCAGCCAATCAGAAAGCGGCTCCGACGTCCTGTTCGTGCGGGTTAGAAGGACTCCGTGTTACAACAAATACTCCACAGGTGAACTGAATAAACTGTCTCGATTTGACTCATTCAAAGCACATGGTTTACAAAACATCAGGTTTCATAATATTGACATATGAGTTACTCCTTTTCTTACAAAGCTTACACGTGAGAAAAATATACATGCTGTAAAATAATTCCAAAAAGAACTATTTACACGTACTGTAACGCTGTTATTTGGAATCTTAATGGTTTAAAATTATATCTGGATATAGAAATCTGTAAAGTCTCTTACTGATTGGAACTAAACTACATTCAGTGATCTCTGTTTGTGAATGTCATAGGCTGCATTAAGGTGTGAGCGTCGTTCTCCTCACTCTGAGGTGGTTCATCGAGCGCCGTCGCATAAACGACCTGATGTGCGTGAAATAAAGTTCCGGGCCCGAGTCCTGGGAAATGGGTAACATTATTCCTCCACCAAATCCAACTTCAACGTGAAGAATCTGATATGGCCTTTAAATCTACACACCGCGAAGCTAGACAGAGAAGACACGGAACAACAGGTTTTATTTTTTGTAACAGTTTTTTTCTCCCTCGCACTTCCTGAATAAAAGCTACATCGAACATCACCACAGTACAGATGGAGACACAGCTAAAACGTTAGATTTGATCTGAAGGCACGTGGCTGGGAAGGAGGAGGAGGAGGAGGAGGAGCACAGGCTACTTGAGCAGGGCACGGTAGAGGAGGAGCGAGTGGGTGGTCTCTCTCTCCTGCTCCATGTAGAAAATTAAGTCCCTGAGGTTGACGCGGGTGATGCGCTGTCGCGTGTACTGGCGCGATGATGTGGACGGGGCGGAGGAGCCGGCCGGGGAGCCCGCCGCGCAGCCCGAAACCTGCAGAGAGGTCAAAAGGTCAGACGGAGGGATTGGTGCAGGCGCCCTTAGGACCCGGCAGCTGGAACGGCAGTTATGTCACGTCTCCAGCAGCGGCAGCAGCACAACATACACTTGATTTTTACACTGTCTCAAGCTTGTTTACAACAAGTGGATGTACAAAAAAAAAAACAGATGCACCATCACAAAGCGGGAGACTTTTTTTAGTCAGATATGAAGGAATACAAGTATCATTCATTCAGCTCTAGCGTAAACAGCGTCGAGATCCTAAGCTGATGTACAAATAGCCGTGATCTCTGTCAAACAATAATTTACTCCTGAGTTTGTTTGGATTTCATTTGATTTCACATTGTTCCCTGTGCTCAGAACGTTTACTCCGCCCTTCGTGAAGAAAACGCCAGTTTCCATGGTAAACACAACAATGTTTACAAGTGAGCAACACCACTGTATGTTTCCCATTGACTGAACTCCGACACGTTGACAATATCAGCGGTAAGGAATGCAACGGCCTCTAAGCAAGTACACACCTCCGAATAAAGAAAATAATCCCTCTTGCGGAGCTTGAATGAGATCAAACAGGCACTAATGACGTCCAGAACGTCAGGTGCTTTCTGCCTAAACGAGCTGAACACGAGGCTGAGGAACACGCCGGCGCTGGGCTCCTGGGAGGGAAACCATTCTCTTTATTTAATTCCTCTCCGTGGCCTCTTTACATTGCCGAGAATATGAACCGATTTTCCCTCTAAATAAACAAGGCTGCTGACATAGATCCGAGCTGACGTCCCACTCTGAAATGGAAGCCTTGTTGTTTGTATCTGATCCAGGAAAAATGAGAATGATAAAAAAAAAAGAGGGAGTGTATACAGAGGCTGATACAAATCAAGAGATGCATTTACGTTTGCTAATTCAAAACACTGGGAAGCGAATCCAGCGAGTGCCCACTTGAACCCAGGCAGAGAGACGCAAGACCAACATTTCAGTCGGGAACACCCTCTCACAATTACATTGATTGCACCGCTCTGTAAACACGCGGCACAGACAGGTCCTAACTGCAAACACATGACGGGTACGGCTTCGCAGGAGCCAAACCGCGGTCCCTGCGGCGCGTGCCCCCTCGCATGCCTGTCTCTGTGTGCGCCGTGTGACGATGCCTTTTCTCACATTCCCCCTCCGCGCACTCGGTGACCCCCCGACAGCAGGAATGATGCGTAAGGATCACCGGGCCTCCGCTCCTGCCGGGTCTGGCACACCAGAGCCCTCGCTTTGGGGAGCGACCCGAGCCTAATCAGGTCAATCATGGCTGACCACATGTGAAAGACGCGCCTGACTAGTGCCATGCCAATTACTGCCACTCACCAGTGAGCCGGGCGACAGGGCCACAGATTTTACCAATCAAAGCCATCCATCCACCTGGACGGATGGGCCGCGGTCGCCACGGGCGGGGGGAGCCGGGGCGACGCGCTGGTCCGAGCGGGTGATGGAGGGGAGGAGGGAGACGGCAAGCGCGCTGGACACGAGTGCGGGTTCTCCATGAACTGGGAGCCTCAGCATCCGCATCCAGGAACCAGCCAGCGCAGCTTCTCTTTGTCTTGGAGATTAAAAATGCAAAGAACGCACGCACGTGCGTTACTGGTGGTATCTATGGAGACCAGTCCTTCTCATCGGTACACACAGGAAATCATGTTGTGGAGGAGGGAGCAGGGATGGGAGGGGTGGACGCCGGCACTAAACAAAGCAGATGGCTGAGTGTCAGTTAAAAAGGAAAGCGAGACATCAGCGACCACGCTTCTCCTGTCGCCAGCAATTACACAGTAATTGTGTCTGAAATTCAATGAAAAACAAAATGGCAGGCTTCGTAAGGTCACGGTGGATGAAAGGAAGAAGTGAGAAGAAGAGAGAAAGGGCAGGAGAGCAGAGGCAGAGAGAGGAGGAGGAGGAGGAGGAGGAGGAGGACACAACTGAAAGTCTCAGAATCGGCTTGGCCAAGAAAAATCCATGAGGCAAAAAACAGCATCTGTCATTTTATCTGTGATGGGCCCTCGGAGGCATCATGTCATATGACATATCCATCGTAGAGAACGCACAAGGATACTTCGATACATCTCTTCAGACATTTGACTTGTTTGGAGCAGGGGACAGAGGGAAAAACAGGGTGAGAGAGAGGCAGCAATGAGGAGCAAAACAGGAACGTGAGCTCAGATTCTAATACAGCAATAAGGCAAATGCACACAATGCATTGCACTCTATACTCCAACCACGTGTTGGCATATTATTCATAATATTGAGTATTTCAGAAGTGGGAACATCCTGCCGCAGAGGTGACACTGCATCGTCTGGGGGGCGGGAGCTCGGCTGCCGTCCTCCTCGTTTCCACCTCCTGAACCGACTCCAGGAGGATTCACCTGCCTCTGGTCTCCTTCTGTCTGCAGCCAAGATGCTGCAGCAGCAGAGACGGGGCACGCGGCGGTCCACGGCAGTGCGACGGCGTCATGTGACTGGATGACCGCCTCAATAAAACCACGGTTTATTCAGATGCTGCTGAAGTAATAATGTTTGTGGTTCCTCTCTGCCTCGGAAGCGCCTCTGAGTCCCGTCTCCGTTTCTGCAGCGGCAGCAGTGACGCCCGCCGTTGTCTGGAGGAATCTGGGTCCTCGGGGGCAGGCGGAGGTGCTGGCTGTGCTGCTGATGTGTGGCTCTGAACCCTGAGGGGCACCTGTGCGCCGACGCCGGAGCCAATATTGGACTTGGCCCAGGTCACAGCTCAGGGCGGTGGGTTAATGGCCCACTTTGCCCCCCCCACCGGGCCGTGGTGCTGCCTCAGCACCCGCCCCCCGACAGCGGCGGCGGATGTGAGCGCGTGCAGCTCGTACCGGCGTGTGACGCTGAGGCTGCAGCGTGACTCCGCACCGGAGCCGAAGGAGAACCACTGGCCCCACGTTGGTTGGGAAACAGATAAGCTCTTCATGATGCAACATTACTCTATTGTTGTTATTACTTTGATGCTGAAAAATCCATTTAAACTCTGATGTCGCCGCTGCAGGCGAGGAGGACATATATAGCACAACAGAGACAGACTGTTGACAAGCTAAACAAAGAAGTGAGGCGAAAGCGGAACCAGGTGGCGTTTTTGTTCAAGTTAAAACCAGGGCGCAGACTAACAGTAGACTCTAGTTAACCATTAATTATTTGGTGTGTGAGGCTGGCGGCCGGCCAGCTGGATCTGTGTTGGCAGGAAGGATGAAGGAGCTCGGTGGGAGTCGGACTGTCCCAGGGTGGGGTCTGCTCGGGTACCTGTCTCACCTGTGTGCACGCCGGCCGAGCGAGGACTCGCCGGTGTGAGTCCCGACCGACCGAGGGCCGCGCTGACTCACCGGCTGGATGACTCATTTACTGACTGAAGGACTGACTTGCCTGACTGACTGTGTGCCAGGGAGCAAAGCTTTCCCACATGTTCTCCTCCACGCTGCATTTCAGCCGGGGAACGCTACCTCGTCCCCTCCGCAGTGTTTACAGTGCGGAGCCCAGCCGTGGGAGTGCTGCCCTGCTTCGTCTCCGCACTCGGCCTGAAACGCCTCCTCCACGGCCGCCATTAATCAGCAACAGAGGCATTCTCTCTCTCTCTCTCTCTCTCTCTCTCTCTCTCTCCCTCTCTCCCTCGCTCGCCTCTCCTTTTTCTCGCTTCTCTACGCCCACAGACATGCTGGATGAAGCCATTTTGAAAGAGTTAACAGATGTCTGCTGATTTGCCCCAGGCTCCCTGACATTGCCCGAGTGATGTATTTGATGTGGAGTTTATTCAGCTCTAATAAACGTATAAAGAATTAGAATAATAATTCACAGATGTACATACACAGATTATATGCCAGAGCCTCTCTTTGAAGCAGCCAAGGCGGCCAAGATTAACAGAAACAGGGGGAAGGATGAAAAGGGTTTTGGGTCAGTCCGCCGATAATCAGAGGGGTCAGGATAAATTAATACAGCTGCTTTTACGATTATGCACCAACACAGACCGCCTTTGTTCCTATTACATGTTTCAGTTTGGTGTAAAAGTCTCAACAAGAAGCCGACCTTGTCTCTGGGTTTTCAGGGAGTCAAACACATTCTGTGTGTGTGTGTGTGTGTGTGTGTGTGTGCGTGTGCGTGTGCGTGTGTCTCACGTGCTTTTTTAATTTGTCATTTTGCGAACGACAGAGGGGAAAATCTGAACAAATAAAAGGGGGAAACACAGAGAGATGGGAGTGAGGTTTAGCATTCTCATCAAGGCAAAAAAAAAGCAACCAAAAAAAAAACCGAGGGAATTACTTTCAAAACAAACAACTTCCATTTGCCTCACAACTAAAGAACAACAAATCTCAAAAATGGCCAGTTGCAGAGCATCTTAATACCCACATAAACCATAAAAACAGCTACACAGCTCCATGGCAATGCATAGCAACCGTGCAGAATTTCAGTCAAGGAGAAAGGAGGCAAAAAAACACCTTATTACTTCTAACTCCTGCAAGCCATTTTGGTCTCCAAAGGTTTTAGAGCGCCGCAGGCCATGTGTCTGCAGTGTTTCGGGAAATGACTTGCCTTCGCACGAACACTGCTATGTTCTGCAGCACTGCTGCCCCCAGCATCCCCGCTCAATTTCTGTTTAACCCCTTCCTGCCTTCCCTCACACTGACTCACAGCAACGGAGAGCTCACACCCAGCACAATGCTGTCACATTGTTCAGCCTCCCGCAAACCAAGGCGAATCAGACCAGCTTTTTCACGAGCTAACACATTAACTCCACGTCTAATTTGGCTACTTAAGCATGTGATGGCTTTTCATGCAGGAAAAGGCATAAGGTTATGTGGGGCAGAGAAGCAGCGAGCGCAGAAAAAAAAGAAAGCCCCTTCACCATTCCACTTGATCTACTACAATGTGCGACACAGTTTGCACACTTGAGTGTGTATCAACGGCGGATTAAATCTGCAAACTCGTTGACACAACACATAATTAAAACATCTTGCTCGAGGTCAGGAATTTTCTAATTAGTAGTGTACTGACAAAGCTGCAATTCCATCGCCCTGAGTTTCAAAGTCCACAGGTTACTGCTAAGATGAAAGCTGACCCCGCAGCGCTGTTCTGCGGGGCTGCTCACACAGTTCCTCAGAAGACAGTCACAGGGTCACCCAGCAAAGCAGCGCGCCGCGCCCGGAACGTCTCCAAACAAAGAACTCCAAACTTCGCCGCCTGAAAACACGCTCTTGCTTTCCGCCTCGCTCTCCCTTTCTTCCCAACCTGAGAGGAACAAAAGATTGTGTGAAGGCAACCGTCCCATTGTTTTTAATCTGTTTAATTAAAGCGCTGTAAGCCAGGCTAGCTGAGCAACGTTAACTGCTGAAAAGGGTTAATTAGCTGTGTCTTTATTGCTTAAGTTGGCAGCATCATTTAGTGTTGCGGGGTAATAACTATTTGCCCACATATTGATTTTTGATTATTAAATAAAGAGCGAGTACAATTGCCTTCAATTGGAAAGGTACTTGAGGAGTGTAGCAGCTAATTTCCAAACTCCAGGTGACGGTTTCATTGTTGTCGTTGATTGATAAAACCGCTGTATTTGTCTGAAGATCGTGATCTAATCAATAACACACAACTAATGTGTTCAGTGCCTTTTCCTCCCTACTGTTCTACCAAAAGAGCGAGAGCAGCTGAGAAAGTGCCACGAGCTCGCCTGATAACCTGGACGATTAGCACGGGCCAAGTGTCTTTGGCTGCATAAAGTATCAGAAGTAGAACTTTTTCAGCATTAAATATTCAAGGCGTTTCATATATAAAATGAACCCAATTAGAGTTAAAATAGGAGAAGTGTAATGAGTCTCAAGTCAGAATGCTTGTCTTCAGAACTACTCACTAATGAGCCCTTGTTGGTTTTCCACACTTTACTTTCAATGGTGTGGCACTGTCATTTCTGCAGTTTTTAATTTTTAATTCAAGTTGAATGAGAGGGTGGTGACTGAGTTAATAATCAAGGCACCGGGGTGTTTTGCAGCCGATGGATAGCTGGGAGAAGTTGCCAAATGAGGCTTGTGGTCCGTCCTTTGATGTCTTAGCGAAACATTCCAAATAGGAACAACCCGTTAACAAAAGCGTCTCCGTTCAGCGCGGTATCGAACATAAATGACCACACTAAGGGGAACGCGCCCTGCAAATGGCCTAATTAGAGAGGGGGGTAGCCTAGCTAAATAACACAGAACCCGAGCACCAGCAGACGCCGGCTCCGGAACGAGAGGAGAGCGGGTGGATGCGCTGCGTGCTGAGCTGTCAGTCTTCACAGAAATCCTCATATGAGCAGTGACACATTTCACTTACAAGAAAAGGAACGCACCGAGGGGCCACAGCCGATATGCAGATGGGGGAGATTAGAAAGCACATTTACAGCGCGGGGTCACGCTGCGGATTCTCCCTTGATCTCAAACTGACACCAATGGGGCCACTTTTGACATCATTTAGCCATCACACACTCGGCTCCTGCTCCGGATGCCTCGCCGGTCCCCGCGCACCTGATGCGACGCCTGCGAAGCATGAGCGGCAGGAGAGCGTCTGTCAGAAGAGCGGGCCTGATTAAAATCCAGGCTCTTCGGGGGAAAGTGCAGAGTTTAAAGTTTTATATAGATGGCCCAGAAAGACAAACCAAAACTTTACTGAAGGATTCTTCTGCAGAAGTGAACGCCTGTGACCTCGGGTGTCATTGTTTGCCATTTATCAAGCTGCCAGGGTGGAGCCTTCACAGCTTTTCATTCTGGGCATTTAAATATATTAATTAAATATAGATACGCTGCAGCACGGTATATCTCGTGTTCCGCTGTCAGAACGAGCAACCTCGCTGGGTTGGAGGAGGCGAGATGAGGCCAACGTGACAGAATTTGGAACTGGTTAAGGACTCGTTACAGCTTCCGTGGCACTTTCCTGGAGGCCTCGTTCCTCCCGTCAGACTGCACCTCCACGGGCCCAGAAGGCTTCCTTCCTACCTGCACAGCATTCTGGCAACCTGCTTTGTGAATCCACACACAACAGCATCATTTTGCAGGCAACCGCGCGCGCGTGTGTGTGTATAACACTTATCTACATATTGACTCGGTTTAAATCCACACCCCTGTCTGCCATAATAATTACGCATTGTGTAAAAGGAAGCAGTCAATTCTCCCTGCACCTGAGGCGGGCGGCTGCAGGAGATGCCCACCGGCGCCCAGCAAACACACCTCCGGCGCCGCCTGGTATCCAAACAGCTTCAGCGCACACCCAGAGCCATCGCCTGCTGTGGCGTCGCGCCGGCTTCCTATTAGACTCACACAAGGCGCCAACGCGAGCGCGTTGAGCTGTTCCTCCACGTATCGCTGGAACCGGGTAGCGAGGATTGGTCGGACAGGTAATAAAGACAGCAGGGGCCTGCTTTATAGTTGTCAACGAGCAAGACCGCACACACGCGTGCCCTGACACACACGTACGCAGAAACATACAACAAAGAGGTGGCGTGTTGTGACACAAGCCAGCCCAGGAGGTATGTTTACATTGTGTAGCTCTCTGGACCTTGCTGCGTGTGTGTGTGTATAAAAATCACTGCAAAAGGCCAAACAGGTCTTTTTTCCAGCCAAACCACATCTGACATGGGAAAAAAAAAAGAATTCAGGAAACTGATGTGGGTGATAGAGGCCATTTCCAGCTATTCACAACTCTCCCGAAGTTCTATCAGTGGAGGGCGTTCATTAGTCCAACAAATACATAATTTATGCAATCTAAAAAATACATGTGATAATGAATCAAAATGGGAATGAGAGACACAGAAACACTGATGGTCTCCGGGTCCCTGGCGATGCCGGATCTTTGTTTCAGGGGAAGCGAAAGGAGGTCAAGCGCTGGGCATCTGCCCGGCCAGACACAGCGCTGTTGATCAGCTGCTCAGGGGCCAGCGACGCGCTGCTTGACACTGGCAGCCATCTACACACATTACAGCACAACATCCCCGACATCATTCAGAGCTTTAGTAAATTCAATTTGTCTCAACATTCAAGAAGCGTGCAAATACAGAGCATCGTATTTATAGATCTCACTGGACACAAGGGGAGAAGCAGGTGGCTCTATTCAGACAATTTGGGAGACAGAAACACAGACAACACAGTAGCCTCAGCCTCACCAGTCGGGAAACAGCATGTACAGTAACAGCACCGGAGCCAACAGACTTTATCCTCCCTCCATTTAGGACCGATAGCATTCATGTGCATGGATATGTCTGAATTCTGCTGAGATTATTTGTCAAAAACGCCTGAATTTCACAGTTAATTGGCCTCCCTAATTAGCACAGGATGTCTAATTCCCATTGCAGCCAGTGTGCTAAATGGTAAAGCTTTAGCAAGCACATGCCGTTCCTTTTTCGTCTGAGCCGAGAAAGTCCCCACGCAAGCCGAGCTGCACTGTACATTGCACACTCAATGATCGATTCTAAATCTTAATTAGGGAAACGACAAACAAGCAAGGGGACTTAATGAACTGTGTACCTTGTCAAACAGCTGGCTGATTATATTTATTGAAATATATGTTAAATTTAATGATTTGGGCAATTAACAATCTAATAATCTCTGAGGTACATGAATCGGCCAGGGAGTAGACCTGATACTTTATACTTTTTATTTGTCATCCCCAGAGTGATGAGAGAGGCACCGGTGGCTTAAAAGTCCTTCAAAATAAAGATAAATAATCATGTTTCATTATCTCATACATTATATTGCGATACCAATCATTTCCTGGTTACCACTGGTCTGATGCTGCACTAAGACACATTCAAGGCGCTCTTCACTTCTGAGGGAACTCATCCCATTTAATGATGAGAGATGTTCTGCAAAAACAATACGGAAACATAACAAAAGATATTTAAAAGTGGGGCCGGTCTTTATTATTAGTGCCTTTTTTCATGGCCGTCTATTTCTAACTTTTTTTTTTCTAAATTGGTCAAATGGAAAGCAGCAAAAAGCGAGGAAAAAAAATTAAGCTGAGCCGAAAAGTGCGACTTGGATTTAATATTTTATAATTGCCAAGGGACATTCTAAGATCAATGAATTTTTGCCCGGGACGCACATCAGAAAGAGATGTACTTCAGTCTTTTTAGGGAACATTGGTCTATTTAATTCCAGTGTCTGATGCATGTGAAATATGCCTTCCATGGCCTCCTTCTTCTTCTCCAGGCACTGCTGCAGGCAGACATTACCACTTTTAATGGGCCGCCATGAGAAGAGGCAAGTCAGCCAATAACCCATCCTCACTAATGGATCGCCTTGTTTGTTCGCTTTCACCATTTTCTGAAGCTAATTTTAGCGGTTCTGTTTTTCCATTAAAAGACAAAATAGAGGACACTGTATCACAACAACATTTTAGCACGACGGAATGAATGGTGCTTAGAGTGAAGGACAGATCAGGACAGCATCATCCGAGTAGTCATTTACACGGACGGGCTTTATCGAGGACAGTAGCTGCTGGTTAGTCCAGATTATGAGGGGTGGTTCAAGTGAGACCGGAAGCCAAAACAGGGCTTCTCCCTGTGGGAGAGTAAAAGAAAAGGCACAGCCCAGGCCCATAATAAAAAGCTTTAGGAGGGGAATAATGGGGGTAGTTAAGTTTTAAGGGGAGGGAATCAGCTAACTTTTTGATTTATCATCTTCTGCTCGACCGGTTAACATTATGTTCAGCGGTGAACTTGAACTTGTGGATTTAACCTAAGCAACAGAGAGCAAAAAAGTTCCCTTGGCTTTGCAAAGCAAGCGCACATTTGCAATTCACATCCCAGCCGTGCAAGCTGTCATCTGTTTTCAGGGGATGTGGACTGAGCATAAATACACAAAATACTTCCCCTATTATTTAAAACACTCTTGAAATATTGACTAAATTCGTTGGATGGGTGACACATGCTTTTCATAACTTAAACATAAGTGTGGAATATTTTTTAATTAGGGATCGATACCAAGAACTCACTTCAGTGCCACTTCTACATAGACTGCATTATTGAAAGCATTAAACTTCAGTGGAGAAAAAAAGTCTGCTGCAAAAGTCTGTGTCCATGCAAAAATCACTTTTTTGACAGAAGAATGACAAATGCAAACTGCTACGATACAGTAAACGCACAGGCCGTGCTCCATTATTTAGTTAAAAGCAGAGAGTTGCTGCGTACGAGATGCACGACGTACTCCACCTGCACAATGAAAAGCCCTGAATCAGACCCTGGACGAGTCAAACTCCTCTCTGCGCTGGCATTTCTGCCATCTAGCAGCAGCGTTTTGCCTACGCTGTACATATTAGCCCCACTTCTTCACCCTCATTGGCGTTCTTCTGCCCCTTTTCCTTGTTTTCTCCCCAGGCTCAAAGCTTGACGGCTGACAATGGAGCCGACATGAGACTTACAGTTAAAGGAAAGTAAAACAAACAGTAACAAGAGGAACGCACTGCTGCTATGATGCCGTGCTGCACAAAGCGATCAGACTTCAACCAACAGCGTTGCAGGAGGTCCTACAGTAGAAATAACGCTTTTAAGTCGCATAAAGACTCAGAGGTTTCTTAAGTGAGCCGCAACAGAAACAACTGTGTGGTCTCTCCAGGGCTCCTCCGTGTGAGTTTCAGGGGCTCTGTGTTGACAACTTCATTAGCAGGGCCCGTGCTCTAAGACGCTTAAGTCGTTCAAAAACATTATCACAAGTCAGGCACAAGGATCTGGAGGCCCAGAGTTTCCATCTCCTCCAGGATGGAGGGAACAGAGGAGAGCGGCGGCGGCGGCGGCGGCTGCCAAGGCATTGTCTCTGAGCGGTGCAGGCGTAGGATGACAAGAGTGGGCTTGCACAGTGCGCTGCAGCGCGGCATGGGGCCCAGGGTGCGAGGCTGTCCCCACGTCCCTGGCCAGCAGGCTAGCTAGAGAGCCAGCTATTATCAGGCCGCCTCCATAGCAGCGAGGCGAAGGAGAAGGGGGGGTTAGTAAATTTCATTCTTCAGAAATTTAATTATATCAAGATTAACAAGGGAGGTAATTAATTTCTTTAAGATGAATATCTCTTAAGTGCCCGGGGCTCAACTTTGTTGTCAAAACTGTATATTTAACCATTATTTCAGGGCAAAGTTTTAAAGGCAGAAACGAGGGGGGATCAGTACTTACTGTCATGAATGTGAACGTACAGGAGCCTCTTATCTAAATAGAGAGCGTTATAGTGTTATAGTGCTTTCAAAATACTGTTTGATATTATATTCACGAGATAGAACTAATTTATTGAAGCATGTGACACAACCTGTCGCAGACGATGAATCCATAGGCCGCAGTGTCAGCTGTAACAGCGTCCCGAAGTCTGACCCACTAATAGCACACACAAGAATCTAATATTGGTGTGAACGGGTTTCTCTCTGGAGGGTGAATTGGGATTTCTTGCAGTGATGCAGACGGATGGATCACCATCGGGTAAGTACGGGTTATCAATACCGCCCATACGCAGCCCACGTCTGTTTGGGATCCTGGAAACCCTTCCAGTCGCCTTCCATCGATGAAGGGGGCCCAGCTAGCGGAATAATGAAGCTGAATGAAGTTAACAGTTACTAATTAAAATGTAACAGACTAAAATGGCTGCTGCGCAACTTTTTTAACGGCTGCAAACCTGCAGTCGAAACGCAACCTCACCTTCATCTGCCTAAAACAGCACTCGTGCGTTTTAGTGCCAATTAGCACTAGATGACTATTCTACAAACTCCTAGTGTTGTTTGCACTTTTTGTTTATGCCAACATTTAATTAGAAATAATTGTGAGGTTTTAGCTCTCACACACCGACTCAATGCACTGAACAGCTTAATAAAGTGCGTTTTCTATGTGGTCGAATAAACAAACGTATTTATCATATCGTGCTAATGTTATAGCTGCATTTTAAATGTTTTAACCCATAGTCCATAGTGCAATAACCACTGGTGGGATCCACTGTGCTCTGCACTGTGCAGGGGAAGGCAAGGTTGGCAAAGTGCACTGTGTTAAAGCACTAAGAACGCATGGCATCCAGCCAAGAAGCCCCTGTAACCATTCTGAAGATTCGACTCTGTTTCCTTTGTGTCCTCCATGGAAATGCAGAATTGCCTTGAGACATGAAGTCAAACTAATATTACAGTCTTCTTGGCATTATGGTACTAATAGCAGCCCCTCTGTGCCCTCTTTAATCTTATTTATGTAGTATGTAGAGAAGGTGAACCCACACAGGAATCCCTTTTGCATCATTACAGCGTGATATTACTCATGTTAAAGTTGCTGCATTTCACATAATATCCCACCTTGCATTACTTTGAATAAAATAAATAAATGCACAGCTAATCAGGGGTTAATGTCAATGCTCCCAGTGGGTTAACCAGAAGGCTCTATATAGTTTAGAGCAAAAGTGGAGCTCCACATGTTTATGAAAACTAAGAAAAGGTTAAGTTAGCTGTCTCTCCTCCTAAAAGTGCCCACATGGTTTGGTGGTGGTAGAAACGCGAGGAGGCTGCGGTACTTCGCGCATTACTGCCACAGTGCCAACCAGCAGACACGACTTTTTAACCACACACCATCCCCAGCGGACTCTGTGGAGAGAAGGGAAGAATATGGAAAGGAAGAAGAGCGGGGGAGGAGAGGAGAGGCGGGTAGTCTCCTCCGCGCTGTCCCTACTACTGGCATCCAGTTGGCCTGTCACCTTCTTAACCAAACAGCCTGCTTGGTCCTAGTCCTCTGAGTCCTACACTGCCCTCCAGCTCCAGGAACCCTCGTGCTCTATGAGCTTCCTGTTTGTCTGGTTGAAGACCTGGCTGAGAGGGACGCAGGAGGAGGCGGAGAAGGAGAACAGAACAAGGCGGAAGGACAGAGGGGAGGTTGGTGGGGAAAAGGCAAGGGGAGAGACACTGAACACTCCGAGTTGGGATTGATTTACTTCATTAACCGAGATTACAAGTTTAACTTACAAACCAGAGGTCAAAATTTCTCATTAACAAGGGGACCGTGGAGAACCTCGGGGCTTGGAGACCACTCTTATTACTGACTACACATTTCAATCTGTCTTTGATGTTCCATGTCTGCCTTTCTACTCCCTCTTTCCCCCTCCTATTTTTTGGCAGTGAGGTTGATTTTAATTGTAGCTATAGAACAGAGCATAGTTTGCCTGTAAGCCAGCCTCCACATCTGTAGTGAGTGCAGCTTTAGTGATATTGGGTGCAGTCCATAGCTTGAGGCTAATTTTAATGGTCCCCCCCCCCCCCCTCCCTCCTTCATTGGAGACTCAGATTGTTTTCCACGTGATTCCTGTTAATTTAGCTGGAGGAAAGGGCATCAGTTTTCCTTGTGCTTTTCCCCCTCTCTCCCCATGCCTCTCACTCTATTGCCTCACTCCTTCTTTCTGATCTACAGCCTCAAAGAAAGAAGGTGAAATGAATTCAAATGGAAAAATAGACTGCACTCACTATTAAATCGCTCGCCTACCTTTGTCCCTTGCATTGCACCTGGTTGAGACAGATAGGAGAAAGGCAGTATGGCTGTAAAAACCAAGAATTATAGCTGCTATTGTCGCTTTTAGGGCAAAAAACAAAGCTTTTACTTTATATGTGATAACTACGCAAATTGTTTGAATGATAACTTTGTGCTCTGTCTGAGCTCTGAGCTTGTGTAATACCACAAGACACCGTGGGTCAAGGTACATTGTACATTGAAGGACCTTTGATTCAAACCCGTCTTCTTTCCTTGGGTCTCATAACCTGGCAACACATTCATTCAAGAGTTCATATCGTACAGAAATCAATGGGTGGAAATGAAACGGCAAAGTGTTAAAGTGTGAAAGACCCGAGTACAGAGGGTGTGATGGAATAATCATTGTGAATGAAGCTTTGTTTGACTGTTTCCTTCCCCTGATTCAGAAAGCGAAAATCCATCTTCATAGGGCCTTCATACAATATACAACAACAGATAAGACCAGAGAGGTGTGGACAACAAAGCAAAGCCCTACAGTTACCAGTACAGGAGGTGTAAATACTTTACACAAAAGTGATAAGATGCTGCTGAACTACAAAAAACAACCAAAATTAAAGGAACAATTCAGTTTTGACTGTCTTCTTTTGGGAAATAAAACAAATGGGATACCAGGGAATAACATTTCCTTTGTCAATAGCCCATAATGATAAAGGAAACGTCTAAATCTTCAAGATGTAATACGTTCATCTTTACGATGAAGGGCAAAGGTCATTTGTGCTTTGTTCCCATTTCTGTCTACCTTCAGACGCCCTTTGTCGACTGCATTTCACCCTTCTTCCTTCTTCAGGGAACCTTAGCCTTGACTTGTGATGAACTTCGGAGGTGTGTGTGTGCAGTGACCCACCACTGGGGCCACAGCAGACCCTCATCTAGCAAGCCAGCCAGCAGCCTCAGCCAGTGGCTCCTTGGAACTAATCCACCCTGCAGAGCCCTGTAAGGCCCCCTTTGTTCCCTCCTGCAGACTAGATCAGACTGGAGACAGACACTCTAGTCTTGACTGGCTATCAGTTTCACGGCCTGTGGCGATCAACATCCACTCGCAGGCCCAAGCCCAGCAAAACCACCATCAAATTAAAGGTGGGTGAATGGGGGCGGGAGGTTGGAGGCAATGGAGTGAAACTGTGTCACCTGAATTCCGTCATAGTCCGAATATGGTGGAAGAGTGGTCTAAGGATGGGAAGAACAAGAGGATAGGAGGAATATTGAAGAGGAGGATTTCAATGGGACCTCTGCCTCTCGGTGAGGAAAGCGGGATCTCAACAAGGCCATTATCTGGCTCCTAATTTGAGCTCTGGCACAGCACTGAAGGGCTGCCTTTGTCAGGGATTAATGCGGAAAGCTCAGGATGCGATGTCAGAGGGAAATAATCAGCGTGGGCCCTTCATAACGTTGGCTGCTTGTGCTCCTGGCCAGGGCCCCCAGCTCATTTCTGTGGAGATGAAATCTATGACAAGCCCCTCAGTGAAGCTAAGAGCAGGCAACAGTCCAGTAACACCCACAGGCCTCCAGGCATCCTGTGACCCCCTTAGAAAAGTCACATTCACTTTGCTCTGGAGAAGGGAAAGAGAATGCCGCAGGCGCTTCAAGCCCATGTGAAATGAAGAAATGTGAGGAGGTGAAAACGAAGTGAAAATAAGTTAAGATTCCTCCTCCGCCCCCTCCGCAATCACTCCAGAGGAGGGGCACACTGTGTGACTTCACTTCATTATTCCCCTCTAATTAAACAAGAACAGGACATTAAAAATGGGGGGGAAACAAGAAGTGTACCATAATGTATATTCATGCTTATGTTGTGTAACCGCATTTGAGGAAGAAGCTCTGTTTTTAAAGCACTATAAGGTCACGGGCTAATACCCATCAGGGTAAAACATTCTGAAAGAGTTTGGCACTAAACTCAAGGACCAGAAGTAATGCTTTTATTTTGTTATTTATGCTTTTTTACCGGGTGCATTACTATGCTCCACAGCAGCATATTGCTGCTAAGTGAAGGATGTGAAGATGCGACTCGATAAGCAGGTTATTAAAATGACCAATTGACATTCAAAATTCGGACTTATTTCAGATTCATCATATTTACAGATGAATATGTAGAATTTAAATGCGGCTGCCTGGAGGGAAAAGCGACTCTGGACAGTCGCTTTGCGTGACTTCATGTATGACCCACTGCTGGAGATATATGATACTGAAGTCACTGCTTATGGAACCTTCAAGGAGAGACTATTCCCTTTAATACCACAGTTCAGCTTAATTATGAACAGACCAGGGGAGTCACACACACATACTTCTGATTATCTGTGTCATGTTTGCTAAGATCGCTTTTAAGACACGTCTAAATTTGGCTAATGCTTAACAGGCAACGTATGATAAGGACGTGTACTAATGAACAGCCGCTCTAAAACTCCAATGCAATGCACAAGCATGGCAACTTGCTTCCTGGCACCAACACACCAGTACTGTATAATTTCCAACAAGGGCGTCAAACTGGAACTGAATTAGACTCAATCAAGGATATGGGACGTGTTAAATCTTAAAGATACTGATACAACAACACGTCTGGCACGAATTCAGGCAATCAGTTAATTAAACAAACTGTTAATTATTTATCATTAACAATGTAATTTGATTAAAAAATTAAGGGCAAATGATTTGATAAGTTGTGGCCTGTTTTTGGAGGATGAAGCAAACATATTGACTTTAATATGATGTACTGTACATCTATTACATATTGTGAGTTTAATGTAAATGTGCACCATGATGCAGTTTGTAACTGTTATCATCTTCCATTTTGCTCCCTTCAGGTAAATATTAGGGTCTAATGACTGAATTCTACATGACAAATGAGTGACCAGCCCAAGAAAACACAACACAACTTCACTACTATTCCAGCCTGTAAGTTAGATCTTCTTTTCCAGGCTTAATCTTTATTCCTTAATATGAATTCTGACTTGATTTCATTATAAACATTACATAACTCAAATGTGCACCTAGAATACAGCGTTTTATGGAAAGGTCACCAACAGTTTAGTCCGTGTGTAAGTTTTGGGGAATTTGTCTCCTGTAAAGGTTCAAGGTTAAAAACAAGAAAATCCAGCCATTTTCATACACACACACCAACACTGGGTAAAAGTGCAATTTCTCCAAAAGTAATTGTGAGCATAAGTAACGCCTTTAATAGAATCTTTTGCAGTCAGTGACAGCTTGAAGTCTAGAACCCTGGAGCTGCTCTACTACTGCAGGCCTGAACCGCCGCTGCCTTCGGTTGCTGCTAGTTTGTGGCTCTTCCTGCCTGTAGCCTGTAAGTGAAATGCTGCTCTCTTGGGTCAGGAATAGGTGACTGACTTGGTGAAGAACATACCATTACTTTGCCCGAAGGAAGTCCTGCAGGTTTGACAGCTAATGAGTTGTGCTTTGGATCAGGAGCTGTTCCTTTCCCTCTCTCTCTCATCATTTAATATTGGTTTCAAAAAGTCCAAAAAGTTAAAAAATTTAAAAAGTCTTCAACAGTGTACATTTTTATGATCTAGTTAAATTTTTATTACTCATTATCCCGGTAGTAAGTTGTTATTACCAAACCACTGCAGTCTGGCTATTATCCAAGTATTACCATGCCATTAGTTTGATTTTACTTTAATACCTTCAAAACATTACTCCATTACTGCCCAGCGGTAGCAATACTGTACCAAACTGACCACTTACCATGTTTTAGCCCTCTCGCTCTTTGTGTGTTCTTCACATCAGCAAATTACTGTACAAGGCCACAGCCAAACTGTGGGTGACTGAATAAGTGTAGTAAGGGCACTGGCGTCAGTGCACTCGTGATAATGGCGTTAGAAAACTCCTTTGACTATTGCACGTTGACATCCAGACACATGAGGTGTTAGAAGCATTGTGTAGAATCTAAACTGTGTGCAATTAGAAGCCTGAGTTGACGACAGGATATGTTGTTTGTTCCAGATATCTACAGTAGCATGTGTTACAGACTAGTGCATTACCTGCAGTTATGCATTTCTATTCCTCATTGTTGTCTTGCAAATAGACATTGACTAATTTCTTGCATACTAGCTAACAAGCTTTCATGTTAGTCAGTAGTGATGAGACCAAAATACCACTCCAAGCTGCCTACACACAAAGCGCCTTTTCCCACAGGAGCACGGTGCTTCACAGTGCCTTACCTCAGTCCCTGATGGAGTTGCCCCCGGTGAATCCACCTTGCGTTTTTTGCGAGGTCCAATGGCGGCTAGTGCTGTAAGGTTGGCGTCTCGCTGTCTCATTTGGGCCAGTTCCTGTTGTTGCATCTGGGGAAAACACAAGAATGTGAAAAAAACGTTTACCGTTACATTCAGAAATTCACACTCTAGAGTCCAATGAGACCAGAGTTGAAATAAGAACAGCAGGAAAGATAAATGTGGTAAATTTGAATAACTTTTTATTATAAATAAACTAATCCTAATATAGGAAAGTTAAGACTAAATGTCTCTCTTTGTACTGTGTCTTCCAATGTATTGCACAGGCCCCCTTTCAAAATGGAAGCTTGTTGTCAGCCATTAACAGAGCTCCTGTCAAAGCGTGTGTGTGTGTGTGTGTGTGTGTGTGTGTGTGTGTGTGTGTGTGTGTGTGTGTGTGTGTGTGTGTGTGTGTGTGTGTGTGCAGTCACATGATCCCACTGTGATTTCAGATTGTGATGTATAGAGGGAGGCTGTGAGGAGGCACTGCCCAAGGTAATGTCATGTCTAGCCGCGGGGCGGAGGGGGAACCCAGCATCGCTGAGAGCTGCCCTTTCTCTTGGGTGGACGTGTGAGGACCGGGGGCCATGGCACAGAGGGTGTCAGCACTCTCTCCAACATGCAAACACAGTACACACACACGTGCGCCTATCAATCTTGGCCACAGCACAGGGAATGCCTACCCACCAGCTTGCCTGTGTGCCTGCCCGCTGGGGGAGTGAGGCCCGGGTTAAAGCGAACAGGGACAATCAATGTGCGCTTTTATGTCTTTCATGTTCTTTTATGTTATCTCCCAGCATGTGTTGGCTGGGTGCTGGTGTTTGTGTTAGGCATGTATGTTGTCTGATCAGGGGAAAATTTCATGTTACTTTCAGATGGCGCTCTGTTAAAGGTTGCTTTGGTGTACAAAGTCGGATCTAAAATGTGCATGCAGTTGCCTCTGATTTTTCCCTAGAACCCCGCTGGCAAGGCATGCCCTTTAGGGTGTTGCCACTTCACATTTAGCACAGCGGAACTGTTTAAAGATTCAAACGCACTGACAACACAAAGTAGGGGAAATAATAGCGGCAGTGCCAAGCAGCTGAATATCTAAACTGCATTTTTCTGTCCCTTTTAAACAGGGATGCTGGTGAAAATTGACATACTGTAGTTAAATTACAAAAACACTGACTAATAGCAACAAAAGGTCATGAAGTGAATTCACGGAGTGTTAACACTATGAAAATGAAGTTAGAAACTGGGCATCATGACTGGATGTGACTGGATTATTGCCTCTGTCCACATGGCAAATGTAGCATTAATGTTATCAATGGTAACCTTATTAAGCCTCGTCACCAACAACACACAAATCTCCGCAGGCCTGACCTTAAAGAATCCCACTGCAAAGTGTCCTGGCGGAAAACTACAGCGGAAGGGGGGGGGGGGCGAGAGAGAGACGGAGAGAGAGAGAGAGAGAGAGAGAGAGATAGAGGAGGTCCGCTATCGCACTGATGGCACCAGGATGCCGGCATCTCTGCCTGGCAGTTGGCACCAGGCATGGGCTCCCAGCGCCCACAGCAACTCCCTGCATTTTCAGATTTATGACTGTATGATAAATGAAGGCTTCATTTTACCATCTGCAACCCTGCAGTCTGCGTTTTCCCGTCAGTACAGCGGCCGCCGTGACACGAAGAGACTGATGTCTGATTTCAATCTGGAGCCACCGTGTAGAGGCTACCTTCCTGATACTAATGATAAAAGCCAGAGTTGGACCAGGATTGGTGGATTTATTGCCTCTTAGGAGTTCGTTCAATGGTCACAGGGATTGTGTTCTTCTAGACACATTCTGGTTGCAATATAAACATAAGGGCATGTAGATACAAAGACAGGGACCAAAGAAAGCAAAGGTCACCACAGAGATTCATAGCAGATGGGAGGAATAACCCCCTGCTACGACATACGTTTGCCAGGTATGATCAACAACATGAACATCTGCCCGTTCCATAATCACTAAGTGTAAATACCAGTGCTTCCAGTCTACCTGTATGCCCTTTGGAAACAGGAAACCTGCTGCGTGGAGTCAATTTATTAGCAAAGGTCATGGAATGTAGAACATTTTCAGGATATCTAAATCATTTTAGCCTATTTAGACATATTAATGCAAAACGTACAACATTTGGTTAATAAAATGGTTAATTGTGGTCACGTTGGTTTATTGTGATATATTGTTACACATTAGAAGCAATTAACTAACAGGAAGTACATTATTAAACATTAAGGTGCATTTCACTTGTTTGCTACTTTTAAATTACTTGCTAATCTAAATGTAAGCTTTATATCCTCAACAAATTACTGCAATTGTCAGTAGAGATCTAAATAAGACATAACAGCGCTTGTCTCTGAACACAGTGTGTTCACTTATGATGCAAAAATGTCCAAAACGCAGTAAGATCCTTGAAAGCGGTCTGATGAAGTGAAGCCGGCGATGAGCTGCAGGAGCCGCGATGGCCAACCTGCCGTTCTCCATCTCTGCTCTTTTTGACAAAGGCTCCTCTCGCCAGCCTCCTCGCTCCCGGCCTGAGGGGCTCCTCGTGGCCCCCCAGACGCTTACAGACAGATGTCCTTGCTAGAGCAGAACACGCTCTGCTTGACGTCACGAGCAGCTACGGGGCTGTGAGGAAAGCTAACGGGGCTCTCTGCCCTGCAAAAACCACACTTGATCTGCCTCTTACCCTCCCCCCAGCTCACTCTGATCCAACAGGACACAGCAGGGAACTTCTCAGTATATAGACATAACATATGTCACTTTTGGTGAATGCTATTATTTTCCCATAGAGACTATGGAGAGTGCATACATGTTAAATAAGTGGCTTTAGCAAGAACCAAGTCACTTATTAAACATTTGTACTGTGGCTGTATAGGTAGAGCTGAATGATACTAATAATGACAACTGCATATTCATATGCATGTTAGTGCAATGAAAGCTTATGGTGGATATGTTCTAGCTTCTGATATATTAGGACGCCTATTTTGGATGCAGAGTTTGGATGGATGTATTTGGGAAAACAGTAAAAACAGCAGCTTCGCCCTGATTTTGTTTGTGCTCTGCCGGTGTGAACGAGTGTTAAATTAACACCGATAATAATGATATTCAGCGTCAGCGGCGTAAGAGAAATGCTCGGAGGATGTCACTCACACTGTAGGAACTGCGTACGAAAGTTCACACGTGAAAGCCTGATTTCCCGGCAGAAGCCTAACAATGTTTGTCTGCTGTCAGGTACGACAGGAACACGAGTCAAAGGGCAGCGTCACCCAAACAGCCGCACAGACGCCAGGATCAGTCAGTAAAATGACTTCTGTTAGCTATCGGGATTAGTAGGATCTGATGGCTTCATGGTTATTATTGCTAATGAAGCTAATAACTGATTAGTACCAAAAACGCAGTCTGTGTGGATACTAAACTTAAAGGCCGTGTGCACAGTGATGTAACTGTGATCTGTTTCGGATAAAGAAGCACTGGTTTTTCAATTCAAATTCAAAAATAAAAACAGTCATATTATCGCAGTTTTAGCATTCAAACTTCCAGTCGCAGGTATCTGCAAAACAACACGCTCCGTTGTAAACGCTACTCCACGAGTGTGTGCTGACACCTCACGTATGTGTTTTATGCCCGTCTGTAAACCATGGATCTCATTCACCTGACACCCACATGGCCGACATAACGCGAACATCTGCGAGCTGCATCTTGAGGCCTTTCTTCATGCGAAGTGCCTGGCAGTTAGTTTGCTGCAGGGATAGGGGCCATTTGCAGCAGCCAATCAGGTTTTACTCCTCCATCTGCACACAAGACACTACAAAGAGATGAGTGCAGCCTTGACCCGCTAATGCAGGCAAGTTAAATCTGGATGGAGCGATACGTGACTTCATCAGCAGAACTCAGCCAGCGCTTCTAACAGAGTTCATCCAGATAAAATACGGAATACGGTGCAGGTCTAACGGTGTTGAATACATACATTTAGAGTCATGCACACGTGCAGATCACCTGATATAGTGTTTTTCTGCAGCATGTAGCATATGTTTGCAAACTTGCACTGTCATAAATCTTATATTAGATGTCTTATCTTAGATGAGATTTTAAAAAAATACTGAATTCTCTCTCACTCTCTCTCATTTCACTGTCTTTTCAACACGCTTTTTCTCAGCTATTGCTGTAATCTGTTTGTGATTGCATTACTTTACATATGGAGATGAATTCAAAATACATGCATGAGATAATAGACTTGGCTCAGAGTGTTCCATTTTCTCTGAAGCTGAGTATGTCAGAAGTGTTTCCAGGGCCAAGGACCAATTATTCCGAGCCCTCAGCCATTCCTGGGGCTAAGGTCATTATGTGAGTGTCACTACCATGACCCCATGGTTTCTCTTCATTTGCAACTTATTTGCAGGAATTAAACAATGCAGAGGGAGGCTGTGTGAAATACGTGGATCAAGCGGAAAGCATTGTGTTTTTGTACATAATGGCATTCGTGCTAGGCGTTTAGTCAAGAAACTGTGTTTAACGAAGGAGTCGGGAATGAGTGTTAAGCAGATTCTGGTGTTACACCAGAGTGACGGGGGAAGAGCGGCGATCATTAAAAATAATGCTTATGTAAGGGAAAACGTCCTATCTTGAAAAAACCTCGTACTTTATTTCGATCTGTGCTGCCGTGCTTCGTCTAGCAGTCTTCTCTTCACACGTCTCCCTTCTTTTTTTTTTTTTCTTTAACATTTAGATTCGCCGCTCGTCACCTTCTATTGATCACGCCTAATTTGCATCCAGGAAAAGATGAGAACTCAGATATTCACACTCCGAGAAAGGACGCTCTCAATGATTTATTCATTTCCAAATCAAAAAAAAAAAAAAAAGAAGCGAAAGAAAGGTAGATGAGAAGGGGAATCTTCATAGGCAGCAGGCGACTAGCAGGCTCTGAGGCTGGGCTCCTCTTCCCCACACCGCCCCTGGGCACATGGTGTGCAAGTCCTCCTAATTAACAAGGTGAATCATGCTGCCGCTCTCTAATTAGCCAACATGACAATCTAATGGAAACATGCAGGCCGAGCTGGCACACTTAGCATCACCTCACAAAGACCTGCGTTACTGTCCTTCCCGTATGAATAACACAAAAATGACACCTCACGGTTTGGATTTAAAAAAAAAAAAAAAAAAGAAAAGGAAGGTGAAGTGGAGCGGTTCCAGGGAAGTGTGTTTTGGGGAGAGGTCAAAAGGAAGGAGTTAGCTGGAGAGGGTGGATGTTTTTGTCTCCTCTCCTGTCCTCTCTGTGTGTGTGTGTGTGTGTGTGTGTTTGTTGCCTAATTGAAACGTGTCCTGCCTCCTGCCTCCCTCTCACTTATATCCCAGGCACAGAAGGCTGGCACCTCGCCACCAGCATACCTCAGCAAGCCCAATTCCCCTGTCGCTCGAGTCCCAAGGAGTGCTCCGGCACACAAAGAGAAAAGTGAACCTACAGGCTTGTACAGCAAAGAGACGAGTCGCTATCTCCCTCTTAGGCAAAAAAAAAATCTCCTTTTTTGTTGTTTTCCTTCTCATTACAGCACTTTGTAATATTCGAAAACACACAGGAACACCAAAGGTACTTTTAACGCCTTTTTTTCTTGTAATATGTCTTGAGGTGAAGAAAAAAAACTTAGGCTGAGCCTACTGCCAACAAAGCAACAAATAAAAATAGGGTTACAATGTACTGCTCAGTATCCCGCACATCTCGAGGCGCTACAAAACAAACCCTTCCCTTCTTACGTGATAATTAAATTATCACCATCAACCCCTTATATGGTCTCCTGAAAACAGTGAAATCTGTGTGGAAGTACATTAAATACAAGGACACCTGCTGAACTCACAAATAACCCTAACCGTGAATCAAAAACACACGTAAAGCAGAACTAGAGCTCCATCCGCATAGGGTACAGTATTGTGTATTTGTGAGGCACGGGAATAAAGAAAAATATAACAACTATGAATTGGGAGATACAAAACAGCAGGAATTCTCTTTGAAAGTCAGCACAGAAAGGGAGAAAAGATGGAGGAGGGTAGGAGGCTTTTGCCCCGGGGCGTGCCTGACGGGTGAGAGCGCCTCTTTGAACAGAGCCGTTTGCACAGGGCCAGAGGACAGAAGCCTGTGAACCTGCAGATATAACGGGCCTAATAAACGCGGTGGGGGGTGGGATGGGGGGTTTGCTACGCTGTCCTCCGACACTCGAGAGGCTCTCCCTCTTTGGAGGAGTGTGAGGCCGGTGGTGCTCACAGTGTAGGTGGATCGCTGCGCATCTGTGACCTGGTCACTTGTGGAGGATGCGAAGCCGGCTGCGAACACGTACGCGTGCATCCGGCGCACGCTGAGCAACGGGTGCTGCCGTCAACATCACACATTGTAATGTGATGGGTAGTGTGTGAGCAACGAGGATGAATCTAATGATAAGCAAATTGAACCGCGGCTGTGCACGGAGCACGTCACATGAGTATACGTCTAATTTGATTCATGGATTCGTACATATACGTTGGCACGTAAAGGACGGCGATGTAACTGCAGGCTTTTAATTGGAGCTATGAAAGGTTCAAAGTTGAGCTCGGGCTGAATTAATTCGGCGGCGGTTCAAGACATTTCAAGCAATGCCGCTGCGTCAGAATGGGCAAAAGAAGCTCTCAATGCCCGGAGAAAAAAAATATTTGAGGAAAATTATTCTAACAAAAACCCGGAGAATCCCATTGGACAGCTCTCGGTTTCACACAAAATCTTCTGGAAATCACTCTAAGCAAGGAGCCGAGTGTGGCTGCGAGGGCACGGTGATGTGGAAGAGTGGGAAAAAAGGAAGGAGAGGAGAGGAAAACAGGAGAAGTGAGGAGCATTCCTCCCACATGATCTAAAGGTCTGGCAGTGATTGGGCGATCAGTGGGAGACAGACTGTGTTAAGCATTTCTTAACCTTTATTTATCAGGGGGCGCTAGACGACGGCGCACGCTGCTTTCCAGCAACACCCTGTTGCACCCGCTCACACCACAGACGTCTGCTGGTGAAACGGGAAAACACAATGAGACTGAGACGCTTTAGCGCTGCTGGTTTATTTACTCACAGCTACAACAATATTCCAATATTATTCAATGTTATTTTAATTATATAGTTATAATTATGTTATAGTCTATTTTTTGCTGAGATCTCGACAGCATATAATAAGATTGTTATGAGGGAAAAGAACCCTTTGTGGGATCAACCTAGTTATGAGGCGCCCGGTGCTGCTTTGGTGCACGTTGTTCCTTAACTCATGCTACATTCATTTCCTGTTGTTCCACTTGTTCCAGCTGTGTGATAAAAGCGCGTTCTTGTTGAGATCACCCGTATCTGCGCAGCATTGTGACACCCAGCGAGCTCAGCGCCGCAAAAGGATGGTGCTCAATCGGTCCTAATACTGCGGGGACGGACCGGACCAGGAGCGCCCAGCCGGACTCGGACCAGCTGTAGCGGCCCATTCGTCTTCGCCCTCGTCCCTCTTCCCCGTCTTCCCCGCGCTCCTCTCCCCCAGCTCGCTCGTTTCCTGTGTCCAGTTGCGCCTGCAGACGCAGTTGTGATGATGAATCTGTGGCTGCAGTGTGTCTGTGTGTCTGACATCGTGATGTATCTCTGCTGGCCTTAACTCCCTCTCGATCTCCCCCCCCGTCCCCCGCGTCTTCTCTCCTCCCTGTCTCTTTGTCTCTGTCTCTGTGTCTCCTTTCGTCTCTCTCTCCCTCGCTCATTCTCTCGCTCGCGATGATTAGCCATAGCCTGGCCTCCTGCCTCAGTGATGGAATAGACAGAACATACAGACCCACCACCACCACCAACAACAACAACAACAAACAGGAACTGAGCTCCACAATTTGCCCATTGATTTTTACTGGGGGCATTTTTGAAATAGCCCATCTGACCTTTCGGCCAAATGGTAGTGAATGGAGGAAACGGAGGCGCTAGACTGCTCTGCCTCTCTCTCACACAAAACCTCTGGCAGGAGCTATCTGAGCAGTCGCCACTGCCGGTGACAAGGCTGCCGGTTTGCTTGATTGTTCAAATAAAAATACACAATTAGAGGCGCAGATCGATAAAACGACTAGGAAGTTCTCGGAAAAAATGAAAGATGGAAAGTTTTCATCCGCTAAAGAGAATTAATGTGCTCAACAGATGTCATGGCAATAGGATTCTGATATCTCCTCTGTACATCTGAAGGTTATGGACCGATGGAGGCATTAGAGCAAAAGGGGCCCGCAGCACTTCCTGAAGAGAGAGAGCTTTAAGTTTGGAGCCACGTGACTGTATCGCATACAGCATACATGACATGATGACTTCCTCAAATCTGTTAAAACCTGAATGTGATGCAAAAAGTGCACACACTGTGGAAAGAAAGCGCTTTCTGTGGGCCCTTCTGAGGCTTCTTGTCCCTTTAGCGGAGGTTTTTCCTCTCCTATATTGGGGGTAGACAGATGAAGGTGCTCAGGGTTGAACAGTATAAAACCCTTTGAGGGAAATCTGGGCTTTTTGGCTTTGTAAATGAAATCGACTTCACTCGAAATGTGACCTGAGCCTGATGACTCAGACTATTCATTTGCTGGTCACGGGTTAACACAGTAGAGCAGGCGTTCCCCACAGTGCACCTGCCGTTTTAAAAACAAATCATGCACCAGCCCAATTTACACGCCAACACTTCAAGTTCAAGTATATAACTAACTGTAATTCAGCGTCGCCAAAGTGATGATTTTTATGTGGGCGGCTGTGTGTGTGTGTGTGTGTGTGTGTGTGTGTGTGTGTGTGTGTGTGTGTGTGTGTGTGTGTGTGTGTGTGTGTGTGCGTGCGTGTGTCTGTGTGTGTGTGCGTCTGTGTGTGTGCGTGCGTGCGTGCGTCCCTGTGTGTGTGCGTGCGTGTGCGCGCGTGCGTTCTCAGGAGAGGGGGCTTAAAGCGAGCCTGGCTCCTCTGCCCGTCGCCTGGAAGAGTAACTCGGGCTCATTATCCTGATGAAATTTGCGCAGATGTGTGAGCTGCCGACAGACTCTGCAGTGACACAAACAGCCAGCTCTGTCCCCTTGAGCCAGTCAGGTGATGAAAACTGGAGAGGCACAGGGGCTGAGAAACGATGGCTATTAAGCAAAAAAGAAAGAGGTGAGGGAGGGTGTTGCGGTGGGTGTATGCGTGGATAGGTGGGGAGCATCTGGGGCGGTTGGGAGTCTTTCTCGGGGAGAAAGCATTACATAAAGTAACAATTTCCAAACCACCTCTTTAAAATTCTAGATGAAAATGCGCATACGCGCACGGAGCGTCTCGGCGCGCGGCGCCGCTAATCTGGCCGTATCCAGATGACGAGCGGACTGCCACTTAACAGGGAGGAGATCCACTTTGATCACATGGCCCCCGGGGGGAAAACCTATCGCAGCGCCTATTACGCTGCTTCATTTGCATATGTGGGGCTTATGGGTAGGCTGAGATCCAGTGTGAATATGCTAAACTGCAGCGGGGCTCAATGTTGCTAGAAAGTAATGTCCGGGAGAGACGCAGAGCAGAGACAGAGCGCTGCCAGTAGCCAGAGGTGCGACAAGCGGACATGTCACTGGAAGGTCACAGGTTCGGCCCCACACTGTTACGGAAAATCTGAAACTTTAATAATTTGTCCCAATAACAATGCAGGAGTGCCCTTCAGTGAACTATGTATATTGCATCCCTAATAAATAGCTGAGTGGTCAACGTTAGCGTTTGGAAGCTGTCAGACGGAAACTTTGGAGCTCAGTAAACTTTACCTGGATAAATAAAAGGCTTTTTTAAAAAGAAGAACAGGCAACACAGAAGAAACCACATCCGCTCTTTAAGTTCGACATCAACAACAACAACAGGTGAATTGCGCTTGTTTTATCATCCCGCCTACTCTGACTACACTGTGGAGGCTCCTCACAATCCTCTTGATCCTTGTTAGCGAGCCAAGGACTGAAAGCACCCAGTGAAGTTAGACGGGAGTAAACAACGCATGAAGAAAATGAAAAGCAAACTTCTGCTGTGACAGAACAATTTTGTTTACGTAAACAACAATAAGCAACCTCTGAAAGAAGAGTGGTCTACTTTCTGGGTTCCACTGGGAATTTTATTATGTGCAAGTCCTGCACTTGAAATAAGGAAGATATACGACTGTAATAATAAAAGAAGTGCGCTACATCAGATGAAACACCTTCCGCTTTGCCTCTCTATGTGTTGTGCTTTGGCTTATTACTTTAAAAACGGAAATAACTCTTCTCGCTCTCTGTAGTAAAAGTTAATGTAGAACATGAAGCGGTGCATTTGGAAGCCTCGGTCGTCAAACACTTTTACTGAGCCACAATGTATCGCTGTAAACATAAATACAAAGAAAACCCATTTAAGTTCAACTTACAATGTGCTGCTGTATAAAGTAGGTTAAGGTGGATTTTACTCCGTGTTACAACAAATGTGCCGTAAACGCAGATGTCTGTCTACTTTAAGACCAAAAACGGTGACCATGAGAAAATGAATAGTGAACCTGAAGAGCTCAGTAAAAAGCATTTAGTCAAATTTCAAACCGGTGCAAAAAGACGAAGTAGACAAAGCAAAGGTGCGGAGAAAGCGCAGGGTAAATTATTTTACACTCCAGCATCAATCGAGGAGAATAAATTCTAAAACTTTTTAAAGTCCGGCTTTAAATGGCATTACATATGTAGTGGGGCATGAAAAATTAATACAGTAGAGTCGGGGAAATGTCAAGGGTAATGATCTCCGCTGTAGCTTACCTCCTTAGCTTTCTGTTTCAGTCGAGCTTGCTCTGGGTCCTCTTGCCTGGAGCGACTCTGTGGAGGTAAAGGAAGGGGGGGGGGGGGGGGGGGGACAGACACGGGTTAACAGCTGGTTTAAGAAGCCCCCACCCCACCATCGAGACCCCCCCCCCGCCCCTCATCTGTTGCTGCTGCAGCAAAAAATAGTGCAGAATGGGAGCAGGATACCAAGGTGTCAAGGACATCGTATTTGAATGCAGAGAAGTGCAATGGAGTGGCCCCCGGGGGGCAGTGGCCTTTAAACCCGCTCCAAATCCAGCCCTAAATAAGCCGCTAGAGGGGGATTCTAATCAAAAGAGGTTATTAAAAATTCTGCACAAGCCAGCACACACACACACACACTCTCTCTCTCTCCCACCCTCACACGGGGCAAAGGATACTGGTGAGTATCAGTGACAGAGGCTACACTGTGTCACAGTGAAACAATGTTATCCGTTAGTGTGTGTGTCCCCCTGTGTAACAACACAGCACTTCTATTTTAATCAGCAGCCAAGATCTGGGTGAATGTACGTGTCCCTGGGAATCCTTCACCGCAAATATACATGTACGGTAAACCACTGAAGGGCAGTATGAGCTCATTATAGTGCTGCACTATCTTAAAGCAGCCAATTCTATTAATTTAGACATAATCTACTGTATGCAGTTAAATTGTAACCAGATTAACCAAATGTACCTCTCTTAACTGTGTATGTAAGCACCAAGTCACTCAGATCAGGTGCTGGGCCGCTCCAGCCTCTACGTCTCGTCGCTCCTACGGACGGAGAGCTGCTCCTCCCAGTCTCCCTGCTAATTGGCTTTAAATATATCAGGCGGTTCACGTACTGGTCGGTATCTCAACTATAACTAATGTGTTTGCCCTGCGGTCGGCCGGAGCATCCCTCCAGACTTGAGTCATATTTTAAATGGACGGTGCAGAGGAAAGGGGGGGGGGGGGGGGCTTGTTGCAGTGGAAGGAGGGGGGAGGATGCCAGCAGAGGGGAGTGCTTGGGTTTTCTTATGCGAGGGGTCAAATTAGCAGGCACTTAAACAAGAGCGAGGCGGGCGGAGAGGAGAGGAGGGCGGCGGGCGGATGGGCGGATGGGAGGGGTCGCTAGAGATGGACTGTTTACAAAGGGCAGCGGTGCCACTGGCATGCTTTATATCTCCTCTGTCAGCTGCCCTGCTTTTCCCACTTACAAGAGGGAACGGAGGGCAAAGGAGGACTGGACACTAGACACTGACAAGCTGTGTTGTGTTTGGCTGGAATGTACTAAAATAATAAACAAATGCCATAGTGAGACCCGGCACTGTTCCCCTGCATTTCATCAATGCCTGATGCTCCATATTCCAGGAGTTATTTTGTGATGACATGGTGTATTTTTTTTTCACATCAACCAGTCTTGCCTACTTCTACTTAGCTGGCTGGTTTTCTAATGTTGTCCAGTGTGAGAATTACCAGAGGGCTGTACTTGTTTCATTTAGCTGTGGGTTGTATGTGGAAGGAGTAAAGTTAACTTAAAACTGAATTTTCTGTTGGTATATTCTCCTGAATATTGAGTCCACTGGGTGAACCCTGTTACTCCTTTTGCATTTATTAGATATATATAAATGAGCTTCACACATTTGCATTGCAAATTATCGAGGTAAAACAAACAACCACCGAAGAGTCAATCATCAATAACAAGCGTCACGTAACATCTGCTTTTCACGTATGCGCAGCTGTTATATGTTGTGAATGAAAAGAATATAAGCAACATGTCTTCTGGCTGTGCAACATTACGGGATGCAGAGGCTTATAGTGCGTTCACTGATGCAATCTTCCATGTTGGTGGCTCAATATTGATATAAAGTAAAGAGTGACAATTAAATAGCCCCTTTTTGCTCTGTTTAATTGTCATGTTGGGCATTTATGAGTTCAAACAGTTAACACGCTCTATATTCAAGCCTACATCAGTATGTTTCAGTATCTCTCTATACAAATATGCATGTATATAAAGAGCAGAAGCCCCGGTTTCATGGTATCAGCCAGAGAGTTGGTGGAATGTCTCCCAATCATTAGGCAAAGAAGCGCTTTCCAAACTTCTCCTTGAACTGAAACACCATGGCAACAAGAGCCAAAAAGCCACAGCCATAGCTCTGAGGTGAAGTCAACCTCTCCTCAATGTGGCTCATGCAATCCAAATAGCCCAGAGGAAAGCCTTGCAACTAGAACTTAAATTTGCAAAAGTTCTCCACTAATCCTGTTAATAAAAAGAGAACTAAAAAAAAGATTACGCTGAGCAGCCGCGTGGAACCGGGCACTGACAGAGCGCTGCACTATTTTAACAACGCGCTTTACTGTCGTTTTCTGCTGAGGCTGTGTCTTTTTTCCCGGCCGAGGCCGAGGCTATCTGGTTGCTCCTAAAAGAAAGTAACACATAGGTCATGAGGTCTGGTGGCCAGTCTTCATCAACTGGAGGATTTTCTAATATCCTGCATGGCAGGACTGGAGCATAATAATGCAATTACAAGGGTGAGGTGTGCTGCAATGAGAATCTTTACTGTGGGACATTGGCTCCATTCAAAATTAATTAAATTAACCTAGCTTTCTGCTAATGTTGCACCGTGGGGCATTTTCATTTGCAAAAGAATCTCTCCCTTACTTCTTTGGTCCGTGGTGATCTTTTCAAATTTAAGGTCTTCATTTTACTGATAAACAACTTTCGGGCTTCATGCACAGGACTTGGACCAGAAAAATAAGAACAGATACAGTAGCAGCAACAAGAGTTAAATAAGTGGTTTTATACTTGAAAGGTGAAACAAATGATTTTGCTGGCTCGAGCCTGATGAGTGTGACACACGTAAAACCTGCATTTATTGATAGATGGACAAACACGACACAATGGCTTCGCTGACACTGAGAAATCTAGTCCTTTTTAACTGATGCTCTGCTTCACCTGAGCTGTCAAGGCTTGTGATAGAGGGATGTTTTCCGCCTTGTACGCGGGACTGTGTGGCGGCTGCTTTGTACATGAGGGCTGCGCTCTTCCTCACTGTGTCCAGGGAGGAAAAGCCAGGACAGAGGAGGCCTGGGGCCAGGAGCCTGGGAGGACACGGGGAGGTCACTTCATCCAGCGGTGTCACACTCTAATTCATCTGTCAGGGCCGGTTGCAGGAGCAACATGCACACGTGTACACACGCCGGTACACAAGCGTGTCGCACAAAGAGAAGGCGCACACACTCGCACACACACACGCGCACACACACACACACGCACACGCACACAGAATCAGTGGGCTGATGAGGTGACAATAACTTACTTTAGCGGCTTTCAACAGGATCTCTCTCTCCTGCTCATCCTTCCTCTGCTTCTCGATTCTCTCCAGCTGCTCGAAGAAGCGAAGCTGCGAGCGAACGTCCGCCGACTGCTCGTAGCACTCGTCATCCTGACAAGCACATCAAGAGAGGATCAGTGCCACAGCAATGGCTGAGAAACACTTCTGTGTCTTCACTGAAGTTTGAGAAAGACCTCATACGACTCATGTCCTTATAAAATAATTGTTTGTTTAACACATTTTCCTACATTATGCTGATACAGTTAATGAAGGCTTCATGTGATTCACTGTATCTGTATGCTTGATAAAAAAAGGATGAAACACATTGGTTGGCTAAAACATATTGGTACTGTAATGCACCTCTTACAGGATAAAAGCACATCAGGACTCTATTACAATAGAACTGATATAAAAATTTCACCATTAACTGCATGTCTGGTTGAACCAAGAGTCAAATTTTTAATAACCAGCCTGAATACTTCAACAGATGTGAACTCTTTCCTATTCTATTTACAGAGAGCGGTGCAACAACAGAGCATCATCTACCACTTGGGAAAAGTGAAGTGTAAAAACAACTTTTGTAGGTCATCAAAAGTTAATAGGATAATTGCTTATTTTACATGTTTGTGTGGTGTGTGTGTGTGTGTGTGTGTGTGTGTGTGTGTGTGTGTGTGTGTGTGTGTGTGTGTGTGTGTCTGTGTGTGTGTGTGTGTGTGTGTGTGTGTGTGTGTGTGTGTGTGTGTGTGTGTGTGTGTGTGTGTGTGTGTGTGTGTGCGTTGTTCTCCCCCACATCTCTGTGTGCATGTGTTTCCCTGAGTGGATGAGAGAATCTGGGTGGCACGAAGCACAAAGACACATCAGAGGAGGCTCCTCGCCAGCGCCACTCCACCGCCCCCCCCCCCTCTCTTATCCAACCTCCCTGCTCTTTGTTGCGGCGCTGAGCCTGCACTCTTGCCGTAGCTCCCGCAGCCGAAGCCCGGTTTGCTCTTTAAGGCCTCTTTGTCTTTTGGTCTTTTCTCTCTCTCTTTTTTTTCCGCTGATGTCAACAGAGAACTTCACGCCTCTGTCTCACACACCTCATTTACAAAGCCACAAAAAAGGGGAGAGAATGAACGGGAAGAAGAAACACCAAACAGATGGGGACAGTTGTAGCGATACTCTTCCTCCCACCTCCTCATCCTCCCGTCTTGGCGGATCTCAGGAAAAACACAGTTTCAAAGTTCCCCCCCACTTCCTTCACAATGCCAAGATTTGGGCTTGTAGTCTAGATGGGTTTCCCTTTAATGTACACCAATTAAATGTGGTTATGTAGTTCTATTCAAGGGCTACGGGAGATAAAGTCACCAATAACAAGAAAAGTAGACAGGTGTACACAGACTTTAAACATCTTTTATATCCCAAGTTTTGACTAACTGAAAACTCCGATCTCCCCTGTTTATCAACTTAAGGGCAAAATATTCTTTTATTAACGTGTATGTGTTTATGTCAGCTGGATGCTTGCATTATTGTCTGGGTGTGTGTACAAAAAGAAAAAGAGCATTTGTTTGGATGCCCCAGTGTGTGTGTGTGTGTGTGTGTGTGTGTGCTCGTGTGTGTTCTAGTACATGTTACATATGGTAGCGAGGACCAAGGAAAAGTATTTCGCTATCAGAGTGTAAACATTTTAGACGGTCGCCACAAATACCAAAGGCTGTTTGAAGGTTAGACGTTCTACAAATGAGGTCTGTATTAAACATTCTCTAAATTAACCCACTGCACTAATATTTAACTGCTCTCAACTATAGGGCATAGTAGTGTGGCCTTTCTCCTGCACTAACTATCAATAATTAATGTTAATTTACACAAATACAAAGAAGATGGGTTTTCAATTAAAGGGCAAGTTGCATGACGTGTGCTAATAAAATTGACCCTTGTTATTGATGTTGATGTTTATGTTTAAAGTTAATGAACTCAAACACTGTACAACACATTTTGCTTGTTAAGACATGAGCTTAACATAACTCATATGTTATTGTACGTGCGTGTACATATGTGCTTCCTACCTTGCAGGAGTCCAGCCGCTGCTGTGCGATGGCAGAGACTTTTTCTACCACGGAGCGAAGTCGTGACTGTGTGGCATGCGAGATGAACGTTACCGCCTCCGTGGTGACCTCTGTGACCCCAAACCTTTTTGCTGTGAATTATGAACATAAACACAAGCACATTTAGGACTTAGGATCCAATATTTTCTCTGTGGCACAGTAAAAGGGTTCTGGTTTTGACACTCCTCCTCCTTCACGTGAAGCCACAGCGGGCTCATTAGCACCCAGCGCTCCTTTTTGCTTGTGTCTACTGCCATACTAACAACTTATATTGGTATATAGTACTAATGGAAGGCCACTCACTGACAATACAGCATACATGCACTCACCCATAATGTCTGGATTCATATGTGCAATTAACTTCTGGGACTCATCACATAAAACATAAAAGACGTACTCTAAATTCCAGTAGCTTTACTAGTTAAGCTGTTTTAAGTACGTGAACGATATTGACCATCTCTTTTAGTGGAATAATTTAGTTTCCTTGGAGCAAAACTCTGAAGTCATAACACAAGCGAGGACGACAGACTTCGGTGGGGTTAGTATCTGTTTCCAACTTCCTTTTAAATTATTCCATTAACATAATTTGTTCTCTCTGGCAGCCTTTTAAGTAAACCACACCAGTTATTTAAATCCGCTGAACAATACATATATTCTTCACGCACCCAAGATTAAAAATGCAGGCACGATGTCATAGTCAGGACGTTGACCTTATAATTATAGCGACAATAGATGCTTCAGTGTCACAAGGTCAAAGAAAAAAGGAAGATCGTTCAGTAACAAAAGGTTTAAGAGAAAGAGCTGGGGAGAGACAGATCTAAGCGCAAAAAAAGAGTATGACATATGACAATACAAATCATTGTCATTCACCGGGAATAAGCATATTTGTAAGGTTGATCGCTAATTCAGCCAGTCCTGTAACTCATCTGGACATCGTAGCATTAAAAAGGCAATTTCCTGCTTTTCTGCTTATCACTATCAAAACAACAGACACCAAGGAACCTAATGGTGAGCAACCATCTGCATCAGGGCCTGGTAACTTGACTATTTAGTATAGAACTGGCTGGTATCCATAGCAACAAGGGTCCACCTGAAAAGTAGCGGACAATGAATGTGGGAAAGGTCCTGGATGATGATCAGTTTATCTCTGTAATATCATCAACTGTGAGGAGATTCTTTCATCTCCAAATCCACTCTAAGCAAGTATTTTTTATGCTTTTTTATCAATGTTTTCAACTTTGAGCATCTAATCATAAAAAAGGGTTAGGGTAATATATATATATATATATATATATATATATATATATATATATATATATATATATATATATATATATATATATATATATATATATATATATATATATATATATATATATATATATATATATATATATATATATATATACATAATAGCATGTTCCATTGGAGCACAAACCTAAACAACCTTTGTAACACTCACTGAAAGTGTCCTACTAGGACAGCTGGTATCCTAGTTTCCGACGTGATGTGACCTGCACATCACAATCCCTGTTATTTACGCCATCAACCCATTTCACATGCATGTACCTTTAAAGGTACCAGTGGACTATCATTACTTTGAGGAGATTTTCTAGAGACCTCCTGCTGTGCCTGTGTTCTCATTTCTTCGATGGAGGGGGGGGGCACGGTGTTGTTTTGCAAATTCACTACCCCCAGCCTCAAGGACAAGCCCAAAGAAAGGAGACGGAGAGAGGTTCGGGAGAGGATGGCGGCACAAGTGTTTGTTTGGAGGGGATAAATAAAATAGGAGAGGAAATGAGACACGAAGAGACATAAAGAGGAAAATAAGGGAGGAGATAGAAGGAGGCAGACAACATCCCCTCCTAATCAGTATTCAAAAATAAAGAGAGGAAAAGAAATAAAAAGGTGGAATCAGGATGTGACCACTGGCTTAAACGCATAAAAAAGTTAAGATGCAGAGGCAAGTGAACTATTATCTCTTCTACGACTGACTACCTTGGCGAATCGAAACCCTAGAGGCCCCGGAACCCCTTCTGCCTGTGGGGCTAACGGAGGACAATAAAGGTCATAGTGAAGCTGTAGAGGGACGTTTAATGGTGAATGGGAACACAGGGCAGAGCGGAACGTGGTGCTTGTAGTGTAAAGAGAAACAAGCGAGGCTTTCTGATTGAGTGGAGCTGGCAGGCCGGGAGAACCTCCCTCGGACTGCTGTCAGCTGGGAGCGTGGACGGGCCAATCACTGACACAACAAAGCTGCACAAGTGCCACTTCCTCAGCAGGGGGCGTCCTAGCCTCCTGCCCTGCATCACGCTGCGTGCCCCCCCCTTGAGGATAGATTTATATATTTAAACAAGCCCTCTGCCTCAAGGTGACGGGATAACAACCACGCCAAGAGTCCACGTAACGATACATGACCTCAGGGCCCCTGTGCAACACTAAAGATACTTTAATTGAGATAAACCAAGTTGAGAGCGCCAGACTCCCCATCACGTGGAATTACGCGGCGCGGTTTTGATCTGATGCACAGGAGCAAGATGCTCGGCGGTTTTATCTGGAGTAATAACGCTCATTATGTGGTTTCACAGGTTCCACTGTGCAGCGAGAGACTAAAGTATGTTTCAAGCAACAATATTGACTGCCTGTAGCCATAACAGGTAATGAAGACACTATCACTCTTGTGATGCTGCAAACAAACCAAGACCTCTCTGCCTGTATCGATTAGCACATGCAATACTGTGCGCTATCAGAGTGTCAGGATCCACTAAAAAGAGAATCAAAATCTCACTGCCAAGTCTCATTCCTCTAAACTCTGTTACTTTAGTCCAGAGGACAATCTGACAGCCAGCCTTCAAAAGACAAACCCATGAAGTATTTATGTGTGTGCCTGGGGTCCAGTGAGTTCAGACAGCCACTGAAGAATTCATTAAAAGAGGTGAAAGAATTGTTAAGCGTATCAAATTTAAACTGAGGCCAAACAAGAGAAAGCTCAGCCTGAACCACTCACGGAGACAACATCAATTCTGTCTTTAGTGATGACACCATTAATACAGAAACAACTCGTTTCGAGCGCAAAAGGCAACAAATAGTGATTTCATCATCACTACAAAGCTATAGCTGTTTTCTTCCAAGGAGAACAGTAAATTGGTACAACACAAATGGTTTTCCTGCGTCTATAAGAACTACTTGTTTTCTGAGAGGCACCTAATATAGCATCCTTTAACTGGTCGACTGTGGTCCAGCACTTAGCCGTGTGTTTACTCTGAATAGACGACAAGTGATCCTAAAACATCAAAGGAGACAAAGGGACTCCTCTGTTTATTCTGTCTGAACTCTGGACGACTACCTGACTGCACCAAGCTATTCTCTCGCTTGGTGAAAGTGGGGCGAGAGGCCTTCAAGCCTGCTCTGCAGTGAAATGTGGTGGAGCAGTGACCCTTTATTGTGTGCACGTTATCATGAAGAATGACACTGATGTTTACTCTTTGAAGGATAACAAAGAAAAAAGAAATCTTCAGCCAGTCTTTAGGTCACCCATGATCTGTGCAGTCAATGACCTAAGGCAAAACATCCAAGTTGGTCCAAAACTTATAAAGGACACAAAACTCACAAAGATTTTTATAGTGAGGTAGTAAAAGAATAGACTAAGAGCCTTTAGACGAGTGTCACCTGTTTAGAAGCTTCCAGGTGAGCTTACGCATTGATCGTACCTGTTTCCAGAATCCGTCGGTGGAGCAGTCCCGGGTGGAGAAAGGCCTCATCTTTGCACGAGCGGATCTGCGTCCCCACCAGCTCTGAGTTCGTAGCGAGTATTCTTGCGCTTTCCTCATTCAGGTTCACCCCGGCCATGGAGGCCACATCGTTGATGTCATCATCGTCCCTTCAACACAAGAAACAGAGCAGCATATTAGCGAAACACGGTGATAATTTTTTAAATAAAAAGCCAAAGCATGGACCTTTACATATAAAAAATGTTGTTTTGGCCAGAAGAAAGGGTTTTGTGCACAAGTCCATGTTGGTATTTATGCCCGATCATTACCCAAGCACATTCTTATACAGACTACTGGTATTGCTTTTCTTTCATGAATATTTTCTTGAATTAACTTATGCATTCATTTCGTTCCATTGAGTTATACTTTGCCCATAATGGCATAGAATTCTCATTCCAGGAACTATTTGTGTCAGCAGCAGTGGCGGCAGGGAGATGAAGAGCATTTGGATGCAGTTTAGCTGGGTAAAGATGCTCCTGAGGATTGGCACTGAGCTTTGATGAATCTGGCTATACACTGCATTGTAAACAAACTCCGCTTTGCCACTTATTTCTATATTTATATATTTCTGCGATGTACTGGTCATTTCTCACAGGCATAGCGCTGACTTCACGCAGTTTACATTTTGCTGCATATTAACACAGACGTAGAAACGCATAAATATGCAGAGACTGCATTTGGGTCATTATATTTGCATCCTTGAAAGGCAGCGAGTTTCTTTGTGAGTTGTTGCGAAGACAAATTCCTGCACAATTATTGTACTTGGAAAGTCGCAACGGTGATTCTGGCCTGAATTAGCCGAGTGTTGACGTGTTGTGCTTTCAGGGACTGGCCCAGAGCAACCGCTGCATTCTTACGACGGGGGGAACATGAAACCACAGAACACACACAGAGTGGCCTCTTGCCACTCCCTGGCTCATGTCCACAGACACTGACGCCCGCGCCACCGTACGACAGAACCACGATCTCGCATGATGCGGCCCTTTCGCGTGTGCCCCGTGTGGACCCCTCGTTCCTTCGGACGCCTGGCGCCGCCGGTCAGCTCCACCCCACCGAGGCCTTCCCGCTCCTCGGCGCGGCCGCAGAGAGCCGATATGAAACTTGACATCGCGGTGGGAGGTTGACAAAGATGATTAGACCAGATTAGCGCTCCCTGAACCTCGCACACCTCCAACTTCCCCCTTTTCTTCCTCTCCTCTAGCACTCAGTCTAATTATGCCAGCAAAGGAGAGAATCCAGGCAACAACACAAGCATGGATACATAGGATTATACCCAGCGCTGCACCTCGGGCTGTGCACCTTCTTTCATCATGTCCTCATGGATAACTTGACCTGTCCTAAATGGAAACATGCCTAAGGACATGCTCACTTGTGTAAGGAACACTGTTAGTTTCACAGTTTAAAACGGACTATGTGGCTAATGTACATGAGTAAGAAGCTGTTTAACATGAGTGTATGAATGCCACAACACACTATTTGTCCCAGACTTGTGTTTGATTACATTTGCTCATAAGATTTTATACTTTTTGATCAAAGCTGCACATACACACACCACACATTACTATTCTAACAAGCAAATGTTATATTATATGGCCACTAATGACCCTATTATATAAAAACAACTCGGCTCCAGAAACTTAGCCAAACTATAATATAAGAATGAGGAATACAGAGACAAGTACTCTTCTTTTGCACAACATAAGTATTGATGCATAAAACAACAACCAGTCTGTCATAACATGGATATGACGGTATGAGTAATGTGTCTTCTTTTGTCTTGGCTTATTTGCTGGGAAAATCAAACAGGAACGTCAAATACAAGTCTGACATTAAATACGGGGGAGCCAAATATGAAATGCTAAGTATTCTCCGCTATATCTCTGCACTAATAAAGCAGCCATGTAATTAGCTTCCACAGAAGATTCAGAGCAGCCTCTCAGTTATTGGTTCGGGTTTGCTCGGGGACACGGAGCCAGCGGTCACATGAATACATATGCATGTCTTTTCCATATCAAGTCTGTGTTTCAGCGAGGGGCACGCCATAGGTGGTAGGAGGACTGCGCTTGCCATTTAAAGGTTGTGCATGTGTAGCCAGATGGGGGTGCATTCAAAACCCCCACCCCTCTTTGACCACCCCCATCTCTGTGATTAAAGGTCTCTATGCGTAAGCAGGGGGCCCTGAGTGATCCCTGTGACTAACACCCAGGCCTCGCAGGTCTGCTGCAGCCACACTGACAGACATGGACCACTGGAGATTTATTTTCACAAAGCAGCCTGGGGTTTAATGGACAGGTGAGGGGATGTGTGTTCATGGCCCGAACAGTAGACAGCACTGGTGTCACTGAAGGTGGCATGAGAGGAGACAATAAACCCAGCAACGACCTGGAGAGTGCTAGAAACGTAATAAGAAGCTCATTAATTCGACGGAACACAAGTGAGGTATCCCCATGAAGGCCCATGACAGAAAGCCTTGGTTTGATCTAACCTCAATAACCTTAATAAAATGATGTTAGAGTTCTAGTTTTTATAGTTTTCCTGACCAAAATTTTCTTTTAGGCTTTCAAGCTTTTTTCTTCATGGATTCTGGATCATCCTGACTCTGGCGCAGCACCCAATCAGAAGATAATCTAATCTAGTGACTGCCGTGCTTCCAAGCATCAACAATTTTTGGGAGGTCACTTTCAAGTCTTAATTGAGTCATTTTTATTTGTAAAGCCCCCTTTTTTAACAAAACAGACACAACACACAACGATTCACAAAGCAACAATGGATGTAACTACAAATACAGGATGAAATCATTCTGCCAGTAAATTATAGAAGAGGGCTTGTGTGTTTTCCAGTCCAATGTGTTCGTGTGTGCAGATGTGTGTCGATTGTTAGGACAGGGTTGGATTTAAGAGGCTGAGGCTGAGCTCGGAGGTTGGCAGAGGGCTGAAGGCCTTGGCTGGCTCGCCTGTGATTGCAGCGGATGTCGAGTGTTTACAGAGAGATGAGCATGGGAGGAGGAGGGGGGGTGCACAGAGACAGCTGCTTTCACTCTGCACTGTAAACTACACACACATGCACATATCGACACGAGCACTTACACAGAAGGCTGGAGCTGTACTGGAAACCCCACAAGCCCTGCAGTGTGTGTTTGTGTGTTTGCACTGCAGCTGGACCGCTGGGACCAGTGGCTCAGAGTGACAGGCACACACTTGAGCCGAACACGATACCGGCTGGGTGGGTGGGAATGGGTGGATTCTCACTGACCAGTCCAGCCACTAAATGTTTTCCTATTTTCTAGCTTTCCATCACACACATTTGTTTTTATTGAAGTACTTTTACACATTATACTCTAAAGGAATAGTTTAAAGACCAAAGTGTCTCTTGATGACTATGTTTGCACAGAATTAACCAGGTAGTAACGTGGCTAATGAAAACGTGCACCAGGGTCCCTGTTTGCATGGCAGCGAAATACGTGTCTTCCTAATTCCCTAAAACAATTACAGGTTTTATTTACACTTCACAGCATTAACTAACTTGATGAGGCTCTGAACAAATCCTTGCTGGACATGTTACTTTTATGTAATTTCCTCTAAAACACGCTAAAGATGTCTGGTTGCAAGCGAGGTTAAATGTTTAAGTAACTGTATCCAAGAACTGTTAACAAATTATACTTTCTTTAAAGTCTTCATAACTTTGTTACTAAAGGCTGCATGTAATTTGTTGTATTGTTGTATTGTCTGTGTTACAGTGAGGTATTAGTACTAATATTTGCAGCTGAGCTAATTTAGCTTTTCTGAATCTGATTTACAAAATACATATAAATAAACAGCGCATGGAACCCGCAAAAGTGAGAGGTTTCAGACTCCAGTAACTCAGCGAAAGAGTGGCACGCTATTCTCAACAGAATGAGAAAAATCTAATTTAACACTGGCTGCAGAAGGAAGAAACACACAGCGAGAGACGGGAGACGAACAAAACTTCAGCAACATCGCAAATCAGTCTAAAATCGAACTCAGCAACCTCTGAAATGTGAGCAACGGATGTTTAGCCAATACATACTATCATAGTACTATATACATACTAATAATAAAAAGTAAAATAACATCTGCATGTTGAGGTAAATAAATGGATAAGTAAAACAGTGGTGGGAACAGATAGTTTGCAGCTTGTTTAACACACAAGTGCAGATCAGGTACACGACAAAGTATCGGTGACACGCTTCCTCTGTGACAGTGATGCCGTGCCTTATTGGGCATATGTTGAATTCAGTGAGTTTGTGTGTGGGGGGCCACTGTGATCACCGCCGGGGAAAAAAGGTTGTCAGTAACAAGCGGGCCTGACAGCTTAATTACCAACGCAACTAAAGATTTATTGGTTTATCAATCAGAGCCCCGGGCTCTGCCTTTCCCCCCGGGAGACAGGGGCCATTACCATGAACCCGCTGGCCCATGTGACCCAGACTCTTCCAGCACCAGCCCGGTCACACCGGGGCAAGCCTAAACCCCGGCTGCCGTCGATACGTGCACAACCACACATTTGGAACGCACACATAAACAAGTGGAATTATTCTTAGACTCTTTGAATATACACATATGTTCGCGTTCAACCAAGCAGGGACGTAAACACAAACCCAGGCATACATGCAACCATATACATGCGTCGTAGAATTTACAGGCTGCACACACACACACACACACACACACACACAAACAACAACAAAAAAAAAAACACACAAAGACGCACACAAAACATGGACCACAAAGGCCAGCATGTGGGCGATGAACCCTTTTATGTTTTGAGACAAAAGCCCAGCTGAAGCAAAGACAAGACCAGAGAGAGAGCGAGAGCAACGCTGCGGGCTGAATACCGTATGTCTGACTAAACCAAAAGGTATTTTCAGAACCGTGTCCAGATATTCCAACCATCTGGACACAATTACCTTATTTCTAAATTGAGATTTGGCTAATTTCTAATCCTGTCAATGACTTGTGACACTGACAGGGAGGGAGGGCGACGGTGAGGGTGAGCTATTGTCTGGTGGTGTGTTGCTATTTGGTGGGCGCTGAGGGATAGGACCACCGATCAACCAGTCGGCCAGGCAGGCAGCCAGGTGGCCAGGCAAGCAACCAGGATAAACACTCATAGTCTTTGCTGAGAGTGTAGCCTGTAGTCACGAAGAGGCTTTTTAGGGAAATGCTGCCCCCATGTGACGGCAGCTGGGAACAACAGGCGCTCTGGTGTCTCATCTCCTGCAGAGGGGGAGTTATACCTGAAAGAACCTCCTCCAGGGTCGTTGAGCTTGTTTTTCTGATTCCCAGAGATCTGAACAGCCAGGCCCATGGGACTTTTGCCTGTTTGGATGATGGCACCCTTCCCCATTGTTCCTGTAAGGAAAGGGAAGAAAGCACAAAGAAGAAACGCTGAACATAACCGGAAAGAAGTAATGTTATCATTGAAGTGTCCCTTTCTATCTGCGTCAAAAATCCTCCTCTCTAACGACTACCTTCATCTGTCTCTGTCTTCCTCGCAGGGGTAGATGGAGAGGGGGTGGGGGAGCGGTACTGTCGCTCTCCCCAGGTTGGTGCGGAGAGCGTCGCTCTGTCAATATCACTGCACTTCACCGGTTCTTCTTACACTCCTAAACCGCATCCTGCTCCAAGACACGTTTTCCAGAGAGGCACAAGTACTGCCAGAGTGAATTTAAACTTGATTTTAACAGGCATGTTCCTAGCCAAGAGGCACAGAAAAGTATTTTTAGAACTATCCCCGCATTCCAATTTATGGGCATAAAACAACCTACAGATCTTCCACTGCGGGCAATCTCGAGGAAGGGGGCAGATCAAATTTGTATGCACCTCCGATCGCACACAGGCAAAAACAGGTACAAACACATACACACATTTCGCACAGCACCTGAGAGCACAGAGCTCTCTGAGGGGAGCGTAACGCCGGCTTGGTGTTGGGGCGATATTTGTGGGCTTCTGTGGGAAGAGTGTTTGTGAATCAGTGTGAGTAAGCAGTAGCTCAAATGTTTGAGAAGGCTTTATAACCAGGCAGGAAAAAACACCTGTTCTCTCTGTGGCTCCTGCCTGTTTACACATCCCAGAGCCTGCTGAGAGAACATTTAGAGTTCCACTAATAGCTGTCTTATGTTTAAGCTATTTTGCTGGCTCATGGGTTGAAATGTCTTTGACTGTCTGTCTTCCAGTGCACTCGCTGAGAGACATGAGACCCGATTCCAGAAACATTAGGACAGTGTGAGTCAGGGGGGCTTCAATCGCAAACAGCTGGGAAAGGGCTTCAGACTTCCTACCTTGTGCTCTGACAGACTGCGTGATCACCACGGGCATTCGGACCTGACCACCAACAGCACCTGGTGTCTTGATGCCCTGAGGAAGCGAAAAACAAAGAATGTGCTTTACTGATGCATTTCAAACAATGAAACACAATGAATGTAGGGGGTAGATATTAAAGTCTCAATCTGCATGTCTGCAACACCATTTTATTACTGCGCTATGCCCAACAAACACGTCAAACACTAAAACGATAGCTTATTTCAGCCATAGCCGGGTGCAAGAAATGATCCAAACAGAAACTAGCCAGGAGCCACTTGAGTTTACTGATTTCTACTGTAAAATATTAAAATGTCTGCAGTGGTAATGCAGGGCAGACATAAAATAAATACAAGGAAGACGGATTCTATAGGCTCTCTTAACCCTTCACTGAGAATGTGGAGATCAATTTAAATGCATGAGGAGGATGGACTCCTGTCGCTGTACATGACCTACATTTGCTTGTATTTCCAGATAAGACAAAAGCAATAAGAAGTCAAGGCCATGTTGAAAAAGTAGTTCAAGTGAAGAAGTGGTAGAAGAAGAAGAAGAAGAAGAAGGAGCAAGGGGGGTGGATGGGCTGGGCCATTAGAGTCACTTCCTTCCTCGGTAGCAGCCACGGGCCGGGCCTCAGGCTCAGTCATCCATTCCCACCAGTTTGCTTCTTGCTGCATATTTTTTAGCCTTGTTTTCTATTCCCTGACACATGCTATATTACTGTTCAAGCTACTGAAAAAAAAGACAGAGGCCATTTTTCCCAGAGATCCACTGCAGGGGAGGGGAGGGGAAAATGCATTCAGCTCAGGCAGAGATACAGTAGCAAGCACCTCTGGCCAACCAGCGACACAGTTAAGAGAGGAGGAAAAAGTCAGGTTGAAACTTGGGAAACCAGGGAAAAGACTAAAAGCAGATCTCCAACCTTCTCCTGCCTCGATCTACAATCATCATTCTAATACCTAAGTGGGTTTATATCATGCATTCATCTAGTGACAACTTGTTTACACACATACTGTACATATGGAAGCTAATGAGGTTTTATATTTTTCTTTGCTGGCTTTCCATGATTTCTGATAGTTTTGTACTGATAGAACTTGATTGACAAACACACCATATGCAATAAAGCTATACAACAGTGTGTTTATACACACTGGCGCAGTGAAGAATGCAGAGCTGTGGAGTGATGTGTCCCAGTTAATACTCGCCACTCATTCACTGTTTCACCAAGTCTATTCGCCTCATATCCTGCATCATCTGCCCTGAGGGAGGTTAAGGTCCAATAAGTTCCATTACTGGTTGCGTTTTTGTTTGGTTTTGGTTTTAAAATTATATAAAATACAAACAACACTTTAAACTTATAACCTTTTTTCGAATTTTCCATCCTAAATGTATAATTTAATTTAAAATGTTGCTATAATTTATATCACAAAAACAATCACCAGTTACATTTGGACAATTTTGCAAATCACTAAGAAACATGTGTAGCGGTGTGAGTTATGTGTATAGAAGAAGCCTTGAAGAACGGAACTCTAACTCTAATGTACTGTACAGTGAGACTCCCAGAAATGTTTCCTGTGCTGCTGTAGTTAGAGCAGATTTTTAGCCTAATTCAACTAGCTGTCTAGTTTCAGATTGTTGAGGTGCCAGAGGCAATCATTTACTAATGTTTTGTGTGATAGCTCATGTTGGTGCTGTGTGTGTGCGCGCATGTGTGTGTGTGTGAGACCAGAGGCATGTTCTGGACATAGACTGCGGCCGCCACATTGCTTTAAAATTGACCCAGGGGCTGACCTAGTTACCTCGCTTCACCCTCCAACGGTTAACGGGCAGAGAGAGGGAGTGAGACGGCAGAGTAATGCAAGAGCGGAATACAGTGAGCGAGAGGAACCGATGGGAAGAAATGGGAATAGAGCAGAGGGGGAGAAAATATAAGAAACACAAAAGGAAAGTTGGAGAAAGAGCTACGATGGAGAACTGTGACAAAAAAAGAGGAGGAAAAGTAAGAGAAAGACAGAGAGAAAATGCATGCGAGACAGAGAAGCCTCTAGCTTGCCCACCCCTCAGCATGGACCAAAACTATGTGATTCTGACCTGGTTTGACCCGTCCACATTGCATGATTTCATGATGTTGGGCGTTTGTGTGCATACTGTACACTCATGGTAATGTGCCCCAGCTGCGAGATGATGAGCGGCTTTCGTGTCCGGGGCTGGACCCTGCAGGTTACCTGGCCCAGCCTCAGCTGTGTTCCCGCTATCGCTAGCTCACAATCTGTGGGTGCCACTAACGATCACAGTAGATGTACAACACTGAGGAAGAAGAGTGCGTAAGACAGATGGCGTCCATTAAATGCAGCTGGATGTTGAGACGCGTTTTCCAATAAGAGTGCAATGCTTGAAACTGTCTGATGATGCACCTAAAGGAAGTTAAGCTCTTATGCCATTAGAGCATTTTAATTATCATTCTAATGTTGTAATAACTTTGTGTTCATTCCATTTTGTTCCATAGTTCATTCATCTCACCGTAGTAGATCAGGTCTGTGGAGGGCAGGGATGGGCAGGGGGTAATAGATACTACCCCTAGGTTTTCAAATCAAGAGAATTCACAAAGGCAGCAGCAAGGTTTTTAGACTATTTCTTGCATTGAAACATATCATATACTGTATCAATAAAGCTCAAACCCCATTTTCCTAAAATAGAAAAATTCAAAAAATCATGTGTGTAATAATAACACATTTTGCAGAAGTTTTATTCATAAAGCAGTATTCATATATAGATTTATGTGAATGTAACAGGAAACAGGAAATAATAACCATAATCTAAAAATTCCTAAAAAAAAACTTTCTGACATGAGTCTGTGAGCTGGGCTTGACTCTAACACTGTTGGCTGTGTGACTCCCAGCCATTGCACTGTGACACTCTCCAGCTTGATAACTCTGCCTTGTGTAAGATCCCCCACACACACACACACACATCATCCACAACCCCGCAGGTCTGCAACCATCACATTCTAGTGCTCATCCATTGAGTGTAGGAATATTGTGGGTAAACATTTGTAACAACTATTCCCTCACCAGCGTTAACCTTCCCACCCTCCTACACTTTACATGCACGTCTCTGTGCACCTTTGCTGGGATGAAATGATGAGACCCTTTTGAGGATTTATAATGTTATAGACTATGAAAGCTTTATTTTGATGTGTTTTATTCCATTGATTCAGTCTCTAAATACTCAAATATCTATGTAATGAAGCTGGAATGCTTTGTGCAATTTGCAACCATTATTATGTCCCCTGTCCCCATTAAATATAAACTGTGAATGTAAACAGTGAGGAAAAATGAGTCTGCATTGGGACTGTTGGCGTGCTCCTTACATACCATGGCAGCTGCATGTCCGAGTGTCCCAGCGGGCAGCGCGCTGGCACCCGTACTAGTGCTGACACTGTTAGGGTGGCGTATGCAAACAGCTGGCCCAGCCACGATGGCAGGAGGGGTGCCGCCGGGTACGGGTTTGACTCCCTGCTGTGGGGGCTGGGTCAGGGACTGCTGACTATTCAGCAAAGACAGCCTCAGGGCCGGGAGGCTCTTCTGTTGATGGACAGAGAAAGGCCAGAGTTTATAGTCATGGAGCGAAAAATGCACACGAAATGCCATTCATTAATAAAGAAGCACTGCTGTGAATATTAGATGGTTTGTACCAGAACCAGATTTGGTGGTGCCACAAATATGACAAATGTGATTGTTATAGAAGATGTGCACTATGTTGAAGTTGATGTCAAAGTTGCTTTTCAGGAATATCTAAATATGCAGTGATGGTATTTTTGGTGCACATACATAACAGTTATACACAGGATCCATGTTCACTTTGCAATGAATGAACAAATTACTGTGGTACTTAACAGCCTCTGGAGGTGCAGATAGTGATAATAAATACTAAATTAAATCCTTAAACACAAAGCAGGGCTTTGGCCCACAGAGCAGGCCACCACTCCTGGCATGATGATTCTTACACCATTAGCTATAAGCTGTTGAGTGATTAATGGACCAAGCTGCCGTTTTAATCACGTAAGAAAAAAAAAAAAACAGTTGTTCGTGGTTGGTCCTGTTTTTAAATCTATTAGTAGATAACGATTCTGAGTTTAGGCCATGGTTTGAATTTGACATGAAAGGTTTTCTGTTCACTTTATAACTCTATAACTAATCTGACTTTCCCATCACTTCTCCGTTCAGTCTATATAAAGTACCCCAGAACTTAGATTTACACTCTTAGTCCGCAAGATGATCTGGCCTGACCATAGGTGGCTAAAGGAAGTAACCTGACGTTTGTTTGAGATTGTATTTGACAAAAAATAAAACTAGCCCCTTGTCACGGCCAACCTGAAGTAGTGATGTTGCTCTATTTAGGCTATTTCAGGCCGTTTTTTTGACGCAAACAACCTAACGATGCCTGACAACATGTGTTTGTGGCAGGGTTGGGTGGCTGCACGCCGTGATGTGACGCTTATCACGGTTGGCTGCAGAAACCTGCTGGCTACTGGCACGAACGGCTGTGGGGGCCACTGTCACCCAGTCAGAAGTCAGGCCAGAGGGTGTGTTTGTGTGTATGTGTATCATTCTAATTTCAGGCCCAGCCATCACTGGCCCTGGTGCCAGGGAAAGGGCTACTTTAGGGGGTCAGTTTAGGAAAATATTATTAATAATCAGCTTAAGGATCGAGCTAGGGGACGATTTTAAGGGGCAGATTAGAGAAGAGTTAAAGAAACAGTTTTAGAGGTCAAGTTAAAAAGTAGCTTATGGCCAAGAGTGTAGGATTTTAAGAAGAAGGGCAAGGCAAGGGGTCAACTGTTAAATATAATTAAAGTTCAGGAAACAACTCTCTGAGTTGCTTCATGCTTGGAATACGTTTTAGACAAAGCACCTTGAGAAAGGGCACCAGGTAAGGCTGTGGCGACGATTTGAGTTCAGTCTGCAGCCGACTGGTGAACTCTTCCGGTTCAATCTTGGCATCCTGTTGAAGAAAAGCATAAATCCCACAGTCGTGGCATGAATCAAAAAAAGCACATGACCAGAACCACGAACTTCCCATTCTGAGAGGGTTGAGGAATGAGTTTCATGCTGCCATCTAGAGGTTTAAAACTAGTAGCACAACAACACATTACAGAAACGACTTTTTACTTAAAATCTGCAGTTTTATACATGCAGAATTAACAATAGCATGGCCTCGAAAGAGTCGCCTTTGATAAAGGGCAGCTTATGGAAATATTACATGAAATAAAAAGTATTTATACACAATGCAAATGTTGAACTGAATACAATTAGTGTCAAAGGCGCTGTTTTTCTTTGTAACTCACCAGCAGGTCCTGAACCAGAGCCTTGACGTTCTTAGAAGTCTCAGGGGACGGAGAATTGTGTGACGCCAGCTTGATGAGTGTGGCAAGAAAATTCTTACATTTCTTCACATTCTCTTGCATTTCCTGTAATGAGTATAAAGATAATGCTTTACCTCATTTTAAAAAGCTAGGGGGGGTCACAAAGATTTTTATAGGGAGTTTTGTGAGAGTTTACAGATTCTAGATTCTATGTTGTCTCTATCTTCATATGTGTTCACGTATATGTGAACTTGCCACTGAGCATTTACATACGCATGCAGGTAGTGGGTCTGTGCCTTCATGTCTGCATCTGTATGTCCTTGGGTTGGTACATGCACTTTGTGTGAATGTGTGATTGCAAACGTGTGTGGGCATGTGTGAGGTTCTTTGTCCATGGCCAGCTGTGTGAGGCAGTGGGTCCTGGGCTGCGTTTGTGACACAGCCAGCCTGCTGGCAGCTGTGACAGTCCCCACACCCTGGAGGGCGGAGCGTGGGTGGTGGTGTTTGTGGCGAAGCGGCTCGGGCAGCTGAGGGAACAGACCTGGGACACGACAGGAGCTCCGGGGGTCGCGGCGATGCCCGTCTGCACAGGCTGCACTGGCTGGGAGGCAGCCTGGGCCGGTGCCTGGGGGGTCATAACCACGGGGGTCGGCTGCGGAGCCGTCACAGCCATGGCCACGGGGCCCTTCTGGAAGAGCAAGGAAGAGACAGAGAGATAAACAGGACGTGACGCCTTGCTCGCAGCAAGGCCACAGAGAACAGGAGGCAGGCGCCACAGCGCTCCTGTCACATCTGGTGTCCTGACTTCAGTGAACATTGCTTAACAGACAAGGAGGAAGGAGGGAAGGTGGTAACAAGCTGGAGGCTGAAAAGACAGGAGGCCATCAAAGCTCTTCTTAATAATCATCTACCTGACAAGAGGAACCCCCACTGTGCCGTTAAGATTAGTTACTCGTAAATCTGAATGAGCTACGTGCTATCTGGTTTTTCGCTGTCAGTGAATGACTAGAAAATATTTCACATTCAAAACATAAATTTTGTCCAACAGAAAAAGTGCCATCAGCAGTCTCTCACTCCAAAACCCTCATCACCTCTTTTGAAGCTCCCAGGGCCTGTTCACACTTGGCAATAAAATACATCTTATGTGATACAATCAGTGGACAGCTCTAAATACAGGTGTGAATGCACCCAAAATGCATAGAGGACACATTAGGGTCTAATCACTCCAGACACATATCGATGTGGGAAGGTCCACGCTTACATGAATCCACGTATGTAGGACGCGGATGTGTAGTTTAATGTAGGTCAAATAGATATTGAGCTGCATAATTTGGTAAATAGTTAGGAAATTTTAAGTTTTTTTATTAGAAAAAGATTTAATAGAGGCTCCAGAGATTTGTCTCTGCAGAATGCAAGAGTTCAACTTAAAATAACAGTGTACAGCACTTTTTGTACACTTTGTTGATTCTGAAACTATGTATGAAAAAATATATACAGTATATAATATATTATGTGTATTAGTATTGTGTCTAAATCTAATCATAACATCAAATGGCATCTTTGTAAATGTTCAGGACAATTAAAACCTTTATTTTATTATCCAATAAGAAGAAAACTTCATTTTTTTCACTTTGCTGCTCAGATTGTCCCTGGTTTACAAACTACTGTCTAAGACTACAGGGCTAAAATATTAGTTGGCATTGCTCATCAGGAAAAAGTTAAAGCAAGAAATTTTCAGGCAGAAAAGAGAAAAAGCGTTTGTCTCACGGGGCGGAGTGCAGGACAGGAAGAAGAAGAAGAAGAGGAGGAGGTCTGGAGGGCAGGGCTGGAAGGAGTGGGAGAGGGAGATGGTACCAACTTGGCTGGGGTCAAAGGACACTGCCTGGGAGTCTGAGAGGTCACAGGAGACTGTAGGAAATAAACAGAGCAACAAACAAATAGGCAGAGACGATATTCAGGGTAAATGAGATCATAAAGATATAGAGAGAGATAAGAGAAGGGGAACAGGGGAGATAGATAAATAAAAAGCACCTCAGCAGAAACAATCCGTTTCAGAGGGAGTGGGGAGGACGTTGGTGGAAAACAGGCAAAACATTGGGGAGTCAAAAAGAAAAGAACAGCAGGAAGAAGGTAGATGTCAGCAGGATAAGTGTGAAACAGAAAAGCAACGAGCAGCGGCAGGACGCGGAGTCAGTGCTTTTACCTGTTGCTACGAAATGTAACAATTGAACTAATAAAATAGAATCAGTGGGAGTCATTTTACTTTTAGAACAGCCTGATCATCAGTGATAATGTGCAAAAAATACACTGCACCCACCATAATAATTAGAGCAACAGATGCCACCAAGAAAGACATTAGCGTAATTAGCCATCTGCAAAGACACTGTTCTATTAGAAACAAGAGTTTCATGTGAATACATGAGGCACTTTAATGTAAAATGATCTTTTTCATCTAAAAATGTATTATTATTATTGTAGTATCATAATAAAGAGCAAATAGGAGGACACATCTGACACAAACCAACACTAAAGGCAAAAAGCTGAAATAGGATAGGAAAGAAGAGGAGGGAGATCCCCCTCCTCTAAAAGTTCTGTACAATCCAAAAAAACGTTGCACTGAACTCCTGGGGAATATGAGTGTGAGATGGATGAGAGGTGGAAGGGGTAAGGAGGTCGGTGGGGTGGTAGGAGCCATAGGGTGCATCCCACCGCCAGCTATGCCTCTCACTCTCTCTCTCTCTCACACACACACCAACAGACACAAACACACCCGAGAACCAAGGTCTTGTTAGCTTTTTAAAATAATCAGGCAGTTGGATGATGAATGATTTAACAGGTATGGAAGGAAGGAAGCTCAGGATGCCTTCCGTTTCTCCCCTCAGGGTCACGGGAAGAGTGACAGGCCGACAGAGGGGTTGAGCTCTGGGAATAAACACCATTCCCTTTCATTTCCCCGCAACTGCTTTTCCTGTGGAGACGGCAACGCCGCAACCCGCTAATTTGTCATCAGCGTGACTAAGAGAGGCGATGACAGTCTGCAAGCCTTCTTTGAGAGGGGTTCATATCAGGATGGATACAGGTTGGCTGGATGTGAGTGCAGAGGCAGGAGGTGGGGAGGTGTAACTGATCAGAGCTTTAATCCAGGCTGATTCAACATAGCCAGTGAGAGTCAGGTGAGAGAGTTAGCAAATATCTGGAAGGATCCCAGATTATGGGTGACTGCAATGGGGATTATGACGAGGCATAACATTGAAGATTGAACCGGGGTTCAGCTGTGCTGTAATATACGTGTACAGTCATTTATTCTCTTTACTTTCGTAGACACTGTTTGTAGTAGAGCTCAAAATAGCAGAATAAACGCATGAGCTCGACTCACTACGAAAGCAACAAAAGACAAACCACAGTTCTGCCAAACTGAAAAACAAAGCTGTGAACTGCTGCCCTCTTGTGTCAGTCCCCCGACCTTGCAGTTAGCGATATGACAAACAAGGGCCAAAGGTCTTTGGAGGCCTCTTTCCTGCAGCCCAGAGAGGACAGAACAAAGATCTGTGGTGTTAGAGCTTTAAAGCCTGAGCTCTCGTTAAGCCCTTGGTGTAGAATAAATAACAGGCGTCTGTCAGAAGCAGTTATTACTGGTTTCTGCAGACCATTATCAGACCAGATGACTGTAATCAAGTGTTATTTTGAAGCCAATTGTACAGTGATGCTCTATTTTGTAATCTTTTCTTGTTTTCTGAAGTGGAATCTCACACTTTCAAATATCTTTTAGTACATAATAAAATTGTGGTCAGTACAGTATGTCAGACAGATTGAATGATGTCAACACAAACACACTAAAACCTCTAAGCTAATGCTAATGCTAAGATTTCATTATAAATTACTGTCAGAGGTTCCTTTTACTTTTCAGTTTTCCATTCTGTGGCCATTGTTGACATGACACACACCAAGCATTGATTTCACATAGAGGATATATCCATTAGGCAACTGCAACTTGTGCTAACATGACCAGTCTGCTCTGCCCAGCCTCCTTGTCCTAGCATTGTCTACCTGATACTTTCTTTCAATTATAACAATAACAATTGCACGCTTTTCTGTCCTGCCATATGTTTTTAGGTTTCAAAGACCAGGACTAAACTCTTTAAAATCTTTCTCAGACTTTTTTAACTTTCCACCTATGTGTTTTAGTTTATGTTAAAAAAGTATTTTTTTTCATAACAATTTTATAAAATATATTTGATGTCAAAGAAAAGGTTTTGTTAATAACTACATTTTAGTATATATATATATATATATATATATATATATATATATATATATATATATATATATATATTATAAGTAAGAGACAATGTTGGTTTATGATTTGATATACGACCATTGTAAAAAAGTGGTAAAAGATATGCTGAAATTGTCTTTATTTTGTATACTATAACCTGTAAGAATACAATTTACAAAATGTTCATTGACTATAAACCAAAAAGTAACCAAATTAGAGTTTGCCATATTTATCTTATATGATGATCTAAGATTTCAAAGATGTATTTGTTATCTAGCTGGTTTTATCAGTGCTCCGCTGTCACTGTTGTGTCCGTGCTGCTTTGGTTGCCGACTCTGATTTACAGAGAATCCGTGGGAGATGACCTGGGTGGTAACCTCATCTTAAAAGCAATTATGTTCCAAAGGAGTGGAGCTACTGGCAAAAGTTCAAATTTGTACATGAATGATGTATCCACAGGTGATAAAAAGTAAATTTCCATTAAAGATTCAGTAGCTCATTTAATTTTGATGAGAGCACCCCATGGAGTCATTAAGAAGCCGAGTCATTAAATCACCTATTAATCTCATCCTAATCTATACATAAAAAAAAAATCAAGATTTTTAGTCATTGTAATTACAGTCAGACATATTATTCATATCCCAATTAGGGTCTAAAACTAAAAATTCCCTTAATTAGGCGGCGCCCACCCAACATCCTCTGTGTGAATCCACAGACAATTAGATCCAAGGTTCTCCATCTGAATCTGGCTTTGACAAAGGTTACCAGTTGTGGTATTCACGCTGACAGATATTCAGCAGGGAGCTCATTGTGTCACTACTAGGTCACGGGCACACCCACAGGCGTTGGCACAATACTAGGAGGTCTGAGGCGGACGCCCTCTGCAGCAGCAAAGCTAACAACCAGAAGACGTGTAGTAAACAGTAATACGTATAATCTAAGGACTCTGATTGATTCGTTTGAATTAAACCAAGCATGGCTGCTGCTCTTCTTCAAGGGAGCCATGAATACAAATGAGAGAGGCAAAACAAAAGCCAACATGCGGCAGCTGGCACGCATCTTGTGCAGCAGTCTCACCTGTGGGGTTGTTACTCTGAAAGAGGCTCCTGTGGTGGGTGTGGCAGGTCGTGGGGAGATGTTGTTCTGGGCCTGGGCCTGGGCCTGAGCTTGGGCCTGGGCTTGCGCCAACGCTTGCTGAGGTACCATCACCAGCTGGCCCAGCTCTGTGCGCACCAGCACCATACCTGAAGGACAATGGGGGACATGACTTAGAAAGACTTGCTACAGTACGTACAACATCACAGTCTTTAACACTACTACAGTAAAATCAACAACAGGTAATATGCACATATAGTTTGGATGTGCATAACAGTTCTGCGTGCCACTGACACCGATACAGACTTAGCACTGGAACAGCAGTATTATATACTACTGCTTACAACATCATTTTAATTTTATAAAATTATTGCTTTGGAATGAAATAAAGATCCAGACCTTGCTGAAGTAAGACACAAATGTCAGCCTGAGGTTTAGAAATTAGACTGAAGGAGTGACCATGAGTTAATAACAGTCCACCCAAAAGGCTCAGAATGCAGTTAATAAAGTAGCACATTTGTGAAAAAGCCTATGACAAATCAAGAAACAAAATTTCTGCAAAGATAAACAAATGTGTTATAAATTGCATGTCTTTTTATCTTTTATTTATTAACTCAAAGTCAACAGAAAGGTTAATAGCAGATTCTGATAATTCTCTTGGCTGACAGAGACACTGTTCTTGAGGTGAGGTGACTCAGCAGCACATAAACTACCACTGTCCACGCCAATTACCAGCAATCTTTACAATGTAGAAAGGAATATGAGCTGCTTATTAGTTGCTACGTGAGAAATGATCATTCCACTGTGGCTGCCAAAACGCTGGGGACACTACAAATATTACAAACATCTATTTGCAGTATTTTGTAACAAGATGTTTAAGTTTACACTACCTTCCTTTGGACACACTCCCACCTCAGTTATTTAGTTTATTTTAAGTTTCAACAATGCACATTAATAATGAGGACTGTGAAATTATGGCACAACAAATATAATACATATACATATATAATACATATATATATGTAGCCAAATATATATATTCCATCTATATTTTCATTTTCAAGTCTTTAAACTTGCCACCCTTTACTTTGATGGCAGCTTTGCACACTTGTGGAATGTTGGTGTCACCTGAAACCTTTTTCCAACCGCTTTGTTTCCACAGGTGTTGTGTACTTGTTGTTTTCCTTCCACCCTCATTCCAACATTACAAGATGTTTTCAAAGAACATTTTAGAGTTTGATTCAATCAACACACTCCGAAAAAGTTTGGCCAGACGAGCGATTACGTGTGTTGTGTTGGTTCAATCACACTTTCCAACCGTTTAGGAAGTGAGGCTGTCTCTTTATCCAGTTTTGCTCCTGATTCAAAATATCAGCAGCTCGGCAGTCTGTAATTGGCACTGTCTGATTGACTGGCCATACATTTTCAGTTAAAGACCGAGCTGGATTGCAGTCAACTATACCGTACATATGCTGTTTCTGTAAGGCCACAGTGCTGATTCCATGAAATATGCCCCACACATATGCACCATTTCGCTGGGCATTGAGGTGCTGGCCTGTGCACCTTACACTAATAACACTAGGGGAACAGACAACACAGTACTTTGTTCTCCATAAGAGAAACATAGAAACATATATGACGCTATATAATGATGTTAGTGTTAGTGATGATAGTGTTACTTGAACTTCAAACTCTTACTGCATTCATCTCTGTTGCATACGCAACATGTTGCAATATTTAAACTTTGACTATATTTATAAAACAATTGAGTTTGTTTATTAAATGTTGCAATATCTGTTTTGTTTTAAATAAATTGCTCCACAATTCTTTGGAGGTTTTCACTATAATGAAATGTAAATGTTTGAATGTTGGTGACTGTACATACAGTATCGAAGATATAGTGGCTGCATTTAACTGGCTGGTTATACATGCAGTGTTTGGTTAGATGTGCACAGCGCATGTGTAAACGTATACATACATAATTCTGTATGCATCCAGACAGCAGGTTCGTAAAGTAATTATTTTTATAAATGGCCTATGGCAGATCTTAACATCAGCCAAATAACTAAATATGCAACTAAATGACACTGCAGAGCTTATGTAAGCTGGGTCTAATTCATTTTAATCATTTATTTCAGAATACTGGTTTCCATTTGAAATGTCACTGTCGAGGATGCTTGGTGTGAATTTAACACGTCCTGTTGCACAACTGGCACAACATAATATTACTGCAGAGTGAAGTTACTGATTTGAATAGGGGCCACCCATGCCACGCTCAGTGCAGCTATTGTGAATAAGTGCATGACTCAAGAGGCATATTTTAGTTCATGATCTACCACCAGTATACAATGTGTCTACATTATAACCTGGAAGGAACATAGTAACAAACTGTCACAAACTGAACAAAAACGAGGACGACCAAACACTTGTATTGGTGCAAACTGCACCTTCATCCTTCTCTCCACCCTCCTGTAAACCTTACCCGGTGGGATGGTAAACCCAGGGGGCAGCTGTATGGTCGTCTGCTGTTGCGGCGGTCTGACAATCAGCTGGGGGGCTACAATCCTCTGAGGTGCTGCAAGTCCAGGACGGGGTTGACACTGTGCAGCAGTGGCCACAGCGGTTGCTGGAGTGGGGAGCGGGGGTCTGACCATGCTAATAGTGGTAGTGACTGATGTGGTCTGAGCGGCTCCACACGCAGAACTGGCTGCCACCCCTGTCACACAAGCAGCAGCTGGGACAGAGCCCGTTGGCTGCGTTACTGTTGTTGTTGTCGTAGCTGCTGCTGCTGTAGTAGTTGTAGGTGTGACAACAGGAGACGCAGAGGAAACAGTGTTTAGTGCAGAGTTGACACTGCCGGCCGGACTCGACATTACAATGTTGGACTGACAGTCGTCTAATTTGGAAGCCCCCGTGTCTGTGACGGTTGTGCTGTGGTTCTCCTGTGCAGCTGTGGAGGGGACGGGTCCAATGCGAGCGCCCTGTTGGACCAAGGCCGACACGCTGGTCCCGTTGCCGTTCTGGGCTATGCTGGCTACAATGTGACTGGGGAGTCTATGCAGAGCGATGGTGGGGGTGCCCCGGTCAAGAGCAATAGCCGACTGACCGACGGGCAGGTTAGCGTTAGACAGGGTGAAGGTGGAGGTGTTAATAGGGGCTGTCGGCGCTCCGGTAGAGTTTGCGCTAGTTGCACCGGCATCCACGGAGCTGGCGTTTTCCACCACAGCTGTGTTGCTGTTCCTCCTCGTAGTGACGGCGGCGCCGTTTAAACTCTTGATCCGAGCCGAGGCGCTCCTCCGCGGTGTGGTTGTGCGTTTCCTGGCTTCCGTCGACGTCTCGCCTACGCCGGGTGTAACCTTGGAGACCCGGCTGGATGCGGTGCTGATGCTGGCTGACGGAGACGCCAAAGTTGACACACCAGATGCAGTCGGTGTTGTGATGGATGCTCCATGTGATTGCGAGGCGCCGCTGGTGGCATTCGCACAGGCAGCCGAAGTGGTGGAAGGGTCGCCGACAGAAGGAGTACCACCCACCGCGAGAGATGTGACAGCTTTGTCCGGGCTAGCGTCATTACAGTTGAGCTCCTGGCGGATCTCGGGTTTATTACGCCGTCCTTGTTGTTGTTCTACTGTTGTGGTGCCCACAGGAGCTGGTAGCGTTTTTCCTAAGTGATGGTTAGCGGGGGCCACTGAGCCAGCGCCTCCGTTTTCGTCAGTTTTACCTGCTGGGTTGCTTTGGCCAGCAAGCTGTGACTCCAACGAGCCCACCAGGTCACTCACAGCCTTTTCATCCACCTCTGAAAAGAGCATATCTTCCAGGGGGTCGGAGGCGCCCGCCATCTCTGATCACAGATAGCTGTCTTATTTTTTTCCCCCCAACACTGCGCCTGCGTGTTACTAGGCATTGTGGGAATGAATCTGACGTCATTAACTGAGGGGGCATCCTAGTTGTATTTTTTCTCTTTCTCTTCAGATCCTACAATAAAAAGAAAACGGTCGTGGTAGTGTAATCATCGTGCAATTACATAACAACCCCAAACCATAATACGCAACATAGTTTGCAATGCGTCCTGTGTTTCTAACATTCGGGGTTTATGGTTAAAATAGAATTCGTTGTGGGTCAAAGACAAATTAAGTATTTATCAATGGCCTATACATTTTTCCTCCATATAAAAATGGATTCTCTGGCATCAGCGTTAATGCAGGGTGGAGAGGGGGGGATCCCGTAAACTGTCGCGAGATGGTTCAATGGCTATATCTCAAACCTTTTTAAGCGCCCTGCAATGTCCTAAATCCTCTTCACTAAATAAAAGCAATGATGCACGTACTGCGTTTAACGTCAAAATTTTTATAACATTTTGTATGCAACAGTGTTTATTCGGTATTCTCCACCCAACTGTTTTTTATTATTGAAAACGCGAGACAATAAGACGATAAGGAAGCAGCTTTGTAAGAATGAGCTGCGGCCCATCTCCCAACATTCTTAGCGGCGGCAAAGCATAGGAAAATGAAAACGGCCATGTCGTGGTAGAAGTCAGTTTAGAGACCAGCGGGTTTGAGTCACAACTTCTTAGCTCATTTAATCAGTCGCGGAAGCCGTAGATATTTAAAGAAAACGTCTAGTCTTCCGTCTACATTCCAAATCTTTGGAATTAAGTGTATTAAAACCACAGGGCAAACATGAGTGGAGGAGGGACGCCGTATATTGGCAGCAAAATTAGCCTAATCTCCAAGGCCGAGATTCGCTATGAAGGAATTTTATACACCATCGATACGGAAAACTCGACGGTAGCTCTTGCTAAAGGTAAGCTAAGTAACCGAGAAGTAGGTTAGAGTGTTCACGAGAGTTCTCACGCGTATTGGGCAAATTTAAAGCGACGGTAAACTGGGAGAAATCCAGCGTTGTTAGCTCCGTTAGCTCGTCGATTAATAGCTAAGTAGTGCTGTCGTAACTGTCCCCTTTGTTTACGTTGTGTTTGGACGAACCTTTCATATGTAGCCCTCACTGCTCCCCAGAGTGACTAGAAATGGAGAATAAAACACACGTTGATGTCAAATATATAATGCTGCAGTTCCATTTAACTTTGTTAGATTTTGCTAAGTTGTGTTTATTTGTAACATGAGGTTTGTGATATTTGATAACTTGTTAGCTAATGTTTTTTTAAAATATTTAACTAAGTCTAAATCAACACACGTGGCAATTAGTTCTTTAAAGTAGTACTTCGTTGTTTGGAAGTTGGTAGGCCTCGGTTAACTGATCTTTTAAACATCTAATGCTGTTTCACCTTATAAATCACTCAGACATACTAGAAACTTATATTAATTGTGTGAATTCCCCCAACAGTTCGCTCATTTGGCACAGAAGATCGGCCTACTGACAGGCCTATTCCGCCTCGCGAGGAAGTATTTGAGTACATCATCTTCAGAGGAAGTGATATCAAAGACCTAACAGTTTGCGAGCCACCTAAAGCTACAAGCACTCTCCCTCAGGACCCTGCTATAGTTCAAGTAAGTTTCACATTCTAGTCTAAATATGGCTACGTCCTTGACAGGTGTCCTAATTGTCAGATTAATTAACTACCAAGTAGCGTATGACCACAGAGCCCAGAAGGTTTTTATCACACCAAAAATTATGACAGGGCAAAGCACATGTGTAAATAGAGGTAATTGCTAAATTCAGTAATTGTCATCTTTGTGGTGGACATTTTTGTTTGTCACAGAAGTAACAAGACAGGTGCAGCCAATATGATTAATTATGGCAGATAATCTGACCAGAATGCTGCCATAACACACTGAACAAAACTGACTGGGGTGTTTTTCTTTTGTCTTTTTTTAACATGTCATTTTTTATTATACTGATCATACTGACTGTTTTTTGTAGTCGTCAATCGGATCCTCCAATGCTGCAGTACCATCTTTCCAGTCTGCTGGGCCCTATGCACCATTCAGCAGAGCCCCTGTTGCACCTTACAGCCAGTTTGGTGTTACACCGCTCCCTGCTCAGCAGTTTGGATCTGCTGGAGCAGGAGGTAAGATTAGTTTAAGACTATTTATTCACTTTATGGATAAGACACAGCTGAAAGATTATCCCATTTTACATTATGGTGACTATGCTTCATACACTTGAAAAATGAAAAGCAGCTGTTGTCTAGTTGAGTATAGTATATTTTCTTGTGGTGAAACATTTAATCTGTTAATCTGGTTTTGCAGCAGGACACACTAGCCCAAAGCTGGACCCTTTAACCAAAGGTTCCAGTGTGGAGCAGGCCGTGCAGGCCCCACCAGCACCAGCCGCAGCTCCACCTGCTCCTGTTGGACAGAGGAGTCAGACGGCAGCAGCCCCTAGAGCCCCCAGCTCTACCACTGGCAGCCATAAGCCCCCAGACCTTCTGGAGCAGAGAAAAGGTAAATACACCTGGCAGGCGCATGGTGTGGTGGTCTTTAATAATCTGTTAAATTGTCAGTTCATTTTTTAAGTGAATTGATATTAAATCATCTTTTGCTTTTTTAGCTCTTGATGTTCAAAAAGTTTCACATTCCAATATTGAACAAGCTGCTGTTGAAACCAGAGATTCCAGAGATAGGCATCAAACTGGTAAGCCGTTTGGTTCTCAAAATACTCTTTAATCCCATTCACTATAATGTTTATTTGTAATTTAGTCCATGCTTAACACTTCATGGTCTGTAGCAGCTGTTTATAAGCTTTACTTTGTAAAATACAGTTGTTTACTTTGAGTCATATTGGTTGAGGTATTCTGTGTATATAAAGATGCTGAAGGTGTTAACATTACCATGAAGTGCACAGTGTAGGATAGTTCAGGACAGTTTATTTGCTGTCTAACTATTAAATCTTAATGACAAGCTCCACTTAAAATAAGCAGCAGGTAAATTGTATTAACTTGTATTGACATGGTTAAAGCATCTTACATAGTGCTGTGCCTTGATTGTCAAAGCACAGTTAAATAAAACTCAAAATTTCTCGTCAGCTGGTGCACAGTCGACCCGCCGAGGTCGTGGAAGAGGAAACCGCAGCAGAGGCAAAGTTAATGTGCGCAGGGATATGGCCATGAAATTTGAAGAAGATTTTGACTTTGAGACTGCCAATGCCCAGTTCCACAAGGATGAGATTGACAAGGAGCTGCAGAACAAGCTCAGGCTAAAAGGTATGACTTGCTTGATGGTCTGTTTTGAGTAGTGCTAGTTTGCTGGGCTGTGTTGGCGTGTTTACCTTCTGCTATAATCTAAAGTCAAATGGTAACATCTAATAATCTGTTCTCCTTGAGATAATTATGTTCTAGAGTTCATACATTTACTCTTTTGGACTATTTCTATAAAATTCACATGTTTGCAACCAGGATGTGAAGGAGATCAGTTTACATGACAGAGAATATGGATTTTTAGTCTTCGTCTCTGCCCAGTTCTGACGCCACTTCACTGTCTCTAGATGCTTCTGAAAACATCTTGGCTACATTTAATGGTTTACAAAATGCCTCCCACCATAACAGATGACAAGACTGACAAAGCGCTTAATGGAGAGCAAAGTGCTGATACGGAACATCTGGCCAGTGAGGGAACCACTGAGGAGGAGGAGGCCGCCACAAACCCATGCTATTATGACAAGTCAAAGTCCTTCTTCGATAATCTGTCCTGTGATGATCCAAGGTAGTTTATTATACTTTTTAATGTGTTTATGATAATTCTCTTAAATCTCCTAAATTTGAGATGATCCAGCAGATTTCGAATTGTACTAAATAATCTGAGTTTTAATGCTAAGGCAGTGAAAGCTTATTTGGTCTGTATTACTGTTGTTTGTATAATGGTATGAGGATTAATTTAATCATTTTTTGTCTTTATGTTGTAGTAAAACAGGTGAAAGAGGATTTTCAAAGTAAGTTGCATCTTTGTGTTTGGGGCTATACTTCCTGTGTGAATGTAACACGTGGTTAGTGGGCTGTCCACTGTTAAAGCGGCGGGTAGCAACATTTTTCTATAGTTTTCAGTACTAAATGAAATGTTTGAGCACATTTAAAGTTGAGTGTTCATACTTTTGTTCTGTCCTGGGTCCTATCTGTCCTTTACAACTGATGCCTATTGCTTTGTCTGTCAGGGATCGAAGGCCAACATGGGCTGAGGAGAGACGAATGAATGCTGAGACATTCGGCATCCCTCTGAGGTACCATCGTGGACGGGGTGGTTTCCGTGGCAGAGGTTTCATGGGGCCCCGTGGTGGACGAGGTTGGCCAGTAAACAGGGGTTCCTTTGGGCCCCCCAGGGGTGCTCCACCGGGTTTCAGAGGAGGCAGAGGAGGCCGTGATTTCTCAGATTTTGAATACAGGGTAAATTCTTTTAAGTTTATTTTATTTTTTATTTATTTTTTTTAAGGTGTGCAGTATGGTGTGTGGAAATGGCTGTCCTAATCTGTTTTTGTTGTTGTTTCTCCAGAAGGATAACAAGGTAGCTGCATAGTACTGCAGCAGAGGATCCACAAACGATCATCCCCCATCATTAAACTGATCCATGTCAAGACATCTTCTTGCGTCTTTACGATTGACAGAAGGAATGAATGTTCAGTCACAGCACCAGGGTTGACTGTTACACATTAGTGGTCCAACAATTGGGTGATATGATTTGTTTTTGTTTTTTTGACCCAGATGTTCTGTTTGCTGACCAGTCACAAAATGGGCAAAACGTGTAAATACACTGTTCTTTGAAATAACTCTGTATTTTTGCATCAGTCTAGTAGATTTCATGCCAATGTTGATCGCTGTGTGCAGAAACCCCACTGATACTGTGAGTGGATCACACTTTGTGATCAATTGCTTTGGTGTTGTCCTTTCAGTTTTTCCATTTTACAACTTTTTACAAACCTTTTTTACATTTTCAGTGAAGTAAAGAGTTCGAGACCAGCTGAAAGAACTGAATATTATAATGAATGTACGTATATCTAGCTCTTATTTAGTGCCCCCAGCAATTCACTGCTCCAAAGGCTCACTCATGTATAGTTTATAGAAAGTCTTCTTTAGCATTTAGAATCATTATGATACTTTGCGCCCCCTCCCCAATTAGATCATTTGTTTCCACTTTAGGTTTGTAGCTGGCTCATTAACGATGGCAACAAATAGCAGCCAGTCTTTACTGTGTGGAATTTAGCCTTAGCTTTAGAAGTAATGTTGACTGTAGGTTTTTGAGCAGATATTTCAGAGTGGACTGAGCAAAAAGCATTCTTTTTGATTTGTCTGATTAGGATCATCACATTAATGCCCTTTGGAATTTCTTTAATGTTCTGTAGGTTTTTTTTATTTATACCCTGCAGTCAAATTGACCTTGCACAAGTTAAAAATGCTTCACTGTTTTGCCAAAAATAAGAGAATGTGAGCGTTGATTAAGCTAAAATATTATTAGCCTGCAAGTATGCGTGTTCTTATCCGTTAATCATCTTGCTATGACGTCAAGTGAGTTGCTTTTCCCCCTGTCTCTACAATCAGCTGTTTTCACTGCGGAACCTAAAGCGTTAGCAGTAATTTGAAGATTGTTTCAGAAAAGTAGGAAATCTTGTAAATGGATTGAAAGAAGTCTTGCATATGTTCCGTGCTTGTACATCCACTTGTTGCATTGTTGTCAATGTGATTGGTGTGTTTTTGGTTGTTTTTTTTTTTGTTTTTTTTTTACTGACTGGTTAACAAAGGGATAACTGACTGCAGTTCTAGTGTAATGGAAGGATCAGTGGGATTTCTTTAGTCCTTTTTTTAACCCCTGTTTAACTTTTGAAAAAAGTATTATAGCACTACAGAGTCAAACAAGATCCAAGCAGCCCAGTTATTTAATGTGCTGTTTAACTGGATAAACTGTTCATCACTGCATGTTAGCTGTAGGGACCATTACTTTACATGAGCAAAAACCAGCAGCATTTAAAATTGAGTAAAAGTATTACAGAGCAGTTTTCATATGTTTGTTACTCCTCTTCACTGGAATGATAAACCAGGGATTGTTTTCTTGAATATCAGCAAAACTTAGTTTTTACATCAAATAAAGAATTGTGTACAATATTTGTTGTGGTTTTCAGTCTGTTTTGGGATTTTTAAATTGAAAATACATTAAAGAAAAAAAGCAATGTTCTGTAGGTTTCGTAAACAATAAAGCTGTTTAACAGAATTTCTGAAGGCGCTAGGGTGAAAGTTGTAACTAATGCATCAATAACAATTTCAGCATTAATTAAAATTACCAACAGCTCACTTGATGTTTACATTTTGGCCTGAGGGTGGCACAAGTGATCATAAGGGTCACAAACAAAACCTACCTTGGTACTTCTTACTTTCTTTGTATATACGTGTAATGTTTAAAAACCATGGGCATCTCTGAAAAACAAGCAGCACTGATAATGGGCCTATATAAAAGTCAGCAGTCACTGAGATCATAAATGGTTATTAAATTTAATTTGCATTTTTGGGAGTGAAAAGAGGGAAAAAAATAGTCCAAATGAAAAGCTTTTGCTAAGATTGTTTTTTTAAGAAATAAGTTTGTATTTAGAACAGCCAAGTTTTCACAGATCCTGCGCAATCAGACTAGAGTTACTGCATAATGTTGTGAGACGAAGTTATTTTAAAATTGGGCTGATCTTTGAGCAAGTTTATTAGACTTTTAACAGCGGAAGGTGGCGGTAGACGTCTTGTTTGTTGATTTGCAGGCCCGCGTTAAATACGAAGAAGAAGAAAGAACTCCGCCAACGAAGAAGAAGAAAAAAAGCCGCAACAACACAAGCATGTCGATTGTTTTTGTTCCAAAGAAACTACGAGGAAAGGCGAAAATCAACCAGGAAACAATACAGAGAGTAAGACACTAACGGTGATTTGATGAAGCAGTAAAAATAATAAAACTTAGCGCCTATTTGTCCACGTATATATTTGGCGCAGGCGTTAGCAGTTAGCCACATGTTAGCTAGCATGTGCATGAAATAAATTGTTTTGTCTCCCCAGCTGCTTGATGAAAACGACCAGTTAGTGAGATGTATCACTGAATACATGCAGAAAGGGAGAGCCGTCGAGTGTGTGCAGTAAGTTTTGGACTTGTTGTCTTGTTGGTCTGTCCACTCGTGGGTCCGTTGTACTTGGAGGTTTCAGCTGCTGTTTTTGTTTTCAACAAGATACCAACAGATCCTGCACCGTAACATCGTTTATCTAGCAACCCTAGCCGACGCCAGCCTTGACACCAGGCCCTCCTGCTCCAATGTAAAGTATTTAGTGTTGTAATTATACACGTAGCACTGTTCCCTTAACTGCGAACCTATGGCTAATTTCCAGGTTTTTGTTTCCAGGCTACATCTGGAGAAACCACAGTCACGGGATCATCTGCGAGCGGGCACGGGGAGACGTGATGATGGCAGCTGGGCCCCCGTTAGGACGGGTGGTTTTCCGTTTACATTTGCATTTACGAACGATTGTGTTACATAAAATATAATAAATATATATTTTTATTTTAAATCTGCTCTTTCTCTCTCTGCTCTTTATTTATTCTAGAATCACGTTGTTCAAATTTACTAATGTTGCATTGAATATTGTGTGAAAGACATAAATTCAGTACGCAGTTCTTTGGACTGGTTTGTTCATCTCTGTAGCAGAAACACAAAAAAAGTGTGCATCTTCAATTGCTAGTCGTTTTTATTCATTTTTTGCATTGCTGGTACACTTGGAAAGATTCAGTTGCCAGCTCAAGAGAACAATAAGCAACAAAAGCCAAGCAGTCCCCTTTCAAATCTTCTATCAGGGCAACAGGTTTTTATTATTTTTTTACTTTTGTAGAAGCCACTAGTAAACCATTTGACACAGCTGAGAAGCTAACAGTTACAGTCCAAGGTCTGTAATGATGTCTTTAAAAAGGCTGCAACAGTTAGGAAGGTAACACAGACAAAAAGCAACAAACCCTATATCTTGATTGTGCAAAGCACATTAACTATAAAAAGATATATATTTATATGTATATACAGCAAACAGTTCTCTGTAAACATGTTAAGTATGTTAGTTTTCTGAAAACATGGTGTCATTTCATAAATACAGGCAACATTGGCATCCGCAAACATCACAAAAGATAACATTCTGGGCTTGTAAATACAGCCCATTGCCATAGAAACCGAAGGAACAAGGGCTAGAAAACACCCTCATCACACGTTTTAGTGTTTAGCATGGCGTATTTGGTAACCTTTATAGATAGATGGTGAATTTCAGCTCTATAGGAAAACAAATGTGCTTTTTCACATATTGAAAGGTGGAAAATAATGTTTTATGTTATATGCCTACAAGAATACTAACATACAGTCATGGTATAACATGTAAGAAAATACAAAAATAAGATTAATACTGTCAATTGTACAAGAAAAATATTGTATTATTCAACAGAACAAAAGTTAGGTTCATTGTAGTTAGTGTCAATCTGAAACAAACAACTGCCAATTAGAGAGAGGAAAATGAACACGTTTCAGGTGTGAAGCTGATCCCTAATACTCCCCTCCAGTAGGGTGAAACTTCACTGTTTGTCAATCTTAGACCTCCTGTCTTTTCAGCACCATTCATCTTCTGAACAACGCTTTGGTTGGAAATAATATTCTGCAAGTGCTATCAATACCAACATGGCACATAGTTACTGCTATAATTCACGACTCTGGTCAGTTGTTGAAAAAGTAGTGTATTTCTCTCAAATTACACCTCTGCAGTGACTTACTATATTTATGCTGAGCCTGCTCAAAGCCTCTTAATAAAAAGAACTAAATATTTATATTTCAACTTCAGTATTTTACAAGCTATGAAACAGTAGATGGTAGCTGTATTCTGAGTCATCTTGCATGAGATTTGGCAGTTACAGCTATGTAGACACAGTATATTTCTCATTGGGCAAAATGAGAGCCCACTCTCGCCCCTTTCAGACCTCTCCTTTACACGCGCTCAGCTGCAGAAGCAAGTGGGTGAGAGCCGCACAGGTCTTCAGCTCTGCAGACAGAGACACACTAACAACAGCCACTAGACTGACTGCTACTAGTGGGACACATGCCTTTTCTGTAGTTCAAAAAGTTTCAAAATACGCCTCTTTTTCAAATGGGGATGTTTGACATGGAAAAATATAGATACAAAAATGTTGAGCCAGTGTATTTGCCTCTGGGTCTATGAAAGCTTCCAATTAAATTGGGTGTGAAGTCGCTCAGTGGCCTATCTAACCGATACAGGACCTCCGTGCACCTCACCATTTTGTCTCTACGCCGGCTGATCAGTACTGGTGAAGGTAGGAGGGCCTGTGCTCGTGTTTGAGGGGGAAGGATTTAAAGCCCTTGGTCATGGGTTTGTGTTGTTGTTGTTGTTGTTGTTGTTGTTGTTGTTGTTGCTGCTGCTGCTGCTGCTGCTGCTGGGTGAAAGGAAAACCGGAGGACATGCAGGTGGAGGGGGAGCAATCGCTGGCAGTGGACCACACAGGAGACTGCAGCATCTGCATGGAGTCGCTCCACTGGGAGGAAGGAGGGATGTTCATTTGGTACAAGGAAGAGCTGGGATTGGACATGGTGTTGGTGTGGGTGGAGTGCTGCCATGGGGCTTTAGGAGGCCAGGTTTTAGTTTTGCTGTCCTATGAAGCACAACCAAGAGACATCATTGGAAAAAGCAAAAGTCCTCATAATAGAAAATTCTCTTCAGTAAATATAAAAAGTAGCTGGTGAAAACAATAAATCAGACGTTGATGGTTCACCTGGGTATCGTCGCTGATGTGGTGGAGTGGTGGTGAGGGCAGTGTGCACACTTCTGGCTCACCACAGCTGTGTTTTCTTGAGACATAACAAAATGTACATTCAACAAAGTCAGTACGTTGATAAAGTGACAGCTGTGCAGGAGACAAGAATCAAAAGTATGATTGCTATAGTACTAAACACACCAAGAAGCATCTTATGCAACCCAAGTGTAGTAAAAAGAAAAGATAACAGTTAAGTTCAGTGCCATTAATCAAAATAAAACATCACATGTAGAATTTCAGTTGTTAACTGACCTCCGTTGTTTAACAGCCGCTACAAGGTCGGGCCCAGAAAACATGGAGAACAGGCTGTCACCATTGGCTGAAGACGTCTCATCACTGGAGCTGGCGGAGTCCCCCTGATTGGCCGACCAGCTGCTGTTCACCGTCTCACTGAGGACACAACGAGGAGGGTGTTAAAGATCCAAGCGCCTGGATGACATGTACACATGACATGTGCACTCTTACAGTGAGTTGTGCTTTCACAGAAGTTAAAATGATGTAAAACGGTGGTTTGGTCAGCAAGTTAGTACTTTTGGACATTATTACATGTAGTTGCTGCATAAATAAAAGAAAGTCAGGAACGGTTTTTAGGGGGTTCTTGCTGCAGTATCACCCTCTTGTTTACTTCATATTAGTCTAAGCTGGATGACGTCTTCCACTTGTGTCATGATGAATGCCTCACATATCAGTGATATCTGCTATATTAATAACTCAATATTAATTACCAACCCTATCCAACATTTCAGCAGGACACCGCTACCAAAAATCCAGAGTGAAATATGGCGTCAGGGATTTTCTCTGTGTATCCATGTTGGTTAGTGATACTGTAGGTGTGGAGGCTGTTTACAGATACAAACCCTTCACTGAAGTACTCTGGATGAGACCATGTCCTGTGTTGCTCATCCGGCATTGGCCAGTTGCTGCGTGAGTTGCTGGGACGACGGATGTGCTGCACCTGGCGTTTCTGCTGCATGGCATGGCTGACGCCAGCGACGTAACGTGCAAACTCCGGGTCAGAGCCAACTGCGTGTGGGGAGGATCAACACAACTATGAGTTTCTGACACACTCAGCTTTTCTCTTTGGCTCCCCAGAGCTCAATCCATTTAGCCAGACTGTCTACCATAGCAGAAAAATCACAATAGCTGTAAGTCAACGCTGCACAATAGGCATCAGCTGCAATCAAGAGTCTGCTGCACTGTAAAAATAGAAACTGACAGAGGCTAAATTCAGCATAAATCTCCCCTCTACAGACACCGCTAGAAAACGCTGGTCAGAATATTTGACCTACACTGATTAGGATACTTACAGCAGAGTTTAAAGCAATCTGAAATCTAATTAAATGCATAAAAATGTATTTAAATAATAAATACCAGACAGCTGCTGCTTCTTATAAACTGCTTGGTAGCTTAACAAGACATGTGTCATGTAGTAATGTATTTAACATGTTGTCATAATAAGTGTACATAATAAAGCCCTTATTTTTGTTTGTAGTGTAAACCTGACAGCCCTCAGCCTCATTCCCTTCGTCATTTTCAAACGGCATTTAAAATAACTAATTAGGAAAATAATATTTTATTTTTATTATTTATATCTGTGTTTTCTGCACATGATATCAATTCTAGTAGTTCCACTGTGCAAACAAAGTTTATTTTACTGGACAATAAAGACTTGAATATAAAGTTTTATCACCTGTTTACCTACAGCAAGCCACTTTACAGCTTTAGTTGGAACCTTTTGAAGTTTGAGGAAACTCCCACCATCCAAACACCCATTATGGAAATTTGACTTCTGATGTAATAACTAGCTACTTATCACACTGAAAAGTTCTGTCTTGTTTCTCTTTTGTAAATGTCAGCGAACCACCTGCCTATATAAAAAGGTAATTATATCATACCTGCTGGGTCGAAAGGTAGTGCGTCTCCCAGGACTCCAAATACGCCCTCGCTCTGGTCCCTATTGGGCCAAGTGTTGTTGCGGGGCCCCTGAGGCTTCTGACCCAGCATTTCAGACACAACACTGTCCATGTAGGTGCTCACGAGGCCCAGACTGTACAAGTCCGAGCTTAGATCTGGCAGTCCAGGGGATCCCCACTGCCCAATGGGACCCAGGGGTGACAGCCCTGCTGGTGGGCCTTGTGGTGGCGGCTGTTGCCCAGAGGAGCCATGCCACTTGCTTGCCACTCTCTGCTGTGGCAGAACCTGTGGTGGGGTCTGCTGAGGGGGAAGCTGGGAAGGTGGCTGTTGTTGACTGATGGGCCGCAGGAGGTGCTGGTAGTACTGCAGGGTCTGTGGCGAGGGCTGCTGAGGCGCTGGAGGAGGGGGCTGTTGCTGCTGTTGAGGCTGCTGCTGCTGCTGTTGAGCAGGTGGCTGAGGTTGCTGCTTCTGCACTGATGGAGGCTGAGGCTGGGGCTGGGTCAGGTTTTGAGCTGGGGGCTGTAGGGCACCATGAGAGATAGATTGGGATGTTGGCAGAGGTCCACTGGGTGGCTTCAGCTCAGCAGGATTCGCAGATGCAACAGAGTTCCTTCTCTTGACCAGAGGTGATGCCTGCTGAGATTTACCCATGTTGAATCCTGAGAGAAAGTCAATGACATCCTGCATCTCTTGGTCAGTTGGTAGATTCATTCCCTGGTCCTCAGGCATGGAGCCATTGGCCAACAGGCCTTGTTGGGCAGAGTCAGGGGTGCAGGACAGGCCACCCATGTGGAGGATACTCTGTAGCCTGCCATCACTGTGGCCAAGGCTTTTGGCCTTATCCTCAGAGCTACTGGTTGTTAATATGCTGCGAGATGGGGTGCTAGGAATGGAGTAACTGCCTCCACTGTTAGAACTGGATGAGACCTTCTTGGTGAACTTGGAAGTCAGCTTGGATATTGTCTTGGGCAAACCACTGGAAGCTTTGGAGCTGGAGCCTAGAGGCAGGTCTGCTTGACCACCATAGTCTGGGCTCTCTCGCTGTAGTTGTATCTGAATAGTGGGTAAGGCTTGCTCCCTTTAGATGGAGAAAAAAACAACTATTAAACTATGGACTATTACTTTAGTTTTTACACAACACAATGATGTAAATCCAGCATTTAGTCTGGAGTAACAAGCATATAGAGCCTATTAACAGCTTTGTGGGAAGGTCATGAAATAGAGAAGCAAGTGTTCATCCATCATTCAACAACTACTTACTTCCTTTCCTTCCACCTGTTGATGTCAAAAACAGCTGTGTAGAGCACATCTACCAGACCAAGAGTTTTCTCAGGGTCCAAACTCCGCTGGAGCAGAGACATGGTGGCTGGGTCCTCCTTCAAGCACCTAAACATGTGAACACAACAACAGGACAGGACATAAAACTACAGATGCCACCAATGGCTTAAAAGCCAGTGCTCAAAGCTGAAAAGGCAATAGTTTGTCTTTAGAAGAAGAAATCTGTCAACTCTCTGTCTACTAGTGAACAAACCTTCATACACAAATATTTCAGATTTATTTATAAAAATACATTATTAGACATTGATAAAATGCATAGTTTTGCAAGGAAAACTAAACTGTGAAATGTTTCAAAAGCTAAGATTCCTGATGTACTCACCATGTAGAAGGAACCTGAACCACCAGCTTGGATCCCTCTAAAGTAATCTGGGGAGCATAGGCCTCTTTGTTGTCAATCTGAGCCGTGTCAACGACCACCTGACGGGATGCAAACACACCTGCATTAGTGGACCCTGGCAGAAAAACAGCTCAGACAAGTGTAAAAGTGCTGAAAACTATTACTGGTGCCCAAAGGTTTATAGAATACTTGAATCGTTCACACTTATACAACCATGATAACTAACAGATGCAATGGTACAGCAAGAAAAAAGTCATACAATATATAAAGTAGTTTAATTTCATACAAATATTTTGACATTCACAGTAAATAGAAAAAGATCATTAACCACAAAGAGAAGTCAGAAGCTTTTTCATTCAACTGGCAGTTCATGGCAGGGACTCTAAACGCATTCAGTCAGACAGTGACAACAAACAGTTTTTCTTCCTGCCCCGCCACAAGTCAAATATATCTGGAAGTTCTTTGAACGCGGCCTTGTCTCCTCGAGCCCCGCACAATTGAGTCATAAAGAGGGAGGGAAGAAAGGGAGGAGTCAATTTCCTGTATTGCAGGAAGTTTCTCTATTGTCATTAAAACAGGTGTATCCTCCAAAACCCGAGGCTGACCGTACGAAAGACAGCCACACATGCACACAAACTGTTTTCTAGCTATGGTAAAACTCCTATTACGCGGTCCTCAGCGGCAGGAAGGACGACAAACAGCAGCAAAACAGAAGAGGTCAACCTCATCGGTAGACTCCAAAAGTCATGACTATTAGGAAAAAGGGGGTTGTTGGTCATCGCTGCTGCCAGGAACAGAGCAGACATTGTGACTTGGACTGGGAGTGTTGTAATAATTCGGTGTGTCCATGCACAATGCTGCGTGATGAATTCTGGAGATGGCGACAGGCTTAGATAAGTTGCTAATGCAAAGTGCTCATCTGTCATCCAGAGATTGTTTAACAGTTTGCAAAGGGATGAAACACTCCCTTACAGTTCCACATACACACAACCAGACCACACAGAGAAAATAAAACACCAGAACATAAACACACTGGTGTTAGTGTGACGAGAGGCCTGACGCTGACCCTCTTTTTCACTGAGGGGGGTGGGACAGAGGTATTTGCAGACCCGCCCAGGCGAGCCCATCCTTCCCCCAGATGCTGCAGGAATGCATCTTTCCCTTTGTGTCTCTCCAGTGTTTGTTTACACCTCCTGGTTGCCTCAAACCAAAAAGACCTCAAGATCTCATCTCCATTACAAATCTGACAAACAAAGGAATGCTAGTTGCCAAACCCGCAACCACACAAAAGGAGAGGACTCAACGTCAGTGTGAGTGATGTACAACAGGCTTGTTCATGTTAGCATGCCACCATTCACAGCAACATCCACGATACTGTGATATCAAAATGTAAACCAGACATAAACATCAGCATAGTTTGCATTTTTGACACCAAAAAAAGTTCATCATGGAACTTTGGCATTCCTGGTTTTAACATGACCACTCACCAGACCAGCCTGGGCGAACAGTAGCTGGACAGCGGTTTTGCAGGCCCCTCTCCAACTGGACGGGCAGACCTGGTTGAGGACCTCGGTGACCGGAGAGTCGTCCCTGGGGGTCACTCCATTCTGGCCCAACGCCTCCTTAATGAGCTGCAGCATAGTGTGCTGTGAAGACATGAAGACACTAATGTCGTCAACACAAACAGCTAGTAAAAACAACAACTGATCTATGAGAGAATATTTTTTTTATATAACACAAGATTACTAGAGAATTACTAAAAACTCTGAAACTGGCTGTGGATCAATGGCCGTACCGTTTTTAGTTTGAGGTTTTCAGTCGCTGACTCGTTAAAGGACACCCCTTTGAGGAAATGAGAGCCTATCTGCACAGGGATGGTAGGCAGCTCACACTGGATGGGCTGGGAGGTGGTGTGCATCCTCCCTGCCTGCTGGGCCTCGGCCTCACTGCAGCAACCCTGCACACACACACGGCAAAATTAAATCAGCAAATCCTGGACTCCGTTGTCCAGTTATATAACTGAATTTACCCATGCCTGCTTATCATTCTATTAATCTTTCATGAGTTTACTTAACTCACCTGTAAGGCTGCCTCCACAGCTTTGGGGCTCAGATGAAAGCCAGCCTTTAGTGCATACTCGCTGTGGCCCAGGCTCTCCAGCGCTGCTTTATAGGCCTGGAAATAGAGATTAGAAAAGTAAGGTGATCAATCTGTAACTTTTCTTTTATCCTCGGCTACTACAGGTTATGATGTATGTATTGCATTAAGTAATATCAATATTTGAATGCGATATTTCTAAGAAATTGATCTTCGAGGTGGTACTGTACTTGTAACGCGTTGTCGATCTTCGTGTTGAGCTCTTTCAGCTGTTGCTCAGGGATGGTGGTGTTGTTGGTGCAGAAGAGCTGCTGAACCTGGATGCCTGCCAGGCAGCCATCCCGGCCCCTCTCTCGGAGCCTTGCTGTAGCCTGTAGAGTGGAGCAGCAGTACAGGGTGAGACCGACAGCACTGACTATAATGGACTGTGACAGCACAAGCTCAGGGAGGGAGCAAGAATAAACGCACTACACTGCAAAATTAAACTTAGAATTGATGTAACAACATTGACACGCTAACCTATAAGAAGTCACTGTGACAACGGCGTCACAAAATATGATATGATTGGGATATGAACCATGTGTGTCACATCTGAACAAATGTGATACACATGGTTCATATCCCAACAACTTTTACATCAAAGGCTGAGTTCCAATAAAGGATAGAGAACTGAAAAATTAATTTATTCTTTTACAGAAAGAAAAACATATATATTTAGCTTCAGAAATCTATTGTGAACCACCTTCTTCTGCCTAAACATCCCCTGGCAAATTCTACTCGGTCAAGGCCTCCCTAGTTCCCTTAAGGGCTAATAGTTTGCAACCCCCTTCTCCACTTTAACCCATTTTGAGCTTCATTGAGTAGAGTGAGGTAGAGGGACTGAAAAGCCTGGGCATTACTTAGAACTTACAAAACAGCTGCCCTTAACAGTGTTCAGAAGCAAGCTTCAGTCCAAAAACACGGAGGCAGGAAAGTATAAACATTTGGTATTTTTGAGCAATGTGCAACAAGTCGGCCTTTCACCTCAGACAAACAAGTCCCATATTTCCATGGTAAGAGTCCTGGGGTGCCCTGTGGCTGCATACCTCAGCTGCGCCTTTCCATGAGTGAGAGGCTTCCTCCAGCTCGGTGAGGGGCCCTAGGTCAGAGCTCTGCGAGCGCGCATTGGCACAACGCTCCTGGGCCTGTGCAAGAGCCTCTGCCAGGCAGGACTGAGCCACCGGTTGAACCTTCTGCAAAGCCTGCGACAGAAACTGGAAATGGACCTGCATCACCGTGAGGAAGCAACGACCCAGCACCTAGAAGGAGAGGGCAGAGATTGCTTTGAAACTCACTCGTACATCATATGCTTTATTGAAGGCAAGTTTCATTCACAATCTAAAGTGAAAGAAAACCCCAAACCACTGATCTTCAAATGTGCAGCACAACAGCATCACTCATTAAAAAAAAAAACATTTCTCAATTTATTAATATTTAATTGTTTGCCACAGCCCATGAAGTACCATGAGAGGAATTCCACTTTTGAACTACAAATCTGAGAGCCAAGGATTTGTCCTCTTCCAAATTCAAAGATTCTGCCTGACCAGATTTTAACTTATAAAGACCACAATACATGTCCACAGAGGAAGGTCTAGCTTGTCTATCATTACTATTCTGTATATGATAGGAAATAAAATGTTTGATTAACCCTAGGGTGCTTTTAATCTGTGGTACGACTGAGGTGATTCTGCTCATTTTTGCACACTGATTTTGTAACTTGACATTTCTTTGTGGCTGCTCTGATAATTGAACTTCCCTATTGTTGGTTGAATAAAGTTAATTTTATTGTACAATAAAATCCCATTAAGTGCAATATCGTCCTCACCCAGACATGATATAAAGATCACTGCATCATCATCTTAGTTTACCCAGTGATTATCATAGGTTTAGTCAAATATATACAGTAGGTTTAATATTTCTAATTTTAACAGCTCTACCAGAAAACTTAAATGTCACATATGTGAGTTTTGATAGAAAAAAGAATGGTGGAGTTGGGGCTGTCTGAAGAAACAGGACACCACACAGTCTGCCTTGGTCACAGCGTTTTCTTTTTCAGTTACCTGCTGAAAATATCTCGAGGGGGAGGCCGAGGAAAATATGCTGCTGCTTTCTGGTGGCAGACAGGACACAGCTACGTTTCATGGAAACCAAAACTAAGCTGTGTGAATGGCTGAAGGTATGAAACCTCCACCTGTTGGAAGTCTTTGTTTTCGCAATTGCTACAAAACAGGACGTGATGTGATCAGGCGTCCTCTCTGGAATGTTTGAGCCATGGCTGTGGAATTTTGACGACTGCTTCAGAGTCGTGTTATTCCATCTGGTGGACCTGCTTTCTGCTGGATGTCTGTTCTTACAAAGCATCAAACTACCTGATGTTGGTTCATTAAATGCAAGTAATATTATTTGGTGCATGTCCATTCCAGGTCTATTGTTCACTACTGTAAGAAACACATAAAAAACACCACACATGGTAGATAGCACTAGAGAAGAGATGAGACTAAGACACTTAAATTTACGCTCCATGTACTTTAAACAACTAGAGGAACGTTTCATTCCGAACAAATGTCAACATCATGGTGGCAGTGACTGAAAAACCATGAATACAAATATAGTACAACATTTCACAGTAAACCCTAGAAGCAGCAGTAGCAGAGACTTTCTGTCTCAGGCTCTATTGCTTCGCCTGTTCCAGGGGATTTGAACAACACAGGCTCAGATCCAGTGTGCATAAGATGAGAAATTCCTGTTCTCGATGTTGATATTGGCCAACTAAACACAACTCAAAGGGGATTTAGAAGCTGCCCCCCCCCCCCCCCCCCAAAAAAAGGCTAGACAACACACACATATAGTCTGTTAATGAAGCTGATATCAACATGCGTATACTCAGAGTACAAAAGAGAGTGGACATAAGCTGACAACAAATAGAGGACATAGCTACAGCCCAAGATAATGGATAACACATGTGATTGGCTGTGCAGTATCCCACACAGTCATGGAAAATATGAGAAATAAGAGTGCAGCCGAGCCGAGCTGACAGTGGGCCCCTCCAAGGCCCAAACAAGGCGAATAATGAATTAATCCACATTTATAGCTCGTTTTCTGAGAACACCTGGATCATCAGTGCACTATATCAAGGAGAACACTGTTCAGATCTGGATCTTTCTTTTAAAGGGAGCGTGAGGCTGTCACAATAACGATGATCATGTCATGTTGCACCACTGCCCGAGCTATGGAAAATAAGGGGGGGCAGGGCAGCAGTCTACTTTGCTTTTTACTTACGGTCTCTTACTTTATGATTAATTTAATGGAACGAGGATTAGAACTGGCTTAATGTGCAGCTTGCATATGCTTTGTAAGCAAACTGCTGCATTTCTTGGAACAACACTACAATCACTGGAATGCATCTAATGTCATCCACATGTTCAGTGTAAACAAAAAATAGATCCAATTGTAAAAACAACAACAACAATACTAGCTGTAATTCCTCAAGAGTTACTGCCACACTCCATGAATTCAAGCTGAAAGTCTCCACTTTGCTCGCATCTGCAGTTTCTCACTTCATATTCTGTTTTATTATCCTGCCAAAGGTACCAGAGGATCCAGCCTTCCTTTTCTCTATAGAGCTCCTTCTCCTCAAAGTGTGAGCATCCTCAAAAGCTTAAGCACCAACTTTGAAGACTCTTGAGGTAATTCTACCAGCATGACAGGTTTAGTAAAAAAGGAGTCTGTAACTTGCAAGTTCTTGCTGCTAATGTAATTGCGACACACTGCAAGACTCCACTCTCTACCTCGTTTTCATTGCAAATACACACCGGTATATCAGTGTAGCTGGTTTTCATGGAGCAGCCAACAACTGTAGTGAGCTCCAGTGAAACTGCCACTTAGTTGCAATAGAGTATTGTGGAAAAAACGCTTGGAAACACTTGGATGAGCCCTGGACAAATACAAGGCACTGGGTACTAGATTTTGCAACTAAAAACCAGAAACAGCAGGTAGAGTCTGGTTGTTTGTACGGTGGATTTCCAACTGCATTGAGTTGACTGGCTAAAGAACCCGTGAAGGCCTCTCCAGTTGTGGGGACCTCACTGCCTTTGCTTTGTGGTTTAATTCTGAGCTCAGCAAATGGCCCCTAAACAAACCGTGACATTTCCGAGCATATTTGGCAGTAGAGTCACTCTGAACAGCCAAGAAGCCGGACGCCAATTTGAAGAAAAAAAATGGTTCTTTGTATTGCAGACTGTGCTGACCTGAACTTTTAGGGGAATTTGGTAAAAAAAAATATTTGAAGGTGAACAAAAAGTATATAGAAGCAGGCAGGCAAAAAAAGAAAGGGGGAGGCTTCACATACCATGACTCCCCGAACTCAGATACATTGGGTTCTTTCTAAAGTCCTCATAATACTTTTAACAGCAAAACAACATTTCCCAACTCAAAAGAAAAAAAAAAAGAAAATCTTTCACAAACATCAAAACAGGCAGGTTGGATTAGCAACAATTATCACAGTGTGTGTCTGTCAATCTAAACTTAGCAGACTATGTGTGTGTGTTTGTTATTCATGTCCCCTCAGAGTGACAAACTAGGCTATAGATGAGTCATCACAAAAGCACACAGATTGCACCAGATTCAATAAATTCTAGGTGAACGGGAATATTTAATCATTTAAGCTTCATCAGCTTCTCCCGCTGAAACTCTTTATTGAAGACCTTGTAATTCTGACCAACAAATCCCAAAACCTTTGGAAAGTAAAAGGACCCACTTCCTGTGCTCTTAAGACTCACTATTTGTTGTTCACATGTAGCTGGCACATCGTGTTACACTTTGCCAGCATAATATTATTTTGGTTAAGCACCTTTTTTCTTACAGACTAATACAACTAACATTCTGGAGTAATGCCACTGTAAAGCATTAGGGTCTTTCTGTTTCCGCCTTAACAAATGTGCCTTTTATGCCCAAGGCAGACAGCAAACATCAGTGCCAAGCCATGCGGTCTAAACTTTCAGAGACTTTGGCCTCCTCTAATATTCATCTGTGCATATCCAAGACCACAGACAGTCAGATTTACCGACTGTGGTGCAAAAGTGTTTCCTGTTTTGGGCTCAGCCACATCCACTAAGGTCCTGCAGTCCCTCCAGTGTCTTGGTTTGGCCTTAGTCATGCACCCGCTCTGTGCTACAAGCCAAGGGATTATTGAAAGACAGACTATACCCATTTTTTTACTTAAGCATTTCTTTTAAATGCTACAACCAAATTGAAATGCCAGTAACAACTTACCCGAAATCACAATATGACCTGTGGCCTGACATGGTGTTTGAAAAGGTTGGACAAGTAGCTCTATACAAGCTACTGACTACAACATCCTTTCTCATTGGATTGTTCTCAAGTATGTAAAAAAATAAGGCTATTGATTTATACAAAATAAATCAAAGACATAGACAGAAATGACTGCCACACCACAGCTGAGCTTTTTTCAAGCCTTGTAACACCTCAGCCGCGTTGTCTTACACATCATATGATGCAGTTGTGTGGAAACATGCCTTGGCATTCAGAGACACAAAAGTTGGCTAGTTTCTCACTCAGTCAATAATTTTCACACCTTTGCCTCAGATCCTGACACCAGCTTAACACCGGGTATGACAACCCAAATGTAGCCAAGAGGCACTAATGGAAGAAGCCTTCTAACAGACACCAGTTAAGCACCTGAGCTAAAAAACTAGTCAAATGTAAACAAATAAAATACAATAGAATATGTGGCATCCAAATTTAGGGTCTCAGGCTGTTAGCCTAACTAATTGTCTGCAGGAGAGCAAACAGCAGATGTTTAACGTCTATAGTTTCCTTGCGGACATAAAACGAAGTCAACAAAATGTGACATATTCCAGCATGTAAACTAGTCTGGCAAGTGTTTACAGTGAGATCATGTGGGATTATGTACGATCACCAACCTCAACATCCTGCAGGCTGAAGTCATTCTGGTCTTTGAAGTTTGCTGCCCCGGCGCTCAGCTCCATCAGCATCTTGGCAATCTCAGGCTTTATTGCTGCAGTCAGCCTGCTGGCCGCCTCCATGACGTATTCCTGCACGTCCTTCAGTTGCATAGCTGCTTTGGAATAGTGAGAGTTCCTGAACACACTGCTGAACAGTTCTGTTAGGAAGGCGCTGGCCCGGCAGAACACATTGAGGGCATCCAAATACTTGGAGATGCCTTGCTGGATGTCAGCAACCGCTGTAGTGGCAGCAGAAGGAGGCGGGTGGCAGCTGCCAGACATGCCCACCCCGGTGCCCATGGGTGAAGAGGCCGAACAAGGGGAGGCCAGGGAGGCGCTCAGGGTCCGGCTCAGCTCAGGCATCTGGTACTGCTGGTGCTGTTGCACTTTCTGCTTGGACCCGCCAAGCAAAAAGCGACGCTTATAGTCCATTTTACTTTCCTGCACACTACAACAATGCATAAGTGGTGCCACAGCACCGGAAGCTCCTGTTTGAGTTTGTTTTCCCCCGTGAAGTTCTCTTGTCCTCTTTAGGAAAACACCAAACCCAACAGTCCCGTTCGAGTTATGTAAAAAGACAGCTCAAGGATTCCACCTGCCAGAGGCTCATCTCAGTGTGCCTTGGAGGGAGGCAGCACAAGTGTGGGTGAGGTCAGAGGGCAATCAAAAAGACTGACAGAGTAAAATGCTCATATGCAGCCCAGCTGCAGGTACATCAGGCCCAGCTTGAAAAACAGCACAGTCACACCTCCAGATTCTCTGTTTCCAGCCTCAAACTAAACTATTATAATCAGATGGAAAAAAAGGAAAAGACAAAAAAAAACTCTCCTTACTTTACTTAAAGTGATAATACAGCCAAGTTTTAAAGTGCATTAGCGTTCCTTCAGAATGGGAAAAATTCTTCTTCATACAGTATATGAACTATATACACTTTGTACGTACATATATAAACCTATACCAGCTTAGTATAGGTTTGATGCGTAGAAAATTCTTCTAAAAGCGAAAAGCAAAAATGGAAAGTGAACCCACAGAAAATGAGACATTGGTCAACAGATCAGAGAGTAAAAAAAAAAAAAAAGAATGAAGATGAATAAATGCCGGAATCAGAGGAAGTGGCTTCAGCTTTTTTGTGCACTGGCTGGTCAGAGCAGCGGTAGGCGAAGGGCAGACAGAGCCAGTCCGTCTCAAATCCTCTTCGCAAAGCAAAACTCTGCAGGCAGTGAGCAAGTGGCCACCTGATAGCTCCCTCCGTCTGCCTGACTATAGTCTCCAGCAGCTTCCTGGTTTCTCCCCTGTCTGCTGGCTGAGGTAGATATTACTCACCGCGGAAACAAGCGTGCTTCCAGATCTCGCTGTTTTCCGCGGATGCAGATTAGAGTGACAAAAGCACAAATGTATCTGTAAGGCCTCTAGGTCATTTCCTAGGGGGGAAAAGGCAGAGAGACAGAACAGAAGGTTAACAACGTGCCCAACAGGAAGGATGAGCTTTGTTTCCATAGTTCCACTGCTACACTTCAAAACACAGAGCCACTTTACGTGACTGAAAACCTGGAAAGACACACTGTACTGTGTTGTAGTAGAGCTGTAACATACTTCAGCCGAGGCCAATTGTATTAAAATCATTTTCTAGACATCTATATTCTAAATGTTGAAAATTTGATCCAATCATTAATACAAACCACTTTTATACTTGGATACAACAGAGTATTAGATTTGTTAGCTTGCATCTTGCAAGCTCCACAAAAATGAACATGACTGATAATATTTCTATTGTTGTAGAAGATGAGCCACGTCTGAATGAGAGTGGTGGTAGTATTACATTACAGTTTGCTGAAGAGCTGTGGCCTAATGTTGTACATTTCTAGACGATTACTAATGCCATACCTCACAGAGCGTGTCTCTGAAAAAGAATCTCTGGCAGAGTGAGGCTTAGCAGAACACAGCTGCAGAGTAAAATTCCTGCAAGAAGTGATTGTTTGAAGACACTGTAGAGTCTGTTGAGCTACACATGGTAGGAGTCACAATAGTCTAATTCAAGTGTTACACGAGTTGCCCTTTTCTCTTCTGCCTTTTCATTTTGTTATGAATATTTTACTTTGTCGTGATGAATAGAAAAATTGGTCTGACTATACCAACGCCAGCACTCCGGCACAAGCACACACACTGTTAAGTGAGCACTTGGAGATATCAGAAAAATACACGCAGGACTGAATATCTTATAAACTAAAAAAACCCAATAGGTGATAGAAACTAATACAATTATCTTGTTTACCTTCCATTACCTTCCAAAAGAAAACACCTTTTATTTACCAGTATGAAAAAGATTGAGGAATCTGAATTTAATATACATAGCCTTGAAAGTAAGCAATCCAACACTAACACTAGTTGGCGTTGAAGTTTATACAGACACACTCGTGATGATATTACCCTCAACAAGCCACCAAACACCAACACCACCAACTAATCTGTTAGATACAGGGCTCTCTACGCAGCTGGGGTGCCATTCTGTGGAGCATTGAAGCTATGTTATTATGTAGCACTGTGGTAAACAGTCTTTTGGGAGCATTCGAGAAAAATAACTCAACAATCACCGTACCCTATTGGATAAAACTGCCTAACCTGCTGTCAGTCTTTGCTATGTGGCTGTGTTGATGCATGCAAGAGTAACTTTCATTACCTACAGCTGCCAACATTCTCATGACCTTCAAACCTCACTTCCTTTCAAAAACAGAGGGGTACGCCACCCGGCAACAGGCAGTCCACCCTTATAGGTCCCTGGCCAGTATTTACAGAGACAGAACAGAGGGGAATAAACTCCCATGGAGGCACAGTGGATACTTACAGCCCAGAAACTGCTGCAACTCATTTCAATATCAGTTTGACAGTGCATTTTTTACAAGCTGTGCAGATCTAAAACTGCTAATCTCTTAGTAGACGCACCCTCATGGATTACACAGTGAGGACCTGCCAGGTCTCAAGCGGCACCAGTTCATTGCCAGTGCCACAGATCTTTTAAGAGGCTCTGGTATGACCTATGAGACACGCATGTTACAACAATACGATCAGTACTAAACAGCGCTGTCCTCAAAAATAAACCACCACCCAACTTGCAAATTCATTCCAGGTACAGTTCACGACAAGCTCATCAGGGATTAGGTTTTCCTTCATGCAAACTGTGTCCTTATTAGTCAGCGTGCTTGGAAGCAGCTAACTAGCACACAGGCCTCTAAATCTGATGGATTACAGTGACAGTAAGTACAGATCAGGCGCTACACAGTGCCTGCTGCTTGAGTTTGTTAATAGCATTTGACATTCTGTGAGGTAAACTGGAAACCTGAGCTTTGCTAGCCTGGCATTATCCACTATATTTCTCATGGAATTAAACTAAATATTTTAATTTAAATATATTAAAGATAATATTAAAGAATCACAAATTAATTAGTCTAATCTTCTAAAGGCCACCTTCAAATCTAAATGACAAGCAGCAGCTGATGTTGCCGCAAACGCCTGAATTGTATGAATATTGGTCAAACAACTTTAACAGTGTGGCTTAGAAAACCAAATATTTATTCTGGGAGAACATTATGTTTTGTTACTAGGTTTACTCATGTGTTGTACTATGGTGTCCTAGTTAAAAGGAGCCACATGTAATTGGTGTTTCGTATGTTCAGGGCAAAATCCTGAGCTGTGTGTCACAGTGTGTGAGTCTTTTTTTATTTCCAAGGTTAAAAATCTTGATTTGGTCATTTGCAGCTCAACTTTTCCTAGAATGAATAACAAACATAGGAACTGATTTAGTGTCGTGAGTCATAGTCTATTCAGCCCAACAACCAAGACAGAATTTTGTGAAAATTGTGGCCTTTGTTACACAGTTGCTCCGGGCACATATCATTAATGTCTGTAATGTTATTAGAAGGTGTCAGTGGTCTGTGTTTGTTTCCAGGCTATAAAACTCCATCAGCTGAGGTTGTCCCTAGAGAAGTAGACATGGCATCAATATTGATGAACTCTGATGGGTTCTTAAAGCAGCTCCACTGGCTGCTAGTCTGCTCTTGCAGGGTACACTGCATAAGAGGTTGCACCCAAACAAACACATGTGATAGGAGAGTCCCTCTAGTTGTACTGGAGTTGAGCCAGCCCACTTTAATTCCCTTCCTCCAGCAGGGGCTGTTTAGGGCTAATGTTAGCTCTACTTCCCCCCTCACCGTACATGTCAGCTGCTCAGCTTCAACAGGAAGGGGGTTTAGGTTTCCTGGAGCAAGCTCCCTGTCGCCAGTAACAAAAATGTCAAACCAAGCATGCCATGGCTAAGCCGATGTAGTAAATCATCAAGTATTATTTACCTGTGCGTAACAATGTGAGAAACAACTGCAGCTACCAGCTACATGTAGCTGGACATGTTTAAAGCAGAGCCACACTCACAACAAGAGTATGAGCCAACAGTATTCTGATGATAATAACAAAGTAATTACAGATGTCCTTCAAGAACCTAACCTGCATTCATAAATGTAACATAAACACCTGGGACAGGCTCCATAAATCTGCACCCATTTACTGACCCCAGATAATCGCCAAGCAAACTAGTAGCACAGCACAAAGACACCTTTGCACCAGTTGTTGAAAGATTGCTTTAGATTTATCTTACACATGTTTGTTGCAGTTTTTTGACAAACCAACAACCCTCTAGTCACCAGACCACCTCTGACACCCTCATAATACTGCCAATAGCAGTTACTTTTGGATCCAATATATTTCTGTGGCCATCACATCACAACTAAGTAGCTTAATAGCCGCGGATGGGGCAGCTGTTACCCATGCTGACAGCTCCTTATCCATGTGCTACTATGAGGCAAACACGGGCCCGCTGCTGCTTCAGCCATAGGTCCGACATTAGTTCTCTCCCGTGAAGTCTATTTCGGCCTCCATGGGCAAAACAGCTGCCCTACAGTCCACACCGCACTGTTTATAGACACTCCAAAATGTTCAGCTCAAAGAAAAAAAAATTCTCCCCTACATCTGTTGCCAATGAAGCAAAGGAATGCACTTCCCCAGAACCTTCTTAATGTGGCTTCAAACCAATGTGAAAAAGCAGGTCGGGAAACCCAACCATACATTGCAAAAACAATCTCAAAATATTGTACATTCGTGTGATGTAGTCTGTGGTTTTGTGAGTTGTGTTACAATGACAAATGTTGCATTTATTTTGTCCACCCCATTCATGAGAGTATAGTTAGAACAAATAAGCAGAACACCTCGCTAGAATGCAGTATAGACCAGCTGCACATACTACAACCTCACATGATCACAGTTCAATCAGCACTGTAAAACAGTTTCAACAAAAAAGGGATATAATGACCTTCATGTTGGGGGAATCAAATATATAAAACTGGGTGCATTAGGCTGATTTAGCTTTAGACTCTGTGACTAATAATCTGCCCACCAAAGCTCCACTGGAGACATTCCACTGAACAGATAAGCTGCAGTGAAGTTTGAGAATCAGCAGACAGGTCGAGAAGGTCAGTCCAAATGACAGGACAAGTGCCGTGAGCAACTGTGTGACAGGAGCTGAAACAGGCTCCTCTTGCCCATAGAACACAAGGAGTGTATTGTGATAGGCCCGGGTCTCGTCATACCAGCACACGGGGCAAAAAAAAAGCAGCCTCTTGCACATGCAGCTGCATGAGTTTGGGAGCGCAACAGGAAAATAATTGCCTTGGCTGCGTTTTAATATTAACCCCAAGAATAGATTTTCTGTCATCAATAGAATGGTTTCTCCAGGAATTATTTTCAAAGCCACTGCAGGTTTTGGCGGTTAGGGTTTTGTCCCCACAACGAATCCTGTTTTGGTTCCATTATTCGTTCGGAGGTTTGGAAACTAAAAATACTTCTCTTTTATTACGACTTTTTTAAGTTGCTCATAAGCACTTTGAGAAATCACTAATTCTGCAAAATTGTATGTTTTGGCTGATCCTGTACATTCTGAAGCGGTAGTGAAACTTTTGCTGATGTTGATCCAAACCACTGTTGAGTAAGCTGAGGAAAACTAATATTCCTATCAGTCAAGAGGGTGATAAAGTTGGTTACCAGGCTAAATAGCATTAAGCTAACCTGGACAAACACCGTAAGCAGCTTGTGGGTTCAGTAAAAATAGCAGACAGGCCGCTTTAACAAAAGGACATAGTTGAGGGGCGCAGAGACCTGTGTCACTCAAAGCACACATGAAAACATGTTCCTCTACATTAACCAAATAACAATATCTTCTAACATCATAAAGAACAGCTGAATAATTTAGGTCATAAAAGACGATAAGGGTAAAAACACAATTCATAATGTATGTTTTGATCATATTCATCTAATTGAGTTTTATCAGAGCATTTGCACAAAGCCTACAAGTCCTCCAGTATACACAACTGGGCCAGATATCTCCAGAATAACAAGTACATTAGGTTGTGTTTGGGTGACCATTACAACTATTGAGAGTGGTGTTAAAAAGCTCAAATGTCAGTTCCATTCACAAAAGACTTGTGACACCTTGTCTGAATGAAAATGCTTCCACAAGCCAATGTTAAATGGACTATATACTGAAGATGTAGGTAGTGGTTGTGTATATTTTAGGACGAAACTAAGAATGTATTCCTCCATGAGAGAGTATGGTGTTCAGGCCTGGTCACACAAAAATATTTTTTTGCATATTTTAACACCAGGAAACCAAGCAAATGAACAAAAATGTGCATTAACTTTGAAATATAATGGGCTCACAATGTTCTGTGCTAAAGTGAAGGAAGAAAATTTCTCATTTACTAGTGAGAGTTTGAAGTCTGTATGTGTAAAAAGAGGTTATATGTTCAAACAGTAGACTGGGGTTCAAACCACTGCTGTGGTGTCTCTTGAACAGCTTAAATCTCTTTTAGCACCAGTCTTGACCCCGACTTCTGAGCAGCTCATGGAAAAGCACAAGGAAAATATGTTCTTAAAAAGATTTTCCTTAAGTATCATTTAGCCAAGTTTATAAATAACTCTGAATCCTGTTTTATTTTAACATCTCTATCATATTGGTGTTCTTGCATTTAAATGGGAACATTTGATTGAGTGGCATTAACTGCAGCTGAACACAAACTAAGACTAAACAGGTTTCCTTGGAGACAAGGGTGGGATTTCCCATGATACAAGGCCTCCCCCTTATCTGTACACTCACTCTCTATATGATGAATGACATTTCATTTAAATCTGCCTCATGGGTATCTTATTCAGTCCAGGTACACAAAATAAGCTGCACAAAACATGCAGCAGTGTAATAGACGTAAGGCTGAAACATCACCTGTTTGAGAGACCCCCTCCTCCACCAACACAGCAGTGCAAACAGAAATGTTAGCTTTGTGCATCCAAATGAAACTCCAGTCACAAGACTAGACTACACACCCGGCCATCAATTGTGTCTCATCTAACCTGGTTACTATCACAACATACAAAGCATTTATCTTCAGACAGTGCTGGATTTGTTCAATAGCTTTTAGTCAATAATGATTTTAATTTACACTTATGTTCTGTGGCATTATACAGTATAGTTACACAGCACAGGCCATAAGCTGGTGTGTCCAGAAATATTACCACAGCCTAAGATCATTTTCATTAAGTATCACAGATACATTAAAGTGTTAAAAGTTTAAAATTTGAAGAAATGTATCAATGCCAATGAGAATAAAACACTGTTCTTTTTTTAGTTGCTACAAAACTGAGGCCTGCAACAAAGCTTGTGTAGCACAACTGTACCAGAAAAGAAATAATTTCAGGAATGCAAGTCTGCTTTAACTAAGAATGTATCTGTTAGGATATGGTTGTGGAAGCCACCGAGTGAAGGTAATATTTAGAGTCCTTCTTGTAACACTCGATGTTCCCATGATACCATCTAGAGAAAAACAACTTTGTCAAAACCTTTAGTGACGACATGGTTGACACATGTACTCATTAAGAAAAAACAAAGAGTGTATGGTGTGGTTACAGTGTAGGAGAATAAAATCAATTCAAAAAGACATGAATTCCTAGGTTCTAATAATACCATGGGTTGGGTTGGGTCATCCCTTCCCCCTCGTAAAGGATACACACCATCCTCCAAAGCTGTGCAGCAAGAGAGACACTAGACACAGTCACTGTGTTACTGGAGGAATTATCATTCAGTTCTGTGGAAACAGAGCTTGTAAAGCCCTGGCCTGAACTCCACCCGAGGCAAGCACAAACAGTAATCTTGTGACTTCCTCACACATGCAACCGGATTCAATGCTAGACTGGGGAAAACTGTCACTCCCGGTCATATCATGTGTTGACGAATACTGACAACAACAAAAAAAATGCAAAAAAACAACTAGAACCTCAGAATATTTCAGAACACCATTCATTTCCAGAGTGACACACACCCCTGGTTTCAGTAAAAGCTCTAGAAAGCAGAATGAACTCAACATGAATATAAACATCATTGTAGGTCGAAGCTGTATTGCAGCAATATTATCACTGACTATCATATGATCTATAAGGTCAAACCACTGAAAAAAAAAACAATCAGAATTCTGTTTTCTAACTTCAAAAGGTCACAACATCTCTACACAGTCAGTGTTTGCAACGTAATCAAATGAAATAAGCAACAGTTTATTTCCCAACAATCACCCTCCCCATTAAAACACAAATGGTATCATGACAATGGATGCTTGCATTTACAGCAGATTTAGCTGGCAAACATTACACCCCCCCCCACACACACATGTGGTGAACAACACTCTCAGTGACACACTGTCATCGCCAGCACTCTTCTGTCTCTATATGATCAAATCCTATAGGAATTTTAATCTCTGCACTCCGGGACCAAAACAGGAAACATGCTGCACATGGTGTCAAAAAACATATATCTGGCTAGACTGTAGATGCCAACACCACACTAGAGAAGTGGGGCGGCGTTATTTATTAATGCAATTCCAGATATCTCTGTTCTGTAGAGACTATATTAAGCCACATTTCCAACATCAGTGTGGTTGTGCAAGGGACTGCTCTTCTGCTAATAGTGCGTGGCTCTTCACAATAAATCTAGACAAAGGCGTCAAGGACAGAGTTCCTAGCTAACGTGGCACATAAGACACGTTTTGTTTTTACACAATGTTTTTGTTCGATTTATGGGGTGACAGGATTTCAATAACAACACAATGACGACTGCCCTTCAACGTAACAGTGAGACGCTGTTGGCTGCGCAAACTAAACTTGAGCGAGGCTAAGAAAAATGACCAGTTGCTCGGTTTGATACTGGTTAATGGTTTATTTTAAAAGCTGATCTCTATTTGGCAAAAAGGTGCAGCACGTTTCCTGCGAGCGCGGTTTCATCGAAACTCTCCGGGATGATATGGCCTCAGTCGTGGGAACACCGCTGTATGTCGCAGCTATTATTACGGCCTCTTAACGCCCCGACAGCGGCGTCGGCGGAAAAGCCCGTGCCAGCATCCGCACACCAACACGTCAAATATTAGAAGAGCAAGTGACACGAAAACTGCCCCGCGATCGCTAGAGAGCCTGGCTTCATCGCCGAGTCTGACACCCGTCCAGCGGCCACACGCATCCAGACGCTCGCCTGGCAGCTAGCTAGCTAGAGCGCTGTCCCCGGAGCACGGCGCCGATACGAGCCTAACGTCAGCCACGGGCACAACCGTAGCCTGCGCCGCCACGGCAGCTGCAACCACGCATCTGCTCGCCCGTTTGTCCAACGTTAACCTACATTACATATTAACGTCACTGGTGCGGTGGCGATTACCGACTGCAGCGCCGAACTAAAACCGCGAACGCCCAGGTCCGTTATCGGACATGCAGTCGGTTAAACCGGGTGGTTAAACTACAGTTCATTAACGAGGGCTTCGTTTGTAACTGCACTGCTGGGACTAGTCCCAGCCAAGGCATAAATCACATTTGAAGCATCCGTCAACAGACATAAGCCACTGACAGTGAAAACAGAAATAGCGTAACAGACACCGCTAATCAATCCTGCTTCGCTAGCCACGGTGGATGTGCCTCATCAGCAGACATCAAATTGGGGTTGTACACCAAAAAATGAGCACACATTTGCACAAAAATGCCACATTCTTGTGTATCTCATTCTAAAGACATCTGTCCGACTGCTTGTAATTCACTAACACCATATTCCTAAGGACCATAGTAAAAACGAAGTGTGAGTGATGTGTGTCCGAGAATGGACGCAGCGTAGCTTCAACGGATCTAAATAGGCTAGCTACGGGAGCTAACGTTAGCTATTCTGCTAGCTCTCTGCGACACGGCGTGAACACTGACGGAGGACACAAGCTAATGTAAACGGGCCAGCGACACAAGAGTTCAGGGCAACAACGATTAGTGACACCACAACGACGAAACAAACTTTGAAACACGAGAAAAGACGTTCGTACGCGGTAAGTTAATCACCGCATCGCTCACCAGCTCTAGGCATCCACCCTCTTGACAGCGAATCCCCTGTCTGTGTGCCCACCCTCCGCACCACAGCAATACAAACACACACTTCCGGAACGACTTTTCACAATAAAATTCTGAACGCACAAATATAGTATCCGCCGCAACTGTTACTTAGTAAACTTATAATATTCATGAAATATTTACAAAAGAAGACGAAAATATTTATTATAAAATATGTAGGCATTACAAAAATAACACATCTATTGAAATATATATCTAAGTGAAAAACGTATTTTCTGTGTCTATTTGCTTGTACATTAACAGCAGTGAATGAATGATTCAATAGTGCAATGTAGCAAGTATTTATGTTTTAATTCAATTCACTTCCATTAAAATATACTAGGTTATAATTCTTAAGTTATAATGGCTTAAGCTGTTGCTAAAAATAACTTGTTCCAGCTACAGTGTTTTCTCGCCCTCTATGTTTGGAAAAGCAGATCGCATCCTGCTCAACTTCATTTCAAACCTACTTACTTGATGGGGTGAACGTCCGCTCATATCTCTTGCACAAAGCATACTTGAAGTACCACACTTTTAACAAAACCGATTAGGGCCTTGAACAAAAAAAACAACATAAATGTTACAACATAAATGCATTATTATTCCTGACAATAGTACAATGGTTACATACAAAAAGATAATTGGATTCTGGTGTATAAACACATCATTAACTTCTTTGCACTTTGGTGTTATTTCATAGTGTAATATGATATTACATATGCATATTGCTTACTGTTTATAACGTCTTGTTATGTGTTACTACTTCTTCCATCTGTAATGAGCAATACAAATGCCCTTGTGTGTTTCAGTGATGCTCATGATCCTGCAGGACAGTGTGGAGGTGTGGCCAGCACTGAGTATAGCGTGTCGCTTGTGGGAGGGGCACATGTCGATCTGGTCCTTCAAAAAGCTGGTCCAGCGACCTGCTCGATGCCACTCAGTCAGGGAATTTCAAGCAGCAGAGCACAGCGAAACCTGAAAGATATGGGACTCTCACAGGACCCCAACTTCCAAAAGCTGCAGGAATGGTACACGGCCCATGCCCTGAACCTCAACCTGAGGCACATGTTTGAGGCCGACAAGGAGCGCTTCAACAAGTTCAGGTATACGGTAGAAATGTCTCTTTTATGGAACAAAATTAAAACCACAGAATTGTACTTGTGTTGGATTCTGCATTTCCATTAAAGGTTTTCAGTGCCAACAATCTCCACTCGCTGTCCTTCTGTTGAACAGCCTCACACTCAAAACTGAGGATGGAGACATTCTTCTGGATTACTCCAAGAATCTCATCACAGACGACGTCATGAAGCTGCTGGTTGACTTGGTCGGTCCATACTTTTATTCACAACCTCTGACGTTGTTGTTTTGGGGTAAAGTCGGGCTTTGATTGTGAGAGTTGCTCTTGGCAGCAGCTGGGTTTGGGGGGGGGGCAAGGGTGAAGTATGTGCACACGTTCGGCTTTCTGATCTGATGCTGTAAAGAAGTAACTCCGATGGTCTATTTTCAGGCCAAGTCAAGGGGCATTGAAGCAGCCAGAGAGAAGATGTTCACAGGAGAGAAAATCAACTTCACTGAGGTGCTCATTCTCAATGTGTTTCCCAATGAAGGTCGTGTTTATACCTCAAGAAGCTGCCGAGCTGAAGTTAGTTTACAACAGTATAACGTAGTGACGTGTGCTGCTGTGGCCTTTGTGTTGTGATGGGTCTGAAGGGCCGCGCTGTGCTCCACGTGGCTCTGAGGAACCGCTCCAACGCTCCCGTCACGGTGGACGGAAAGGACGTGATGCCGGACGTCAACAAGGTTCTGGAGAAAATGAAGGGCTTCTGTCACGTGAGTGATGCCCGTGATCCAGAATCCTTCATTCCGCCTTTAGACAAGCTTTGTGACGATTGTGTCGACCTGTCGCTCCGTTGCGTGACACGCAGAGAGTCCACAGCGGCGAATGGAAGGGCTACACGGGCAAGGCCATCACCGATGTGGTCAACGTCGGCATTGGAGGATCTGACCTGGTGAGTCCGATTCATTTCTACATGTTTTATTTCATTTCATTAACAGACTCTGTGAAGTCACACACTTGGATTTCAACCGCAGGGCCCTCTGATGGTGACCGAGGCCCTGAAGCCGTACTCGAAGGGCCGACCCCGCGTGTGGTTTGTGTCTAATATCGACGGAACGCACATCGCTAAAACCCTGGAGCAGCTCGACGCCGAGACGACTCTCTTCATCGTTGCCTCCAAGGTAGGATGTTCACCCGACACGCGACTCTGCAAAGAGACATGAGTCCGGGTTTCACGTCAGGGTCTGTTGTTTTACTCCCGCAGACGTTCACCACCCAGGAGACCATCACCAACGCCGAGTCGGCCAAAGCGTGGTTCCTCGAACGCGCCAAAGATGTGAGTGCACTGCGACGCTGGGGAACGAGCAGCTGATGAACCTGCGCTGACTCCACGCCGTTTCTCTATGTTTTAACAGAAAGCGGCTGTTGCCAAGCACTTCGTGGCTCTGTCCACCAACGCAGTAGGTCGTCACACGGTGCTAACCGTCAAAGCGCTCGTGACACGCGCCTCTCACCGCTCTGCTGCCTTCTGTCTCCCTTCAGGCCAAAGTGAAGGACTTCGGCATCGACACGGAGAACATGTTTGAGTTCTGGGACGTGAGTGCTCCTCAGGCCCCAGAGCAGAGCGCGTGCAGGGAGTCTTGTCTTCATCGCAGACTGTGATGCGGCTGCAGGCAGCAGCTATAAATACGCTAGACTTTTGACCTGTGAAGTAGGTGGGCAGGACGCGCTGGCCAACAGCTGCTGGGAAATCAGAAGCCTCACTCTAGAGATTATTATTGGCAGCGACCTTCTCTCTTGCAGAGGTTACTGTAAAGGCTGGGTTGCACCAAAGGTCAGGGACCTACTTTGAGGTACATTGTTGATATTTAAAGTGCAACGGCCACGACATGGACCCAGGCTGCCAGTCTTTTACACTCTTTATGTAACTGAATGCACAGTGACCTGGTTTCTGCTAATGCAAAGACGTAGTGGATGAGTAAACGTGGTGCAACCTTTGCCCCAGCTGCATCAAAGACTCACATTCTGCAGATAACATGGACATTTTTTTCCATTTGGTTTCTTCTATAGTGGGTTGGTGGTCGTTTCTCCTTGTGGTCAGCAATCGGAATGGCCATCGCCCTGCACATCGGTATGTAAAATAAAAAAACATAGGATTCAACCACCAGGACTGATTATTAATAGTTCATTGAACGTCTCTGTTTTATCTCCACTTTATCAGGGTTTGAGAACTTTGAGAAGCTTCTTTCTGGAGCTCACTGGATGGTAAGCTCACCAGGAGGAGGAGGAGGTCACTCCTCCAGTTCTCCATCGGTCTCATGTAGAAAAACCAACTGCTTGAGGCGTTCTGAGGAGAAAGCCCAGGACCTCTTTCTGCTTTCCAGGACAACCATTTCCGCTCCGCTCCTCTGGATAAGAACGCTCCGATCCTGCTGGCTCTGCTGGGAATCTGGTACATCGACTTCTTCCACGCCGAAACTCACGCCATGCTGCCCTACGACCAGTACATGCATCGCTTCACTGCATACTTCCAACAGGTCTGTGCTGTTTCATAGGCAACATCCTCCTCTCTGATTCATCACAGTGTCATTAAGGAGTCTGCCTCATTATGACATTATATGATAAATAACTAAATGGCTGCTTGTCATCTAGGGGGACATGGAGTCTAATGGAAAGTACATCACTAACCGTGGGACACGTGTAAACTACCATACTGGGCCAATAGTCTGGGGAGAACCAGGAACTAATGGGCAGCATGCTTTCTACCAGCTCATCCACCAAGGTGTGACTATCATATAGCATCATCACCTTGTTGTATTTTAATAATATTAACTAAGATGGCCTCAATACGTCACTTTGTTAACTCAGGTACACGCATGGTGCCCTGTGACTTCCTGATCCCAGCTCAGTCCCAGCATCCCATCAGAGACAACCTGCACCACAAGGTATTGTTGTGAAGTACCTGAACTAGTATATGTTCTGTGGCCAGTCCAACCTGCAGTATGGTAAATCCACATCTCGTATTAACGCTGTACTTTGTTGGATGTTCGATGCGGCTGCAGATCCTCTTGGCCAACTTTCTGGCCCAGACGGAGGCACTGATGAAAGGCAAAACCACAGAGGAGGCCAAAAAAGAGCTGGAAGCCAGCGGCCTGAGCGGAGACGCTCTGGAAACAATCCTGCCTCACAAAGTAAAGACAGAAACTCTGCAGCTCCTACACATGCTGTCCAACTCAGATATAAGGTGGACCCTGAGCGCTGAGCGTTAATAAAGCATAGACAGCAGTGCCCTCCAGTGACCAGGAATAAACCCAGCAATTCATACTTTGTTGGGAGTATCTGCAATGATTCTGAACAAGCCTTTAAATATTTACGCTTGTTTTTCGCAGGTTTTCCAAGGAAACAGGCCAACCAACTCAATTATTTTCAAGAAGCTGACGCCGTACACACTTGGAGCGCTCATAGGTGAGGATTTGGACTTTTTATGATATTAAAAGGCAACAAATCGATAAATCGGTTTCATTCTTAACAATCCATACTGAGAATGTTGCTTTAGCCTTAGCTTTACTATCATAAGGTTCTACAGTGATGTCTGCACCCAGTTGAATAAGAGTGCAGGTTGTGTAGGTGGTTGTATGTGGAGCCTTTGTTTTGTCCTGGATTCCTTTTTAATTGGAAAAAAACATGAAATCACTCAAGCCTGTCTCCAGTGCCACTGATTTTACAATAGTGGTTATTTTGTGTTTTTAATACAGCAATGTATGAGCACAAGATCTTTATCCAGGGTTTAATGTGGGAGATCAACAGCTTTGACCAGTGGGGGTGAGTCACATACATGTGTAAATGTTTTATTCTGACCGAACCTCTAATTCCAATTTACAAGCTGGTTCTTAAAGACACGGGAACATTGAATACATGTGTGTTAACCAGACTGACACATCACACCCCTGTCTCTCCCTCTTTCCCCCCTCTACACGTTATAAGCGTTGAACTGGGCAAACAACTTGCGAAGAAGATCGAGCCCGAGCTTAAGGACGATGCAGAGGTCCACTCCCACGACTCCTCCACCAACGGACTCATCAATTTCCTCAAGAAGAACTTTGCCTGAGTCCAGTCGCCACAACGGCCTGCACTTTATTCCGCCTCATTAACCGTTGAATCAGCTTGCGTGCTGCAAGGCCAGGGCGCCGGCAGACGCAGCTGATCGCTCCCACACAGTCGAACTGAGGCACTGTCTGTTTGTGCTCTGCTTAGGATTTTGTCCACAGTGTTGTCATTTACAGCACTTTTATTTGTAGTAGTTGTTGGTTCCCTACTGAGAGGGGGGAAAGCTTTTTGTATCAAAGTGCCACAGAAATGAAGTTTCTGGACTGAATACCTTAGATGTTTATCGTAAATCTAACAATTGTTCACTTTGGTTAATAAATAAAACTAATTTGCATACAGTTCTCGTGCAAAAGCTGCAAAAAGTTCTTCTCCCAATCTCACAAGTCTCTAACGTGACACTAGATGGCATCAGAGCACAGGATTTGTATACTGAGAGCAAATCAGCCACCCATTAAGCTGCTATTTGTTTGGTGGAACAAAGGGTCAAAGGTCAGTCCATCAGCGCTGTTCCTCCCCACAAATCCCCAGACTCCACAGCTTCCATTTAGACAAAAACAAACAGCTGGACTGAACAGCTTCTGAACTGTGAGCTGTTCCTCAATGCCACTATGAGCAGCACAACATGCTTAATGATTTTTGATATTGTGTGTAAAAGAAAAAAATCTCCTGTTAGTTTTCCCCTATGAGGTTAAAATCGAGGGACGTGCAACAGAAAGCATCATGCACAAAAAAGTTCGGGCCAAAAATAGATTTGATATTCATGTTTCATTATCCTCAAACCCACTGCTGAGTCCAATTACAGCGAGTGTATGAGGACAAACAGAAAGTTTAAAAAAACCCCAGACCCTCACACACTGCTGGGTTTCCAATGCTGTTGCCAGGCAACAATACTTTACTTCAAAATCTAACTTGTTCTTTTCATCTCAGGCTCTGAAACGACACGGAGAAGAAAGTTAGTTCGGCTGAGGATGCGACGCCTCATCGCAGTCGATTCACGGGCAACAGATGACAATTATAAACAAAAATGTCAAAACCAAAGCGATTCACAGCTGCAAATTTGCCACAAAGCAGGCGACTCAGAGAGAGAGAGGTATCACATTTCTGAATGGCAGCTACCTTTAGCCGACTGTGAGCTGAGTCACGCAAGCACCTACAAATATTCATATTAACTAGAGTCTACTCCTTCAACAAACAAGCAGCAAGTCGGCACGAGCGTCACGGAGCAGAAACAAATAACAGTAATGAAGAATGTGAAATATTTGGCGTGTGTTTTCGGAACAATGGAGCTGCGTTCTCTCACATTCCGCTCCATGCTTTATTGGTTGTGCCCGTCAGTCACTTCTTTTCCGCTTTGGCCCGTTCAAGAGCACCCCCCGGCTCAACCAGGGTCCCAACCTGCCCCCGGTGCTGCGGTTGCCGTAGCGACGCCACCCGCCTCCAGCTCAAGTTCACTCCGGTGCGGAGCAGCGAGGTGGTCGGGAAAGATGTGCGTTTTCTTCCTCCACAAGTTTGTATTCATGGTGAGCGGCACGGCTGGAAACAGATGGAGGGGTCAGCGCGCAGTAGCAGCTTTGGAGGAGACGAGCAGCCAGATTTCACTTACAGCGACAGACTACAACACACTTTGAATTCTCCTCAGAAGCTCTTTTTCCATTCTTTGACTGTGCGGCGATCCAGCTCTTTGCTCCCAGGGGCTACGGCCCTTTGAGTTAAACATTCACCGCATCCCAACCGCAATTCCTACTCTTCCCAATATCAAACCCGGCTGTTAAAAAATAGCTTTTCAAGCAAGCCCGGCTTAATTTTTCCCACGACTACTGGAGTTATATAAAGACTAACTGAAGGACGTGGGTAGAGCTTGACAAAGTGCAGCATAGCGAGCTAGCAGCGCTCCCATGAGGCTGCAGGGGGCTCCAGATGACCCCCGCTAGCTCCGGCTCCGGCCCATTTGCTGTATCTGAAAAGGCGCTGTTGCTGGGCTCCAGAGGTTACAGTTCCCATCTTAAAGTGTATATGTGTTCTACACATGCATTTGCATAATACTGTATATATCTGAATTATGTTTTGCAGGCGGTCAGGGGTTTCGGTCCTGGTGCTTGTTTGTCCCCATGGGAAAGCTGTAGGTCCCTTCTATATCTGTGTGTGGGTTTCTCAATACTGAGCGTTTGTGTTCCTGCCTCGCCTGGATCACTAATATGCTGACCAGCATCTGGCTCCTATTTACCACCATGATATGAGACAAAAAACAAACTCCCACACCGGTCTCAGCCTTGGCTGTGCTGCTTAGGATACGTTATATTGTAATTCTTAGCATAAAAATGACGACGGGGAGTCCACATTTTACATCAAGGCTGTTTCTGGACATAATTTGTGCTGTGGGAATTTCACCAGCAGCAGCGGAGGTCAGATCAAAGTTCTCTGTCACAGGAATGAATCAGTGCGGGTGAAATGAAACACAGTTTATTTATTCATCTGAACAAACGCTTCTCTCACCTCTGCACTGCTTTTACATCGAACGCATGATCGGCGCAGGATGAACAGAGCCTAAATTTAGCCCCAGAACCCTGATGGACAGTAGCAACTACAACACATTCTGCTGCATTTCAAAGACTTTGAGCTCACAGCAAAGGGAATCATAGAAGATCCTATGCTGTCTATAGCATTACATTTTATTCCAACTCAATGCCTCCTGTTTGTTGTATGAGGTTTTTATAGTTAAGCAATGCAAAGTATTTTACGCAATAAGGATTCTTCTATTAGCTTCATCCAGAGCAACTTGACCTAAGAGTTGATCTTAGAATAAACCTGTGTTTAATCACGTGCATCCATGTGAGTGTGAAACACTGTGTACCTCAGTGTGTTTACAGGACGGCATTGGTTAGAAGTGAAACCATAATACCTACCACTAACAGTAACCCACCCTGACCTGCAATCATGTTGCATTGTGGGTAATGTGGACAGAGCCTTGAAGAAGAAAGACGAGGAGTGCAGATTAAGCACTGGTTCTGCAGCACTGGTTCTGCAGCACTGAAGCTTACGCTGGTTACCCAACCTGGCCGGAACCGGAACGTTTCATTTCATGTTGCTGGAAGGCGACAAAATGTCAGTAAGCAGAGATTGAGAATGCGTGAGGTCATCCTGTGGCGAGCACATGTTCACGGTGCTTCTGGCAGCGCAGAACCTGTGCGCTTCAGAGGGAAGGTGTTCCTTTGTGCATTGTAACGGAGCTCACCTCGTCGTGGGGCCCTGGGGGCGAACACACACACACACACACACACACACACACACACACACACACACACACACACACACACACACACACACACACACACACACACACACCCTGAGTCACAGGGTGGAACCCTCACACACATAAAGGCAGCTTTGTACCCAGACTCATGGAACTGTTAACCAACACCAGAGCTCACAGGAGAACTCGGTCCACTATGCTTTTATTTGTAGCCCCCCCCCCCAAAAAAATGTACATACGCCTCAGTAATAAACACAGCTTTGCCTACTGTAATTGACCTTTAAGACGAGTTTGAACATGCTGTGACCTCTTCCTGTGTAACTGGAGGTTTCCCTCTCTGACTGATACAACTAGAATCCACAGCCTTTCTCTTCTCTTCTTGCAGTTTGTGTATTCTGCTGAATAATAGTTATTATTCTGATGCTTTCCTCCATCACCGTACCTTCATTTTTAAGCCTTCCTGTCTCCTTAGTGAGAGACATTTAGTGTCGTGACATTATGACTTGCCTGATAATAAACCGTAAAGGTCAAAAAAATGAAATAACGCCGACGTGTCCATCATTTATATGAGAGATAAAGTAAAATCAGTGAAGTGAGTGACATTTTTGAGGCCCTCCTCTGGAACAAGATTCACCCCTTGATATTTACTTTGACATTAGGAGGAGAATTCCTGTAATCAACCTACTTTATGCTCCAGTTAGTCCAAATGTTGTACAATAAGGCACCACAGGGGAGCAGTCTCCTCATTCAGCTCCGCACCCACATGCTCGTCCTGAGTAGCAGTTTAAAGTTCATCATTCAATCAAACAGCAACAAAACCACTTTAATACCGACTAAGTTACAGGAAAACCAACACTTTTGATACGTACAGTACCAAGCTGACATTTTACTGAAGGCTTTATAAAAACCATGGGCATCCACACCAGATCGCTTTATCGCGTCGATGTGGTATTTCCAGAAATGTTTATACACCAGAGCAGTTTACGAAAAGGGTCAGTACCAAGGGAACAAACTCATCAGCGGCCGCGTTCCCCGCTTCCGCGCATCTCCGCCGATATCATCTCCAATTCATGGTCGTCAGTTGCTGCGAGTTTGTTTCTCTTGCTGTGCAGTTTGTTGACAGAAGGCTTCTGACGGTAATGTCCGCCTCGGATTATCTGACCATCAGACGGCTCCCCGGGGGGTGGGGGTGGGGGGGTCTTTGAGGACAGGCTACGGCGCAGTGCTGCGTGCATGCAGCAGCAAGAACATTTATTATGATGTTGTAGAAACTTTCATGATTTACTGTGAAGCTTTTTTTCGGGACCGGCAGATAAAACAGATAAATGCACGGTGAAAAGAAAAGCAGACGGAACATTTCCTTACAGTTAGCTACAAACCACTTTATTGTAAAAGCAGATTATGTCATCTACAGTTAAATGATACGTCCTGATTTTTTTTAATACATTAAATAACTTTAGACTTTTTCACGTTTAGATAAATAGATCTAGTTTCCTTTTTATGAACCATCTAGGTAATCAAAACACTTAGCGATACAAAAGATGCGTGACAGTCGTCAAGATGTGCTTATAGGAACTACCAGTCGGAGAACGAGTCGTCTCCTTCCAAGTGATTTTCGACAGGAAGATAAAATGACAAACGAGCGTTTTATGTACAGGGGAACGAGCTGTGTGCTATGTGACAGAAACATAGGTAGCGCTGACGTAGTACGGGTGGATTAAGACATATTTAATTTAAAGGGGATGCTGGTCGAGTTAAGTGTCTTGAGGGGGCTCATTTTTCAAGTATAGCACACATTACTTGTCCAGAACCCTTGTACAAAGCTGAGGTTAAACACGCGTCACGAGAGGAGGAACGTCCCACGTACGGCACACAGTCCTTCTCTGCTTTTACAGCTGGGAGGAGAACAGACATTAATCATTGTTACATTCAAATGAATCTCATTACGTAGGGTTACATTAAAAGCACTTCCTGTCTGCGGGAACCCCTGCCTTCAGTCTCTGCTCTGGACACATTCAGTAGTACTCATTCAGACCTGTGTGTGTTACACTTTACAGTAAGAACAAGAGCCGGGCCAGCGTTAGTGCAAATAATACTTGGCAACAGTCTGTCTGGACTGACGGAGTCGGCTACAGTCAGAGGATGATATGTCCTTTGCATCAGCTACCGGTGCGTTGGCTGGAATGTGTGTGAAGGCCCGTCGACGCGGTACCAGAAAGAAGCAATCGCCAAGAATTAGACACCAACGTCTGGGGCCGAGTGTGTGATGCTGACGGAGAGCGGCCTCATACTAGGGCCCACGCAGTGAGAGCGGGGGTCGCTGTGCTGTATGCTGCCAGTGGTACACACACACACACACACACACACACACACACACACACACACACACACACACACACACACACACACACACACACACACACACACACACACACACACACACACACACACACACACACACAGACCTCCTGAAAGAGCGGGCCGGACCAGCAGCCATCCTTTTCAGGGCAGCAGACATCACAGCAGACCAGCGCTAGACAGACAGACAGACAGACAGACAGACAGACAGACAGACAGACAGACAGACAGACAGACAGACAGACAGACAGACAGACACCTGTGGCGTCTTAAGGCATGCGGACAGGCGCAATCTCAGCGCTCACGTGACAAAAGCCAGTGTCCGGAAACTGTGACAGGGAACGCACCTGCAGCGAAAGGTATTCGAAAATTCAATACGCTTCATTCCTCCTTGAGTACGAGACGGGCAGATGAAATGATGAAATGTACAGACTCTTCACATGCGTTTTGTCTCTTTAGAGCAGAGGGGAAGCAGCTGATTCCACGCCAGTTACAGCACAGCTACCAGTGTTCATACACAACAACCGGTCACATACCCATCGTTACATGTGGTGAAATGATAATTATGTCGCTCTGTTAAGTTACCTGCCATTTTCCAATTAAATAAAGAATAAAAAGTTTTTTTCACTCCGCGGTGTCGACAGCCGACAAAAGGACAGGTTACAATGCAGAGCACATCTGTTACCAAACAGCCACTTTAGCCATTAGGTACTCAAAGAAGAATAAAAGACAACTCAAGACAAACACTGTTAGCTGCCTCTACTCGGCCTGTGGATCTCTGACCCACTGACAGACGGGAACAGGCTCCATGTCCTGGAGGAGAAATGATTTAACAGACCCCGAACCTTCAAAGGCTTCGGACTGCGTCTTTCACGTTTGAATTTATCACGTTGGCAGCGAAGACAAAAAAAAAAAAGACTCTACATCTAGGATCTTATGTGGAAAACATCTGCAAAATATATATTCATATATAAAAGAAAATCTATGTGCGTCTAAAATTTTCTTTTTCCTGTCATAATATAATTATTAATTAAGACACTGCTTGTGAATCTCTCGAGGTCTTGTCTAAGACTTCTACGTGGAATGTCAGTCGGTCCATCGGGCTCGCGGTGCTACGTTGGGGTGGTGCGGGGGGGAGGAGAGGAATGAGTCAACAGTTTTCCCCCAAAGCCCTGTGTCATGACGCCGGGGGTCCTTTGCATAGCCTTTAGCAGCGCTCCGTTTCAGTGTTAGGAGCTGCACAGAGGGAGCCTACTCTGAAGGCACAGCATGCCCACCCTGGGGCCCGTCCGCTCCAGCCAGCACTGGAATGTAGTGGGTTCGTTCCCTGGTCTTCCTGACGCTCCTGGACGTGACAGCACTGGTGTACTGACAGCAGTAAATCACTTCAGTCTGAGTGAAAAACATGGGATCGGAGAGAGGGATGCGAGGAGAGACAAGAGTCCGTTGTCACCTACATCCCAAAAAACCCTCTGTTTGTGAATGTGCGGGGGTCCGGAGGTGTGACGTCACCCGGGGGGTGAGCCAGTGTGTGGGCGTCAAGGGTTAGGCACCTCAGGGGAAGTGGGCAGGAAAGGACCCCTGGGAAACCCTGTTTCCCAGGCCCGACACAGCCAGGCCATGCGGTGGGAGCTGCACTGTGTGTGTGTGTGTGTGTCTGTGTGTGTCTGTGTGTGTGTGTGTGTGTGTGTGACGCCACGGCCAAGGGGCTCACACGGCCACACAGAGCTTCCCTGAAGCTGGAGGGGGCGCCGGCCGTGTCGTGGCCCCCTGCTGGTGTCCCGGGTCCCGGGAGGCGGGTCTGGCTCGTCGCCTCACAGCTCGGTGACGTGGAGCGGGTAGCCGGGGGGCGGGTGGGCGTTGACCTGCGACTGCAGCCGGTGGATGTGGCAGCCGTGGCAGAGCAGGTGGGCGTCCAGCGGGTAGCAGCGGTGGCCCTCCTCGTCGTTCAGCTGGAGACCGCAGTCCTGGAGCAGCGACACGGCGACAGGGAAATGGACAATTAACAACCCAAACGTTGCCGATTCAGTTTGGTCGCCTTCATTATGGGTCTGATTGTTTCTTCTCTGGAACCTGTGGAGGAATTCTGTGCATGTCTGATGGAGATGATACCTCAGGGTGGATCCTGCACCTGCTAGACGGATTACATAACCCGCCAATTAACGCTCGGCTGCTATTGTGACTCAAACCTAGATAAGCAGCTGAAATCGTGTGCGACGTGAATTGTGACCGAATTTTCACCTTTCGCCGATAAATCTATCAGCACGAACGACCAACTGCGGAGCCTCTTCCTAAGTAAAATATAATAACTGCACCCGTCCTCGGTGATTCTGCTCTTGGCTTGTTTTCTTCCCCTGTCCTTCGGAGCACGGCTCAATGATTACCCGCCGCTTACATAACCTGATCCGTGTCTAAGAAGTGGAATGTCAGGCGTGGAGAGGAACAGGCAGGTCTTTCTCTGTTTATGAGAATAGTAGAAATCATTTGTTTCGAAATTGACTGTTTCGGTGATTCACTGCAGGGGGGCAGGGATTTTTGATCGGAATCGCTAAACGCTTCAGTTGGGCTTGAAGCGAAAACGGTCGGATGGAACCAAGAATCAGGACGACTGGGATTTCACAAGCAACAAGCATCCTGAGCTTCAGGTTCAGAGCTCAGCGCTGGAATGCGCTTTGTCAGTGAGTCACAAATTTGTGCTGCAACCTTGAGCCGATATTCGTCGGAGGCTTTTTTTTGTGTGTCTCATTCATTCCGCAAAAGTGGTGAGTCACACTGAATGGTCCAAAAAAAAAACAACAAACCCTAGTCTCATCCCACGGTTTTCAGCCCTAATCAGGTTCAGTGGGTTCACCAGACATAGTGGATGTGCCTGTGTGTGCAGGTGTGTGAAATGTTCCTGTTTTGGCTCATCCATTTTACGACAAACTGAAAGGTTGAGTCATATGCAGCGATGCTGCGCTGACTCGAGTCAAACCGCATGCATGATAGACTGCTCTTACTCAGTGTGTGTGTGTGTGTGTGTGTGTGTGTGTGTGTGTGTGTGTGTCTGTCTGTCTGTCTGTCTGTCTCACCTCACAGTGATAACACTCCACATGGTAGTCCTTGTCCATAGAAACGACCCTGATGGTTTCCTCAGAACCCTGGACACACAAACACAAACAGTCAGACCCATCACCAGTTAAAGCCATGATTCAAACAGAAGGAAGAATTCTACACAAGTGTTTTTCCAGAGCATTTTCTTATAACTAGTTCTACTGTAACTAGCACAATTAAATAGAGCTATTAGTTATAAATGACACAACAACAGAAATCATTATCAGCATATCTTCCTGGTGATTAAGTTGGTCAGTTCAATACCTTCCCTTCTTTTAGGTGAATGGTTCTTACCTGTGCTGGCAGTATGGGCTGATTGCAGGAAGCGCACTTTGGAGCAAAAACTCTGTTTTGGAAAAGACAATGTAAATCTGAATATTTTGTAATGCAATCATGTATTTTATTTAGATAATGCTTCTATTCAGTTTAAGACCAGTTTGGTGGTGCTACTGTATTTCCGGCTTGTGTGTGAATTCTAGGTTTTCTCAGTGAGCGGTGCAGACGTGTTCTCCTTACGTGTGGTAGTCTTTGACACAGTAGATGTTATTCTCAACGTCCACGGTGAAAGGAACTCCGTCCAGACCCTCTTTACACACCACACAGCGGAAACAGCCGGGATGGTAGGACTTGCCTAGCGCCTGGAGGATCTGAACATCCACACAAACATGACACACGACAAGGTCAGGCCGTCCGTCGCACTCAGAGCGAGTCTCTGCGGAAGCAGACGCAGCAATGAGGCACTCTTACCATCTCCATGATGAGGTGACCACACACAAAACATTTCTCAGCTGTCTGCTGGAAACCAGAGTACTGTGGGTGAGACAAGCACAGGATTTAGTGCAATTCGGAGAATCCTGAGTCATACGAGCAGCAAAACATGCATGAACATGTTTCAGATCATCTATAGAGGGTGCTGCTGCACCCTTAGAACACACAACCCTCCATCCCATTCATACAGCTACATTCAAATTTCTGAATTGTACATGTCGGTCTGCTGTCTTTTAAGCTGAACAAAACACCTGTCTGTCCAGCTCTTTTAAAGCCAGGCAAATAATGAGGCTGACCATCTGCAGCTCACAGGCACCTCGGAGTCACGACCTGATGACACCAAGGGGGGGGGGGGGGGGGGGGGGGGGGGGGGGGGGGGTAGAGGAGATGTGGCTACCAGGTGGAGGTGGGAGGTGATGGGCAGCCTGCCCCCTGACATCTCCGCTTCAGATCCACCATCTGCCAGCACCTCCCCCCACCCCCCTCCCCTGAAACACCCCTGGGGTGATAGGCCAGGCCGGTGGAGTCACAGTAGTGAGGGATTAGTCTCATCTTGTCACCTGACTCTATCATAGGAGCAGAGTTCAAACAGCAAAAGAGGAATGTGAGCATTTCCTAACACGCCAGCATGTTGAAAGAGGAAGCTACTGACAAACAGGAAGTACTGTCAGCAGATGAGGCCTCGTGTTTAAAGGACAACTGGAAAATAAAGCCCCGTCTGTGAATTATGACACAGGAACCTTCTGTGGGACTTCCTGCCTGTTTGTGTCGCCATTTATTTGGCTCCTGGCAACAGCGTCACATACAAACACAGCGCTGGAAGCCCAGTGACCAGCAAGGTCAGTTTGGAGCCGCTTACACAACATGTCCACCTAAGCGAAGGCACTGAGATCAGTCCGTGCGTCTGTGCTGCCAACTTGAAGCAGATGGAGCAGGAGCCTCCTCCGCTCTTAATTGTAAGTGCTGGCGAGGTAATTGGGCTCCTTGGGGAAATTGGGGGAAATTAGAGCGAATTGGAAGGGTGGTGCTAAACTGATAATGGTCTGTTTACTCTGGAGGGTCGGGGAATGCAGTCGCAGATCTTAATCCCCCGCGTCGCTGATCCACCAGCACCCCCTTGTAACCCACCGGGAAGCGTGAGCCCATCAGGCCACCGAACCCACAATCACACAGGCGACTTACCAGGAAATCCTCCTCGCAGTAGACCTTCCCGTTGACATTGTAGAAGGCCTTCCCTCGCAACCTCCTCCCTGAAGGGAACACATACAAAAAACGCATCAAACTCGCTCTTTATCTGCAGGTACTGAACAGAACAGACGCACAGCAGCAGATGCAACGTTTGTCCGTGTCGCCTATTTATATATTATATATATATTATATATATATAAATATATATATATTTATATATATATTTATATTGGGTACGAGGCTCGGCTTTGGGCCGGGACGGTTCCTTACAAAAGATGTAATGCTGCAGCAAACAAAAACAAAATGTTACACAACTGCGGGCCTCTAACTTTGTGGCCCCACTTTGGAACATGTTCCAATACAACAACGCACACAACATGACGGATGACACATACATTCCTATCTAAAACCAAATCCCCACAGGTATTGCCACTGTCCAACCTCACAGAAGGCGCTTCACCACGCTTGTCCCAACTGGGCCGAAACGGGCCGGGTTCTACTACTGTCCGATAGCTACTATACAGGCTAAGTATGATTCCCCCGGTGTGTGAAACGCCCTTCCCTTTTTTGCTTCCTGTCTTGTACATGCTCGGAAAACAGTAGATAGAAGAGACCAATAGAGACCAAAGAATAATCTGAAACCAATGACAACCACACCTAAACATGTAGAACATAACATTTCCTATTATAGCAGCTGGTCGGTGTGGAGGCAGATGGCAGGAGCTCCGGCCGCTGCCGTTTAATTACCTTGCCCATTGATCCCTGCAGGATTCCATTCACAAGCCATATACAATCAATACAGCAGGCTGCTGTCCACACCCCACCCTCCCGCATCTCTCCTCTCCCCCTCCCTGCCATTGTACACGGCTCACGGGCGAGTGAACAATGGCAGAGCGACGGGAGGATGTGCTCAACTTCAACAAATCCACGGGCGCAGGGCGTGCGTCGATGGACGCGCCTTTCGGGGGTCCGTCCGGACACGAGGCCGAACTCGCCGAGGAGCAACTTCGAGACACTGCTTTGCTACAGTAATCACCTCTTTACTCTTTGACATTTTAAAGAGCGGCTTCAACTCAAAGAGCCACCAGCTGCAGCCCCACGGACGCGTCCGCGGGAACGTGCCCGCGCCGCTGTGGGAAAGCCTTCAGCGCGCCGGGCGTCCAGCGCCGAGCGCGAGGGCCGAATTCCTCCGGATGAGCCTTCATTCATCGGAATCCAAGTTCGAATCCGCTCTAAAAGGGAAATTCTGCTGCGGGCTGGCTTCTGCCGCCCCCTGCCATGCAGCCCCTCACAGCCCGTCCATTCAAATTCACTTAACGGCAGCGGTGTCTCTCTGGCAGCGCGGTGACTTCACCCGGGCCCGGCAGACGAGGCCCAGGAATCTCATAAATCTGCTGGATTAGTCAGATTTAATTGTCGTCTTGAGCGGCCGTTGATTTTATGGGTGCCCCTGCTTGAGAAAGACGTGCCCACCCTCTCCTCTCCTCGACGCCTAAATTTATGCAATCGCTATATTTCACGCGCAAACAGCGTCACAAAGCTGGGAGATAGCAATACATTAGCACCCGTGTAAATGGCTGCAGCGGCCGAGGAATGCTGTGCACACAATAGGTGAGACTTTTAGGACTTGGGCGACTGAACAGCAATTAGCATTTTGGTAGCGTGAACTGGAGTGAAGGAGCGGGATGGAGGAGGCAAAGACGTTGGAGGGGCCGAACCTGCAGCGACGTAGAGTGAATGCTGCAGCAGCAGGGGCGGCGAGGTGTTGCTATGTGCTCGTCCGTGGCCTCTGCTCTGGAGTTTGGGGTCTGGAAGGTGGAACACAAAGGCCCCAGCGCTGATGACTGTGTGGAGCGCTGCTAGGGGAGCGGGCCCGACTGAGCAAACGGGGACATTCTTTCTGCCTGAGGTCACTAGCTGGTCCCATTCAACCCCCCGCACCTCTCCAACGCCGCTTCCCTCGCCCAGAAAAGGGGGGGGAGGTCGTGCTCGCCCCGCTCTCTCTCTCTCTTTGTCACTAGACAGCGCTGTGGCGAGCCTGAACCTCTTCAGGGCACTGCAAGTGATCAAAGCCATGAAGCCCCTTTAACATGAAATGTAATTGGATTTCATATAAAAATCCATAATCCATAAGCCAGGTGTAATAAACATAAAATGCAGGTATTTTTAAATAGGAATCAGACGGGTAAGTGTGATTATAATTTGTGAATTCACAATAAAACACTGTTGATGAGCAAACAGAGTGACTGAAGCTTCGAGGCGCTGACCCCTGTGCGTCCAAATACTGGTAGCTTGTCATTTCTGGTCATTAAGAAAATACTGTAGAGCTCATTCTGCTAATGCACTTTTTATGATGGTGTTGCCATGGAAATAAAAGTTCTGCTTGAATCACCATGGCAAAGATATGATTTAGCTCGATCTTTCCATGCGGTGCAGCGGTTGTGTGGCTCCCGTTCACAGATAACAGTTGTTTCCCTGAATAAATGAGCAACATCGTCTGTTGGCGCCCAAAGGCTGCATGAAGAGCGATGATGCAACGCGGGGCTTAATTCGAATTGATGTAATTACTGTGGGTTTAATCACACTGATTTTTGTCTCCTGCCTCAGAGTATGTGGTCTTTTTGTAGCTTTAAAAATTGGACGAAGCTCATTAGCTTCACACAAAACCTCTTACAGATTTACACAGAGGACTCGTTTCACTGTGATTCACTGATTTTTCATTTATTCTATTTATGCCCTTATTAATGCTGTAAATGTTAATAAATAGTCAGCAACCATCAATCAGGGCTGATTGCAAATGAACAACTAGAAGCAATCACAAAGACTGGATGACCAATCATTCAAAGGTAAAGAGAAAAGACTGCTTTTTTTCATACAATAACACTGTATCAACAAATCATTATAATGTAAAGATAAGATTCATTAGGTCTTTAGACACGCTTGTTTTCTAAACAGAGATAATGACTATATACTTGAATATCTTATTGGCAAATAAATAAAAAAGGTCAACACATACACAACCTTTACAATTTTGAATGTGGTGCAGCCTTAGAAAGTTGAGCTGTAGAGAACATGCAGCAGAAGCTGAGGAGATGAAGAGATGAGAGAAGAATAATCTATAACTCCCACTGGAAGCATAATGTTAATAATATCCTCCAGCCTGTGACACACTGTTATTGTCTCATTGGATTTAAAGGACACAACCCGCTAAATTTCGTCTATTGTGTTGTTTTGTTTCACTAATCTATGATTTTTTCTCATAAACAGAACCGGCCTCATTTCAGCTGCAGACACGCTAAATTATCCATATTGTGTCAACCAGACATTATATGATGGCATTTACTCAGATTATACAAATATACAACAGCTACGGTACAAACATAAGTGGCTCAACAGTGTCAGCCTCCAAAGTCAAACCTATATTCCAGTTACTTCTGATACCGTTGTCATAATGAGCTTGTAAACTGACTGTGTGACAACAGGAACATAACACAAGGAACCCCGCGCTCCCTGTTCTTCAGCTTTCCGATTTCCGCTGCCTGGCAGGTGCAAGTGGCGGCGGCGGTGAATGATTTGTGAAATTCAAGCCCCTGAGCTCTCTTCTCCTGCCAGAGGCCGCTTGGATTACTGTAACACAGAAATGAGTCATCCGCCGTGCGCTCGGCACGTCCGCTCACGGAGCCCGGAGTGGCGCGTTGCCTGAGCACGAACCAGCGAGCCGCGCCGCCGCTGCAGGACTGGATCCACGGCCGCCGCCGTGCATGCAAGCCTGCGCTTGTGCGCACGGCCCAGTGCATGCGGCGCTTAACGAGGGCTCGCGCCGGGACTGCCCCCGCTGATAAGCGGGTCGGGTACACTTTGTGACTGTCTGACTGCCGTCCTCCAGGGAAGGCCGGCTGAAGTGGAGGGGGGTCGTTTGCATTCTTGGCCATTTCATGAAAAAAGGGTGCAACCATGGGAGTAAGCCAAGAGCAGGGCTCAATTATGCATGGTTAAACAAAGCCCAGGGCTACCAGCGAGCTACGTCTCAGCAAACCCGGCCTTTCTCTGAACCTCCAGACTCCGGGAGGACCCGACTCAGGAGCACGGAGGGGGAAAGAGAAGAGAAACAAACTCGAACACATCACCATAGCTGCTGATCAATCACTGGGCCGTGTTATGACAAGCGCAGAAACTTTGAAACCGAACTTCTCAGAAGCCTTCAAAACAGCGCTTGAAAGCAAACATTCCCATTCACGCAGGGTCAAATGATTCATTACGCAGTTTACTCTACCAATAAACCATCTTAAGAGGTGAGAAGAGCTGTGAAGCCGACGCCAACGGCCCCCTGCCGAGTACAGATGATGACTTGAGAACTAATTGTGGACGTGATTTTGCCAATAAACACAACAATAATTCTTCCAGGAGCTGTTGTGGCTCTGAGCTCCACGCAGCTATTTCATGATGTAATCTGCTCCTCCAGGGAAATAATCTGCTCATTCTTTAGAGTACTTTTACTGTTCAGAGGTAATAATCTGGTTATCCTCCAAATAAGCTTGTTTGAAAGGGCAAAAGCAGTAAGTGGAACTAACTAATGACTCCTAAATAAACCCTTAAAACATAATCAGGGCTATTAAAGCAGCACTTACGGCCTTAACCGGGTTAACAGGGTTCGTTTCCACAGCAAACCCCACAACTCCAGCAACTGGACACTCAGCATATGGCCCCTCTTTCTTCAGACAAACAATAAATCGGAAAGTATGTGGCTTTGGTTACATGTAAATTATAGGCAGTTCTTCCACAGCCCGACGGGGGTGGGGTGAGGGATCAGTGTCCATGTATACTACACATATGAATGGAGGAAATCTGGCTAAAAAGCCCTCTCCCAACATCTTCCTCTTGTTTCCCTGGGAAACAGGAGAGGAGGGTTGGAGTCGGGTGTCAGGGACGTCCAGGACGCACACACACACGCACACCAACGCACACACAACTACACACACTGTATACTGTACTTTGAGCTCGAGAACCGATTTAATTACAGTCTTAAGGACCAAATAATCCTATCATTTTATCTCTTTGCGGCATTATTTTGCCCCTGCTTCAAGGAGCAGATGTGCTGATCGTGACTTAAACACCACCTCTGACAGAGAGCCGGTGATGATAGTAATGATATTTCAGCAGAAGACGGCAGTGGCTGCAGCTCAGGGCGGGGAGACATGGAGGAGCACTGAGCTCTCTTCATGCATTTAAACGTAGAAGGGTCAAACTGACAAAAGAGACAAGACGGCAGCATCCGTGGGACACGTCCTCACCTGCATGTGCAGGGTAAATCAGAGGCTCATAAACAAATTCATGAGGCGCAGCAGGGGAGTCATAAGGCAAAAGGTTCTGATTCAAAGGAACCAGGTGCACGTTAGTCAGCATTTGACTTGACAACTATTGCAGCTGCAGCTCTGGCTGTGACACGAAGCCCATTTTGTCAATTAAGGTACTTTGCACTCATTGCTGTGATTTGTCTCGCAATCACATTCACGCTGCGAGTCACCGTTCAATCAAACGTGAGCACACTATGCACACCACACAGTGTTATTCGTCCCCTGGGGAAAAAACGAGAACAGACCTCAAAGCTCCAGACTTTGCCTGATAATTACTGCACTTTTCTGCAGCAATGCATTTTAAAGTCATAGTAACTTTAGTACATAGTAACAGGACAAACAACTGGCCATAATGAATCCACCACGAAGCTGTCGCCCATGCTATGCCTCATTGAATCCATTAAAGTATGATACTTCCAATTAACATCCCCTAATGCATTGTGGGTACTGATTGTGAAACATATTTAGCGCAGTTAGATCTTAAGCAGAAGTCAGACAAACAACACTTTAAATTCATTTGTGAAGCATATTCATATTCAGTGATGGTCACAGACAGACAAAATGTGCGATTGCAGTAGGGTTCTGCTTCTGCTGTGTCCGATGAATCCAGGTGGGTCCATTTGCAGAGCAGATGGCGAACCAGCCTGTACAATTACCCTGAACCGACAGTTTTACTTACCGCAGGAGCAGCAGGTGAAGCAGTTGGTGTGATACAGGTTCCCCATGGCCTGGCAGGCTTGGCTGGCTCCATAGACACCCTTCCCACATTTGACACAAATACCTGTTAGAGACACAAGGTCAACAACGCAGAGTGAGAAAACAGATCCTGCGCAGTGATGAAGCAAGGGAATCCTACGTCCGGTGCAGACAGGATGTTGGGAACAAGCACAAAAATCAAAACAAATAAAGCACAAAGCAACAAAATGAAACGGCCGGGCTTTCAGCCAGTCTGGTTGGAGGTTTGCTGGACAGCTAAACAAAGATCTTTGCCAAACCGTGTGTGCATTTAATTAATTATGCAACAGTCTGATTTAATGTGAAAACTGTTAATCTGCTTCAAACCTCACTAACAGCATTTCCACTGTAATTATTTTATTCAGATTTTATTCTGTTATTATGTATGTCAACCCTAAAACATCATACTGAGGATTAGCCGTGCACTGACTCACCGATGAGCAGATACGACTACATGCAACCCTGAGCTAACCAGCTGCACGAAGAAGAAGAAACACTATTGTAGGGGGAATAAGTGCTTTTCCAGTATTTGGATGCAGCACGAGCAGCAGACTGGCGATCTTCAAGCCGTGACAAACAAGACAACCTCGACCGGGGTCACATTCCTCAGGGAGTGCAGGGTCAAAGCCTGGGTGGGGTGAGTCCAGGGTCACGGTGCCTACACGACACAACATCTCACAAAGTCGCGATGTGGAAGCTGGACCCCCCCCCACACACACACACACACTCAAAACCTGCACAAAAATGAACACGCATAGACAAGGAGGTAGACGCACACAAACACACACACACACACAGTGACATTTGTTATGGAAACGGGGCACATACATGAGTCTGGTGATGTGACAGTAAACTTCCTTGGCAACGCCAGTCAATAATTTCCCTTTTAAAACAGCCCAGGTCCGTTCGGTGACATTAAGGCCGCGCGTGCAGGAAGCAACCCTGCAACGGTCGCACGTCTTCCCTTCAAACCAGAAGTGTTTGCACAAATTAGTTCACTGGAATCAAAGACAAATATTTGGCACTTCCTCGTGGGACCTGCACTCGTGACTTCACCTCCTGCTCCGACAGCGATACCGGAGGAAAGCGGGCGATAGCGACGAGCGAGCTGAGTGTAGAGGATATTAACTGGACAAACTGTTTCACCTAAATGGACCTAAAGTGGCAAAGTAAACGCTAGGTACAAGTCCAAGCAGTGTGGGTGGACGCTGCTCGCTTCCTGGCTCCCAGGGAAGCACGGTGGTGTCTGCACCACGCTATGGGAGACATAGGAGAAGAATACACCCAGCCACACGCACAGGATTCCCTGCAGACAACCTGCTTGCAGCCTTGGGTGACTTTTAACCTTTCAGCGTGACCATGACCCCGGCGTGATGACAGCCGACCGAAGCTGTCGACAGCTAATTCATCTGCCGTTGCACTAACGCCGTCGGTTCTCGTTCCATTTCGAGGGAGTCGACTTCCTCCAGTGAACGAGAGCACCTGCCTACGACAACAACACAGGACAAAATGCTTGGTGCAGTGATACTTCACGCGTTCTGAGCGCGATGATAATTGTATTTGGGCAGTGACAAAGATAGTCCTGCATGAGCATGAAAGGCACCCAGCGACCCCTGTAATATAACAGAGCGGTGCTGCTGTGATCGCTTCACCATCCACCGCAAGCGACGCGGCCCCGACACCAACGAGCCGACCACGTCCACGTGACTCATGGATGGCAATGAATAAAGTCGCCATTATTATAATGTGCCACACAGCTGACAGGTGCTGGACGTACATGACAGCTGTGTCCATGTTTCAGTCAGACATCCCAGACATTTATGCCTTTGCATGGATATCCACCAATCCTCATTGTACCAAAAAAACAGCAGGGCTGCATCCGCTCCCTCGCTGCACACGCTGACTCCTGACTTTAACTCTGAGGAACTAATTATACTGCAGCTCCTAAAATACTACACATCGGGACCACTTGTCATCGTAGGTTTCTCTGCAACGGGAAAAACATCAGCCGCAAAGGCATGTAAGTGACTCGTTATTGCGTCTGAAGGGTCTTATGAGTCAGGACGTGGTTATCGTTTCACAAGACAGCAGGGAAATCATTCAAAACAGGATGCTGCATCTCTCATTCCCATTTCATAACGGGCCGAAGTGACGCAGCCTTTCACTGGGGAAGGAAATTAAACTGTGAAGTCATTTGACACATACAGAATCCATGCATTCACATACAGGCTCATTAATAACCCTGCGGGGATGTTTTCTTCACATCGCAGTAAAGGAAGGATCCTTAACATAATGTAGAAGATCAAGCTGGAGAGGTTTCCTGAACTTTCTCGCGTAGAACCGACATAAGACCACTTGTGTTACGCGGGTAGAATATTTCATTAACCCGACACTCACTCACACTTGACTTTATGTTTGTGCCTTTGCTGAAAACAACACAGAACGTGCTGCGGGTTGCAAGAAGCTCCGCACGGCCCGTTTCATGAAACTTTAACAACCACTGTGTGTGTGTGTGTGTGTGTGTGTGTGTGTGTGTGTGTGTGTGTGTGTGTGTGTGTGTGTGCGTGTGGTGGGTTTTTAGACTTCAAACCAGTCTTTGAGGAGATAAGCGGCTTACACAAAATAATTTTAAACAGCGACGACCTGCGTTGCTCGTTAGTCGACTGGAGCGAGAGCGTCCACCATTGAGCCAGGAAATACTTGCATCCGAACTACAACAGACCTGAAAACTGACTCATCAACCACATGTCTGTGTGTCAGTATGAGGCTATAATGCAGATCACAGTGCAGCCGCACCCCTGCATGAGTGAGTGAGTGTGTGTGTGTGTGTGTGTGTGTGTGTGTGTGTGTGTGTGTGTGTGTGTGTGTGTGTGTGTGTGTGCATGACTACTGCCATTATAATTCTGGGCAGGTGATCAGAGTTGACCCCCACCAACTATGTCTGGCCCATCAGCCAAGAACGTGTGCCAAGTGTCTGGTGTTGCCCGACTCCCCACCGGCTGGTTAATGAAGGGCTTTGCGGGAGAGTCAGGGCGGGGTAGCGGAGGGGGAGGGGGGTGGCCCGGGGAGGGGGGGTAAGGAGGCGGGGTGGGCCTCTCTCTGCCGCTTCAATTGCACGCCTGTGTCGGCCCAGCTGTTGATTCACAGCCCCTTCGCCACCACAACAAACAGAGGCCGTACGAGGGCCAGGCGGCCGGCGGAGCCGCTGTGGAGCTGTGACAGGACCCCGTTAAAATGAAAATAAAGGTCCCGGGGATCAATTTCTCCACTGTCGCTACGGAAACAGAACCGTCTACCGGGCCTCAGTGCGAGGAGCGTCTGACTGCATCCTCCCTGCCTCCAGCTCTGCATCCTTATCTCTTGCTCCGTCCCGTCCTCCTCCTCTCACCTGCTTCTCTGGAACAAATCTCAGCCTCAGCTGCCGCCATTCGTCTGGCTGTCGGTTCAAACGGTGGACGGCAACTCCTTCCTGTCACCGTCTCACCGGACTCGGCTCAGAGAAATGTGCAGCCACTGTAATTCTGCTCTGCGCGGGCGTCACTCCATCCTCCAGAGCTCCATTTTTTTTTTTTTTTTAACAAAGCCAGACCGCCCTGCTCTGAATGACCAAAGAGTGTCTGCTCCGGCAGAACAGAGGGCTCCATTCAGCGAGGTGCAGCTCTGTGCAAACGTTAGCTCTGCCAAGACAGAAATTAGTATTGTCCCGCAAAGCCACTCTTATCTGCCACGGCGGGGCCTGTTAGCGCTAAAGCGGCGCTCGCGGCTTGCAAACGATGGGGTCGAGTCCAATAAACAGAAAGGACCAAATGTTGTAAGAAACACACAGCGCAGGACTCCCACACACCTGGAGGGGAGCAGCATCAGCGCGCGGAGGAAGCTGCTGCCAGGTGACTCAAGGGGCATTGAGTTTTAAATCCTGACAAGGGGCCGAAGATGAAATATATTCCTCTGGTTAACTCTGGTACATTTGCACAGATGCGAATGTGCACCAGTCAAATAAATATAAATGCAAAACAAAAGGCGGCACGTGTATTTTGGTCAAATTGACCTCTATGGAAAAAATATAGCACCCGCTTTGACTTTTGTGATGCTGAACGTGAGTTGAAACTCTTGGCTTGACGTCATATCACCTACCAAAGTATTCCTTTTTCATGTGCATCTCCAGCTCCTTCTCCAGCTCCAAGGTGAGCGCCTCCAGCCGCCTCTCCGCCTGGCTCGGCCCGCTCTCCCTGCTGGGGGTCACCTGGTACGGCAGCTTGAGCCTCTGGCCCGAGGGCACCGTCCTCACGGGCATCCCGTAACAGAAGGACGACGGCGAGCCCACGCTCATCTCCGCCCCCCCTCCCCCCGTCTGGGCGCACTGCTGCCCCGCGGGCTCCGGCACCGCCGACGGCCTCTGGAGATGCACGCGACTCTGGACCCCGGCGGCGTCTCCGAGCTCCTGCAGCAGCGCGTCCTCGTGCGGCCCGCCCCCCAGCATGGACGCCCGGGGCGAGGGCAGCTGCAGGTCCGGGTAGGCGCCCATGGAGCCCCTGGAGCTGCGCGAGCTGCGCGAGCTGTGGCTGGAGATGCTGGAGCGCGGACTGGCCACGCAGGTCGCCGCGGGCCCCGGTCGCGCGCCCCCGTCCTGGCTGCACACGCTGGCGCGAGGACTCGCCAGCGGCGCGTGCAGCATCGCGCCGTCCAGATCGTGGCTGCCCACCACGGGCCCGTAGCGGGAGTCGGAGTAGCTGGACCGGGGGCTGGTGGTGAAGGAGTACTGGCTCGCCGTGCTCGACCGCGGGCTCACGTGCCGCTGGTCGTAGCCCATGCTGATGCCGCTGGTGCGGTTGCTGCTGGGCTTGCTGCAGCAGTCGCAGCTGTTGAGGCTGGTGCGCGGGCTCGAGTGCTTGCTCGTGTCGCTGGCGGTGCTCGCATAGCTGGACCTGGGGCTCACGACGCCGGTGCCCTCGCAGTGCACCAGACTAGACCTGGGGCTGGTGTACCTGTCCTGACCCGGTGCCGCCAGACTAGCACGCGGGCTGCTGATGCTCGACCTGGGGCTCGCGTGCTTGCCCTGCTCCTGGGGGGGCAGCGGCGATGCCAGGCTGGAGCGGGGGCTCGTGGCGTTGCACCGGCCGTCGTGGACGCTGGTGATGCAGACGCTGTTGCACCTGTTGCCGGGCAGAGCCGCGGGTTTGTCGAAGGCGGACCCCGTGCTGTACCGGTGGCCCTGCACCTCCAGCGAGTACCTCCGGTGTCTCTCCGAGGCGCCCGTGTAGCAGGGCAGCGCCACCTCGGACGTGGTGCAGCGGCCGTCCTCGCCGTAACCCGCGTCCCTCTGCGGGGCACAAAAATCCACGGGAACGGTCCGGCTGCAGTTGACGGGGCGCACCGGAGCCGCGTTGTACACTTTATTCCCAGACGTGAAATTCTCCACGGTGTGATGCTGCTGGTGGAGCACGGAGGTGCCGTTCATCGGTGTACTTTTGTGCTCCGCCGCCGTCGGTGCCGAAAAGTCCACATCGGGGTTAATCGCCAAGTCCCTCCTGGCGCCGTACATCCCGTCGCGGTACGCGTCGTACAGAGAGAGGTCCTCCATCAGCGCCAAGTCGTCCTGGTAGCGCTCCATGTTCGAGCTCGCGACGCGAACGCGAGAGGCAAGTTGAGAGTGTGCTCCGCCGCGCGAGCCACAGCAGCGAGCACCGCGGAGCGCTAATTGCGTTTCACATGGAAATCAAAACAAAACGCCGCCGCCGCACCGCCGTCGCTCGTCTACAGAAAGGCAGCGACGCGCCCGCGAGCCTCCGCCGCGTTCCGCATCGTCGTCCCGCGCTTCGCCCCTTCGCCGAGGGGAAAAAAACAAACTCTTTCTCACAGTTTCGGCCGACGGGGATGCGTTTATCAACTTCAGTTTTTGTTAAGTTGAAAGGTCTTTACAGTCAATGGCGCGCTGCGCGGAGGAATTTCCCCTCGTTGGTTTCCACCGCAGATTTCGCTCACGGCCACTGTGCCGCAAGGTAAAGTTGGCAGCATAATCCGGCGGGACGTGGGCAGCGCCGGGATATAAACCAGGACGCACCGGGCGCGAGGGAATCGAGGTAAAACGCCGTTTCGCGGAGGGGACTCGTTTGCGTGAAAGGAATGCGGGGATGGAGACAGGATGCACTGCGCCTCTCTGGAATGTGGTTAATGCTGCAGAGAAACAATGATTGTGACCAACTCAGCAAGGGGCTGCCGGCGCTGAAAGGAGAATAGTTTAGAGAGACGGGGACGTCTGCATTCATCCCGGGCCGACTAAAATACCCCACAAAGCACGCCTCACCTGGTCCGATTCGATTTACACCAGGAATAGGCTGCAGTGAATTGTTAATGTGGAGGGAGAGAGACATCCGAGTGAAACGGGGATCGACCAGGTCTCGCCGGGCAGCAGCCCACGGATCACGCGGGATCACTTCTGATCATGACGGCAAATCAGTGTGTGGGTGTTATAAATAATGATTGTAAAGAATCAGAGATTAGATCAGAGAAGATTGTTTTATGCTTATTTTATGTTACATACAATACTAAATCAGGTACAATGATACCAATTGAATAACAAAAAAATACACAAACTATACTTTTAAAACAATCAAAAATATTTGGATGTGCTTTTTTATTCATAACAGTTCTTAGAACATTTCTAACAACAAATAACAGTTACAGAACACATGAAGTTTTTAAAAGCATTTCTTAATCATACCATATAACAGCTGCTAAAGAATGAGGTACAGCCAACTACATCCTGCAGAACCCTATGAAAAAAGTTTCACCAAAACAATACTTTAGTTGCTCATCAAGCACCAGCGACTGGAAGGAAAGAGAGGAGCACAGCAACTAAGGCAGCGACGATCAGGAGGTCCAGGAGCAGTGAGGCGAGGGGGGCGCTCCGGGGTTTCTTCCCGTGGCCCCTGCTCCTGAACCACCGCACGACCTCGTCCAGGTCGTGCTCCCGGGGCTCGTAGCCCAGCTCCGCCTTGGCTTTGGCCACGCTGAAGTAGTGCGTCACGCCCGTCTTGTACACCTCCGTGCGCGTCAGCAGCGGCTGGAAATTGTAGAAGGGGCCGACGAGGCGGTGAATCAACTCCGTCAGGAAGGCCAGGAAGTACACGAGGGAGACGGGGAGTCGCGTTGTGGGGAAGGCATAGCCCAAACCCTCTACCAGAGGGCGGAAAAATTCAAAGTTATTGACGGGCCTGCCGTCGGAGATGAAGTAGGCCTGGCCCGCAGAGCAGTGCTGCCTCTCCGGGGCCAGAGCCTGTGCAGCCAGCTGGTGTGCCGACACCAGGTTGTCCACGTGGACGAACTCCACCAGGCTGCTGGGCTTCCCGTACACAAACCGAAAGAGCCCCTTCTCTATGTAGCCGACCACTCTGGGGAGGTGCCTCTGCTCCCCTGGCCCATAGATGCCTGCTGGACGCAGTGCACAAGTCCTCAGCAGCCCAGATCCGCCCCTCAGCGCCGTGCCGTCCGCCTGCAGCACTGCCATCTCTGCCAGGGACTTCGTCCTGGAGTAGTGGTCGGGGTGGAGGTGGAGCGGGAGGTAGGGGAGGCGCTCGTCTCCGTTCTCGATCACTTGGCCACCGAATACCACGTTGAAGGTGCTGGTGTAGACCAGCCGGGACACCCGGCGCGCCACGCAGGCCTTCAGGACGTTCCGCGTGCCGCCGACGTTCACGGCTTCGATCAGACGGCGGTTCAGCTGCTCCCTGCCGGACATGCCGTAGGAGGCGATGTGGAAGACGCAGTCCACGCCTGCGACGGCCTCCTCCACCTGAGCGTAGTCACGGACGTCACCCTGCACAAACAGAATGCCCTCCGGCGTGTCCTGGCTTGGAGGAGCTCTATCAAACAGGATGACTTTGGCTCCTTCTTTAAAGAGTGAGCATGCCAGTCTGCAAGAAGAAAATACATTAATAATGATTAGTCTCACCATGAAACTCCATACCAGTCTCCAGTTTGAGCTAGATGACGTTGAAAACATAAATGCATGCATGTCTGCTTTCAGAATGGATTATAGAGGTATAACTGGTGCAACATCGCCACCTTGCGGTGGGTGAGGTAACTACAAACACGAGGAGGAGCATATGTTCTTACCGATACCCGAAGTAGCCGCAGCCTCCAGTTATCAAAAACGTGTCTCTGCGTGCGCTCTCCATTGCAGCATGCGGAATCTGTGCATGAAAGAAGAGGTTAAATGAATTGCTGGGAAAGCAGGAGTGAGTTATTAAAGTACAGAGAAAAACACAAAACATCCATATTTAAAATGTTACGAAACTGTTGTTGCCTAACGCTGAGTCCTGCAGGTTGGGTCACCGACCGTGGAGGCAAATCTAGTTTCAGGTTAGTCATTTACGTGCGTGGACGAGTGAAGTGCGAGAGAGCGCGCATGGCGCCGCCCCGCTTCCACGCGTTTCAGGTTTACACTATGCAGCAATGCGCTCATTCGTCCAAGCGGCGAGTCGAGGGTCAGTAAGGACGCTAACACTGGGAACTGTGGATACTACGTACCAAGCTCAACACCAGAGATGGGAACCAGTGAACAGTGTGTGGCGCACCAGTAGTCGTGGTGTGTGTGTGTGTGTGTGTGTGTGTGTGTGTGTGTGTGTGTGTGAGAGAGAGAGAGAGAGACGTGTGTGAGCCTCTACCGTCTGCACTTCCTTAGTCGGTGCTTTACGTCATTTGTTACGTAACTTACGTAAAACGAGTGAGAAATACAGGGGCACATTACAAGTCTTTACAAAATACCTACGTAAAGTCTGGAGGTTTGTCAAAGGACTAATTTTTTACCCACATACGGTGTTGTGTTTTTACTTAAATAACAATTCTTTTCACGAGTAATTGTGAACCACGACCGCATTTTTAATTTCTGTATTCACATTGAGGCTTTTATTTTGAAAGTTGTTTCACACTCTACAGACTTCCAAATCCATATATGCTTAATACAACTTTGTAAAATGTTAAACATTTTGGGCAAATATTATAAATGTACACAATTGCTTCCTTTAAAAAATAAATAGGTTCAAACATAAGTGTTGAATATATCATTTAATTTGTTTTTTATGCAACTGTCGTTTTTTAAACCAGTCACATCTGATGTGAGTTCCTAAGTTACAAACCCAATGACTAACTTGGTGATTTATACAGAATAAAATGTATTTGTACAGGCAAACCGCATAGTCAGGATGACGTCTGCTCTGTCCATGAGTGTAGCAGCCGTGGAGCAACACTTATTGACAAGAGACCAAATAAATCATCAACTATCCAACACAGACTTTTTTGTTGACCTAGGAGTTTCAGTCCATTCTATAGCTGCTTGAGGTTCTCACAGTTTTACAGAACACGTCAGCACACTGGGACACTGAAGAATTCCAATGTTTGGATCCTTATTCTGTGTTAAAGTACGACTTCACACTTAATCATAGTGTCAACAGTTTTTCTGGTTTTAAATGGTGCTGCAAATCACTGAAGATAATAATGATAATGGATTTATTATCATATAAAATAAAAAAATGTTTAGTTTAGCAAAATATCGCGTTCAGTTTAGTTAATTTAGTCGGTGTTAGATGTAAGGTCATGTGACAGACTACAAACTTTATAAAATACGTTGATAAGCCTAAGTAACTCAGAAACCAGCGAACGACTCAGTCCAAGAACTTTAACCGCACTTTATCTTAGCCCGCACCAACCGGAAGTTCAAGTCCAGAGAGAGGAAATAGAAATAGCGTAAAGAGGCGGTTTAACAGCCAGAAAGCGTTTGCGCAGTTACTTTCGCTTCGAAGAGAAGAGTGGCGCTCCAGAAGTTCCTCACAATTCACAGTTCATATGAAATTTTTGCTGTCAAACTATATATAAGGTAAGGTTGAATAGTTCTCTTTGTATTTTCTTGTTTTGAAATAGACATATTGCATCAAACAATTCTGACATTCGATCATATATGTGAAAAATATGAAAAAATGTTGATTATATCAGTTTGCAGAATGCACCAAAACACCACGTTTGATTAAGCAAAACAACAGCAGGATTAATCATTAAAATCATATAAAACATGTAAACTATATCTATAAGGCTAATGCTCACAAACAAATGAAAATAATATTTACTGAAAATAAATGTATCTTATTTAAATGTGTCCTTTCCAGGAAAGATGAATTTGGATGAGTACTTCAGGAGGATTGGTTTCAATGGCTCCTACAGCAAACTGGATCTTGCAACCCTGAAGCTGATCCACAAGCAACACGTGATGTCACTCCCATTTGAAAACCTCAGCATTCACTGTGGTGAGAGGATCACTACGGATCTGGAGGTCATATATGATAAGATTGTGAGGAACAGTCGTGGGGGTTGGTGTCTGGAGAACAACTCTCTGTTCGGCTGGGTCCTGAGAGAAATGGGCTACGACACCGTGACCCTGGGCGCTAAGGTTGTCATAGACGCTGCCAATGGCTGCGGCCCCAGTGACAATCACCTCATCAACAAGGTGGTCATCGATGGAAAGTCTTACATAGCAGATGTCAGCTTTGGAATGTCTTCCCAAGTGTGGGAGCCTCTGGAGCTGGTCTCTGGGAAGGACCAACCTCAGGCAGCGGGCATCTTCCGTCTTATTGACCAGGGGGGCGTGTGGGTGCTGGAGAAGACGAGCAGAAAACCAAAGCTTGTCAACCCAGAATTTAACAAATTAGACCTGGTGAACCGGAAGGAAAAAAAGGAGATCTACTGCTTCACCTTGACGCCTGTGGAGGTTGATCACTTCTACGAGATATCGCACCAACTTCAGACAGACCCCAACTCACTGTTCACCAACAAGTCCATCTGCTCTTTGCAGACGCCCACAGGTTTTCGAGGGCTCGTCGGTTGGACCTACAGCGAGGTCACGTACAAACCAGAGGAGGGGATTGATGTTATAGACATGAGGGACATATCAGATGATGAAATAGATCAAACTCTGAGGGAAAAGTTCAACGTAAAACTGCAGAACAAACTGCAGCCTGTGAACAAAAAAGTATCCTACACCATCTGAACAACGTCTTGTTCAAAGTGCTAGTAATTGTCCTGAATTATTGCAACCTGATTTTTAAAACATTCATTAACAAATGTTATCCATATTTTCTATTTGTATATGAAGTTTTCAGTCATGTTATTATGACAGAAAGGACTAAAAGTAATGAATGTATTGTCATTGTATTAATTGCCACATTTAGGAAACTGGACATTATTTGTCCAGTTTCCTGGACAAATAATGAAGGATTGTGTTTAAATAAAGTCATAATGACAACAGAACATAATGACAACAGAACATAATGGGAACTTTATAGTTTGGAAAATAAAAATAAATCAGTACCCTAAAACAGACTCTCAAATCATTTGTTAATCGATCATGATCATTCTATTCCATTCATCTACACCTTATTTTAGTGAATTAATTTATTAACATGAGCATTTCAGCCAGAAGGCCCATCACCGTAAGTCAGGTCAAGTAATAATGCATATTTCACTGCTGTTACAGAACATGTGATGCTCTGGAGTGACCTGACCCAAATCTATGACAAACCTGGTAACTTAAACAGAATAAAACCACATCATGGTGTCAGTTGAGCGAGTACAGATGTCTGTCAGGATTCTGCCTGCTCTGCTCTGAGTGCAGCAGATGTTAAGCAACACTTGCACTCATTGACAAGAGGCCAGATAAATCATCAACTATCCAAAGACACAGACTTTATCATTGATTTGTTTTTTTCAGTCCTTCTGCTGCTCACAGTTTTAGAAAACGCAGTTTTATATGGGACAATGTGAAGATTGTCCAGAGCTGTAAGATGAGAAAGACACAGGTCCACTCATTTTGATGTATATGCACCATTAGCTTATGACTTTTAGAGATGATTTTGAAGCAGTTACACCACCATGATTAGTTTAATCTTAACTTCATAAGGTGTGTTACAGTTTTTCTTTAGCCTCAATCATAGTGCTACCGGTTTTTCTATAACTAGGTTGCAAAATGGTGCAAATCACACAGTTATATAACAAAATATTGAGTCTACATTGGATTTTAACTGACCACCTGCACAAAATGAACTTTAAAAAGTTTGTAGTAAGTAGAAATTATCTTAATAAGTAACAATGGTAAGATTATTAACATTAACCTGCATCAAAGTGGTTAATTTTAAACGCCAGTGCTTATGTGGCAGCCATAAAAACACAGCGTCGGACAGAAAGCTATTTCTTGCATAACAGCCATTTTAGAAAAAATATGTGTTTTGCTTTGTTTATTCAGTTGATGTCTGTGGAATCGTAAACGGGTCAGGTCACATGATTTCACCTTAAGCGTGGGCGTGACTTCACAGCTTCGACAGAACAGGCACTTAATGAGTTTATGAACTCATCAAGTTCGAAGAGTCGTTAATTCAAAAACGAGCAAACGCACTAAGGTGTGAACCGATCCTCTCTAACAATTTGTACAGGACTTGAACGCGACTTTGATCGGAAGTTTAGGTACAGAAACAGGAAATAGAAATAGCAGAATAAGGTCGTTCAGCACTCAGAAACTTCTGCAAGCTTTTGCTTTAAGGTGACGTGTTGGCGCCAGAGAAAAGCATCAGATTTCACAAAACTGTTTCACTTTCAAACAATATGAAAGGTAAGTTAAATAGTTCTCTTGTATTGTAGGTGCACGTTCTAATAGTTTGATTTCCCCACCAGAGTAAAAGCTGGGAAAACGAGAAAACGAGTCGTTTTCTCGAGCTTAAAACAGTGTTTTGAAAACCAGACAAATAAATGGATTTATAGCCGTTTCCCGTTTCCTCGTTTTGAGGAAAAAACGGAAAAAAGAAAACCAGTCGTTTTCTTGTTCTCCCAGCTTTTACTCTGGTGGGGAAATCCAACTGTTGACACGTACACGGACCAGGGTCCTTATTTTGAGGACAATTTGTGACATTTGATCATGTGTCAATCTGTATGTTAGTGAACAAAACAAAGTGGTATTTTATTTAAGTTTGCTTTAAAGCACTGTATTTTCCAGGAAAGATGAATTTGGATGAGTACTTCAGGCGGATTGGTTTCCATGGCTCCTACAGCAAACTGGATCTTGCAACCCTGAAGCTGATCCACAAGCAACACGTCATGTCACTCCCATTTGAAAACCTCAGCGTTCACTGTGGTGATAAGATCACTATGGACCTGGAGGTCATTTATGATAAGATTGTGAGGAACAGTCGCGGGGGTTGCTGTTTGGAGAACAATTCTCTCTTCGGCTGGGTCCTGAGAGAAATGGGCTACGACACCGTGACCCTGGGCGCTAGGGTTGACATAGATGGCTGCGGTTCCACTGACAATCACCTTGTCAACAAGGTGGTCATCGATGGAAAGTCTTACATAGCAGATGTCAGCTATGGAATGTCTTTCCAAGTGCGGGAGCCTCTGGAGCTGGTCTCTGGGAAGGACCAACCTCAGGCAGCGGGCATCTTCCGTCTTATTGACCAGGGGGACGTGTGGGTGCTGGAGAAGACAAGCAGAAAACCGAAGCTTGTCAACCCAGAATTTAACAAATTAAACCTGGTGAACAGGGATGAAACAAAAGAGATCTACCGCTTCAGCTTGACACCTGTGGAGGTTGATCACTTCTTTGAAATATGCCACTTTCTTCAGACAGACCCCAACTCACTTTTTATCAACAAGTCCATCTGCTCTTTGCAGACACCCACAGGTTTTCGAGGGCTCATTGGCTGGACCTACAGCGAGGTCACGTACAAACCAGAGGAGGGGATTGATGTTATAGACATAAGGGATATATCAGATGATGAAATAGATCAAACTCTGAAGGAAAAGTTCAACATAAAACTGCAGAACAAACTGCAGCCTGTGAACAACAAAACATGCTTCACCATCTGAACAATGTCTTGTTTAAAGTGCTAGTAGTTGTCCTGAATTTTGGCAACCTGATTTTTAAAACATTCATTAACAAAGGTTATCAGTACTTTCCATTTGTATATGAAAAAGTCAGTTTTCTGGTTATGTTATGACAGAAAGGACTAAAAATAATGAATGAATGTATTGTCATTGTATTAATTGTGTTATTGATACAGTTTCCTGAAAACATAATGAAGTATTGTGTTTAAATAAAGTCATAATAAGTCATAATGAATTCATAATAACAACATAACATAATGGAAACTTTATAGTTTGGAAAATAAAAATAAATCAGTACCCTAAAACAGACTCTCAAATCATTTGTTAATCGATCATGATCATTCTATTCCATTCGTCTACACCTTATTTTAGTGAATTAATTTATTAACATGAGCATTTCAGCCAGAAGGCCCATCACCGTAAGTCAGGTCAAGTAATAATGCATATTTCACTGCTGTTACAGAACATGTGATGCTCTGGAGTGACCTGACCCAAATCTATGACAAACCTGGTAACTTAAACAGAATAAAACCACATCATGGTGTCAGTTAAGCTAGTACAGATGTCTGTCAGGATTCTGCCTGCTCTGCTCTGAGTGCAGCAGATGTTAAGCAACACTTGCACTCATTGACAAGAGGCCAGATAAATCATCAACTATCCAAAGACACAGACTTTATCATTGATTTGTTTTTTTCAGTCCTTCTGCTGCTCACAGTTTTAGAAAACACAGTTTTATATGGGATAGTGGGAAATTTATCCAGAGCTGTAAAATGAGTCAGACACAGGTCCACTTATTTTGATGTATATGCACTATTAGCGTATGACTTTTAGAGATGATTTTGAAGCCGTTACACCACCATGATTAGTTTAATCTTAACGTCATAAGATGTGTTACAGTTTTTCTTTAGCCTCAATCACAGTGCTACCGGTTTTTCTATAACTAGGTTGCAAAATGGTGCAAATCACACAGTTATATAACAAAATATTCAGTCTACATAGGATTTTAACTGACCACCTGCACAAAATGAACTTTAAAAAGTTTGTAGTAACTAGAAATATGTCAATAAGTAACAACCGTAAGATTATTAACAGTAACCTGCATCAAAGTGGTTAATTTTAAACGCCAGTGCTTATGTGGCAGCCATAAAAACGATGCTCTGCTGGAAAACAGCGTCGAGCAGAAAGCTATTTCTTGCTTAACAACTATTTAAGCAAAAATGTGTTTTGCTTTGGTTTATTCAGTGGATATCTGTGGAATCGTAAGCGGGTCAGGTCATGTGATTTCACCATAAGTGTGGACGTGACTTCACAGCTTTGACAGACCAGGCACTTAATGAGTTTATGAACTCATCAAGTTCAAAGAGTCGTTCATTCAGCAACGAGCAAACGTACAAAGGCGTGAACCGATCCTGACAATTTGTACAGGACTTGAACGCGACTTTGACCGGAAGTTTGGGTACAGAAACAGGAAATAGAAATAGCAAAATAAGGCTGTTCAGCACTCAGAAACTTCTGCAAGCTATTGGGTTAAGGTGACGTTTTGGCACCAGAGAAAATCATCAAATTTCACAAAACTGTTTCACTTTCAAACAATATGAAAGGTAAGTTAAATAGTTCTCTTGTATTGTAGGTCGGTGTACGTTCTAACAGTTTGATTTCCCCACCAGAGTAAAAGCTGTTTTCTCGTTTTCCGTTTTTCCTCAAATCGAGAAAACAGGAAACGGTTTTAAATCCGTGTATTTATCTGGTTTTGAAAACATCGTTTTCAGCTCGTTTATTCGTTTTTAACACGCTGCTTTGATGAAACGACTCGTTTTCTGGTTTTCCTAGCTTTTACTCTGGTGGGGAATATCAAACTGTTAAAACGTACACGGACCGTTTTCTCGTTTCTCGTTATATAAGTGACAAACGGAATTTAAACGACTCGTTTTCTCGTTCTCCCAGTTTTTACTCTGGTGGGGAAATCAAACTGTTAGAACGTATACGGAGCATTGTCCTTATTTGAGGACCATTTGTGACATTTGATCATTTGTCAATCTGTATGTTAGTGAACAAAACAAAGTGGTATTTTTTTAAGTTTGCTTTAAAGCACTGTATTTTCCAGGAAAGATGAATTTGGATGAGTACTTCAAGAGGATTGGTTTCCATGGCTCCTACAGCAAACCGGATCTTGCAACCCTGAAGCTGATCCACAAGCAACACGTCATGTCAGTTCCATTTGAAAACCTCAGTGTTCACTGTGGTGAGAAGATCACTATGGACCTGGAGATGATTTTCAACAAGGTTGTGAGGAACAATCGTGGGGGTTGGTGTATGGAGATAAACCTTCTGCTTGGTTGGGTTCTGAGAGAAATGGGCTACGACACTGTGACCCTGGCCTGCAGAGTTTTCCGCACCTCTGTCAATGACTATGGGCCAAAGGACACTCACCTTGTGAGCAAGGTGGTCATCGATGGAAAGTCTTACATAGCAGATGTCAGCTATGGAGTGTCTTCCCAAGTGTGGGAGCCTCTGGAGCTGGTCTCTGGAAAGGACCAACCTCAGGCAGCGGGCATCTTCCGTCTTATTGACCAGGGGGGCCTGTGGGTGCTGGAGAAGACGAGCAGAAAACCTAAGCTTGTCAACCCAGAATTTAACAAATTAAACCTGGTGAACAGAGACGAAACAAAGCAGCTCTATCGCTTCACCTTGACGCCTGTTGAGGATGCTGTGGCTTATTTTTCTGACACATGCCACATACTTCAGACAAGTCCTGACGTCATGTTCACCAACAAGTCCATCTGCTCTTTGCAGATGCCCACAGGTTTCCGAGCGCTCTTCGGCTGGACCTACAGCGAGGTCACCTACAAACCAGAGGAAGGGATTGATGTCTTTGATATGAGGAACATATCAGATGATGAAATAGATCATATTCTGATGGAAAAATTCAACATAAAACTGCAGAACAAACTGCGGCCTGTGAACAACACAATATGTTACACACTCTAAACATCTTGCTTTAAGAGCTAATTGTCTAGAATTATCGGAGCAAAAATTATTTACTTCATTTTAGACCCCAGGTGTGAATGGCTCAAAAAAATAGACTTGAATAGACTTGAACCCAAACTGTTTGGACCACACCTGACATGCTGGGGTCTAAATAGTTTAATGTGTAACTATTGTTTATCTTTAACTCGGTAACTCCAAAGTTTCATGAAATGAAGAAGCAAAGAATTGCAGTGTCACTACTATATTAGTATTAGTATTTGCATTTAATATTGATATCTTACTAAATCAATGTATAAATCTAAACTATTTTGCCAAATATATGTGACAAAATGAAAGTTCATTGCTTTCACAAAAGTGTGTCTGAACTGAAGTGTTTGAAAAGTTTATGGATCAACTGCTTGTAATGTGTTTTATCCCAATAAAAGTGAGTGTAATATTGAAACTTGCGTTAGTGTTGCTTGCTCAATGCGAGTTGTACCTTCAAACGGCGCCATCTAGCGTCACTAGACCACTAGCTTAACAAGGGTAGGGGCCCAGACTCCGTCTCTGTGTTCCGCCCTCCGTCAGAGGTTCAACCAATCAAGTGAGACGCAGGTCATTGTGGATTGGTCTGAACGGGCTGTCGGTCAACTGACAGGAAGTGGAGGAATAGCAAGCCGCAGGCTGTTGGGACGAGCAGACATGAATTCTCTTGAACAGGCCGAAGGTAATAGGCACGCAAACCGACTTTAATTGTATATTCTGTAGCTGTCGTTAGGTTTTGTAGTTATATTCACCTACAGACACAGCGACAGTTAAGACGTCATTACAGAAAGCAGCGTTACACGAGCTAACGCGTGTGTTTACCATACAAAGACTGTTTGCTAGCTTAAACCAGACTGTAACTGTACTAACTAGATAACGTTAACGTGTATACCGGTGTAAAGTTTCAGAAATTGCTGCCAGCTACGTTATATCTATAGCCAAAGTGTTTGTGCTCATTTTGTGGCGTATACTTGTTTGTAAATTGTGTTTTTGCTGTTTGTAGTTTTCTGTGTTTATATAATAGTTTTAGGTTTTGTCCAAACTCATATATATAATTACAAACTAAGACGTGTAGAGATTGCCTCAATGAAGTTGCCTGCTTGTCACAGACATCTAATGTGTACTAAGGAGCTTGGTCTTGTTTCAGACCTCAAGGCCTTTGAGAGGAGACTGACAGAGTATGTCTCCTGTTTGCAACCTGCAACTGGCCGGTGGAGAAGTAAGGGGTTGTAGTTCTTTTTCCCAAGTATTTTTCATCTGACAAATATAGTTGATTTACTTTTACTTGAACTGCAGTTGACAAAAAAGAACCAGGTTAATTGAACCTTAAACTAGGCTTACCTTTTGGGGTTTAATAGTCAAAGCAACACAGCTGTTGCACAGGAAGAAGCAAAACAATGCATGCAGTAATATTCTGTTGTTGCTATATTTGAATTTCCTTGCATCACTTTTTTAAAATAAATTACTTATCGTATAAAACCTAAAGCCTACACAAAGGTGATTAATCCTGTAAAACTGTGAGATTGACTTCATTGTTTTTCTCTGTCATCGCTGCTTTGTCTAACATTTTTAGTCACATCACATATTCTTCATCATCTGACAAGACCATTAAAATAATACTGCACTATGGAGTGTATACGAGATGGATTTTCTGTTTCTTGTTTTGTTCTACTAATGTGATCATATTGGTTAAAGTTCACCCAGTACCACATAATGCTTTGCTGTTCTGCAGGTATCACAGCTAATTAATCTAGTATAGTTGTTGTGGTATTGCTTTTAATTACAAATGCTTCTACGTGTATGTATTCTTAGCGCAATCAAAACAAAAATTTGCTTCACTAAACACTTCATAACACTAGGTGCCTAATATTGACTGAACGGTGCCCTAATGTTCAGTTTCAGTGGAACTCTAGTTTAAAATCCTCATGGCACAGGGTCCTTTTATGACTAATGCAGACCATATGTGTTCGAACGTATTTCATTTTGCTGATGTTTTTTGTTTTAGTGATTCTAATTGTGGTGTCTGTGTGTACCGCCACTGGGGCTTGGAACTGGTTAATAGACCCTGACACACAGAAGGTATGTATTTTTTAATCTCGTTGTAAAAAATGGCAGAGAGACGCAACAGACTGTGCAGCACTTGTCCAGTCTTTCATCTTTAGCCAATTGTCTTAGATTGGTTATTACACTGGTAATGGGCTAACTCAAACACAGATTCCTAGAAACACACTGAATGAGGTTATTGACACCATGTTCCACTATACTACCTAAAAGATATCTTAAAGTTGTGTTAGCAATATTAGGACTGATGTAACTTGATCTTTTTTTTTAATCCAGGTCTCCTTCTTTTCATCACTGTGGAATCATCCCTTCTTCACCATCAGCTGTGTCACTCTAATAGCTCTCTTCTTTGCTGGAATACACAAACGAGTTGTAGCGCCATCAATGTATCCTTTTCTGTATTGTGATTCATATAAAATAGTATGTTCTGTAGGCTTTTTAGCATGCTAATTCAGTTTCAATTTATGCTAATTCAGTATGTCTAATTCAGTTTTGTCATATTTTCTGAGCTGTTTGTTTCACATCTTTGACCATTGAACTCAGCATTGCTGCCCGCTGTCGGACCGTTTTAGCAGAATACAATATGTCCTGTGATGACGTGAGTTATATTAACGCTTTCTGTTTGTTTAAGACTGATTTTATTTCTGTACGAATGTTAAAACTTGTCTTATTTGTTGCTTTGTTGCTGCAGACGGGGAAACTTATCCTAAAACCACGACCAAACATCCAGTAACAAGAAGCTTGTGCAGGCTACTCATTGGAGCTGCTCACATAATCTTTATATGACGTGATATATATTTTACTCATTAAATGCGAGTTAAGATGTTTAGTTATGTTTCTGATGTTGGGCATGAATTTTATCTAAATGTTTCTATTTTTAATGTTATTTACCTAATAAATCCTCAAGATGTGAAATTGTTTACTCTTTTCATTTATATTATTCCCATTACACGTAAAGCCAGTGCTTATCACTTATTTGTATTTTTGCAAAGATCTGAAGTGTGTTGCGTTTCTTAGTTTTGCGACAGCTCTCTCTGCTTTACGTTAGCAGCTGACGCTTTACGGCAGGGAGCAATCTTCCACATGGCCTTCACCAACAAGACGGACACGGCGCTGTGTGTTTGAGGGTTTGAAGCGAACGCCGAGGTGTGGACGAGGCCGTGACATAATAGGCACTTTAATAGGATTTTTTTTTAAAAATGGGTAAAAGCAAAACCACTAAATTTAGACGTCAGCAGTTCAACGCGGTTGGTTTGCCGGTAAACGCTGTAAAGGAAGCGGACGATGAAGCGGACGAGGGTGATGACGGTTGTCCAGCTGCGGAGTTGCTGGAGAAAGTACGAACACAGTCTAGTTTTTCCACCACTAAAACGCCCCTTGACTTGTTATTTCGGTAATGTTTAAACTGAAGTAATAGTTAGCGGATAGGGAGACATTTGGACAATAAACAGATGTTACTACAATGATCTCAAAGCTACCTGCAGACAAGGATCAAGTTCTGTCTGCGCTCACACTGTTCAACGGCTGTGATATTGTTGTAAAAGGATATTTCAAGTTAGTAATCACATTAGTTTATAGTCCGAAGTTAAATTACACGTGTTTCTATTGTACTAGTGATAGGTGGAGTGTTGTAATGTGTTATATTTCTGTAGTTGCAGAGTCCGAATGCAGACGTCCGCGAGTTTGCGTGTGCCAGCATTTCTCGGGTGGTGCAGCAGAGCCACACCATCCCTGCTTTCATCCAGAGGGATGCTGTGAGGCGCCTGGGGCCCATGGTGCTGGACCGCAGCTTTGCAGTCAGGGAGACTGCCACAGGAGCGCTCAGGTGAGCCAGTAACCCTTGGCTGTTGCTGAAGTCTGGATGCAATGACTCAACTTCCAGGCAATCCCACCTGGATGACTGGGAATCCTCAACAGATGTTGCTCACACCAGCAACACCCAGTCAGGCCCCGCAACACTGTTTCACGTAATTTATGTGTGTGAAATATATGTTGAAAAAAATGAAATAATATGTTCAGTATGTGTTTGCCTCTTATCCAGTCAGGTGTAAATCAAACTTGTACAGATTAAAAAATGTCATACTAGTACTGTATAGTACGTAGTACTGGCAGACCGTTAGCAGAGATCTAGTTGCAAGTTTAGGCTGTGTGTGATCACTGAATGCAAACAGCAGAGAGAGAGAGAAATATGTGGTTTGTTCAAATTCAACTTTCAGAGATGAGATGTATAATAATATTAGTAAATAATAATAACTGTACTCTCTACTGTATATAGTCTGTACATAAGTTCTGTACATAACTGAATCTTTTAAATTTGAATTGTTTGTATTTTTATGTTGAGATGCACCACCTGCCAACACCAAGTCAAATTCTATGTTCTGTAAAGTGCTCCCTACAGGACCTGGCAATAAAGCTTTTCTTTTTCTCATTCTGATAATAATAACAACATGCTATCTTAAAATATGCTGGTCCGATGTTTCAGACTGATATTGCAAAGCATTAGGTCAAAAAACCTATGCAAAAATATAAAATCAAAATCATAATTTACTTAAACCATCAAACAAACAAACAGATAAAAAATTTCTGAGACATAAAGTGTTCCAGCAATATGCAATAACAAATGAGTTTATGTTGCTAATTTACTTCTGCAGGGGGCGCTCTACTACAATACAAGTCTTGTCCTTATAAAGAAAGACGATTTCATTATGTTTTAGTTATTTAGTGGTTTCTATTATATTTGTGATTGTATAATTCTTTTGATGTTTTTTTATGAAAAACATGGCACATTTGCTTGTGACATTGACATTCTGATTTCTTCTACCTCCAATGAAGTCTCTTTAAACACACCTGCCTATTGGCTGCTTATAAACAGTCACTGCTCTCCCACTCACTCTCAAACACAAACCGCATCTCTGACGGTGATTCTCCTCTGACTCACGAAGTGCTTGTGCCCGACAGGAATCTGAGTGCATGCGGCGGTCAGGAGGTGTGCGAGGACATGGTGAAGCACGACGTCATGACTCCACTGACAGCACTGCTTAGAGAGGTGAGACTCCTCCGCTGCTTTTAGCTCACCACATCACTTCAGTTTGTCCTCATCAGCAGCTGTTACAGCAGCAATTAACTCTCATTCCAGGGCAAAAAGTTTAGTGACTTTTAAAAAAAATGACTGCACCCACACCAAATCCAATTCAACTAATTTAAGCTTGCTCTTGACCTATGGGCGACATTGCTGCTTCCTGAGCTGGGACGGTTATGAAATATGCCATAACTTACAACGTGGCATTGTTTTCTTTCCAGTGCTGTGCTGGTTTTGAGGGTGCTGCTCTGCCAACGAAAAATGCGGTGGAAGATGTGGCCAATGAGGCTGTGAACTTACTGTGGAATCTATGGTGAGCCGGGGTCGTCCAAGCAAGTAGACAGCTGACAGCCGTGGGTTTTAACTAATGTGCAACTTTTTCTTATTTTACATGAATCTCCTGCCAGTGAGAGCAGCAACCAGGCACTGTCTGTGTTTAACAAAGCGGGTCTGCTGGATGTGGTTGTCCAGTGTCTGGAGAGACACCCACACAACATGGGACTGGCCATATCTGCTGGTAGGACTACTCCACTGCGCACTGGTTGCGATATTTGATTTCCTGTTTGTGTTAGGGTTACAGGGGTCCTGAAGCCTATCACAGCTATCACTGCGTGAGAGGATAGTACACGCTGGACAGGTCTAATGTACCACGTTAGCCAAATTAAACATCCTTGTAGTACATATGTATCTCAATCTGTGTCCCAGTGACTCCACTGGTAAACATCTGAAATTGTTAGTGTAATTATTAGGTTGATCTTTTGATAAAAAGCAACAATACAGCTCACGTACCTCATTTAGTTTGTATATTTTCAAATATCGGGACAATCAGGACACGAGTAAACTTGGCTCTGGATTCTGGTGGAAGAGGTTTATGGGAGATTAACCAAAGCATTTTTGCATTTTTCTAATTATTGATTTTAGTGGAAAGAAAAGAAGGAAAGATAGGGAGTAAAGGTATAATATGCAAGTGACTGATGACTGCCTGACCAGGAAACACAGTGACTAAAATACATTCTGAAGTGTGTGTGCAGTATTTGTTAATCCTTGAGTAAATTCTTCTCTATGTACGAATTGAGGTTTTAGAGAGTGGGAATCTAGCACGTGGTGGGAATCCCCCATTATTAAAAGGCCTCTCCTCTTTATGTACTCATAGCCCACTGTTTGCACACTGTGACTGAGGATAACCCTGAACTGCTCTGTAGCATGAACACTGCGGTGCTGGGAGCCCTGGAGAATGTGCTGTTGTCATCTGAGGCCGACATGCCACACATTCTCCTCAGGACACTGGCTGCAGGTACATTTTAACACTTGTCGCTTTTTTGGTTCTGAGTTTTTTTCCAAACTGTTACTTCAGTCATTGCATAATTGATAGTGACATTAACATGTCTGTAGGCAGATGTATCTTCCAAATTTAGGGGACACGCACTGTAATTAATTAATACTGTGACTCTAATCTTTTTATAATTGCCTTCCTAAGTCTTAACTCTGTCTACTGTGGTGCTCAGGGACACTGTGGAACATGAAGGGCAGTCTCCCTGCTGCCCGTCAGACCGAGACCATCAATGCTGTGGTGGCCACCTTGTCACAGTGTTTGGATCTAGATGCAGGTACTATTATACCTGATCTAAGAAAAGCAGAAGAGGTTCGTGACAGAAACACACCAGCTGCAACAGACACAGAAGACCAGACTGCAGGAGTCCTCGCTGTGGAGGAGATGGATGAAGAGGAGGAAGCGCCTAAGGAGAAGCAGAATGGAAAGTCTGCAAAGGCTGATAACGACTTCTCTGATCTCTTGCCTGTTAGTAGTTTTCCTCATGTGGTTTCTTTTGCAAATCAAGTCGTAATTATCTTATTGTAGGTAATTATTGGTATCTGTCCGTCTTTTTTTAAAAATACTCAAGTGCAGCCAGTGTCTGTTGCAAGGCAGCAACACAGTTTTGTCTTTTGTATGCACATGTTAAGGGCAGGTGAGAAAGTAGTGTCATGAGTCATCCTGGAGTGTGAGCCAGACTGACAGAGCAGACAAACTGTCTGGTTCGGAGAAGCAGACTAGGGATGTGCAGCAGGGTTCAGCTAGGGACCAGCTTGCATTCCCCTGCATGTTGACAGTCCCCACGACTGACCTCTATGGGACTGAGTTGTCCCTCTCAGCTCAGTCACAGCCAGAGCCCCAGTATTGGAGTTGACATTGATGGTGGCATTCCCATAGTTTGGGTTCACAATAAAGTTATTACCATGTAATGTATGTTAGGTTTCACTAGCATCACAGTTTGAAGCATGCAGCTGAACTTGTTTGAATGCTACTGCTTAAATGAATCTCATGGCATGTAGCTTTACTCAGACTGGGTGCTAAAAGGGCTAACAGTCATGGTTTTGATAAGCTGTTGACTCACATGGCTGCATGTCTCTGTCCAGAGGGGCAAGGAGGAGCTGAGGGAGGCAACGGCCTTGCTGACAGCCCAGCAGACGTCCTTGGAGATCATCGTCAACATGTGCTGCTCTGATGGTGAGTGTTGTGGGCATGGACAGCAGCGCTGACCCCAGGCACTTTTCATCAGCAATATTTCCTGTGACACGGCCACCCAGTATTTGTGTTTGGCTTTCGGAAAACCTGTTACAACAGGAAAAGAGTTGATTCGAGTGGCAAAGTGTACCTTTTGTTGTTCTTGAGCAGCGCTGTGTGTGTTTGCCTGTTAAGACCCGTCCGATGATGAGTGGGAAGAGGAGTCGAGCAGCGATGAAAGCGACTTAGGTCCAGACAGTCTTTGCGAGGGGGTGTCCAGTCTGATGTCCCCCCTGTGTTTGTCAGCTGAGGTTCACGGGGCCCTGATTAGTCACAGCATCCCTGCAAAGGCAAATACCCACCTTCTACAATATCAGTCCACATCATTCAGTAGTTAAAGAATGGTCTAATCAGGCAGTCAACCTGATCCAATGTTTAGTCTGAGCAGACTAAAAGCATTCACCACTACAAACATACACTTACTACATTTATACTGTTAAGATGGTTGCAGTAAAATACTTTATTTTTAAAGGTTCTTCGAAAGACAGAGTTTCCAAGAAAAGAAGCCATGGATGTGTGCTGTGACAATTCCTCGTGGAGAACCCTGATGAAAAAGTAATTCTGATGATCATGATTCATCATCGTGTCTATCTAGAGGATTGCTGACATATCATTGTATGAAATGTCCTTCTGCTTCCTAATGAATGTAAATCTTTTCTTTAGGATGCAGCGTGTGCAGTCTCGGGCTCTGACATGTCTCCATAGCATCCTTTCCAGCATGGACGCAGAGTCTTTAGGAGGACGGATAGCCCTGCAGGATGTAGCGCAGCATTTGTCCAAACTAGTTTTTGGTGCAGCAGGTATCACATTCATGCAGCTTGTTTTTATTGTCAAACTTGGGAACTTAGATTGTCTTTCTAGAATGGAGTAGAATGGAGTAGACCTTCTGCTAATGAGACTTTCCTTCTTTCATGATCAGAGATACCCAAAGAGGAGGAGTTCCTTGAAGCAGTTATCAGTGCCATGCGGTCCCTTCTACAGATGATTGCCTCCAAAAATATCTCTCAGGTACAGAATGGATTATGGATCCAGCTTTTAATTTGAAATATTAGTATTTGTAGGTAAACTTCAGAGATTCAGCAGTTTTTATGGCTCATCTGGGGACGTTTAGTTCTTTGTATAATCTCAGAAGTGCAGGGTTTTCTCAAACTATAGATTCATTCTTTTAGAGCTTTAGGATATTATGCAGCCTGTCCCCAGGCTAACGTTCCCTGGCTGAACCTTGTTGTTTTACTTGCAAACTCGCAAAATGCCCCTTTTCATCTGGATTTCACATTTGTTGACCGATAAAATAAACTGTTGAATAAACACAACTAAATCTAGACTTTGTATTCCTGTCAAAGCTCCACTGCCAATTCACACTAAACAACGTGGACCTTGTTTATTTTCAACAGCTCACTATCTGTGTTTTGTTTCTCCTCAGTGTATGACCCCCCAGCAGCTGATGAGCCTGAGCGAAGCGGCCACACGCTGTGATGTTGTCAGTGTGAGGGTCAACGCTGTCGCCATTCTGGGCATCACTGGCAGCACATTAGCCAAAGAGAAGGGCACTGCCGAAACCCTTCAGGTATGTTCTGCCTCTGTTTTCATTAAGTGATGTGTTTGTTGTAGCTCTAAAAACCTCTGCTTTCACAGATGATTGGAAACGCCTTGCTTGCGGTTGCCACGAGAGATGCCGACCTGGTTGTAAACGGAGAAGCCCTCGACGCCTTGTTTGATGTTTTTGCGGATGGAGACGAGGCAGAAAGAGCTGCTAAAAACATTCAGCTGCTACCTGCACTGAAGTCACTTCAGCCTGTTTTTAAGGCCAAGGTTAGTCTCATTTCATTTGTTTCCTCAACATTTTTCAACCATCCCTGTTTTATTATTAATCCACTCTTGCATGCATTGCACCTTCTCTCAACTATCTCTTGCAACTTTCAATAAGTTGTGGACTTTGATTACTAACAGTACCTTTCTTTTGCTGTTAGATTCGTAAAGAAGGAAGAGGCAAATACAGCCCACAGCAGCTGTGTGTGCTTGACAACATCAAAGTCAACCTGAGAAGATTCATTGGTTATTTGGAGAAGATGGTGAAAAAATAAGGACTTGACTTCTTCACATTCATCAGACAAAGCAGTATGACTGGAGATATTGTATGCTAGCAGACGCATACACTATGGAACATGATGGTCATACCATAAAGTATTTATGTTGATTTCAAAGTTTATATTTTCTAAACTCTATACTGTTTACTTAGATAATTGGAAATTTACTTGAGAAAGAAGAGTTGAAATTTGCTGTATTTGCTGTATGTTGCAGCGAAACAATTTCCCCCACATTTAAGAGATTTTCATTGTGGATTTTGAATATTTCCATGTCTCTTGCTTACATATTGTTAGAGTACGAAAGGTGAGACGCCAAGTTTTGAAATGGATGTTCTTATTTTAGCCACATGTTTTGGCTGATTGTGTTATTATTGCAGTTCTATTGGATCGGATTAGGTAAAAAAGACAAAACTGCTCAAAATTGCTTACTGTTGGTAAAGTATAAATTATATTTCATTGACGATGACAGGCAACATTTTCCTTAAAGAAACTGATTTAGTTCCCCACAAAACTGACTTTTTCAAAATGAGCACATACACTCTACCTCTGCTTGACCTGCACTACGTTCATGCACGGAACAGTAGCTGCTCTAAAGTGTAACCTCTTCTGTGTTCAAGCCACCACTGCAGGAAACCTGTCACTGACACAGGATTGAAATGTGTAAAGATAAAAGGGTTCTCAGATTTTCCACCCGATTCATTATTTATCAAGCTTTGAGTAACTGATTCCCAAATTGGATTCGCAAAACAAAATTGCGAATCACTGATGAAAACATAATGAAAGACGGGAGTGTATGTCATCATGTTATGTAAAAATCCATTTCAAAATAAATACCTAATTGTGGAAAAAAAGCATTTTGTTTGCATTTTATAATTAGTTCCTGTTCTAGTCAGGTGTTACATTTCATCTAAACCTGCTTTTCAGGAAAAAAAATGATTGATAAATGATAAAAAATAAAAGACTGTATCAATCAATACAAAGGGTCATTCATTGATAGGACTTTATATGAAGTCTTATATTTAAGTCTTTATAACTTTTCGAACTGAAGTGCAAGATAAAATAGTTCAGTTCATAATATATATAGATATATATTATATACATTATATATATAATATATATATATTCTCTAGATTTAAATTCACGTCATGTAAAGTTCGTTTAAAATTCAAAATTGTGGAAAAAACACTATTTGTGACGTATGTGGAATTTAAATAGCCGTATAAGGAATAAATGCAATTTATACATTGGCTATTTTACTTCGATGGTAAAAAATAAATCAGACATTATATAAGAAAAAGCAGTAATCTGTTGTGTAACGATTTTCTCCGCTCATTCGCGCTGAGTATGCGCATGCGCAACAGTACTGCACCGCCATTGAGGGACCCACAATCAGGAGGAAAGGGTCAGAGAGGCATTTCGACAGGCACAAGCTGCACGTTTTCTTCGGTCTTCAGCCAGAACTTTGCCTTGTACTAACCTTTTTAACACTTGACACGCACTCTTGCCTCGGTTATTTGGATGATTTCGATTGACAGCGGCTTATCGTCACAACTAAGGGACGTTTTTTATCTTATTCTAGAAGTAACGGGAAGCCGAGAAGCTCGGCTAGCAGCAGCTATAACGAGACTAGAGCAGGCAAGCTAACGCTAGCTAGCGACCTGGCTAGCTGCACACGAGCTGAGCGCTGCTCGGTGGTGGGGCGGGGGGGCGGATTGCCTACAGAGTTGGTTGATGGATCCGAGAATCGCCTGGTTTCAGCCAGAACAATTTGGACCCGCTCACAACCTGTGGATGCAGATTTGGGAGACGACACAAGGGCTCGGGTACTTGCACGTAAATAACATCCACGCCGCTGGTTCTGCGAACACATCGAGCCTGAAGGCGAGCATCAACGGGGCGTCGGGAGCCGTCCTCGCCAGCGGAAACGGGGCAGTCGACTCAAACGTAGGTAAAGGCGAAGTCAGGACTCGGGGGATGTCGACCTCGGTGGGAGACGGAGACATAACCGAACAGCGGGACTTTATACCACTGGAAACCAATAGCAACCACAACAACCGTGCCCCTGGCAGGGGCGGTGTCAGCGGAGGGGGGCAGCAGGGCAGCGGGGTCGCCGTGCTTCGGAGGGGGCCGTCGGACGGACACCCCAACAAAAGGAAAAGGGACAACAAAGCTAGCACTTTCGGATTTAATTCCAGCCTCTTGAACAGTAGTAGTGTCTCCAACACGGGAAGCTGTGATGATTTCACGGGCACGCCGTGGAAAGTGAGGAACTACTCGGAGGGGATTATAGGGTAAGAGCCCGTTTATTACAGCTTCTCTATCATTCTTCGAACCTATTGCTGTTGTCTGGAAGGCATAAATTCCACTTTCCTCGAGATGCTGAAAAACAGACCCCACAGTGGGTGAAACTTCAGCAGTGTAAAGCAGTTCACGTATTGGGGCATCCCACCTACAGCAGAGCTCAATAGCTCGCGTTTAATGTGTCTGAAACGGCGCTCGGGGAACGAATGAGGTTGCTAATCTCACCCCACCCACTTTACACCTCCACCCACCGAGTCGACAGTTGGACAACTACGTTTAACAACTTGTAACACCAAAATAATCTGTCAAAAGCAGCCCGTTTACTAATGAATTCTTTATTCAGTACATTTAGGTTTTCTGGAACCTTTTTCCACCAGTAACCTACATAACTAAAAGTCCTACATTCATTTTTGTAGAAAGTAAGTCTCTGCATAAAACTGCTGGATGTTGATTGACTGACTTCATTTTTGTGAAAATTTGTGCGAGATTCTAAACAAACCCAACACAAACAAAAACCACTTTTTTTGAAAACATCCCATAAAACTCTGACATATGCACAATTTTGCCGAGGGGATCAATGAAGCATGTCTGAAAACAAGCAGGGACTGTGCCTAAAACAGATAATTAAACCCGTTCACTTTTGATGGATTTTAAATAATCATGGTTATTTAAAACGTAACAAAATGGGTTTAAATGGATGCAGTTTTAGCACTGGGTCACTAACATTGGGGTTTTAAAGAGGAGAATAGTGAATTACACAGTGTTATCCCTAACAGCATGCCGTGTCGTATGCACTCTTTCACCTTCAGATTTCTCAAGCCCAGTCATTATGTGGTTTTTGTGTTACCATATTCTTTATTATTGTTTGTTACTTTTGTTAATTAATGTCTATGGACGATGTTGCACAAGGGCAAAAGCCAAAGTACAGTCATGTGTACAAATATTGTAGTTTTTTTGTAGAATCAGAAGTAATTATTTTTACCTGTCAATCATTTGTAAAGTCTGTCTTCCACAGAGATATTATCTTTTCATCCCATGTGTGGGAAGTAAACAGGAAGTCAGCTGGTTTGGCTTAGCGAAGCCTCACTTGTGTCTATATGCTTTCATGTGACATTGGTAAGCATGGTCTCTGAGCCCACAGCAACATCGTGGAGATCTTTTCTGTTTTTGTTTGCTTGGGAAAACTTTCTTAGGATAACGGGGACATAATTTTTAAGCCTAGTATCCGGTTTGTCTGTGCACATACATAATTCATGCAGATTAGTACTGTACACACACCTGCAGAGGAGACTCATTGTGGCGTGGCAGTAATACGTCAGACAACATAACTGAGCTCCTTCCAGGTCCTTTACTATAGCTGATATCGGCTCATTTTTAAACTAATATACATCAATTGCTAGTTATATATGCATTTGGCTGCAGTTGATTCTACATGATGAGTTTAGCTTACTGACACATGAATGGACTAACATGAACTAGGAGAATATCAGAGTTGGACACAAAATGAGGACTTGAAAAGTAAATATATTCACTAAAAGCTTGTGTTCATGGTCTGCAACCTCTTTCGTACCTTAAACACTTCATTTGTACTGGTGAACATACGTTAGATGATGAATTGCTTTAATGTTATATTGTGTCGCCTGAGTAACATTAACAGTTACTCTCCTCCGATTGTTGACTAAATTCAACAAGGCAGAGTGAAGAACGATGCTGGAAAACGTAGTGCAGTGTCACTTAATGCCAGCGTGACTGATCTGTTTGCTTATGCTCCCTGAGTGCTTCAGTTTTTGAACCAAACTTCCACTTCATTCAGTGGATGATTCATTAAATTGTTCGCAAACCAGAGACTTCTGCTTAATTCATTGTGAGATTTGATTCAGTAAAAAACATAAACACTTGTTGGTCACGACCCGAACCGATCCTTAAATGAAAGTCACATCACAAATTTAAACCAATAACTGTGTTCTTTACTCAGCCTCGGTTCTTTTAGATACGATAACTGGGGAAAAATGTTTTGGTGGGTGTGGTTCTTTTTCAGCTGCCTTTTAGGTACAGCGATTTGTCCCTTCTCCACCCCTTTCTGTCTGACATGTGTAGACAAGTATGACACTAGAGAGTGGAGCTCTGTCTTTGGCTTATCCTCATTTATAGTAATATGGGCGCACCATGTTTGTACAAGGACATTCTTTGGTGATTAGATCTGCTAATACCAGAACCAGAACCTCAGCATTGATCACATTCTTCACCCCTGTGGACATTATGTAGACATGTGTATAAAAGCTTCAGTATATATGTAGATACCAGTCATAAGACTGTGTTTAGCTCGCTAGTAAATGTGTTCTCCTCTGACGCTTGAAGGTGCGAGAGTCTGAGTGTGAAGTACAGACGACTTACGAACATCCTGTTGAAGAAAAAAGTAGCTCTGTTATTTTTGGTTATGTGAGTTAAAGCGTTATAGCCGCAGAAAGTGACACGAAAAGTCCAAAAGAACTTTGACACAGTCATGTGATAGAGCTGCAGTCTTGTTTATACTGGCCAGCTACTTTGGATAGTCAGATAAAGCCATAATGCTGCTGACACAGTTGTAGTAAGAACTGGGCAGTCTCATACTCGCATGTAGGAGATTAATATTTGCATGTAGGAAAAGCGGTATATGTAAGTAAAAGTCAAAATCACTTTCTATAAGGAAGCCTGTGCTCTATATTCAGTCGTGAGGCCTGGCTAAAGACGGAGGCATGGGCTTGTTTGTATTTTATGCTCTTCCAGTCTTTCTGGAGCTGAGAGTTCCAAGTGTTTACATGCTCCACACTGCCTCACTGGTGCAAAACAAAGCCGGCCCTCCGAGAGAAAACCTGATCTCCCCGAGGGTCTCTCCAATCAGACCAAGAGTTAAAAGGGAGTTTTTGCATCTCATTTTCTGATTGTGCTGAAGAATCGCTTGGCTCCTTTACACGGGCACAGGAAGTCGACTTAGCCTGCGAGAGCTAGAGTCCATTTCTGTCCTGCTGAACTGGTGGTGTGGGTTTTTATTGTGTAGGCAAGATGCAATGTTCCAAAGTTCCAGTCATTTTAAAACAGAGAGGTATTGTGAAAGGAAGAATGAGAGTGGGTTTGTCAGATACGTTTGCTGTTTTTTTTGCCTGTATAATTTACCAATGCTTTTTTCGTTTACGTTGCTGTTCCAAAAATCAACATAAATACACACGAACAATAAGTAAAGTAGTGAGATAGCATAGCTACAGTACGGCTGTGGGAAAATTGATGTGTTGGTGTCCTGACCAATCCAAGGGGCCCTAGGCCCAATCTGATCATCGTTTATGTAAATGTAGGCGTTTACTGGAGTCAGAGGGCAAGATGTGGTGTGAATAAACGACTAGCGCAGCGTCCAGAGCAGAGGAAGTGGAAGTGTTTTAGTAAATGTTACTGCGCAGTCTGTTCCAATAGCAACAACCCAGCGGTGTCACTGTAGCTAAAGGCAGCTTGTATGTGGGAAAGGACCTATGTTCATAAGGACTTATTTTGAATCTCAGAACACAGCTGACTTTTAGAGGGAGCAAGGCCGGTGTAATAATTCTAACGAACTACCCATTTGGTGGCACAGATTGGGCAACATCTCTCTGCTCGGTGTCCCTGTGTACAGGCCGGGCAGGAACAGTCTGTTTTATGCAGCTCTGTTTGTTGTGATTTAATTACACATGGACTTTAAGTCTTATAGCCATAAAAGCATCTGGTCACGGTTACGGTTCAAATGGTGTAACGACACTGTAGGAGGGGAAGCCCTCGTGAACGATGAAGATGAAGTCCAGTGTGGTGTTGGCAGGTTCTTTAAACAGAGCATCATCCACTAATGTTACTGATGAGCAGCATTGGCTCATGGTTTTAGTGACACTACCCTCTCATGATTTGTGACTTGGGTGACTTAAGTTTCCTTATTAAAAACGTGGGTCATCCAGCATCTCCTGGCTTTGACCTCCACATCACGCTGTCTTCTCTCTCTCTCTTCGCCGACTGGCGCTCAGCCAAAGCATGTTCGCCTGCTGAGAGGGAAGCCGGCATGCTGCTCGGTGGCACCGGAGGTGAAACGGGCCCCTCTGAGGAGCACGTGTGGGCAGCTCTCCATAATCTGGCCTTCCCATGTGTAAGGAATGTATTTCTGCACCTCTTTTACCTCTGTCTGCACGGTGGAAACCCTTCCCATGCTCCAAACAGATGTATTTCAATGCATTTGGATGATATGACTAGGACTAGGTTCTGTGGAACCCCCTTGTCCCCGCGTTGTGTCGCTCAGGCATGACGGAAGCCTATCACTAGCTGCCTGCAGTGTTTCTGTGTAACCGGAGCAGTTTTGTTCCAGTGGCCAACACTTAGCAGCCCAGATCGGCTTATTGATGAAACATTAATGAATTTGCCATCTGCGAGACATCGAAACCTCCGCCTCTGCTCGTGGCTGTCTGCAATTTGAAAGCGCTGCGTTGCGTGACATGTTTGCCTGCTGGCAGGCCTGTCAAGCTGGAGATGCCGTGGGTTAGTTTGGAGCTTTTGTGCAAAGGGGTCACATTACAAACACAATTTTCTTTATTAAAGAGCTTGTCAAGGTCCAAAATTTCACACCATTGTAAAATTGGTCAGGTGGATCTGAATGCTGTTAGAATTTAATACTTAAAAACACATTTTACGATACAAGCACTTGACACACACCTTTGTACCACGCTGGAAGAAATGGGAGCAGTCAGTGAGTGGTGCTCAGTGTAATGTGACTATAACCTATTTTTCCTTCATCTTTTCCAACCTAACAGATGGCTCCTGTTCACATGGGCGCATTTCAGGACCACACCCAGTCCTCTCTCTCTCTCTCCCTCTGGGTTTGTTTCACCTTAACTGTGGCTGACTGGTCATTTGTCATGTTTTCCATGTTAATTCTTTAAAACAATCTTCCCTTCCACTTTTGTCTTTGCACAGTTAGTGTGTGACATTTTTTTAACCTTCCCTTTCCTTCTCATTTTTGCTGTAAAACAAGACTATGCTTGATGTGTTATGCAGCACAAGATGCTGCAGTGCTTCTTTTTTGGCATCATACGTAGTCAGTTATGCCTTAGAGCATTGATCACAGCTTTCTTTTATAATGCACAGAGCAGGGACGTTACCAGGTTCAAGGTAAATCTCCTAATGGATAGTATTGTCGTTTCAAAATCGTTAAAGTTGTGGTCCATTACTGTGATCTGCTAATGGAAACTTGATTGAAGATGAAGGTGAACGTCTCTACCTGTCAGCTCTGTGCGACGTGGGGCGAGCGGGTCACAATATCATGGTTTGTTATTTTGTTCGTTTAATTTGCTCACGGCTTGTCTGCACTACAGTCTAAAGCTTTGAGTGTTACCCACTGTTGTTTCTGCCGCTGTGTTGTGTAACAGGCAAACAGAATGTGTGAACATGATAACATGTAATGAAGTATAGCCTGTCAAACAACATGTTGTAAAACCCGTTGTCAAATTGGTTGTAAAAGAGGATAAACATCTCACTGCTGTATTTATGTTTTGTCACCAGTAAATCATTATTTCCTGGTACTTAAGACTCATTTGCACTTTTCTAACAGATGTTTATAAAAGGGAGGCAATGGCAACAATAATAATGGTAACACACCCACTGTTGCTGTGTTTTAGTGCATTTTGACCATCTGTTCTTTTAATAAAAGTGAATTTAATTGAGTAGTAGGCCAAGTAAACTCCAAACTAAGAGTAGACATGATTGATTTCCTCATTTTATGAATTTAATAGTCTATTTTCAAGTAGTCTGGCTTTGTGTCAGAAGAAAGCTGGGTTCCTCATCCTGTAATAGCTTTAACTGTAACAACATGAAAAAGCAGGCAATCTGCAAATCATGACACAAAATATGAAAGGATGACAGAGTGCGCTCCTCTGGCAGCCTGGGCTCTCTAGAAACCTGTTCCATGAGATTACATAACATTACTAGCGCCTAGGCAGGTAGAATAATCAGATAAGCCATGCCAAGGGTCCATGTGCTTCCTAGGCAAGCACAAGACTGTGATGTAATTGGATCTAAAGAGGTGGAGCGTAAGCTGTGATTTCTGTGGCTGCTCTGTTCACGTGGTGCAGAGGGAGCAGTAGTACGCTGTTTGCTGTGAAATGAAACCTACTGGTTCCGTTCACAGTAGTGGCAGCATGCTATGCATCAACAAATCCATAAAAGTGCCATTCTGCTCGATTTATGATTTAGATTTATTTTAGTAGAAGCTTGAAGATATTGGATTTTGGATCCAAAAGTCTAATCGAACCTACAAAGTCTGTCTGTTCCATTAGTGTTAAATTGCCTTGAACAGAAGTCCAGCTCTGGAGAGCTGCGTTCTGTTGACCACAAAATCAACCCGTGCCGTCTTAGCGGTACTGACTGTTTCTTTTCCTCGGGCTTCTGCGATGGAGGCCGAAGTTTGCATTGTGCACACGGAAAAGAGAGTAGTCTGGAGTAGAAGGGCTGTGAGGAAACAGAAACTTTGCTTTGACTGGTCAACATTTGGTGCCATAACAACAAACACACGGCCAATTTATTATGACGTGATTTATTGATCGTAGCAAAATAAGTTAATGAAGTGAATTGTGTTGTCTGGTTTACTTCTATTCATATGTGATCAGCTTTGTTGCAGTAGCCTCTAATGTCCCTTTAAAAAGAACACAGTTGAATTAATGATTGTGTAAAAAGGCAACAGATCTCCTAAATGCAAGGGCAAGCATGATCAGTGTCCAGCCTTTGAACGATTCCATTTACTGACTGACTTATGATAATTAATCAACTATTATTGGAGCCTTCAGCCTGAAACTAAGCAGTCACTTTTCCAGACTGTGTTATTGGTTTCATTTGAGTTTAAATGGCTGTTTGTGCTCTTGCGTGTGTGTCTGGGCCGGTATGTTTGTGTCCTTATTTGTCCGCCCACAGTGTAAATTGGTATGTAGACAAAACTGGTCAGTGGAAAGGTCGGAGCATGTGGGCAGAGTGACCTGTTCCAAGGACAAATGTGGTCCCTTTGCCCCGCATGCCCTGTTTTTGCTGACGCTATGCGGTCTTCACCCGGTTCCTGTTTTGTTTTTATTCGGCTCTATGTAGTTAACCAAAAACAAAATTTGTGTGGAATCTCTGCTAGCTCTAGACGATACAGTAAACCTGAGTGCCATCTAGTAGCTGTAACAGATCCAAACATTAACTTGAAGTCTATATACGAGTCTCATCTGAACTTTTGAAGCTCATTTTCTGTGCATTGTGACCACACTTCTTACAGTATAATTGACTTTCGAGTGTGATTTGTTACACTGTGTTACACTATACTATCAAAACAAAGACCTAATTAAATGAGAAATATCCCCAGACTAATTCAGTTGTATAAAATGTGACATTTAATTTACATTTAAAAGCGCAGTTGCTCTGTGACTGTTCTTACAGTATATATTTTCTTTCTTCATTTCCATTCACTTCCTCTCTTTTCACAATGCACTGTTGTGTGTATGTGTGCAGGTTACACGAGGAGATCACTGACTTCTATAATTACATCTCGCCACGTCCAGAGGAGGCAAAGATGAGGCTGGAGGTGGTGGACAGAATCAAGGGAGTCATCTATGACCTATGGCCCAGTGCTGAGGTAAACTGTCAAAGTTTGGTTCGTAGCTGAAGCAGAACTGATTTACAGAAACTGTGACGAGCGCTTGTCATGAACGGGGAATGTTATTTTAGAGGAACGTGGCCAGAGATTATTAGACGTTGACAGATTGTCAGGAGGCTCAAAATGGACATTGTTGTGCACTGACTGACAACAGCCAGGCTACCTTGGACACAATGGTCTCAGTAATTTGCAACACTCATTTACAACTGTTAGTATTAGAGTGAGGCCGCATGAGAACGACTATAAGCTTTGGTCTTTAATGAAGAATCCTTTTGTTTTCTTTTATCTCCCCGCTGCACAGTGCTCTCCTTTGGGTCATGTTAATCAGCACCACCTCAGGCATTTTTGTATTCACTGTCTTTGATCCTGCTGATAGAACAGTGTGCCTGCATGAAGCTTTGAGGGTCCTAACTTATGGAGCACAAAAGTGGCCCAGTGTTGGCTACTCGCCCCCCCATAATCTTTGGAGTGATAAAAGGTTTGAGTCGAGAGTGCCAGGATGAGATAAAGCAAAGCTCACCTTCACGACTACTTGTAGTTCTCTCATGGGAGTCTTGCTATTCATTCACAAAAATGGCTCTGCAATCGGCTTAGCCCTGAACATGTGACTGGGCTGTAAACCAGATTTTGTACTACTGGATAATGTGGGTTGTGGGCAGGAGGTTTGAAGGAGCAAAGCTATGATCAGGGCTTAAGCCTATTTTTGCTGGAGTTTCTGCGCCCGCGACAATGTCAAAAGGCACAAGGTTAAAGCTATTTTAGCCCCTTCAGTATCTTGCAAGGTTCAGAGATCAGCTTCTAAAAGGACTGTTTGATATGTAAACACTCCACATTAATAACAACATACTTGAGTACCACCTTTTTAAATTAGGCCATGCTTAAATTTGTCTCTCACTTGAAATGCAGATGAGTGATAGTGGCCACACCTTGTCATTAAATCGGCATGCTAATCTGTAGGCTAATGTGCGACTTGTAGAACAGGTTCTCGTTGCTATGAAGCAGAGCGTGGGAATATTGCAAGATGTGAAAGGTGTTTGTGTAACTGTGTGCCTCTCCTCCACAGGTTCAGGTGTTTGGGAGCTTCAGCACAGATCTCTACCTACCAACCAGGTAGGCCAGTTGGTTTCCTGAAGCATGCTTATTTATTTATTTATTTGTATTTTTTTATCAATAAATTATCTTTATTATTCTAACACCTTGCCAAAAATACATGGCCCCAATATGAATAAGCTGCCATGGCTATCCAGCTTTGTTTTGACCAAATCACAGCTCAAGTGGACATTGCTGATCCTTGATCTTTTTTTTAAAGCCTGATTCTCAGAAAGACACACAACAAAACAAACCCACACACAGACCTGTCACCTGGATTAGTGGACTCTTGGTGCTATATTAGGCACTTTAATGGGACTAAGCACTTTAAGACTTAGTTTGTGCATACATATGTGTCACCCAGTGATGGTTTTGTGTTTTTGTTTTTTGTTTTAGAAACATATTTAAAGTGTCTTTATTTTACCTACAGGTCATTCAGGCGTTGTACATATACTGCTGCCGTAGCATGTGCCTTGTATTTGAATTGGCTACTTATCTCTATGTAGTAAACACAAGGCACATGCTGCTTAGTTGCTCTTTGCTTTGCCACAAGAGGGAAGCAAAGACATGTTCGTCATATTAGAAATTTTGAAAGTTATGGGAGAAAATGCTCTGACTTCCCATTAAATGTTGCACGTTCCTTTTGTGTTTGAATCTGTTAGTGTAGACCTAAGGTGTACCTCTTTCTCTTGACCAGTGACATTGACTTGGTGGTCTTTGGAAAATGGGAGACCCTCCCTCTATGGACGCTGGAGGAGGCTCTCCGTAAGAGAAACGTTGCGGATGAAAACTCAATCAAGGTTCTGGACAAAGCGACGGTAAGACAGTAACTCAAAGTACAAGTCTGGATGCAGGTTTATTTATATCTTTCAGGACTACATTTCAGGAGCCTCTGACCGTGTGTTGTGTTGACAGGTTCCCATCATCAAACTGACTGACTCCTTCACAGAAGTTAAAGTTGACATCAGCTTCAATGTGAAGAGTGGTGTTAAAGCTGCTCGGCTCATCAAGGATTTCAAAGAAGTACGTACTGCAAAAATAATGCGTACTTTGAAAATGTATCAATTAGTTGTTCTTTGTGTTTCATTACTTTTTCGTTAATCGAATATACACATTGAGCTTTATTGCGACTGGACTGACTTTATCTTGACTGTCTCTTTGTCCTTTAGAAATATCCTGTGCTGCCTTATCTGGTCCTGGTGCTGAAGCAGTTCCTGCTGCAGAGAGACCTCAATGAGGTGTTTACTGGTGGAATTGGTTCCTACAGTTTGTTTCTCATGGCTGTCAGCTTCCTGCAGGTCAGATACTCTTAATGATGAATAGGAGTTATATTATTTATTATGTTAGGAGTTTAAAATAATGGTTGGTGGACTCATTATGTTGGCATGATAATCAAACTTCTGGGATTGTATAATGTTTAATTCCTGGTCTATGATAATTCTGACATCTAGTCGTTACTATGTTTCCTTTCAGCTTCACTATAGGGAGGATGTGAGCAGTCCCAACATCAACTTTGGTGTTCTTCTCATTGAATTCTTTGAACTCTACGGACGCCACTTCAACTACCTGAAGACTGGTATCAGGATAAAAGACGGCGGTTGCTACGTTGCCAAAGACGAGCTTCAGAAGAACATGATGGACGGTTACAGGCCCTCTATGCTCTACATTGAAGACCCACTACAGCCAGGTAACTTGTCCTCAAAAGTTCAAATGGTTAAGTTCTTTTTCCAGGACACTACATGGCAGATATTGGCCACATTTTTAGCTACTTACGCGTTTATCCTTTTTTTGTACAGACAACGATGTTGGGCGGAGCTCGTATGGTGCCATGCAGGTGAAGCAGGCATTCGACTACGCCTATGTGGTTCTCAGCCACGCTGTGTCACCCATCGCCAAGTACTACCCCAATAATGAGAGTGAGAGGTAAGGTGATGTTGGTCACATATTGCAGAGGGGAGCCAGATACCGTCCTGGTATCGTCTTTGGTTTTCAAAGAAATTAAAACAACTTGTGTTTCCTATGACAGCATACTCGGCAGAATAATCCGAGTGACTCAGGAAGTGGATGAATACAGGCAGTGGATCCAAAAGAACTGGGGGAGCCCATCTCAGAATGATCTGCCACTAAACAGTATGTTCAAACACTTTGATGTCATTATTTCGAATATTCTCACAAATATCTAGTTGAAACCTTCTCATACTGTACATGTCCAGTTAAAATTAGAAGCTAGTAAAAATGCAAATCTATAGGTTAAGATGATGCTTGCTTCTTGTATTCAGGTATTTGATGATGTTGATCTTGAGACTGTACACGTATAACGGATGTAAAAAGCTCACCGGACCTTTGTGTCTGTATCTGTTCCTGTAGGAAACAATGTTGCACTGTTTGAGACCCAGAAGCTTGATGAGTGCAACAATAATGTTCCAGATGATGATGATGACGATGATGATGATGATGATGATGAGGTGGTCGTAGTCCTACCACCGGCTCCCCACAGCAAGACCTCCTCCAACTCCTCCTCTCCATCCCCTTCGCTGTGCTCCTCTCCCTCCTCGTCTCCGCTGTCGCCTTCCTCCACGTCCTCCAGCTCCAGCGACGCAGTCAGTCCTGCAGCCATACACACAGGCTTAACAGATTGTACCATTGCATTTGCCCGTTTCGCTTTAAGCTTAATGAGGAAAACTTCCCGTGGCTGTTTTGTTTCCCCGTCCAGGACTCTGATGGCACACCGTGTAAGACAGCAAAGCAACAGTCTGGCCCGGGGACCAGCGACCACAGAGAAAAGTTGACCGGTGTGACTAATCACCGAAAACAGACCCATAGTACCAGCACTCCATCTAGCAGAAACACAGGAGGAAAGGTACCTGAAGCTTTACCTTATTCACATACCATATTAGACATTGTAGGGTTTAAAAATTCTAATTGAAACACTAATTGTGTTTGTGTGTTTCTGTTCAGGCCAGAATGCCTCGTAACCACACTAAGAGTGGCCACCAGGGGCAGCAGAGCTCCTCCTCCAACACCAAAAGTCATCCAAACAACAAGCCCTCCCACCAGGGCAACAGCAAGAGGAGGAAAAACGTGCGTGACTCCACACAAGAGGACCTCTGCAGATAGGGGTGACCTCGCCTGCCCCCTTCCCCCATCCTTGTCTACAACTGACTGACTGTCAAGTCCCACTTCTGCTGCCTGTGTCGGAAGGTTGTTAGAAATATCAAAACATCTACATCTTCTGTCATTGCGGAAAGCTTTTCAGGATGAAGAGCTACAATTTCTATCAGAAAAAAATGAACAAAAAAAGTCAACAATTGTTATAGGAAATGGGGTTTAATTTTTTTTCTTTTTTTGGACCTGAACTGCTTCTGAACAACTTCTTTTATAGTGCAGTGTTGCTTCCCAGCGCCATCATCTACACGACATGTCTCCTGCCATTCAGGAGTACACAGGCCAGATGTCTGGGAGATACCCTGGAGCAATAGCCGGAAGCTGCTGGCTGGAAAATAGAATCAAAAATTTTATCGAAAACACAAAACAAAACAAAAAAAAGCAAATGGCTCAAAATGTACAAAAACAAAAATGTTGAACAGATGTACAATGATTTTTCTTTTTGATGTTAACTTACAAATGCAATCAGTAAGAGTGGGACATAACTTATGCATGAGGTTTGTCTTTTTGATTTTCGTGTTGGTTTAATCTGTTTTATGTCTGGACAGGTTATACAAAGATTTGTACAAAAAACGCTTTAGAAAAAGTTAAAAATACGAGGACGAAGAAATTGTTTCATATGACCTTTTTATGAGATCAAAGTCATGTAAACGTTCACTCGTGCCCCCAGCTATAAGGCCAGAGCATAGTGCTGGTCTGGGTCCCATTGCCAACATAAATCATCAGCATCTACTTTTCCTCCTGATTGCTCTCTGTGAGTGTGCCACAGTGTTAATATTTAGCGCCTTGAGTGAGCCAATGCTCGCAGATGACCGGGTGGAGTTTTGCTCTCCCAACTGAATAGCACAGCCACAACAGTCTAAAGCCTTTGAGAATACAGGTTTAAATTAATAATTTTATTGATAAATCCTACACTTGAAAAATGTACAACTGTTCCTTTGGCAAATTGCATACTACAAAATCATTTGTATGTGTTAAATGTATTTATTTTTTTATTAATTATATGGACATAAGGATACATGTATAATTAACAGAGCCCATATATTGAGTCTTATATCTGACACGGGGCAATATGTGGGGAAGCTGGGTGGGGCAGGCATTACAGGTACGGTAAAATATCACCATTACTATTTAATTGGATTGTTTTCTTTTCAGTGACAGTTGTGTGACCAAGTTACTTTGCTTGAGACCATTTTATAAGTATACGGTATTAATCTTGTTTTAATATGTGGCTGGTCTACCTAGTTTAAAAAGGGAGCGGATAATTATTTTTTCCATTTTATAAACTATCATAGCAAAAAAAAAAACGTCAATACCCCTCTGTCACTGCAGTACCACAACTAACCTGTAGATGGAGCCGTTGCTCTAAGTCTCAGTCTGCACAGCTTGGCCTTGTATACTGCATTTGGACGGTTTATCCTTCTGTCTTTTCTGTGATTTGATATGGACATCTGCACGTGGAAAACCTGTTCAGACGACTACTTGCTGCAGGAAGTAACACAAGGAAGCACAGTGCAATATGCTGATTATCTTTTTCAACTGTATTTGGAGCCCAACTGTAAAGTAAAACCAGTAGCCAGCAATAACGAGCACCTTCATTTATACGTCACGCCTGTACGGCGATTACTGCGGCTGCAGGGAGTCCTGACACACACCTGGTCCACGCACCATGCACTTGGTGCTCGGAAAGTACGGTTCCGTTGCCCTCCAGCCTACGGTTGTGTTTGAAATGCAGTATATAAGCGCTGGTCACGTGTTAGACCGACGAGGAGGAAAGGTGACCCAAGTCAGCCGTGCCATCAGCCATTTCAGCCACTGACCATCTTCCCTCACTGCAGGAGGCTTTAAGTGCAACTGTACTCATGTGAAGCGTTGTTTTCTGCAGCTGGAGGCCACAAAACCATACAATAAAAAAAAAAACACGTGCTGGAACACGTCTGTGTTTTGTTTGTTGCGTGCCGGATTTTCCCCGCGCGATCGCCTGCGAAGTCCAGGTAATTTGATAAAGACGCTCGTCGCTTCCGTAACGCGGAGAGTGGCTGATGTGCGCGTGGGCGTGTACGACGGAGATGGAGGAGGGGCGTCGTCGGTCGGAGCAGCGCGCGCACAGACGGTTGGCGAAGAGAGCACGGGGAGCACGGCACGCGCTCCCAGCTCGCGCCTACGGGTTATTTATGTAGATTTATCTGCAAGACCCCACTAAAAGCTGCCAGGTAAGACGCGAATTCACCACTTAGAGCGAAAACAGCTGCTTGTTGACGAGCCCTTTAGCTTCAATCCGCTCTATTATTAGAAAGATAATTGAAGTGAGTTTAATTTCCAGCAAACGCTTCTCTTCCGTCGTTATTTTACATTGCAGAGACGTTTTATAGGAGTTTGAATGAAAATGGCCCGTTTACTTTGTTGTCACCCGGAGTCTTGACGTGAGTTGGGTTCGGAGCGTTCCGGGTTTGAACTTGACTTAGTTGGAGTCTGCGTTCTCTGCTCGGACAGAAGTGCCAATAAGTTCCATCTTCCACTTGATCCGTTCGTACTCACACCCTGAATGTAAAGAGTTGGAGAAATCACCGTCAGCCAACGGCAGGAGCAGTCAGCGAGCATCCTCCACATTCAGCAGAAATCCGTACATGTTATTATTGTGATTTTAATCACATAAATCCTTAAAGTCCGTTTGCCAGTACACTGTCTACCGTTTGTATTTATTTTATTTTTTTACTTTCATTCCTAATTGCGCGGGAAATATATGCCAGCGTGTCTTTCAGTCATTACTGCACATTTTAATTCCAGCCGTGTATTTATTTATTTATTGGATTATTATTTCTGTCTCGACACAGACGTGCCCGCCGGAGTGAAACGAAACGTGTCCAAGCCCGAACCAGTGTTTTGTGTTGTCTTGCCTGTGACTTTGTGTTCTGTCAACTAAGCCTGACCCCCTCGATGTTTAGGGCAGGAAAGGTTTGTTTCTTCACAGCAATGCGAACGTGCTGTCTACGCGTTGGAGCGCTATCTAGTCACATCTCTTCCTAGAACATGACGCTCACAGCACCTCCGCTGCCTTTGCCTCTATCCTCCTAATTGCAAAACCATTTCACCCTTTCTAAGTATCGCAACTTGGAACAATGGCGTTTCGAAAAACCGTTACCTTTCAGGCCGCAGATCTCTTAATTTTTGCATCACATGCTATTGCTAACGTAACCTATACACAACTAACTTAAGCCTATATTTATAAATAATCTAAATAATCATGATTGCTTAATCATGGAGATTATACTGTAGATCAGGTGCTGTCAGTCACTTTCAAAGAGATTAGGGTAATTGAATGACCATTTAATCCATTTAGAAGAAAACAGTTCTTATTTGCAAATAGTTTTGCTTTTATTGTTTTGGGGAGGTTTCAGAAATCTGCTATTCACGTTGCAAATCCAACAAAACATTGTGGAGTCTGAAATTCATTAATTGTGTTTACAGCAGACAGTCTAGTTTGGATAACCCACTACTCTTAAATGGTTTTGAACTGGTTGAAGTGTGTGTAGTTTATGATTGGACACCACAGTCACCACACAGAGCCGGAGTTTTATGACTAGCTCACATTTTCAGGGCTAATTTTGGTGTTTGCTTGTGCAGTTGACAGTTGTCAACTTAACTGGCAGCTGAGGTCAGTGTCAGCCTCGCATTGTTAACCCTTGTGTGTGTTTTGTTTTACATTTTGCACACATGTATTTCAGTCCAGCTAATATTATCACGGTGAATGCAGAGAGATGACTGAATCGACACCAGGCTGAACAGCTAGGATGTACATGGCCGTGTGTACATGTAGACAAATAGATGCTGTTATGTATCCTAAAATAGTCTGTCAGCTCATTTTATTTTGCCCACATCAGCCATTGAAGCAACACAGTTTCCTAGCTGTCATATTTTCCTAAAGTAGAGTGTGAAGATGAACCATTTCTGACATTAGTGTGTGAGGCCACATCATTAATCCTTCGCCGTAGTAAGTGGAAGTATAAGGGGTTAACAGAACATGGTTTCCTGTGGTTCAGTTTCATTGTCAAGCCAGTATAAAATACACAAATGTCTGCTGTGAAACCTGCTTCACTTCGCAGGGTTTCACGTCTAATTTTTTTGTGAGGTGACGCTGGCTTGCAGGAATATGGCAGGCGTGGTTTATTAGCTGAGCTGGAACTGCTGGTCAGGGTTCAGCGAATCCCATTCACTTCTGCCCTGCGTTGGCCCTTTTAATAGAAAAGCTGTCACAGTCTGAGTCGGTGACATGTAGACTGGCATTTGCTTGCGGTGCGTAATTGCCCATTGTGAGGCTGTGGTGGATCTCATTCTGGTATGACGGGAAGCTTGTTGTGATCGTGCCTGTTTTTTTTTTGTGTCTTCTTTTTTGATTGCTTCTCCAGCTTGCTGGCGAGAAGACTACGTGTTAGACCTGCGCCGCTTAGGGTGACGCCACAGCCAACTACTTTCATTGTTGTTCTGTGACAAGTCCCTTCAATAACCCGCCGTGGAGCTGTTTTGTGCCTCTGCTTCCTCTCTCATGCAGCCTCTGCTGACCACGTAACTGGCTCCGTCAGAACTGAGCATGAGAATCTTTTAATTTTCCGATCTGCAGATAGCGAGTGAGATGGTGAGTGATTGCTTGTGTTCTGTGCTATACTGATTCATCTGATTATTACTTAGTCAGTGAAAATGGCCGATGCACGTGCATCCGTGGTTCTGCACGCGCGCTCTGTCTCGCCCTGCGCTTGAAAATGATCGTGACCTTGACAGGAAGTCTGGGGGGACCTCCACAGGAAACATGAACGCTGCCTATTGCAGGTTTTCTTTAGAAGTAGGGCTGACACCATCTGTTAGGCCCGCGTGACAAGCGCTCCCAGCATCCTACTTGACCTTTAACCTGGCTGCCTCTTCACAAAGTTATTCTACATAGATGTATTTAAACAGCAGAAGACTCCCGTTGAAGCCTTTCTCGCTGCCTGGTGTCGTCTACGCCATTGCTCATGTAACCGGTCCTTTCTGTTTTCACTGAACCCCTATACAGCCATAACACTGCCCCCCCCCACCACCACCACCCACCGAGGCTTAGAATGAAGAGGGCTTCTCTTGATGTAGAGTGTGCTCATCCCTGAATTCGCACTGGGGACAAATTGGAACCATTAACTCTGACTCTGGCGCTTCCACGTTTTTGCTCTCGTCCTAAACGTGTGTGTCAGCCTAAATGTTCCACCCAAGAGCTTAGCATTCAGCGCTGATTCTTCCCCGGCGCAGACTTTGCCCTGCATGTTTAAAATGATTTCACATTCATTGTATTTGCAGACCTGTCACAAAGATGTAAATACAGGTGTGAAAACAGAACACAGGTCATCATATCATCAGCCTGTGATTCAGACCACTTACTGCTGTGCACACTAGAACCGCCGACACTGTGGATTGTTTTCACTGCACCTAAGCCCGTTTGATCTATTTTAAGTGAAGACTTTAAATAGACCGTGTCAATACCTGTTGGTCTAGTATGTGAGCAGTATTAGGTGAGGTGACCTTTTATTTGAAGGATGCCTCTGTCCACGGTCCCTACCAGGATTTCTCCCTTCGTATTGTGCTGGAAAACTATAGGAAGCTTCCCCACTGTGGAAAAACAAATGAACAGGATGCCACTGGGACCAGGTTCTGGAAACCCAAAGGCCGCCGCCACTGACGTCAACAAACCTGTGGGAGACTCGGCACGACTGTCCGTCCGCCTGCCTCTAATTGTTTTTCTAGCTTTAACCTCTGGAGAGTTTGGAAGACGAGACCCGACCAATTTACATCTCCGCAAATTCATGTGGCATTAGCATTAAATGAGAGTCTGAAACTCAAAGCGTCACACATTTTGATGATGTTCTAAAGAAGCTTATATTGTTCTTGTCCCGTGAGTATCTGGGAGGTGTGACTGCGATGAACGGCATATGGAGGTGGCAGGTTTGCTCCAGCTGATCCGCCGAGCTTTGAGCACAGGTCGGTCTAAATGGTGCTGATGTAACGTGCAGTTATTTATGTGTTGCTAACGTGCGCTCCCACATTGAGCCACACACACCAATGCTACGTTTCTATGGTGACATTTTAAAATTTTCCTGCCTTCCCGCACTCACATGAAGCCTCCTCGTACACATTTTTTGTGGACGCATTCTTGATATATTCAAGTACTATTCACTGGTGCCGTTCGTCTCCAGTCACTGTCATCACATGTTTTTCCCAAGGACACGTGCTTCTAGATTTGCTACTCATGCTATAAAGATGGCCGCACTGCATTGCATGGCACGTGTATATATTGTTGGTAACTAATGTATTGTATTTCTCTCTTGTGCTCTGTTGACTACATCTACCCTGTAATTTACAGGCTGCTAATGTATCCTGCTCAGAAAAGGTTTTGAGGGGCCATAAAAAGGCCGAGTCCTCTTTCACTTCTGCTGTTTGGAGAGGATCAGTGCCAACGAGATGCGCTGCTTTGGAGTGCTATTAGAAAAATACCTCTTCACCTTATTGTGTGTTAAATTGTTCCATTCCCCGGGAACCCTCTTCACCCGCAGCCCCTTTGGAAAACGCTAATTACACTGTGCATTTAGCATTTCAGTGGCGGAATGTGTTTGAGTGACGGCACACTCAAACTGAACGATGCACGTGCAACCAGAAAAATGGGATATAATCAATCATGCAGTGCAGATTTGGTGAAACGACCTTCAGCGTCCAACTTTTACACTGGATGCTGCGTTGACTGTTGGAGCCCTGTGGCCAGTGTGAGCTGATGCATGCCTCCCGCGGATGCTTGTTGGAGTGTGCATAGTCAAGATGTGTGGGTGTGTTGCTTGCTTGCTGCACCCCCACCCCCATTCCAATTTCAGTGTGTTTTTGCGCTTGCTGTGGTTCAAGGACATTATGTAATGCTTATGAGATCACCCCATGCGGAGAAGTGCCATTGAGATGTGGAGTTTGGAGAACTCACTTATGAGGCTGAAAAAACACCTCACCTGTGGAAGACATTAGTAACTAAGGACACGGTGGATATTCAGCTCTTGGGGGATAAAATTGGTCAAATAATCGGTGCACTACACTGGGCGAGTGCTGTTAGACGCGGCTTCATGTTACTGCATGTGCATTTGTGCAGCCTGAAACGTGTAGCGTCTGCATGCCACAGGGAGGCTTACAGCTCTTTGGAGCTTTAACAAGCCGCTCATTGTGCTCAGCTGGTTAATGAGTTATTAGCCAGGATTGGTTCTCTGTTTGGGAAGAAGAGCTTCCATTCATTTGATAGGTAGATGAGTAGAGGCCCTGTGATACAAGTGCAGCTGGACAAAAGCCGACTGGAAGTACACAATTCGATGCAATGATGCAATTTTCTACATTTTTGTTATCGTAGGCATTAGTAAGATGACATGTAATAATCAGACATCTTTATTCATAGAACATCTAAACTTGTAAAGTGCTTCACATGAGACAAAACAGTATCGTTTTAAAATCTTAAAAAAATGGTTTTATCGTCTCAAAACGCAGGAAACTTGCAAGTGAGTCCATCATCTGTGGACCACAGGTTCATGTCGGGTCATTAACGCCATTAACAATTAACATAGGTCTGTAGCCCGTACCTGACGATGTACGAAGGCCTGAGTAACATTTCTTATTAAAAGCTTTGATTTCTTGTGATGTCAAACTGAGTCAAAAAGAGAAACTGACCTTGGCTGGTTTTCAGCAACATTGGTGGATATTCTATTCAACATAAAAGTTAAATCAATCTGAGATGTCTTTGTGTGAGGAGCTTAAAATCATAATTTAAGTGAATAAAAAAAAATCTCTTGCCAGTGCTGTGGCGCTGGTCTGGTGTCTGCTCTTCAGTGAGGACAGTTGTTGTCACCATATGGGATGAAGAGGACCAATGGAGCGACCCAAAGTTTAAGGCTCAAATGTCATAGAGTTGGCAGAGGGCCGTCTGTTAATGAACCATAGCAGCCTATCCTAGGATTTAATAATTCATGGAATGTATGTATGGAAATGTATAGTGGCTACATCCTCATCTGTCATCTGTTCTATCCTAACTGGATCGCTGTTTATCCACACACAACTCAACATCAGTAGCTGCTTTCGTTACCGCATCTATTTGTTACTAACCATGCCGCGGCGGCAGGTTCCCTTTTTCTGAAGCTGTCCTTGCAGCGTTGTTAGGGAAATGAGTCACGGTTGCCAAGGAAGTGAAATGATGTGCGGTCGAGTGCACTGCATGTCATAGGGTACGTTTGGCTTTCGCTCAAAAAAGCTGTTGGAGCAGCGAAGGCCTGCGTTCTTTAACGTTCGAGCTGTGCGACAAAAGCATTCCGAGGCTGTGGTAAAAAGGTGGAGGTGATAGAATTAAGCAGCGTTACGCAGTTTGAGAGGCCTGGTTTGAAGTGGGAGCGGCAGAACATCTGCAGATGCTGAGGCTCGCTAAACCCTCGATTATAACGATCTGTTGATGCTAATCTAGAGGTCGTGGCAACATGCGACGGGCCAAGGGAAAATCTGCATTATGGTGAATGTAATTTGCTTGTTTCCAGCTGTTCCTCATTTAGACGAGGCCCATGTGATGCAAGGAAGCGCGTGTTTCTTAAAAGCATGTTCGGTACTAGTAGGTAGTAGTTAGTGAAGACGTGGTTGAAACAAGGATGGTAATGGTTTTAGCTCATTTAGTTGGCAGCTGGCAGGAAGTGCTCTCTGAACAGAAGTTTACAGGTTGACTCTTTTTTTTTTATATACTATTATCATTTATCATATTATTTTTATGAAATACACATCCTTGCATCTTAGTACCATCCATGTCCAGAAATAAATATAAATTCCTTGATTAGACATAGTGTCAGACTGTTAAATATAAATAGAAGTTTCAAATTCAGAGATGTCCCATGGGAAATAATTGTCTGATCTCAAAATGGACTGTAATGAAGCAAAAGAAATTCCATTATTTCTTCATCTAGTCGTAGCTAGAGCCAGTTAGGAAGAAACCTAGAAGTTCCCATCAGTTATTGATAAATATTAATAATTAATTGATAGTTGTTAGGTGTGTAAGATCTTCGTTATTTGTTTTTGGCAAACATTTTATGATGTAAAGGGACAGTAGACGCACAGTAGAGTGCGTCAGTAGATCCAGGAATCCCATTTTTCAGCAGTTACATCCTTCAGTGCCATCTTTCATCAACATCGTGTTAGCGATCCCGACAGTTTGATTTGAAGCAAGAACTAAAACCTGAGCCACAGGCAGCTCACTTAGGACTTACTGAAAGAAAGAACTTGGCCACTGTAGGGTTCGGTTGTACCACAGGGTTTCTTGGCTCTAACAAAACAATGGAGTATCGCCAACGTTTGAAGAATTTGCTCAGTTATTCATACGGAATAAGAATTAAACCTAGTGTTTGTTGCACCTGGTTAGTTTAGTCTCTTCTGCACTCAGCCGGGCAGTGAGTCATATTTTGGAGGGGCTGCAGTGAAACGCCGGTCGCCTAAAGCCGGTTCTTGAAGGAATCCTGCAAAGCAGACAGATGCTCGGTGGGAGTAACCCTGTCTTCATCTAACTCCGCCAAAAACTCTTTTTCCGCTCGGCCACAAAACCCCAGGAAGGGTGCTGCTGCCTGCAGACATTCCTGACTTTGTGGCCGTCGAGCAGTGATGCTTTCATGCACATTCCTTGGCTTTGCAGTGGCAAAACATAGGGGGTGGCTTTTACGAAACCAGTAACTTCAGCCGTGATTCGGCCACAAAGCCTCCATTGAGTAGTGGGCCAAGAGAAAGACCACCACCAGGTGAAAGGTTGAGTGAGACACAAGTCAGGCGTCCACTGCACGAAGGCCGGGGGAACCGGTAGTGGACAGCTGAGAACACGGATGCTGCTGGTTCAATGCTCAGGCTTCTTCCACCTCAGTCTCCCTTGGCTCTCAGGAGGCATTTGAGGTAATGAGATCCCTCTGTGCTCGTTCTGCGTCACTCCCACTGTCTGACCTCTAGGCTCCTGCACAGCTGTAATTGAAGGCTTACCAGAATGCGCCATGCCATGCAGCGCTCGCACCACATACAGTACAGTTATTACAGTATATTTATTTTTCCTGGGTAGGTAGTCAATGGGTAACCAACAATTGTCTTAAATTAAACTATTGGCAGTTTATTGTATGTATTTACTCCTGTAGGAAAATGTGTTTTCATTGCAAGCATCAGTAAATCTATGAAATGTGTGACCTGTCTTGAAACATTTTCATGGAGGGGAGAGTCACCTCATGGCGTCTCACCCCTCGTAGTAACACTGAGTGACTGAGTGAGTCAGTGAGTGAGTCAGTGAGTGAGTGAGTCAGTGAGTCAGACAGACAGACAGACAGACAGACAGACAGACAGACAGACAGACAGACAGACACTTTAGCCCACGTAGACAAGCTGACTCCTCCCTGCCTGCATATTGTCATTTTACGTGCACATAAGAACCAGATGCTAAAGCAAATTCAATAGGCCACATGTACAAGAACTAGCTGTAAAGGTCTGAAGGCAAAGCGGTGTAAAAATCAATTCACAACCATTAGACCCGCATATTTGGGTTCCACTTATTTACAACTCTTTAACATGAACTAAAATGACATAAATTCATTCACGTAGGGCTGCTTACATTTACACTAGTTCTTACTGTTACCCCAAGATCCGTACCTCCTCTGCACACACACGTTGGCTAACAACAGGCTTGTGCATCCCTTCTGGCTCCCCACCCACATGCATAAACAGTTGCTCCACAGCAATACACCAGTTGTCAGGATGCTCTTCATCTAGGATGCTATCGTGAAACCATGCATATGCATTGCAAAATATACAAAGATGCGATTTCAACGTTTGTTTTACTAAAGCTAAAATCTGCTACAAGTATAAAAATGAAAAGAATAAAACAAAAAACCCAGCAAACCTGAGAAATTAGCAAGTTTAGACAGGCCTGAGGTGACCACACATTTATAGTTATGAGCCTGTGAAACGCTGCATGATAACGCTGACCAGCTCAGTGGAACGCTAGCTGTACGATTGGCTGACTGGTGTGTGACTGAGGCTTTGGCAACCAGTGCTATTTGGCTAAATGGATTTGTCGTTGGTAGGGTGTTTTTGCCTTTTTTTGTTCACCCCCGTCTGTGTCCTTCATGCTTTGGGCCAATGTGTGGCAGCTGTTCCAGGCTGTGATGCTGGCCTACTGTGAACATAAAATAAAGTGTGTGTGCGTGTGTGCGTGTGTGCGTGTGTGCGCGTGTGCGTGTGTGTGTGTGTGTGTGTGTCCTAGCGTCTTTTGGTCACCATTTTTTTCGGTTTATACACTAAGCGTCTGACTCATCGTACATTTTAATGGTCAGTCAGCGTTCTTTTATCAGTGTAACTAAGGGAAGAATTTTTTTGGGGAAAGCCATTCTTCAATACTTTTGACCTTGCCCTGCTGTTGTCCAGCTTCATGCTCTGTGATGTTCTTTAGAGACATTATTACACCGCTTTCAGTCAGCCTTCTCTGCTCTCCAGTTCCTTCACATTGACCCCTATTTTCCATACCTAGAAAGTATTTTTTGTCTGCATAGCTACAGCTTGTCTCACTAATTAGAATGTTCATAATGCCCATAGTCTTGATTGAGACTTCTGCATCTTCCAATGAAGCACTACATAATAAATTTCTCGTCTTGCAGTCAGGCTTTTGCAGCAGTTGGAATGCTCCTATCGTTGGAATGCTCTTTGGATGGACACTTACAGTAGACAAGAATTAAATATCTCAGATGAAGTCATAACCCGCCCCATGGACTCGCGTACTGTAAGCGATTTCAATCCTCTCAAGCTAACAGCTCAAGTCTAATGTTGTACTAATGCATCAGTGTATTTGAACATTGCTAACCTGCTTGAATACTCCATTCATTTAGGACTCATTAATGTATTAATGGGCTCAAACAACTGTCAAACAAAAAATCTAAATAACAGAAGAAAATTGAAAGATGGTCGGGTTGTTCTCACCGTTAACGTCAGAACCAAACCAGCTTTTAATTTTGAACACACACTCTCAATATAGACCATTACGCACTAATTGAAATAAGCTCAATTAAAGCTGGACAATGTCCAAACAATTGCCAAAACAAAAGCAAACTTAATTTTCAAAACATAATCTTTCTCATGCTGTTCCTTTAAATGCCTTCCATTTAGTCTTTCACAGTCCCTTTATGGTTTTACATACAGTTAAATGTAGTAACTACAGGACTACAGGCACAAGGCTGCTGACGGCACAGCAAATCTTAGGAATAATCTGTGAAATGAACGTAGCTCTCGCCTTGGTCCTGGTGGCATTTTTAATTTGGCTTCCTAAAACTGCAGCCGTTCTGTGTGAACGTTGCATTTGATTAAGTTGGGCACAGTTAAATTATGCACGCTCATACACACCATCTAGGATCCAAGAGCAGATTGGTTCCTTCCCATTTTTTTTTTCTTCTGAGATTGTGTAATAGCCATTATGTAATTCCATTGTCATGGTGGTTTGCAAATAAATGCAGTCGCAGGCCCATTAACCTTAATTTGTTTTTAATGTGGTACGACACCCCACCCTGTTGTACAAACAATATGATACTATTAAGAACCTAAAAATATATTTTCATGCTCCATGTCATGTATTCAGTGTTAAATCTACTGCAGTTTCTGTTTGTATAAAGAACATACAGCGTATCGTTTAGTGCCTGTGCCTCAAGGTAGAAGTCAGACGTCAGAGTTGGCAGATGAGGGAGTGATGTTTTATGGCAGAAGCAGATGATTATGTTTGCAGGTCCAACTATTGCGGCCCTGCATTGATTTTCCTACAGCTGAAGCTGTTGCAGTGTCGCCCAATCCCATTGTCTGCACTTCCCAAAGATAACAGAATGTGTTTAATTAGACTGGCCGATATGGAGCATGTTTTCCTCGACTGCTTGGCAACTGAAGGTGGCCGGTGCTTCACTCCTGCTCCTCCTGTATCAAAGAGAGGCTCTTGCATAACAGCAGTGTGGGGCTGTGCATATACGCTGAAGGGACGTGGGGCAGTGAACCCCAACCTGCGCAGCAGTAGGAGGCTGAGGCCTCACTAATGACAGGAGATATTAAAAAAATGCACCAGATGGCCCTGTCATCAGGCAGGGCTTTATGATAGCTTGGGAAATTACCATAATCAGGCTGATCTGAGGCAGTCAGACTCCCCATGACATCCATGGAAGGTTTTGTTTAGCTGTGTCAACAGCGCTCCGCTGTGCTGCTGCCGAAGCTGAGGTTTCGCCCGGACTGTCGGCGCTGGAAGCAAACGGGCTGGCGCGCGGAGGGATAATTATGGTTTTCTTATTGGTGCTGGTGGCAGCAGCGGTGGAAGGGGCCCTACCGCTATACAGTTACAAGATGAAGCGGGTCTCATTATGTAACCTGAAAAGGGGATGTGGCCGACGGCACCAGCTGGAAACAATGGCCTCTCTCACTGGGGCACATTTTTTCACCACGTTTTCTTCTCAAGTTTGTTTTCTGTGTATCTTTTGGGGAAAAAAAATAGATGACAAAGAAACTAAGCTTTGCACAAACTCGCGTCTTCTTTGTGCATGATTGCACTTGTTAAGCAAATGCGTTACGTATTCTAAATATAAACAAACTGAATGCATAAAAACACTTACACTGTATGTTGCAAATTGCATTTCATTCATTCATCTACATACATAAACAAGTGATAGAGAGTGAAAGATCAGTAATAAGACCTTCATAATTGTAGTCCTTGTCCATTCATTCCTGCATGATTGGTGACACGATGGTTGCCGTGGAAACGTCAAGTGTTTTTCTGTACCATAGCTGACCCTGCAGTAATGCTACAGGCTGCAGTCTTTAACCGAAGAACTTGTTTTGGTTCACTTGGTTCATTTTATTTCCTTGATGAGCACTGCCTGGTAGGTCGCAAAACATTTAATAATTTAATAATTTAAGCCCTTACTAATATTAATAGTGGTAATAACTTGAGAGTTCTGCCAGGAGAGTTATTTTTCTGCACATACCAGATCTTTTTTTCTTTGACTCTTTTCATTATGCACTGAGAGTCCTCTAAATGCCATCGGAACAGGGGTTAACGTGTGCCTTTTACTCTCCGACTCGTTAAGTGCTGCAGAGCTGGTTGTTATTTGGACGGTCCTCTCCTCGGTGCCTAGAACGTCTGAGGCTTTGTTAAGCTGGACAGACTCTTGGTGGATTCGGCGCCCTTGAACAGTGCATGCCTGCGTTGTCACATGTCGTGTTGGGGAAGCATGTTGTTGGAGCAGTCGTCTATAAACTCCAGGGTCCAACTCCCCGTTTCTACTCCCAGTATTTAAAGTTTTCCTACATACGTGATTAAGAAAAGTCACTATTTATTGATGAATTACTCGATTTGTACTGTACTAATGCTACATGCACCCAACCATAAAAAAGTAAAGGTGAAAATAATAATTTTTTTTATAAATGAATTAAAAAAAAAATTCTAGAGACTGCTGAACATTTTCTCTTTTGTGAGTTTGCAGGTGTTTTCAAACACAAACAGCACATAAGAAGGAAATGGTTCAGACTAATTCAATCAATGCTGTTTCACTATTGGATTTCGTTGACATGATCCAAATTTTTTTGTATCATTAAATCAATAAGCCCGTATTTGCACTGCTGCTTGTTGATGGCTTAAGTTTGTGGAAGTAAATGTGAAACACTTGACGGCCGGCTTCCGAGCATGTGCTGCTCTTGCTCGCGCTTCCTGTATTTATTATAAGCAACGGCATTTGAAGCTTGAATCAGCAGCAGAGCGTCACGCTGATAATACTGTTAGGTTTCAACAGCTCCTACTGGTGAACGCGGCTAATTCAATACCAGTAGGCAGCACTGGCAGGAGAGCAGGGGGGACTGGAAAGAACAGGAGGACTAATCTAATCGTCCTGGTGCATTGCTGTACATACATCAGTCACCTGTTTATGGGGAGGCTCTGTGTATAGCCGAGCTACTGCATGATTATATACTGTACATACTCTAGCCTCCGCTCACTGCTTTGGATGATTCATTCTTTTCCCTTATTGCATCATGCTGCTAAGTCAAGTATTAATATTTACTTTAACGTTTAATTATATAGCAGGACACTTGACATTTGAGTAATTTCCTCTTGTTGAACATGAAATGTACAACTCTTTAAATTCTTGTCTAGAACATTGCAGAACACACAGTTTACACGCATCACGTCCAGTGTACTTTGCTCTTTTTCGTATTGATAGTTGACCCCTGATTATTGATTGCATCTTTTATATGGATTTTAAAAAGCGATTAAATCGACTGAATAAAAGTGGGCGTGCGAGGAGAGTGTGGAGGGAAGGCACCTGTGGGTGAGCGAGCACAAATGAAGAACTGAAAATGAGTATTTGCTTGCTGACGCCATGAAGGCAGCGCTGAATAACTAAGGGGTCCATTGCCGTGTGCTTCACCCTGAATGTTTGGTTGAGGCCTGGTTGTTTTGGTCCAGTTGACCTTTACCCAGGTTGCCTTTAATCCTGGATCTGTGTGCAGCATGAGCTCGGAGATGGGCCTGCTCCTTTTTATTTCCAGAGGTCAGTCTTCGTCCTTTTTCTTTTTTTTTGTCCGGACCTTATTGAAAACCGAGACAAAGGCGGCCGTAAAAGCAGAGTGATTTGCTTTGGAATGAGACCTGCCTATTTGCCCGTCACAATAAGGCTTTGAATTGGGCCCAGGTTTGGTGAGATCCAGCCAGATCGTGGGATGGGTTTATTACCAGTGCAGTGATTGCACAGCATTCCCTGATCGCTTTCACCCACAAAATATAAGTAGACCAGTGATCACGTCGTCCAATGTGCACATCTGAGTGTTTCATTCAATCGGTTCTTAATTTGTGAGAAACTACAGCCTTTCAATGTAAAAATTAGCATTTTAGCACTTTCTCTGTTCAACACTGTTACGTTACCTCTGCTTTTCTTTGCGGGGAGCCGCTCGCTCCTGCGTCTCGGCAGCAGTGACGTGAGTTGGGTTTTGTACGGCTGCCGTGACGCCAGTTTATGAGGCTGCTGCGCGATTCTCTCAATTGCTGAGCTTTTATGTTTGAAAGACCTGGCAGTCAATGGAGCACAGCCTCGGCCATTCATCCCCACTCACTGAAAGACTTGGTGCCATTGAAGCATACATCCCTGTCTCATCTCCCCAATGAGCGTCACAGCGCAACCACAGGTCTGAAGATGGTGGGGGGGGGTGTTTGCCATGGTTACTTTAGAGTCCGGGCAGCATGTGTTAAATGAGAGGTTCTGCGGCGCCGAATGGCTTCGCAGCGATTAGGCAAACCCCTTAAATGCCAAGTCACTGGGTAGTCTGACCTTGGCCATTCATTTAAAAACTACTTCTCACGAGATAAAGCTTTTTCGCTCCCCGGCTTTATTGTGTTCACGCAGCAGCCGGGAAAAAAAGGCAGAGCAGCCTGGAGGCACGTTGGGCTTGGTGCAGGGTTCTTTGCACGTAGCTTCGCAGGTCGAGTTCGGTCTTGTCACTTACTCGTTGATTGATGCCAGAGCATTTGTAATGAACAATCACACTGGAACACTGATTGCGTGGAAAAACACGGTCGCACTGCATAGAAATGAGCAGTTGGACACAGATGCCGGTGCCTTTTATTTAGTTAAAGGGAGGAATGAAAGTAAGCGACGGACCCAGATTAGCAGATAGTAGAGACTGGTGTCCTGTTGATAATCAGTAACTCCAATATTTTTTTTCGTTCTTTGTTTTTTTTATTGTAAAAATCACCATTCAGACCTCCTGGCCTGTCAAAGGGGTGTTTCCCACCATAACAGATTATTCCCATGCATTCAGTAATAAAATGTATACATGGCTGATACATTTATTTCTGCTGTGTTGTGTGTGTGTGTTGGCATTTACAGTAGCATGTATTTGACTAGTACTATCTGAGGTTTAAATGGAGAAATGGCATTTAGTGGGTACGTACAGTAGATGGTTTCCCCTGTGCAAACAACCTGCAGTCATTTACACAGAGTAGCGACTCCTCAGCGATGCAAGGGGGTGAACGTGACCCCCATCCTGTTAAAAGTGGTTGTGAGTTACCTCTGGTCCAACTGTGACACTGTGTCAGTACGTTTTGTGTGTGTGTGTGTGTGTGTGTGTGTGTGTGTGTGTGTGTGTGTGTGTGTGTGTGTGTGTGTGTGTGTGTGTGTGTGTGTGTGTGTGTGTGTGTGTGTGTGTGTGTGTGTGTGTGTGTGTGTGTGTGTGTGTGTGTGCGTACTTGCGTGTGCGTACTTGCGTGTGCGTCCTGTCCCTTTCTCCCTCTCTGCTTTCTTTTTCAGTTCAGTTGCTATGTGAAGTACACACACTGCAGTCAAGTGTAGCGATATTAGTAACCGGAGGAAATGAGGTTTTTATTGACAGCGGTGCAAAGTTCACATTGTTTCATTTCTCCTCCTCGTCTTATTGCCCCTTATTTAATCCCTTTTTCTTTACTTTACTTATGACAAAAATGAGTCCATGTGTAATCACGGGGGTTAGAGGGTAATGACAGTATGTGCTGTGAGGATTTTCCTCAATGGAATCAAACAAGTCTGCACATTATTGTACAGTTCCTAATCACCTGCAACGTGCCTGAGCACAGACCTGATTTAAGCTCCTGCATGAATCTGTTGCCTTCTCCATTAGTATGATGGTCCAGCTGTCCGTTTCCCACTAAAATCCCAGCTCCTGCTATGAATCTGATCATTGATGCTGTTGTGGAAGTAAATGTGAAAATATTGCTGTTGTTATTAACTGAAAACTGTGCAGTATCATCACCGCATAACCAGTGTTTTCGGTTAAAATGCAGAGATGATGCGTTCATGGAACCAGTTCAGCTCGTGTATGGTTTGTGTGCTTGTGTTTTTTTTATTACAGTAACCTTTGCTGTGGATCTGTACAGCATTTGTTAGCTCACCTGAGGAAGCGTATATTGGCTCGTGCCTTTGTTGCTGTGTTGTGTCGCTCATAGCAACCGCTCTCCGTTGGACATGGCGACCTGAGTGAGCCTCGGGGCACGCGGAGGAAGGATTCTCTAGATTGTGCAAGTTGTGGAGTTCTTGTATGAATAAGCACGTGCTCATAGAGTGACTCGAGTGTTTATGTCTCACTCTCATAGCATTCCCACCCATACACACAGGACCCTTTTAAAGTCAGTTAAGCCACACACTTGATGTGAGTCTGTGTAAGATACGTGTTCTTAGAATGTTTGTTTCCATATATGATAATATTTTACAGTGATACTTGCTTATTTTCTCCCCCTCTATTGTATCTTGTCCCCTTTTCTCCCACTTCAGGTCCCTCTCAGTGGAACTGCCAGGCTCACTGCTCCGTTACATCATAAATCCTGGTGAGATCACTGATGACCTTTTGTAACTGCCGTCGCCGGCTCCTGCTTTTTCCTTCTCCTCTTTTACATCCCTCCTCCCTTTTCCTAAAACTCCCATCCTCCTCTGTGTCTCCCAGAGTCGGGCTTATTACTCAGACCCACCGAGGGGAACAGCACAGTAGCTGGCACGGGATGAAGCGGCTCCGGCTGCCAACACCAGACAGGAGATAAAAGACATAAAAGGACTCGCAAAGGGGAGAGAGGGAGAGCGACGGAGGGAGGACGTCGGGTCGAGGGACCCTTCGAGGTCGACTTTCAGGATGTCAAGGCGAAGGCGAAGCACAAGTTTTACTTGAGAGCGTCATGAGCTAGTGAGGGGCTCCTCGGACCGTTATCCAAACATCTGTCCCACGCGAAGGCAGCGCAGCCTCCTGCACGCCGGGCCCGCTCTGAACGCCTGCTATGCTCCTGTAAGAAGCGCCAGCCATGCCGGCCAAGGGGAAGTACCTGCTGAACGAGCAGGAGCTGAAAAATGAGGCGCTGTATCGCAAGTTCTCCAGCCAGTACCAGCCGCTGGTGCTGCTGCTGGGCCTCTCCATGTTCTTCTGCGTCATCCTCCTCGTCCTCTTCCTGGCCTTCCGACTGGTGAGTCTTCATATCAAATGCTGTTTAATAAAGACTGATTTGATATTTTTTTAGCCTACATGTAAAAATATAGTGGTGTGCGAGTTTCTAGACTATTTTTTTTTTCTTGCTTTGACACACTACTCGTATTATTATCCATCTGCAGTAGGAAGCGTTGTCTGGTCCCCAGCGTGGCAGCTTTAGCTCCATCTCATCAGTGAGAATAAGTCATGATGCTGTGAAGGGTTCCACGTTAACAGCTGCAGTGGATGTTTGTTAAAGCAACTCGGTGTAACTTTGAAACCCTAGATTTTCCTATGAAAATGTAAAAATCGTAAACCATCTCCTCTTCCCGGAATGCTACTCCATGATGCTCTTAACTCCTCTTCACTAACAGTGTAGCTACTGTGAAGTGTGAATGAGTGATTGTGTAACAGAATGCGAAAGAGGCCATTACTGAAGCGGGCGCAGGAGCGGGTCATATGTTCCTATGCGTGGACAGGTTGTCCTGTGCACGTGGAGGTCCCTACACACCCTAAGGCCGCGTTCAATAATCACCTACACACGGTGGGAACACCAACCCGGCGTGCTCGCATCCACTGCGTGTGCGGCGTTGGAAAAGTGAACAGTAGGAAATCGTTCAAGAAAGAACAAAGGCATAAAAGCAGTGGGTGGAACAATGCGGCTGTCGACGCACACAAAGCGCGGCTGCGACTGTGGCAGCGGGATGAAAGAGGGCGGGTGCTCACGTGACCTGTGCTGATGGCGGCATGTTGCTTCTGGCACCGCGGCGGCGGCGGTGGAGCAGTCGCGGGTTCGGCCCTCGCGTGTTAACTGACGGCCGTGCCGCCGGGGGCCGCGTGCGCTTCCACCGCAGGAGGAGGCGTTGGACCCTTCCTCCCATTGTGTTGCTGCTCATTCTCCGGCACACTCCCTGTCTTTTTGCTAATTGCGTATCCCCATCTTTGTCTCACCGATCTTATCTCGCGCCACGCACTCTTTTGCCCTCGAGTCTCGGACTCGGCCACAGCGCCTCTCTGCTGTCGCTCGCCGCGTCCGTCCCTATTTTGCGCTCTCTTCTGGGCTGTCGCCCATGCGCACACGGTTGCCAGGGGAGAACATGAGCTGGAGCTTGTGTAATGCGGCTGCTGGAGGCACAGCGGAGGCAGGACGCCCGTATGGGAGAGGCTGCCGGTGTCAGAGAGTCGCTCTACATTTACGCGACGCCTCCTCTGTCTGTTGGACGGAGAGCGGCGCTGGGAGCAAACGCGGCTGAGCAAATGGTCCAAGTGCCACTTGGACCGCCTTTCCCGTGCGCCGTGTGGATGAAGGGATGGTTGTAACCGTCCTGCTGCTGCATTAGTCCTCCTGAAACTAAATATGATGCAATACACCTTTTGCAGATAATGGTTCCATATCAAGACATTGTCTCATGTCAGAAAAGGGAACAATTAAAAGAAACCCCCGGGTTTCATGTAGGTTGTATGTGGTCATGTGGTTTTAGCCCTCATTTATATAATATAATAATTCTTTTAGTAGCTTCAGAAAAGTTTAGTGCTGCATGGGGAGGAGAAAGAGGTTTGGTTGGGATCTGGCTTTTTCCAGTGCTGCCATGGTAACCAGAAGCCTCAGCATACAATGCAGCGATGGCCTTCTCTGAGTGGAGCTCCACTAACACTGACTTTGTGCCTGAGCCTGCGTTTTAACCCCTCGTTCTCTCCCGTGTGCTGCATACACACTCTCTGTCTCTCTCTCTCTCTCTCTCTCTCTCTCTCTCTCTCCGCCCACCGTCCAAACGCCCCTTGTTTCTGGCACATTTCTCATTGGAACTCGTCATTGTACAGTATCTCCATCGAGGAGATGGCAGCCTGGAGCAGGAGTGACGCAGCAACAGATGTGTGTGTGTGTGTGTGGGGTGGAGGAATACAGAAATCAAGATAAGCCCCAGGCTAAATACCAGTGGCCTTCAGAGCATCTTGTACAGAGCGTGAGCCTCATCTTTAACGACAGAGCTCAAAATCGACAGACGTGAACAATAAAGCGCAGACTGACTGCCGGTTTAAGGCTGTAGCTCATTGAAGCTCGCGTCCTGTAAACCTTAGAGTGGGGACGACTCAACTTGTAACATACCGGTGTCAAGCATAATATTGTGACTGCTTAATGGTCATGTGGGTCAGACTTTAATGATTTGCATATATACTGCAGTACCTCATACACTCTAAACATGTTTTAATGGCCGCATGACTAAAACCCATTTTCTTTCCCCTGTCCCTTACTGTTGGAGCAGAGCGCGAAGGAGCACTGTGCCTTTGTGAGTGTGGTAAGCGGCAGCCTGTGTGTCTTTCTGGCCTTGTTTGTGCTGGTGTATACAGAAATACTCCCACAGCGATGGAGACGCCTGCTGGGCCTGGTTGTCTGGGTCACACACCTCATCATGGGCTTTACATTCATCTTCTCCAGCCCAGGCATCATCTTGCCTTGGGACCAGGTAACGTCAGTCCTTTTCCAAGGTTTTTATGAACTTGATCTTTCCAGTGCTACTAAATTTTGACAAATACACTGTAAAAGGTTTAAATAAGCTCCGGTAGCTGTCACTTTGTTTTAAAGCACTGGTTGGTTGAAATGTTCAATATGTTTATTTCCTCAAATATGTGGAAGGTCTGACCACACTGGGATGCTAGTCTCACACTAGTCCTTCCTACTAGTGACTGAATGAAGCATTTAAAGGGACTTGTCCATCTTTGTGTGCTCAGGTGCCTTTCTTCCTCTTCATCATCTTCACCGTGTACACCATGCTGCCGATCCAGCTGCGGTACGCCGTGGTGCTGAGTGCCATCTCCTCCCTGTCTCACATCATGGCACTCACGGTGCGCCTCACGGTCTACAGCGAACGCAGTCCTCACCTTGCTAACCAGGTACAACCTCTTGGATTTAATCTTCAAGAAATAACCAATAACTAACTATTAATTAGATGTTAACTAATAATATGTTTGTCTCACTTTATAGACTATAATATATATTGTACTGTAAATCCGTTTCAGCTCTATTGTCTTCTTCTGTGTCTGTTTCTGTAGCTAGTGTCCAACGCCGTAGTGTTTCTGTGTGGCATTGGGGTTGGAGCCTTCCATAACGTCTTGATGGAGAAAACCCTGAGGCAGACCTTCCAAGACACCCTCAGTTCCCTGAGCATGATGGTGAAGCTAGAGATCGAGAAGAGGCAGCAGGTGGGACGCACGCCTCGGCTTTAAAGCAGCGCTTCGTGTTGTGTCTGTGTTCAGTAGGTGGATACATTCAAAGTGTATCTGTGTGGCTTTAAGATCGAATGAAGCTCCCCCCCCACACACACACACACACACATATATTCTAGAATATTGAAGAAAGATGCAAAAACAATGCAGCATTTCTTCATTAAAAAAATAAGTATGGCTCTAATGAAAAACACTTTTCATACAGTTTTATGTAGTTTAATCCTCACAGTTGTGTTCCCTCACGGAGCTTCGCCTTTGGCTGGCCTCACGTCGACTCCCGTGGATGTTTTCATTGCGACTAACAAATCCGCCTCAAATTAAAATTTCCTGCCTTTTGGACGAGCTGCATCTGCTCTAACTTACTTGAGCTGCAGACGTCCTGTGCAACACGCTCCTGTTGTCACTGTTCTGAACACAAAGCGCTGACGGGGGAAGCTGCCGCGTTGCGTCGCGGGAGGAATGTCGTGCGCAGAGGGAATGGTGGAATCGTTAACATTTACACCTTCTGTTGTGTTTGAACTGGGCCTGAACAAGGGAGCACAAAGGCATAATAGCACGGTGGGGGACGTTCAGGCTGCTCCAAGCGACCAGTGACAAACTGACGCTGGCTTCCCACATTGAATCAGACAGAAGGAAATGTTTAACACTTTGAAAGCAACACTTTGACTCCAATTTAATTATTTATTTTACTAATTCTGTTTCGTATCAGAACACACTGGCTTGTTTTCAAAGACAGCTCTAAATCACAGGGTTCATAAATAAAAGACTTGTGTCATTAGTCCTGGATGTTGCACAAGCCCGCATGGAGGATTCTGACATTTCCGAGGGAGATCTTGTGATCTGATGAGCTGTGATTTGTTTGCTGTAATACAAAGCGGTGTGTTAGATGGCAATTGACTCATGCCCATCTTGTTCTAAGACCTCTGACACCGTGAAGAGCGCACAAATGGAGCAGAACACGAGAGATTAGTCAGGATTTATTTCTAGTGACGGTTGCAAAGACCAGCTGTGTTTCTGTGGTTTAGGTACAGTTAAATAAATGGATTCTAAACAATTTAACTTTTCGTCCTTAGGTGGCTTACTGTAGCCGGAGCCTCCACACACACTAGTACGGTGTGAAACTATGAATTTAGCAAAGCTTGATTGAGCCAGTTTAATCCCATCATTTAACCTGACGAGCCGCTGATGGTTTGAAGAGGGAATAATCGCCTTTTTAGCAGCTGCCTCTTCACATTCCAGACCTAATCACTCTCTGACGCTTTCCCAGACTTCTGGCCATTGTGACAGATGTGTGCAGAACAAACTAAAGACTAATGTTTATTGTCTTTGTCGTGTTTACTGTCATTTGGTGAGATTAGTAACATGATGATATAATGTGTGCATTCATTTGGTGCTGGTTCGTGTTTGAGCACAGAGATTATGAGCTTGTTTTTCCAACTCATCGCTGTACAAAAGAGTGCAAAAGTCAAATATATTTAATTTCCTGATCCAGCTAAATTGCACTTACATAACTGTGCGTGCGTGTGTGTGTTTACAGGAGAACCTGCTGCAGTCGGTGCTGCCGGTCTACATCTCCATGAAGATGAAGCTGGCAATATTGGAGCGCCTGCAAGAATGTAAAGACAAAGAGGAGAGACAGCGGCTGGTGAAAGATAATAACTTCCACAGCCTTTATGTCAAGAGACACGAGAATGTCAGGTACAAACATCACATTTACATTATTTACAGCAAAATGAGTGTATGTCGATGCAAATCTAATCGGGAAAGTTCTCCAAACGTTTCCCACATCTGGATGCGGCCGGTTTGTCCCATTCTTGGCAGATCCTCACACATCCCACCATCTCCAGGCCTCTGCACAGCTCTGAGGTTTTAGTCTGGCCTTTGGTCGAGCCACTTAAAAAGTCTGAGACTTGTCCCGGAGCTACTTCAGCGTGGTCTTGGTTACGTGTTTGGGATCATGGTCACAGTAAAATGCAACCATCATGCCCGTCTGAAGCTTTTTCTTAAAGGACTTCTTGGTTTTTGGCTGCATTCACTCTCCTCCCATTACTGAGCAGACTAACTGTCCATGATATGTTGGAAAGTAAGGATGTGGAGGTCTCTAGAAGGATTCTGGGACTTCTTGGTCTAGTTTTCTTCTAGTGTGAAGTAGAAGAAGTGATATAAGCAGCTGTTTGTCCATTCAATTATGTCGGATTGATTTGTGTCGCTGTCCCAGTTGTCTGGAAAGTTGAGTTTGTGTGTGCACCTCACTCAGGAACACATACTGTAAGTGCATCATTAAAAGCAAAATAAATGCACACACAAGTCTAACGTGATATGAGGATGGAGATTATGATGAAGGCTTGTTTTCAGAGCATTGACCCAGTTATAGCTTTACCTGAACTTTGGCAGATGGCTCATATTTCCAGATAAATGTAAGCTAGATACAATCTCTGCTTTACCTGAATAGTGTTTCTTTAGAATGTTAGAATACATGACCATTCCTGCACTTTACAAACTGGCTCAGACAATCAAGTGGCACCTTTTGTTTCTCTGGGTATTTTACAGTACAATTTAGTTCTTTGCTAATCAGGAGCTTATTCTGCTGGCACCAGTACTGCGTGCTGCCATGCGGGTTTAGGGTCACTGTGAGAAGGTGTTGAATGATAGCCTGAATTACAGGGATCGGCTGGAAGCGATCCCTATCATTAGCCCAGTCAGACCAGTCATTAGCTGTGTTGTCTGCTCCACGGAGCACCTGGCTGTTTTAAATGTGGCTGTGGAGCGGGGTGGGTCACGTCCCTCTGCGGGAGGAGATGCACTACGAGTGGGATTCAGCTTTAACCAGTCGGCTCGGGCGATTAGCTCATGTAAACCTTCTCGATGTTCTGGTCAATATCTGTATGTGTTGTCTGAAACAGTTGGGGCCGTTTGGATGTCTTCTCTGGGTGCTCTGGTCTCTCAGGGGTCAGATGAAGTGTCTTTGTTGGATGACCGGCAGGCTTAAGAATGGGTAGGCTGTAATTTAGAACTGGAACACACACAATTGCAGTAAGTATGTCAGGTCTACCAGTGGGTAATGGGAAAAAACAATTTAGAGGCCGTAATGGTCATAATGGGTTATGATCAACGAAGCTGTGGGGAGAAATTCAGCCTCTTGAATGAAATGTAGGGAACGCAAATGGTGTGAGCTTTATGATGCTTGATTTCTTCCAGTATCTGTTTAAATGAAATGCAATTAATTAAATGCCCTATTGCAGAAATAATTTTTGGTTTGTGTTGCATGTATTAAAAGGCAAAACACTTACACACCTGGCGTATTGCCAATTAATAACTTTCACCTCCTTTTTTACCACCACTGTGAAAGTTAATTGTGTATATTAATGTCATAAAAGAATATAATTTTTTGTGTTATTAGCTTGAGTGCATTGTGTTTGTCTATGCAGCCTTTAATGGAAACTCCAATCAGTGTTATAAGCAATTAATTGCATATAGTGGATCCTTTTCCTACCAGTTGGATATTTTATTATCCCCTCGTGGTAAATGGAGTTTTGTTTTTAAAGACCTTTCACTCACTTTAGTTCTTCAGTGTGCGATTTCTTTACATGTTCCTGTGTCAAAACATTTAATGGCTGCAGTGTTATTACATTTGAGCTGACGCTTGTGAGTGCCTCTATTAAACTCACCCCATTTCTGTCTCTTCAGTATCTTGTATGCCGACATCGTCGGCTTCACCCGCTTGGCCAGTGACTGCTCTCCCAAGGAGCTGGTTATCATGCTCAATGAACTCTTTGGCAAGTTCGACCAAATAGCCAAGGTGAGTTTCATTCTGCTTCCATTACAGTAGAGCCTAACCTTTGAGCATAGGTGAACCTGGGGTAACGGTGCTCTCAGAGTAGCTCACATTTACATGAGAAGGCCTGATCCAGCAGTTAAGTCCGGCTGTGGTTGTTACCAGAAGCAACGAGTTATGAACATGTTTTATATTAGTAGTTTTACAAAACTGTGTTTTCTTTTCTTCTTTCACACGTCGTAGGAAAACGAGTGCATGAGGATAAAGATCCTTGGAGACTGCTACTACTGTGTGTCGGGGCTGCCTGTCTCTCTGCCCAAACACGCCAAGAACTGCGTCAAAATGGGTTTGGACATGTGCGAAGCCATCAAGTGAGTGTCTATATGCAGTTTTAAAGCCGTTAGTGGACTCTACAGCACAGTGTCCTGTTTTTGCGTTAGGGTTGAACTGACGTGTGCATCGGTTAACAGCCGTCATCAGCAGAGAGCTGTAGTTTTGCTGTTGGACTCTTCCAGGCAGGTGCGAGAGGCGACGGGCGTGGACATCAACATGAGAGTGGGCGTGCATTCAGGCAACGTGCTCTGCGGCGTCATCGGCCTTCGCAAGTGGCAGTTTGACGTGTGGTCGCATGACGTCACCCTGGCCAACCACATGGAGGCAGGAGGCCTTCCAGGGTGCGTGTTCCATAACCTGTATTTATGCATTCAAATAATATATATAAATAGTTTTATATTTTGTCTTCCCTTGGCTTTGATCATTATTTAATAATCAGTCACTAGATTGACGATCGACCTCTAGCAGCACTAACTTATATTCCTGTGTGACTTCACCAGTCTCTTTCTACAACATTACTTTGGTTTATTGAGGCCTTTGGGGTGAATTTTGTGGGACTTGTCTAATTTAGTCTATGTTGTGATTAAACAAATTCTGGACACAAATCCATTCATCCTCGTCAGCATTTTATTGTTTTCTTCTGCCTTTCGCCAGACGCGTCCACATCACAGAGGCGACTCTGAAGCACCTGAACAAGGCCTATGAAGTGGAGGAGGGCAACGGCCACACACGGGACCCCTACCTAAAAGAGCTCAATATCCGAACCTACGTGGTCATAGATCCACGGGTGAGTGTTCGACGGACAGACTTGGACTCATGTCTGGCCCAGACAATAAAGAGCTATATACAGTTATATACATCTGCTTTTAGAATTCATTGCTTGTTTGTTTCTTCGTTGTATAATGATATCAACGTAAGCGTTCCAAAATGATTCTAAATTTTTTTTAGATTTTTGGCAGAACATTTTTTTTTAACACTCTTCATCACCAGGGTTGGTAACAATGGTTTATGTTCTTCTATAGTTAGTTGCCAGAGTCTTCGCTGATTTGACGTTAATTAGCACACTCCATCTGTGTGTTGTGCAATTGCAACTACATTTAGACGCACCGTGCATCCACCACCTCTGAGCATTCCAGCAGAGACGACTGCAGTGACTGATCTTGTCTGCTTGGGTGGCAGTTGGAGATTCATTTACATGCAACGTGATTTGTTGGTGTGTGTGTGTGTGTGTGTGTGTGTCTCTCAAGACCAAGGATCCATCACTGAACAGTCGCAGCGCTCCCAAGCCTCGCATGAATGATGGTCTGAAGATGCGTGCGTCCGTGCGCATGACTCGTTACCTGGAGTCCTGGGGGGCCGTCAAGCCTTTCGCCCACCTCCAGAGCAGAGACGGGTTCACCCCAGACTCCATTGTTCACGCACACATCAAGGTGAGCACAGACTTCCAACAGCAATGCTGCTACACAAGTGTGTGTGTGTGTGTGTGTGTGTGTGTGTGTGTGTGTGTGTGTGTGTGTGTGTGTGTGTGTGTGTGTGTGTGTGTGTGTGTGTGTGTGTGTGTGTGTGTGTGTGTGTGTGTGTGTGTGTATCATGATTTCTATGTGTGAATGTCATCCCTGTCTTTTCCAGGACATCCCACTGCGAACAGCCCCAGCCAGACCCCCTGACAGGTAAAACAAATTCACATATTAACCATTCGCTCATCTGCTGTTCTTATGATCCAAAATAAATAGTAATACATTCTTCCATCTGTCCAAATGTGTCCTAACACCATCACATTCTTTGAAGGGTATTTTGTAATATAGTGTATTAAACTAATGCATAGACAAATTGTTTTTTGTTTGGTTGTTTTTATTTAAACTGGTTCACTTCCCAGATAGAGCAGTGTGAAGTGTGAGAAGCATATTGTCATTGTGGATGACTGGGCTGCGTTGGCAGTCATTCCTGCAGAGTGGAAGGAGAGCCGAGCTCCACGATGAGTCCTTCCATTAGTGTTGAATAATGCATAGAGGAATAGATTATGGTTGTAGCCTGTAATGGTTAATTGTACTAGCCCATCTGGCACCGGCAGCGAAGCATACGGACGGATGAAGTGTATCTACTGATTAGCGAGGCAGGACTCACCTACACAAACAGTGTGGGCTGAAGTAACGTGATTAGCAGAGATAAGTGTGTGCCTGAAAGCACGCGCACTCCGCCCTGGGAGGCTGGAGGCTTGTGTCATGGCAGAAACCGTCTCGTTCCTTCGCGTCCTTGCCGCTGGTGAAGCTGGCGGCAGTCAGACGAGCGCGCGGTGCTGCTACGCCTCACCCCAACCTGCAGCCTGGCTGTTTTAGGCCGAGCCGGAGCCTCTGAGTCGCCAGCAGTGCTGTGCTCTGTTGTGATGAACCTGTGTTTGTGTCTCACCGTTTTTGGACCCGGCAGCTTTGATGAGTCTCTAGAGGAGCCGTTCTCCTTGCCCACACCATCACTCAGCAGCTATAAGTGAGTGGGGCCTTCGTGGCCCGCAAGCTCCTTATTCCCCAAGGGCAGTATTTCTCAACCTTTTTGGCTTCAGTCCCCCAGAAACAAATCATGCAGATTTTACACATGTGAGAAACGATTCCTCCAATCATTTTGTAACCTCCCCCCTCAACCCCAAAGTCTTTCTGCGTGGCGTCCTGCCGTCCAGGGTGAGAACTACTGCCTTGGTGGAGAGCCCTGCTCTCCCAACACTAACCTGAGCAGCGGCGTAATACTGTGCATATGCTCCTCACTGCTTCCTCTTCGTGGCAGGGCAATGTGTGATGTGAAAGGCCACCAGGAGCCACGTAACCCGCGTTAGTGGACTGACACGCTCCTATTAACCCTGATCAATCACTGGGGCTTGTGTGTATCTGGGTCTGTGCTTCTGTGCCAGCGTTTCCTCCCTGATGGAGTCAGCGGCAGCGAGGCTGCCCAACCCTGGTTAGACCATCTAACACTCAGCGTCCTCCCTGTCAATAACTCTCTCACGGGCACAAGCGTTCCTCCTTTTCTCACTAACGCTCCCACCAGCATTAACCACGTTGCCTCGGTCCAGATCTGCCAGCAGGTTGAGCCGCCAGACTGGATCTGAGCAACCCGCATGGCATGGTCTGGTTTTTCCAGCATCTCTCCCAGTGAGCCTGAGCGTGCGATTGTGCGTCTGCTCCCTTCTAATTGTCTCTGGACTTTGTGGTGCAGGAACAAATCCCAGAAGAGCAAGTTTGATGAGGAGCTGCACAATGAGATAACCACTACCATAGATGAGCTCAGCAACAAGTAGGTCACAGCATCTAGTGCTTTAAATAAATGATATGCCTTAAAGGTGAAATATTATATATATATTAATATTATATTATGTAAATATTATTATAACCCCAAACACACACACTTCTCGCCTCTCAGGCAGTGGTCTAGGTCTGAAGAGAGCGGCAGCTTCGGTCTGAGGTTTCCAAAGAAAGATCTGGAAAAACAGGTCGGTTGGCTTCAAAGCTGCACACACATCACTGAACGTATTTCAGTTTCATCCTTGTCTTGCGTTCAATCGAAGCAGCGTTGACTAAAGAGGTTAATTTGTTGTTTCGTGTTTCCTTCTTTCAGTATCAAGCCCTGGATTTACCATTGTTCAAATACTATGTGGTCTGTGCCACCTTCATCTTCATTTGCATCTTTGTGGTCCAGATGTTGGTCACCAAAAAGTGAGCATGACCGAATGTTTGTCCGTCACTTAGCAACGTATCACAATGATGCTGTGAAACCGATGCCGCCCTTGAGCTCTGAGATGCAGCAGACCTCATTTGTTACACATCACACTGCGTAGATTTTTGTAGAGAGCGAGAGAGAGATGAGCAAGCGATGACGCTGGTATTCCTCTCTAACAGTCACCAGATGTTGGCCATGTCTTTTGGGGTCTTGGTGTGTGTGCTGCTGCTGACCCTGGCCATCTGTTTCGCCGGTCACCTGCAGGTCAGTCTCACTACTTCTGTTCTATTCAGACTTTTAGCTGATTCAGTGCAGCGCTCAAACAGTTTTCCACATCTCCATGGTGAACTTTCTCACGCCGTACACGGGTTATCATCTGTCCAGCAACACATGTTAAAGTTATTTAACGCGGTTCTGGCCCTGACCAGCATTTCATGGAAATGACTCACAGTTTTTATGCATTTAATTCCCCCATGCTTAAAAGGGGAAAAGTTCATGTCACATATTTCATAAATTATAGGTCAAATATGAAACAAACAATAAACAGACTAATGACTGGAAATGATGATGATTTTTGAACGCTGGAGCATAGGTTGACGATGTGATTCAGTCCAGAGCCCCTAACAGCTGCTAAGCGTGTGATAAGATTGTTGAGGCCATGAAGACAACATCACGTCATTCAGATCCCAGTATCTCACCAGTTACTATAGATATGATTTGAGTAAGTACATATTGTGTTCAACTGTGCTCATATTTCACCCACGGTGAGAATGAGCTTCAGTGTGTCGCAGCCACTGGCCTGGTGGACACTTGACATTCATTCATCCAGGCGGCGTTTTCTCCTCGGACACCGATTCGGTCTCTAGAAATAACCAGCGCTGAGTCATTCACACGCGTGACGTCTGGAGCTACGCGTTAAAAGCCCCGCGCTCCTCATACCTTTCCTTCGCAGCGCCTGTTCCCGGCGTCGCTGTCGCGGTGCCAGTGGCTGCCAGCGGTTTCGGAGGCGGTGGTGAAGCGGCCGTGTGTGCGCCTGCCTCTGGCCACCGTCACCACGGCGGTCGTCATCGTCCTGGCCGTGTTCAACCTGGTGAGTGGGCGCCCACGGGTCCCGCGCCAACGGGAGGCCCTCGCGCGCGGGGCTATTTGTAGCCGGCTGCACTTCAGAGCTGCCGCGCCACACTCCCAGACACTGTCCGGTCCTAACAGCTGTTTCCTCCTGCAGTGCTTCGTCCACACCACCGTCCCCGACAGTGTCCCATGTCCCACAAATGAGTCTGACACGCAGCAGCTAGCGGAAAACCTGGCCTACCTGCCAGTGAGTAATGAACTATTAGGCAACAGGAAAATGGAAATATAGTTATAACATGCACTGCTGGCATCTGTTCAATGGAATAAAAACTTTCTGTATCCTTCTTTAATCTCTATCTCACACATTATCTTCCGTGTCTGCCCCTCAGTACTCTGTGTACTGCTGCATCCTGTCACTCATTGCCTGTGGAGTGTTCCTGCGGGCGAGGTTCGAGCTCAAGGTGATCTTCCTCATCCTGGCCTTCACGGTTTATTACATCCTCATCCTCAGCACCAAGAGCAACCTGTTCGAGGCCTATGGGAACGTCCTCTATGCTCAGACCAATGGCAGCTGTAACTGCAGCAGGTGGGGGGTGTTCAATGATGCTGTTGAATTCAAAGCAGCGGGAAGGTATTACAGTAATAAGTGTAAAACTACAACATCAAAGGCATAAATGTGCTTTTCTGTTTTTTACAGCGTGGAGCATGATGACATTCTGGAATGTATAGGGCTGGTGAAACACCCGCAGGCCATGAGCTGCATATACATCATCCTGTTCCTGGTTACTATGCTAATCATCGCACAACAGGTGATTGAATTATTTCCTCCTATCCTTATGCCACACACTCTCCAAATTAGGATGTGCATGTGATTTCACACATTCTCATATTCACACAAACGAACACATGTTGGTCTGTCATGCAGTTGCTTATGAAGTATTATATATTTCTGTGTCTCTGTAACCAGTCATAAAACATGAAGCAAACTCAGGAATGATCCAGTGGAATTTGTCCTGACTTTGGTGTCTCTCTGTGTCACAGAACGAGTCCTGCTTCCGCCAGGACTTCCTCCTAAAGCACAAGAATCGCACCGAGCAGGACGAGATCGAGACCAGGGAGAACCTGAACCGCCTGCTGCTGGAGAACGTGCTGCCGGCCCACGTGGCCTCACTGTTTATTGGGGAGAACAAAAAGAACGAGGTGAGACGTCGCCCCAGTCGATTTATGATAAGATGGAGGTTGTAGGTGCTTCACTGCTGTTGTAGAGGTTGGACTCGTACTTACCTATCTATGTTTTTTTTTTTATTATTATTGGCAGGATCTCTACTACAAGTCCTATGACTGCGTGTGTGTGATGTTTGCCTCGGTGCCAGACTTCAAGGAGTTTTACACCGAGTGTGACATCAACAAGGAGGGCCTGGAATGCCTGAGACTGCTCAACGAGATCATTGCCGACTTTGATGAGGTCAGGAAGGACCACCTTAAATTTGACTTGTGTGTGAGAGATGACAGATGCGTCTTTTAGGCCACTCAGTATTCGTATATGTGTGATAGTGATGAATCATAGTCATTCTGCCTTCCTCTAACCTGACAGCTGTTGTCCAAGCCCAAGTTCAGCAGCGTGGAGAAGATCAAGACGATTGGCAGCACTTACATGGCCGCCGCGGGGCTCAGTGGGACGCCCGGTCAGGAGAACAATCAGGTGGGGTTTCCTCAGCTTGAATCCAAGGGTCAAAGCAGTTTATTCCCACAACAAGCCATCGAAAGCACCTTTCAACCTGTGGAGCAGCCTTTAAGCTGTGCTCTGTGTTCCTCCAGGACAAAGACAGGCAGCATGCCCAGATAGGGATCATGGTGGAGTTCGCCATCGCCCTGACTGGCAAGTTGGACGGCATCAACAGACATTCCTTCAATAGCTTCAGGCTTCGTGTGGGTGAGTGTGTTCAGCTGCATGGCAGCTCCGGTAGAAACCTTTCATTGACTGAATACCGCACTGCGCTGTACTGCATCCGGCTCTGTTATCCCTGACACAATAACCCAACAATGTTTCCTTGGTTACGCCCCTCGCCATTGGCGCATACGCGGTGTTTGTGCAGTAAAAGCAGCAGCTTCCCTGATGAGGTGAACGCCGCTGCTTTTACTGCCTATTCCTCCAGCTTCAGGTTTGAGGTAAAATCCTCTCACCACGTCGCACACATCAGCCACAAAGAACAAACAAAGATTACACAGATTTGTTCCAAATAATATGTAGAGTAAATATTGTACTCAAACCACGAGATAGCGACAGAAGCTCTGAGAGCCGGAGGAGCCTTAACTCATGTTGTGGCTGCAGGCTGGACAGCTGATTTGGAGCAGACATCTTCAGATAAAGGTTCTGATTCAAATATTTACATGTTTGGGAGATAAAAATGCATTATCCATAAACACGATGATGCATAAACATACTGTGTGTATCTTTATCAGCAGCTGAATTCACTGAATGAACCAACTTACCATTATGTGGTCGATAAAAGATCTATTTCACATAATAGTGACAACATACTTTTCACATGTATGTTTCTTGTTGGTAACTGTATAAAAGCCTGTTTTTAAATTTTGTGTGCACTTTTACAATAGCAGCAAAATAATAAATGTGTGTAACAGCAACACAGAACAAGAAAGAGACATAAGGTCAAATATTTATTTGCTGATTTTAATTCTGTACTTCGTCACCACCAAAGCATTTCCTGATCTGTTTGCTGTTTTTTAAAAGCCAATGATTGCTTTGAAATAAGGAATGAAAATATTTTGGCAGCATTTTTTTTCAGTGTGTGCTATAAGACTAAGAAAATACACTTTGCTGGCTAATGTCCTTGGCAAGAAAAAAAATGAAAATCACCCTTTCTAATACTTTATGTCTGGCTCTTAGTTCTACTTAGTTCTGCACATGCATACATAACAGTTTGCTTTTGAACAGGGATCAATCATGGCCCGGTGATCGCCGGAGTGATCGGTGCCAGGAAACCTCAGTATGACATCTGGGGCAACACGGTGAACGTGGCCAGCAGGATGGAGAGCACCGGGGAGCTTGGGAAGATCCAGGTCAGTTTGAGATCTGTATCCATTAGAATAAACTCATTTATGGATTTTCTACTTCAGCAACATTTGCACCAGTGATTCATAAACGTGTGTTCCGTGCGCCTTCAGGTGACGGAGGAAACGTCCTCGGTGCTGCACATACTCGGCTACTCGTGCGAGTGTCGAGGCCTCATCAACGTCAAGGGGAAAGGGGAGCTGAAAACCTTCTTTGTGTGCACCGACATGAGCAAGCAGCAAGGCATGGGGCTGAGCTGAGGCCCGGCCAGCAGACCTGGACACAGACTCATGCACGCGAGTGAGCGGCTTGGGAGACTCCTGCACCAGACGTGACTGTAATACAAGCGTGTTCTAGTGATGTCCATGAGACTCAGCTCAGGAACAGCTGCTCGTTGGTAGGTGTCCCACCTGGGCAGGTTGCGCTGAAGTCATGGTTAGTAGGTTCAATCGCCGTCAGTTACTTTGTACCTTTCATGTCTTTTCTTTAGATGTCATTTGTGAAAGAATGTGTCTCGTACTAATGCCAAATGCAGTCGTGTACGTCTGGTCCTTTTTAAAGGCAAAAGTGGATTCGCTTTGGGTCATAATCTGAAACCCATCAGGTCTGAAGAGGGTGGACACTGCTCTGTTACTGTGTAATGAGCAAGACGTCTGTGAAGCACTTACGCAAAGATGCTCCTTCCCTGTTACTGTATCCTCAGCACCGCTTAGGTTTAAGAGCAACAACTCTTCATGTCAATATCCTTTAGGTTCTAGCTGTGCAATCTTTACAATATTTGCTGCAGTTCAGGATGAGGCAGGTGAAACCCTGTACTGTATATATTACATTTTACTCTGCTGAGATAAGAAGTAGTTTGCATATGTATATGCTGCAGTGAGGGAACTCGTTGCACATTATCCTCGGTCTGTGTGATCTGACAACCTGCCTGCTGTGAATGTCTCTGGCTCCAGCTCAGCTCACCTGAACTGACCTGGGTCGCTCTCTGTGCCTCTGAATACTTGATCTGTCTCGTGGCCTTACCTTTTGACACCATTGTCTTGTCTATATTTGTGGTTGTATAATAACAGTGTACTGGCCTTCATGTGAACAAATGTGACATTGGATTTTTGTACAGTTGCAGAATGTAATAAATGTTTTCATATGTCTGTGGTTTGTTAAGTAAAAAAACGTATAGGAGCCAAAGTTTATGTAAAAAATTAGTTTTATTGAATGCAATGCTTAGAAATGTCACACGAAAAGCACCATTTTGTACAAAACTTAAGTTATTAAACTGATTAAGTTGGTGGAATTTCATTTTACAGCGATGACTGGAATTGCATCCTGACAGCCAGCCGAGGTCTCCATGGGTTCAGCCGTGTCCTGTACTGAAAACAAAGTATGAGAGAAACGTGAGCTCTTTGACTGAGTTTCAAGGCTAGGTTAGATATTGGTCCCACATTCAAACGGGAGTGAAGCCGTGCTGTACAGCCTTGGTACCTGTAGTGAGGTCCATCAATGGCCCGGGCGGTTCTGGAGGTACAGCGATGCCCATGGCCTTCCTGATGCCATAGACGCTGCAGACGTCGCACGGAGCTACTTGACCAGTCAGGTCTGCCAGGTTACCAGTCACCTTCTCAGCTGGAAAGATAAAACAAGTTTAATATTCGTTTTATTCCCTTCTGCTTTGTTTCAGCTGTGAATTCAACCTACTGCCACACGGTTTCGACAGAAAGGCTGCTATAAAGGTTAATGGAGTGCTAGAGGTCTACAGCTGGTGGTCGTGGCCTGGGTGGAGGAACAAAGGGGCCCATGTAATGAAAGGCTCTTACCCAGCTCCAGCTCTTTGGCAGTTGGGGCCAACAAGCAGATCATGTTGGGAGGCTGCTTGGAGCTCAGACGCTCCTTCTGTGCTTCCTGCAGGTCGCACAGTAACTTTGTAGTTTGGTCCAATTTCTGCTGGAAGTGCAGGGCCTCTGTGACAGATAGGAAAGGTGGGAGAAAGACAACACACACACACACTGCATTAACGCTTCCTCTGGCGGCCTCTAGTTACACCCTGGCTTGAATAACATGTACTGAACACAATACATTCATTCTTTCTGAACCCTGACATGAAGCCCTCAGTCTCACTGTTAAATGAATGTACTGCGCTGAGAGAGCGGGGGGAATGGCCTATTATATTAAGAGGATACATAAGTGGATCCAATTTTTTTGTTTGGAATTTCTATTCAATGGGCTGGATGTTCTATAGTATATACTGTATGTTTATGTGACAAAGAGAATTTACTGTTTTAAGTTGCAGCATAGTGGCCAGTGAAAGAAGAACAGGGTAAGTCGGATTGCTGAAGTCTCAAATTTGATTCCTTTCAACATAATTTGACATAGTACATTATTTTTGCATCGCTAATTCTATCATATGCACTGTGAGGAACAACGTTTACCTCCAGAGAGCTCCTCGGCTGTGCACAGGAAGTCCAGTCTGCTGCACGACGCGTCAGGTTTAGCTACCTGCATAAGACACGGGGAAAACAAGTTGAGAGACATCCCTGGTCAGCTGCTGCTTCAAAGACCTTTGAAGCCACATAGTCCCTCTGCTTCTTTGCTCCAATAAAATCAAACTTAATGAAAAGCTGTGGCACCCAAGCAGGGGATGAGAGTAAACTGGAGCGCGGCCAAACACAGCAAACAGCCGGGACAGAGGGTTGCTGTGTTTCCTGGTGGAAGGCTCTGTGCTCGGGTTTCCTCTGCTGCTGTGAGGAGCGATTGAGCCATGCAGCTAGCGGGCACTGGAAGGGAAACACAGGCCTCTCCAGATGCTCTACCAGGGGCTCTGAGCGAGCAGCGCCGCTGTTTTCAGGGTTAATGTTCTTTCCGTGCGTGGATGGATGACAGCAGAAGGGAGGCCCCTGCTATGTTGACACAGCTGGTTGATGCAGTCACCATCTGCAAAGCCCATCTACGTATATTGACAAAATGAAATCCAGTGTCCACGCACGGGGTGTAACGTAAGAATGTGATTTTTATGACGAACAAAAGCACAGCAGTGACTGGGTTTACTTCATGTTATTGTTTTTTAGTCTGTTTACCTTCCCTGTTCGCGTTCTTTTCTTTATGTACTGTACAGCGAGACACACGATGTACAGATACTGTTCATCAAGGACAAAACGTTTTTTATCTAGTTTATCTAGCAGCTCAGGATTTGTTCACTCGCTCACCTCCATTTCATCCTTGTCCTCTTTTGTCTTTGTTGGCTCCTCCACCTGCTGGAAAGAAAAAAAAAAAACACAGCTTATTCAGTAAATTGATGCTCTCACATTTCCTCCAGGGCTTTTACACAGAGTAATAAAATGAATTTGTGTCAAATCATTTCAGAAGTCAAACTAAACTTACTGTTTCCGACTCCTTCAGAGACTTTGAGTGCTCGCCATTTGTCACGGCATCCAGGAGATTGTCCGCCAGCTTGTACACGTACTCGTCTGACTTGGCCAGGAACGCTGACAAACTGACACAAGATTTACCACAAAAGAAGCATTAGGTGCAGTAAGAACACACGTAAAGGAGAAAAATATATACAACACAAAGGAAAATGGTGACATGCTGCTAATTTAGACAACATTGTCTGTACTTCTCCCAATGAAATACCGACCCGACTGATGTCATCTGGAGATTATTTTCAGAAAACTTGTGTTTAAAATCTTTAAACAATGATGACAAATTGAATTTCATTATGTTCACAATTTATTCATTATTTGATGAGTCCTTGTGTACTACGACAAAGAGTTTGACGTCAATATGAGATCCTGACTGCACCAAACTGCTGACAACTTCCAAACTAAACTCAAGTGAAACATCTCGAAAGTAATGAGCCAAAAAGTGACCTTCTGTGTAAACACTTACCTGTCTGAGCCCTGAAGACTGGACTCCTCTCCAAAAAAAGAGTAGACGAGGTCAGAATCATCCTTGCTGATGTTGGCAAAGCTTGAGTCATAGGTGGGAGCATAGGACGTGAATGGCCCATAGTTCATGTAAGATACTGCAAGAAAAAAAAAAAACACATCAATAAAGTTTCCAAAGACAACAGATGTGATCTCTCTCTTTGGCTACAAAGTGAAGTACCTGGTGTAATCCTGTTCCTCTTGTCCTCCCTGAAGCCCTGCAGGGTATTCACACCGCTCTGAAGCCGGTTGGACATCATACCCAGTTTGACAGGACAGTAACCAACATCTGCAAGAACAAATATTTGATAAACATTTATCTACTTTCTCTTTACCTTGATTTGTGGACTTGTACAACGTTTTGTTTCCCTTCACTGCCTTTATATAGTTATTTTCTTACAAATAGTTTTTTCAGTTAACTGACATGTGACAATTAACAAAATGTATGACATTATTTTCAATGCGTATAACAGAGTCCACAGTAATAACTACAAACTTGACTTACCTCCTGCTGATAGATCTGCTGGGTTGAGGATAGCAAGAGTGGTGGAGCCATCAGACTTCCGCCTGGCAAACTCCAACTACAGACAGAAAGACAGACACATTTCTTTTTAGAGGACTGATGGTTGTAAATCAATAAACGGTGATGGAAATCACAACCATTTAACCAATGGTATCTATCACTAAAAGAGCAAAAGCTGAATGTAGAAACACAAGCATATGATTTAACAACTGGTCTACTGTAGTAACAATGAAAATAGGGACAAGATAGAATTGGCCTCATTTTAATCTGTGAACAAGTCCATTTGAAAGAAATCAATTAATAACTCTTCTTTCTCACCTCACACTCCAGCACTCTGTTGGAAAGCCTTCCGCCTGACTCCTCGATAACCTTGCGAATTTCCTCCAACTCTTTTTCTGCCTTTGCTGCTTCGTCCTTGGAGTCCTTGTCCTGTCTGCAAGTGAAACACAAATTAAAAGGCAGCAGATGAGACATTTTGACAACAAGTGAAAAGGTTATTACTTTGTAGACAGAATATAACACAGACACAGCATAACAATACAGCAATGTAAAATTCTAAATGATTGTTTTTATCTTCTCATTTAACAAAAACACCTTCAATTGAATTCCTTTTGAATTTGATAATAAAGAATGTCTAATTTGATGTCAATAGTGTACAAACACTATTAAGTCAGGAAATAAGGCTGGCTGTTTCTTCTGCTTTTCCTCTGATGGTGTAAGAATCAATTTGGCTTTAATCACCTTCAGCTGTTGTTACATCACTGGGCAACAACACTGATTTAAAAGATGAACAGCCACAAGAAGATGCAAGCTCCAGCATGCCGAGAGGCATTCCTCACATTCTAAACCTCCAGCTTCACAGTGGAAATTATTCACTTTAGTGGAAGAGGAGAGAAACTAAAGGTTGCTGAAACTGGGCACTGACACAGTGGAAAATGGTTCCCATTTATAAAACTGGGATTTTACAAGTGATGTGTAAAACGTCAACAGTACCTGGGTGTGCTGGGTGTCTGTGAGCTCTCACTGGTGTCTGTGATCATGGGTCCTTCTTTGTTCTGGTCCAAGCTGCCTCCTTGTTCCTCAAATTTCCCTAGTGGCCTGGCTGAGGGGTCGAGGCCAGACATGAACTCTATGCTCTGTTTGAGGCTATCCAGCCTCTCCTGGTGAAAGGAAAATACACCAGTTTTTATTTTTAATACTTTGAATCATGAAAGTACAAATGTAGAAAATGAAAGCACAAACACATTTATGCCATTATAAATGTTAGTAATCATTTCAAAACCTATTTAAGGCTCTCTGCTGCCCCCATCTGTTTGCATCTGTCCAAATGTAAGTTTAATGATAGTTAAAAGTTCTACCTACAAGTTTTACCTAACTTTGAAACTTGTCTGCCACCAGCTTTGTTTGAGGCCATAATCAATAATTATTACCAATTACAATGATAACAGACGTTTTGGTGCTAGTACCACAAAGTTCCAAACCTGGTTCAAAATCTTCATTCCAGAGCGCAAGAGCTTCCGAGCAGCTTTATGGTAAATCGTCTCAGGTTTGTTGTAAATCATGGCGTTTTCACACATAACCTTGAAATCCACCTGCAACAACAACACTTTAAATGTCAATCACCTGAAAAAACTAAATTGTAAACTGATGTTTACAACTACGGAAATAAGGCTCAAGGCAAATAATAGCTTGATTTAAATTTCCATACTTTGCATGCACTAGTTAAACTCATACCTTTAGCTCATCCAACGACTGGTAGTCCTTCTTCACTTTTTCCTTCATTGTACTAAAGTCCATAGGCCGTTTGATGACTGCAGAGTAACCAGGAGCAATGAGGTCTGTCACTGGAAACGAGAAGAACGCACTGGGGTCCTTCCTACAAAGAAAAGATACAATACACTTTATTCACAGCATCGTTACAAAATAATGACAGACAGGGAAGTAAAGATGGTCACTGCCAATTAAAATAATGCCACTTTTATTCGAACGTGATTGATGAATGATTCACCACCTTTGGAGCTGCCTGATGAGCTGATTCAATGCTTCTTGCAAAGGGGTCTGTTCTTTTTCTGCATTTAGATATAAAACCCACGGAAAAGTTAAAAAATAAGCAAACACACACACACAAAATCTAAATAAGTCTAAATAAACACCTTCAAGTTTATCCAGCTCTGAACGGATGGGAGTTCTGCTTTGCTCTCGATCTTCGTCTCCATCCCCATCTTGTCCTTTCTTCTTTTTTGTCATCTAACATTACGAAAACAAACATTAATTTTAACATACCTAAAGAAAACAACACAAAAGCTAATATGTAGACTATATCTATCAATACCGGGGATCAGTACCTTTTTCTTCCCTCTGTCATCCTCTGGTGAACCGAGGCTCCTATCTTTATCCTTCTTCTTTTTCTTCTTCTTGTCTTTAGGTTTGTCGTAATCCGCTGACTGCTCGTCGTAAAACGTGTCCAGGCTCGAGCTTCCCGTCGTCACTTCGTTTCCAGACACCTTTAACACCAGCTTCAGAGGCCTCTCTCCATATTCTGCAACACCACGACGCGTCATGGGGTCATCAGTGGGAAGAACCGTGACTGTCAGAAGCTAAAACAATAGCTGCTAACAGCTAGCTTACATATCATGCCTGTTTACATACTTACAGCTACATTGAGACAGTAGTCTCGAATCGATGGGTCTGTTTTAGAGTGAACCCTAACCCCAACCTCAAAGAAACGTGCAAAAATATATTGTGCGGTATTATGTTGGAAATCCGCTAAATAAACCGTTCGCTTGTAGTTTACTCGCCCTAACGCGGCTATTTCGTTTTTACGAGAAACTATTCAATCTCCCGGAACAAAAGTAATTCGGTAAAAGTCTAAAATATGTTTGGATTATGTAGATTTTTTTTAACTACCTTCATAGGTGTGCTTTTCCGATTTGTGCTTTTTGTGCTTCTTGCCCATTGTTTGTATTTTGATCTGGCACCGGCTGGTCGCACCCTGAACTCTGCAGTGGCGGAAGCGCTGCCGAGGGAACCACGCAGAGCCGCGTTGCTGCAGCGCCACCTGCCGGTTGGAGGTCGGAGCGCGATGAGACGACTTCCACTTCTCACCGGTAGGGGGCGGACTACGCCCAGAATACAATGACACCACCGGACAAATGCCGCTTGCATTTCCCACCGTCTTGTTTGTGTGCTTACGTTTTTTTATCTCTCAGTCTGTATTATTAAACATTTAATGGATTTTTCGTTATCTCTCAAGAGTTTGTCTTTGGAACTGGAAACATAATCATTTAAGTTCGAGCAGTTATTCTTTTAGAAAGTGTTTTTGAGTAAGGTACTGAGCAAGGATACTTGCTTATTGTACGAAAATGAGTTTACTTTTATTTTGTCTTAAGGTTTGTTTAATTTAAGATTAAATCAACTTTTAATTTAAGATAAAACTAGAGAAACTCATTGAAATTCTTTAGATATGCAAATTATATTGTCCTTCCTTATCTACTCTCAGTCTGTACTGCTGGAATTTAAGTAGCACATTAGACAATGGTTGTCTCTGATAAAATGTCATGTCACATATGAGACAATAGTTATTGTACTGGGCGTTGCATTACGGAGCTTTACTACCTCACATACCTGTTAAACCAGCACATATTGTTCCAGCTGATGAATGACAGATGTTTTATTCATGCAGGGAAGATTGCATCCATTCTTTGAAGCACATTCCAGGATTTATGAAGAGGGCGGCGGATGAGGGCAAACATTTTGAAGAAATAAATGCTAACTAGATCCAGAATTCAGTTGTGAAGCTTTGTTGATGAGTCTCCCATCTAATCAAACCTACTTCCAAATGATTAATATTTTCAATAAATGAAGACAACATAAAGCCCCTGTGCTACTGGCCTAATACCAAAAAGGCACCGTAACAGTGTGGTCAACCATAGCAACCAGCTCTTAGTAGATAAAAGCCAGATATATACTTCAGGAGGTGGAAGGGACCAAAAACGGAGCTAAAAGAGGGTCAATAAATAAATCAAAATGGTTACCCAGACTCATTGTTATTTTCTCTGCATACATTAAGCTTTAGTTATGCGAATTTAGCTCCTTTAGAATGAGTGGCACACTCTAACAAACCAGTCCAATTACATTGAAGCTATTTGGGTTGCGGTGGAGCAGGGTGTTTCAGCGCTCTGTATCTGGGGCCTAAGGAGATGAAGGGCAGAATGTGCCAGCCCCCGCCGGCCCACTGCAGCTCCACAGAGGCCGTGGGATCCGTCTGCTTTACTCCAGCTGCGGAATTGCACACGCTTTGGAAGTCCACAGTTTAAAAGGAGATCAGTTACACCAAACAGGGCTAACAAATGGCAGATGTTGTGAAATTCATTATCCTCTGTCACAACAGAGGGGCTAAAGGGAGCCGGGGACTGTTTCCACATGAAAGTGGCATCCCGGCAGAACCATGGGAAACCGCTTCCCATTCTGTGGACTGGGCGGAACTGGGACGTTTGGTCTCTTTACAGATGCACAACAAAAGCACAAACAAGGCTTTGGATGGTTTATCTGTCCTGCACATGGTCTGACCGGAGCACAGTTGAAGATAAAACACCACCACCGCTTCACAGTTTTGGGGTCATTTTCCATTTTTAAGATACCGGCACAATCCAGTTTGAGCTGCTTTAAAATGACACGGACTTGGAAATTAAGAGGTCGTTTGCGTCTATGCTGGAGTGACCGACTACAACACGGCCCCTCAGATCGTCCCTTTATTTAGGTTGGTTAAAAATAAACCCCATCCTAAACCAATTCAGCATCTCTTTCTAAAACAAAAAACATGTTCTGCTCATGAATATTAATTGGAAAGTAACTGGATTTTATACTTTTGCCTTTTACTCTGTTTCCTGCACTTTTCAAAACGATATTTTTTTAATTGTAGGTCAGTAACCTACGACGATCCAACATTTTTAATCAAAGTTAAAGCCCGTGACTAATGCAAATTAATAACATTTCTGCTTATGGATAGATTGAAGAAAATGGCATGGGGTTTGGTCATAGAAGAATATTCTTTTCACTCCAAGTTGTCAGAGCGCCGCTCAGATATGACAGATGAAATGTTTGGGGTCATTACAACTGTCAACGCAGAACGGTTTTGAAGATGTAACCAGCCATCACAAGCGAGTCAGACAGAAACTTCAAAGCGGTGAAGCCAATCATTCTGCCTCAGTGTTTTTCTCGTGCCTGCCAGTCTGTCACGGCAACATCTTTGAGCATCAATCAGTCATCCACGGTAAAATGCTCCGTGTTTGGTGACTCTATTTTTATCCGTGAGCGAAAAACACTTCACGTGTGTCTTTGATTATCAATTTTCACCCCTCGCGTCCGCGTGGGAGGTTCGCTGGTCCCGTGGTCGTCGGACATCGCGCCCGGGCCTGTGGGATCTGCATCATCCGTTGAGTGGAGCCCGTGCTGCAGAACCTGCTGCTTTTATTCTGTGGAGACAGTAAATGGAATAAAATGTCGCCGTAAAAAAGTGGCAAAGAGTTTTTAAAAATTGTATGAGCAAAAAAGTAATAAGTGACGAGCTCTGCTAAAGTTCTGTTAAGTTACTTAATGTGTTCTATTTAGCCACAGTCGCCTTAGATCCAATAACTGTAATGTATATTTCACTGGGCTTGCTTAATGTTTTTGTAGTTTATCGTCACCCTCTCTGCTTTAAGGTGCTTAATGTATTATTCTGTTTCTCTAAACTCTATTATAATAGGGAATTTTTTAAGGAGGCTGGTCTGATGTGGGACTCTACAGGGGACGCTTGTTGGGAGTTGCCTTTGTGTGTATTTTCAATGAGCGCACACATCAAAATGCTTACATGCGTCGCACATTTGCATGTGTGTGAGCATGTGTGACAGGACAAGCAAGGTGGTGGGGGAGGCGGGGAGGGTGACTGCTGATTCCTGTCTGAGCCTTTATTCTCCCCAAACCTCTGAAGACAGTGGTCCTGGGGTGGGAAAATACGCTGGGGAGACGCGTTCAAAGCCTGCGAGCTTGGTGACGATCCTCCGTCAGATCCTCGCGCGTTTGAAAAGTTCATATAAACTGAAAGACAGCCGCTGGGAAATGGTCTTTGCAAACTCATTGAGAGTTTATCATCCCAACACAGGAAGAGGCAGCGTTTGAGGTTGAAACGTGCTGCCGGTGATCTCGCTCCTCTTCAGAGCTTTATCAGGGACCCCTGCTTCTCCAAAACAGGTGAAGCGGGGTCTTTATAAACAAGACAGCTCCGAACGGGAGCCGTCCATCAGAGCCCGTAGCCCCACAACACAAGGCATGGCCTCTTTATTGTGTGCTGAAGATGGAACAATAGGATGATTAAAACTATTCAGTAAACAACAAAAACTGCTCACGTGGGAAACATTAGAACATGGCAGTGCTCCATTAGCCTTGAAGTTAAATCTGACTTTATGGATGTTTTTTTCATCACTGATGGGAACATAGACACAAGACAATAGACTTGTCTCATTGATTTTAAGTGATGTTGGATTATATTTGCTGTGAGAGTTTGGAAATCTTTATTTGGTGCATCAGAGGTGAACCAAGTTTGTAGCAGGGGTTAAGTCACAATCAGCGTAAAGCAAGATGATGGTTCAACTCGTTAAGTCTGAGCCTTCATGGTGTTAATGTGAACTTCATGCAGCGCATTGTTGGTGTCTCAAATCCAGAACAACTCATGTCTTTACTGTGTTGTTGTTTCTAAAAACTCACTGTTTTTTGATTTGAATTAGTTAAATAAATCTGTTTGTGACCGTTTTGATCGGTCAGAGATGAGAAACGGGTCGCGTGGAAGTGCTTTTATCACAACCATCCCTTTCGAACCGCCGGGTTTGCATCCTGTATTTGGCCACAGTGAAAACTTTTTTTGGAAAGTGGACCTCGACTCGCCGGTGGACGGCTGACGTGCGGCATTGTTCATCCAGCAACAAACTTGCAGTCCGCCAAGTCTCACAATCAAATCCTCCCACTGCTTGGGCACAAAGGGCCCACATGACAGTTATATCCAGGGCCTTGGCAAAATGGGAGGAAACCGGCCTTCACTGTGAGGGGATGAAGATAATGGTCTCATTTAGAGAGCGATGCCCACAGGTATGAGTAATTACGAACGGCCATTATTCTCTGCCGTCTGTGGGCGTGTGTTTGTGTGCTGCGGAGGCCGCTCTTTCAGGCGCGTCCCAGCAGCACATTACAAAGGTGTGGCTGCTGCGCGACATCCAAATGTGACACATGAAAGGCGAGGGAGAAAAAAAAAATAGCGTGGATCAACAGAGGGTGTCTCAGCCACCGTTCCACTACTTTGCCGTGGATCTGACAGATGGCATGGGCCCGTCTGAGGCCCTGGCAATGAGGAGTTTAGTGGCTTCAAAGGCCCTCTGTAATCTGCAGCAACATCACAGGCTGGGAGAAAGTGACTGTCTCCCAGACACCCACCCCACTAAGAGGGCGAGCAACGCGCTAATGAAAGGCAGATAAAGGGATCGCAGACAGCGCCTCGTGGAAAAAGGGAAAACATCAGGTAGGCTCAGCTCCTTTCCCTTTGCCTCATCTACAGATAAACGGTCTCGTCGCTCCTTTTTTTTTTGTGTTCCCCTGGAAAACAGCGGCACGCGCATAAGGAGTCGTTTTCAAAGCCCGCCCTCCCCCACGGCGCGTGACTCAATCCAGGCTAAATGGTCAGCGCTGAGTATGGGGTCGAGTCAGGGACGGCGGCGGAACAGTGTGCCGTTGGCCGACTTTGATGGTCCGGCCCGGCCCGGCGCTCGCCGTCACCCGCTGCATTAATCAGAGAAAGCCGCTCCTTTGTCAGTCTTTGCCACATTTGTTCTGCAGCCTTTGTTACGCGGCCCGATCCATTCCTTTATGCAGCGACTGGTGTAAATGGCTGATGGGCAGGTCCGGCATCTGTGTATAATACTGTGCTACTATATATATATATATGCTGCAGCTAGACTTCATCGTGACATATTACCAGCGCAGCATGAGTAGGTGGAGTTGGGGTTAGACTTCAATAATTGCCAATTAGAGCAGCTCCTCAGGTCCTCACTGGCTGCAGTACAGCGCGGACTGGTGCTGAGGCCATGTTGTGCAGAAACGCGACTGCAGATGCGGCGAAACAGTGAAACGCGCGCGCGTGACCACACGTGACGCGGTGTGTGTGGACAGCTGGGTCCCGGGCAGAGCGCTCAGGTTGACTGGCAGCGGCGAGCGACGTGGACGGGTTCAGCGGAGCGAGCGGTCCGCAGCCGCGCGCTCGGCTCCAGAGCCGGGGGATTTGTTGGCTCCTGTCAGAGTAAACGGGCCTCGCTCCGTCTCAACACATTTGCCTGTTGCTTCTGGCGCGCTGCCGGACTGTGCAGGCCTGTCAGCGCCGCCAGGGTCTCCGACCTTCAGGAAGTGCACAGTTCTGTGTTAATGGCCGGCTTTGAGATCCCGGTTCACTGCAACAGGTAAAATAATATGATGAAAAACAATGTGGCGTTGGCTGCTTTGCCCTGAAGCTGTTTTGACATAAGGCCTCTGTGCTGTACATGTGCGGCTCCTGCACTTCTTAGCCTGTCTCTGTGTTGCAATTAATTAGGATTCGGACTTTGAAATAGAGGAATCGTGCCTGTTGGTGTGACTCTTTAGATGCTGCTGTGTCCCAGTGGCATCATCACTGTGGATCTACAGTATTTTGGAAACTCTGCAGTCACTTATTATTGATGTTAACAAACAGCTGTGGAATTAGGGTGTTTTATTCCATTGTGACAGAAGAAAAGAATTTCTTTTTTGGAAAAAACATTTTATATACATAAACTAAGAGATAAGAATAAGTAATAATAATAATCATTCATTGATTTCTTACACACCCGTAGATCACCTACATTGCGCTTAGTGGTTTTTAAGAGTTGTGTTCACAAGGAATTTGAAGGTTTTGAGTTAAGGCAGCATAAAACGTCTGGGTGTCAGCTGTTGTTTTTCTTGTTGCTCCAGCACATTCTTCTCCTCCCTGCGCTCCCATCCCAGCATGCAAATGTCACTCAAGAGTTGTGCAGTTAGGTGGAGTTTAATTAGGGGACAAAATATGGGGACAGACAAACAGGGCGGATTAAAGAAGCTTGTAAAACTGGAAACGAAACGCTTCACAAGCTCGTTGAACGGCAAAGCTTTACACTCAGCACGTTTACTGTCATACAGTGAAGGTGATGAAATGATGCTTAAATTGAAATATAACACATCTTATTTGCTGCTCACACCTAATTCAGCTTTTACATTCATACATAATATTTAATTCATTAGTTGCTTGTGTCTGGTGGTTTCATTTATCATTTTCACATATGCACCAATTATTTATTGAAACGTAACAATAACTTCGAAAATGCCAATGTCTTATAGTAAGATCAGTGTCAGTAAATGTGATAAGTTGCACAATCTGGAACAAGATGGTGGCTCAGCGTGGGGGTAAAGCAGCGTGCGTGTGACATCCTCACCGAGAAACTCCCGACACCTCTGTTCACTCAGCTATAATTAATGTGAGAAAAGCAGGAGCCTCTCTGCCGCTACAGTAATAAACGCTCTGGTCCCCGTCGTCGCTGCCGTCGTCGGCACGCGGTCCGGTGCGCACGCACACACACACACACACACACACACACACACACACACACACACACACACACACACACACACACACTGCACGCTTTAGTTTACATGTGACAACTGCTTGGAAAAATAGGCGCATGGAGGAAAAAACACGTTATCGGCGTCGATAATGATCTCGGGTGATTTACTGACAAAAGACCGTCAATGTTCTGCTGAAAGCTGACAGTTGAGACGATACTGATTCCAACCGGGTCTTAATATGCTGCAGATTGCGATGGATAGGCCCGTCTGAAGGCGTGTGGGATCATCATCATCATTAAAATAAGGCAAAACAGAAAGAATGGGTTGAACGAAGACACGTGACGCTTCGCTTTAATTCAGTCAGTGTGGAGAGTTTGGCAGTTTACATGCAGTCGCAGACCACGAATCTCTCAGCTCATTAAAAAAAGGGCGAAAATGTGAGACAGAACCACCCAGTCGTGCAAACGTGGCTCCAAAATGACAGTACCGACGTTCCCGAGGGCATTTAACATGTAACCTGTCATAAAGCAGCTCCACTGACATTTAAAGGGACTCACTGTACATGACCCAGTGTCCCCCGGCCCAATTAAATCCATTTAGAGGATCACAACTTTCAGCAAACGATAAAAACACGATCACCATCTGCGCTTTTTGATGAGGCTGCAGACGTGCACGGCTTTAGCAGATGTTGTGGCGCTGAGCTAAGAAGCAGCTCTCACCCCGTCCGGGCCTGTTGAGAGATTGTTTTTTTCCACCGCTACGCTGTAAATCCCAGAGACGGGTTAAAAAGGACGCTCACGTCTGCCAGAATCTCAGCACCTTGTTTTATTCTGTGCTCTCGGAAAAAAAAGCCCTTCACACGTGCAACCACCACACCCACTCCTTCAAACGCACCCACGCACCCACAGCAGAGGAGGAGGAGACGACTCCCAGCAAAATGATCGGTGTCTTAATAGTTAAAAAGATTCTCACAATATTGTCAAGTCAAACACTGCGTATGCTATTTGTTATGTAGATGATGGTTGTAGTAATTGAAATGTCATCATTATACAATGAAACTAAACTAACACAATGAAAACGTTATTAAAGTGTAACATATAAGACTGTGAAAGTGACATTTACAATGTAGCACGCTCAGCAGGGGGTGGGGACCGTAAGTAGAGTGATGCACCCCATTAACTTTCACTGAAATGACACACTTTCCTTTGGTGCAACGCAGGAAAAGGAAAAAAAAAAAAAAAAACAGGCGTTGATTCTGGAACCGCTGCTCCTTCAAAGCAGCTTCCTTTACGGAGAAGCTGCCGTGACCTTATTTCCTTGGGAGTAAAAGATAGAGAAAGCTGGAGGGGCTGGGCAAGGAAGAGGAGGAGGAGAGGAAAGAGGGTGGAGGGTGTGTGTGTGTGTGTGGGGGGGCATAGTGGAAGAGGTGGGGTAACTTCAAAACCCACATCAAACGGAATAAATAATTGTTTCTGCTGGTTTTGTTGTTGTGATACGGATCGGCAAAGCAGCGAGTGGCGAGCAGGAAGCTTTGATTTGAGGCAGCCTTCCTGGAGAGGGCTCCTTCTGTCGGCAGCTGAGCAGAGAGAAGCGGGACCCACTGATTAAAGTCCTGTTTGTTTTAATCTTCTCTCTGGCCCGGGGGGGTGGGGCGGCAGAGATCCGGCCGGGGGGCGGGGCCACGCTGGGCCCCGGGGACCGGCTCCTGTGCAGCATCCGCGCACGGGGCCGGAGGCGCGAGTCACGAGACGAACCTGGCTTTATTCCGGCGCCGAGGGGTCGAGGGTCAGAGGGAACATGCAGATAACGGCTGTGTTACTTAGACAGACACTAAACCTGCATCTGCAATTCTAAAATCCGGTTCAGGTTAATAATTTAGCAAATTCCATCACTGGTCCTCCCTCTGTCGCAGCACCTCCAAACCTAGGCCCGATTAGAAAAATGTATTTTTTTTTCGCTGCTCTTGCGGAAGAAATAGGTTTCAAATCGTATCTTTTTTTGTGGATATGTGCTATTGATACCTGCCACGAGGAGAGAGAAAGTGCAGATATGTGGAGAGAGAGTGGCTGAGCGGAGCAGGCGTCGGAGGAGCCTGGGGGAGCGAGGAGAGGGAGGGGGATGGGACCGAGTCTGGAGCTAACGGGAGCGACATGTCTTGACTTTCAGGGTCAACCCCCGTGCTGCTCGAGCACCTGTATTCAAATCGGAGGCTGTCCGAGGACCAGAGGAACCTGCTCGCATCAAACATGTAGTAGTAGATACTTGACACTGGAAGATGCTGGACGACAGCAGAGGTTTTGGATTTTAAAAGCCCAGCGGACACTATGCGAGCGCTTTGGGTCTGTGTACAGATGTAGACTGCTCACACCGCAGGTTTGAGGTCAAAGGTTAAACCTTAGTTCTGGTTAACCTGATGGTGTATGAGAAACAGGGTGAATTAGATCTTACTAATGCTTACGTGGAAGTGAAGCAGCTTTTTGCCCGCACTGTCATAAACCTGGTCTAAAATCATCCCCACTCGACACATGACATATAGGCCTCACCTTAAGATGAAAGGGGTCATCATTTGACCTATGATGCTTTGCGCTAACAATGCTCCTGTATGATGCAGACCTTCTGCAGCCCAATGCATCAGCAGCTCGTGAGCTCATGAAGAGGACATGGAGCCGAGCATAGAGACGGACCCCTGTCGACAGCTCCTGTGGAAAATAGCAGCTTCTAAAGGTCTATGTTGACACAGGTCAGTGGTCGTAAAGTCTAAAGGAGCAGCGGAACAGTGGGGCGCCGCCTATTGAGCGTCGACGTTTAAGGGGACTGGGAGGCGAACTGGACCCTCAGCAGATGGGCCTTCACACACACGCTTATACAGTAAATCCTGGTTGTTACAGCCAAGGACGTTACAAATGGAATTTTATTACTCAGATTGGATTTAAAGACAAATGACTTAGTTGAGATCACGGCACGGTTGAGATATACTTGTTCCTCGTTATCCTTGCACTAATATGACTCCAGGCGTCATTATTCCCAGCTATCGGACGTGATGTCTTTAAAAACTGAATATTTGCAGCGTGATATCATCCCTTTCCTCTCATTTGCATCAACTGATATATGCGACACCGACGCTTTGATTATGACAGAAACCCAGTATTGGCGAAAATGTCATCAGAATTGCTGAAAGCCCGAAACAGCCTTTGCTGAAGTGCACTTTGCTTTGAGCCTTTTACGCAGTTATTCAAACAAAGGAGTCGCTGGCTCTTATTGACTCATGACGAAGCGGCGGAATGCGGCATTTTTCCATCCCTGACAGTAAACAGCTGCTCCGTCCACGGGCCTGTCAGCGCCGGAGACAGAGCTCGTTAGGACCTGACATCAAACGCTTATGGAGACTGATGATTTAAATATTGAGTCGACTGGCGGCTGCGCACAGACAGAGGAGAGCTGCTGTGTGCAGACACTAAGACAGATGTATATTTTAGCAGCCGTTTCCCGGCTAAACTGCCTAATGGCCGTAGGGGAAGGCAGATAAAAGTCAGACCCGCGGGTCTGCTGGGACGTCTCTGGGAGTCGGCTGCGCTGTAAGTGGCCCAGACCCCCGTCGCACTCCCCCTCGGCCTTCACCTGTTCGCTCTCAGGGCGATTAGAACAGAGGACTCCCCAAACTGAGGCCGCGGGCAGCGAGGCCACTAACAACCGCTAACGACCTCCAGCCGGGCTTGTGTCTCCCCGGTGCCTGTACTCGCCCCCTCACGCCGGCGCCACCTGCAGGACAGGCCTCCGAGCTGACAGCCCGCCCCACCGAACCTGCTGCGCCGCATGTGCTGTCTCCTGCCCAGCTTCTTTCAATTTGGATTGAAGATGAGACAACTGCAGGCGGAGCTGGACGGATGTTTCCTTACAGGACGTTCCCCAAGAATGTGTACTGATAAATCTATTTCTAAGGGGGTAAATGAATGTTTGGTATGACGGGAACTCGGAGGCCTCCTTCTCTTTTTTGTCGGCAAGGCTTTCACTAGCACGTCAGCTCTGCCAGGGGAGACCAGATGTGAAGCACTGGAGGGATGGAGATAATTGCAAACGTATTTTTGTCTGTTTCTTATCTCGATCGGACCAAGTATTCTGTCTGAGAAGATGTGAGACTCCCACGTCACCACGACGATAAAGGCCAGTCGCCAAGAAATGAGATCTGAACTACAAGTATTCTAGAGCATTGAAAAGCTGTTTGTTTGCAAGTTGGGCTTATTTTGAGTGGGTGACAGGAGAAATTTCATCTAAGAAATAAGAAGCACCTGGCAGTTTGATGTTTCAACATCATTGCTTGCTTCCAATTACAGACGTTTGAGGCATTAGATGTTCTTTAATGTCCACAAATGCACGTGTTTTAAAACAGTGGGAGGAACCTGGACAACATGGAGAAAACCTATTCAGACATTAGAACATACAAACTCAACCTGTTCACCGCACTGACCCTTGGACCCAAACCCAGGAGCTTCTTGCTGTAAGGTGACACCACTACACCACCATTACCTACCAATAATACAATAAAACACAAGTACTCACACTAGCAATGGCAGAACTAACGCACACAAATTAATTGAACCTCCCACTAAAGTCCAATAAATAGGTTCCGTCTCTAAAAAACACATGGATTGATTGATTGAACGATCGCATCTGGGCTAAGAGACAATCTGACGCTACCTCTGCTATCGCTGCCTTTTGCCCTTTGTCTTTGAAGAAGCCCCTTTTACCGACAAACCCAAATACAACCACTAAAAAAAACATCAAAAGCGCCACGTGGGCGCCGGCACGCGAACGGGCCGCGCGGCCCGCTAAAAACGAAAGCGAGCGCGTCGGCAGCCCGTTGTCTCTATGCTGCCTGAAGTCCAGGGGCGTCAGTGAGCTCGCATTCAGTGTGTGCCATCGCACGCTCGTCCCGGTCCAACGCGGAGGCACTGCTACGGCGGCATCGGTACATGCGGAAGGCGCCAACGCGAGGGCGATGTCGAGCGAAAACGAGAGGCGCGTTCAAAGGGACGTCGTCTGCGGCGTCAAGTCGCACGTCCTCCTCGGGGGAATAATGAGCACGAGGAGATCAGACGGACGAGCCGGTGCCGCTCTCTGAAGTCTGGGCCAGAAACGCACATCCTCGTTACGCCACTGGAACAGAAAGCGCCCAACTCTGGCCCTTTTGCGAGCCATTGTGTTTGCATCACCCTCTCACCTCTAAACCTCGGAGTGTGTAATTGAGTGGTTACAGCATATTTTCATTAAGTCAGAAGCTGCTGTCCAGCCTCGACTGCGTGTCTCTGCTCTCAGCTTAGCACACTTCAAAGTTCTCTTGAAACTTAGCCCGGTCTTTATGTCTGTCAGCCTTGAAGCCCGTGTAATCAACAGGGAATTGACTTGAAGGTCTTAGAGGGTCCACTTTGAAATAGATCAGCGCCCGCTTACATCCACCCTTGATATGAGAGGTGTGGACATAAAATTCGGATTTGGACATTGGATGAAATGAATATGAATTTTCAACAGTTTTATCGGAGCATTGAGAGCGGATAAAAGGCAGAGTCCAAAGCGCATCTGAAAAGGAGCTTACATTTTCTATAATATTAAACCTAAGTCAGCCTTTGATCTTTTAATCCTGTGCTCATAAGGTTGGGAGATAAGCAGGCATGACTAACGTCTCTTTCTAATAGTCAAGAAAGAGCAGAGCCCACATAATGAGCTCTTTTACCCCTTTTGAAGACAAATTGAACCGAAATTTCATATTTAATGGACCTTTCTTTCACTAACATTCTGTTTAATGTCAAAGGGGAGATGGCAGGTCACGCTAACGCTGCTGTTAAACACAGTGTGGGCGTCTGGCCTTGTTTCCCCTCCAGCGTCCCACATGTCTGTCTGGGCTGTCGGCCGCTGACTTTGTGGCGCGGCCTCATCCCCGTCGCCGCTTTATTTAGCCAACACTGTCGCTCAGACTCACTTGCAGGGTTTGTGTAAATATGCGAGCGGAGGTTTGATCCCGGCGGGCGCGGAGGCTGGACGGTCACCTGTCTGTCACCCTACCTCACCTCTGTTCAGGCCTGTATGCACCACATGTTCACTAATAGTATAAATTATTATGGAATCATTATGATATCCTGTGTGGGGTCAGACATTTGCATTTGGCGTAAGAGAAGAGAATCTAGGGAATAAGCATTGTATCTGTGTGCATCTATATCGGATCTCTGACCCGTTCAAAGACACAAATAGCAGCTGACACTATTAGCCTTCACAGGGCGCAGCAGCGCGTCTAATCACTTTTAAAGATTAGAGCGTTCTGTGCCTGACTTTGTAACTACAGCTGGGTAATAGTTTCTCTCTGGCTCTCCCACAGGCTGCGCTGAACCTTTAATTGGGTGACACTCAGCGTTGCTCTCTCTCTCCCTCTCTCTCTCTCTCTCTCTGTATCTCTGTCTCGCACGCAGACAAAGTTATTTAAATCGCTCAAATACTTTCATCTCATATTCTCTTTGTCCCTTTGTTATGCAGCCACATGGACTCAGATGTAAAAAGACACCAAAAAGTACAAAGAGAGGATTTTTTTTTCTTTTTTTTTCAGATTTCATGCATTACTGCTATTCTCATATCTTGCATTCTCTGCAGACAAATTATACTCCAGATATGAAGTGGCTGTGGGTGGGTGAGGTTGAACAAGGCCAATTTGTTTAAAGGCCGGTCTTCAGGATGAGGCGCGCCACAGAGCTATATTCATATATTACATTTGCATTTTTACACTTCTGACGGCCGCTCTGTCATGTGGCCGTTTTCATGTCTCTGTTTGATGCTGGTTAAAGGAGAAGGCAGCCATTGTCCTCTGCGGCCTGCAGGCATGTTTGGAGCCACGCACAGTGAGTCAGTGGAGAGTCGGGGGGCCGGCTAAATGTCAGCCGCGCATAGCCATGCTTGCGTAGCTTAATGCGGCCCTGTGTCTGGCCCTTGTCCTTGTCCTTGTCCCCCTCCAGCTTCGTGCTTCTACCCTCTGTCTCCAGCTTCTGCCCCTGTCGCACATGTACATGCCATCTGGCCTGGCTCCACATCTGTGGATATCCTGTCTACAAAGCCCGGACAGCGGCGCCCTTTGTGCGGCGGCTCGTTGCGCTCCGAGGCACCTGCCGCTGCTTGAACACCCCCCCCCCCCTGCAAGATGGCGTCCGCCACTGAACGCAACGCGGCGTAATTCGCGTGCTGGAATGCTGTTTGCGGCCACAGGATGAGACCCCCGACCCGCACACAGTCAGGCAACAGTGTTTGTTGAATCCTAAAAATCGAACCTAAACATGCCCTTTCCCCTCTGTTTTGCTGGCTTCAGACGCTGCCACTGACCGATAGACCCGTTGCACTTCCCCGTGTTTGGCAGCTCTTTGCTCCACAGATGTGTTCAATATGGCTGCAGTCACAGCCAGTGCTGTACGTGTGTAGCTGTGCTCCACGCATGCCTCCCACTGGGACTAATGAGCAGACGCTTGGTTCATTACACAACGCTACATTTTACAACGTGGACTGTCTTATATAAGGCATCTTTGTGATTAAAACCGCTGTCAGGTTCAATTTATTTCACATGAATTTTTCTTTTCCGTTTGGTGTCCTGATTTCGACAGCGCTTCAAAAGCAGAACGTGATGAAGTTTTAATCGTTGGATGTTTTGACACGTACAAAGCGCTGCACGTAGCAGACTTCATTGTTTCTAACATGTCATTAATGGCCTCATCAGTGGTTTTAATTGAAGTTAGTGCATCACTGATATTATGAGAGGAGCTTCACTTAAACATGACCAAGCTGACAAAACACAGTGACCTTATGTTAAATGTGATTCACAAATGAATTACTGTGTTTCAGTGTTTTTTCTAGACACTAAAGACACTAAACTGGTGTGTTTACATTCAGGGAATGTTATGTTCATGGAAAATGACCATGAATGTAAAAAGTGTTTTAATGGTCCCTAATTTGTTAAAAAAGTGCCTTTTATTATTTCCTGTTGTTCCTTATTTAAACTATATATATTTTACTCCTCGTATTTGTGTCACACTCATCACCACAACTATTCCTTTTTAATTTTAATTGGAAAAAAAACAAAGCTTGACACTGAAGTGACTGAAACAAATAGGAAGGTGTCAGCTCCGACTTTGATGCGTTGGAAGCTGGAGCGTCAGCGGAGCGGAACGGGGAAGCGGAGCCGAGAGACGAAGGGCCGGCTGCTCAACCTGAACGGACACGGACTGGAGGCAGACGCGTTGGTCCTGTCAGAACCCGAGACGCGAGGCTGTCGACGGGTCCTGGGCCCCGGTGGCGCCACAGAGCAGGAGCCTCATGGGGATAAATGTCTTAACCCAGGAGCTTCTTGCTGTAAGGTGACACCACTACACCACCATTACCTACCAATAATACAATAAAACACAAGTACTCACACTAGCAATGGCAGAACTAACGCACACAAATTAATTGAACCTCCCACTAAAGTCCAATAAATAGGTTCCGTCTCTAAAAAACACATGGATTGATTGATTGAACGATCGCATCTGGGCTAAGAGACAATCTGACGCTACCTCTGCTATCGCTGCCTTTTGCCCTTTGTCTTTGAAGAAGCCCCTTTTACCGACAAACCCAAATACAACCACTAAAAAAAACATCAAAAGCGCCACGTGGGCGCCGGCACGCGAACGGGCCGCGCGGCCCGCTAAAAACGAAAGCGAGCGCGTCGGCAGCCCGTTGTCTCTATGCTGCCTGAAGTCCAGGGGCGTCAGTGAGCTCGCATTCAGTGTGTGCCATCGCACGCTCGTCCCGGTCCAACGCGGAGGCACTGCTACGGCGGCATCGGTACATGCGGAAGGCGCCAACGCGAGGGCGATGTCGAGCGAAAACGAGAGGCGCGTTCAAAGGGACGTCGTCTGCGGCGTCAAGTCGCACGTCCTCCTCGGGGGAATAATGAGCACGAGGAGATCAGACGGACGAGCCGGTGCCGCTCTCTGAAGTCTGGGCCAGAAACGCACATCCTCGTTACGCCACTGGAACAGAAAGCGCCCAACTCTGGCCCTTTTGCGAGCCATTGTGTTTGCATCACCCTCTCACCTCTAAACCTCGGAGTGTGTAATTGAGTGGTTACAGCATATTTTCATTAAGTCAGAAGCTGCTGTCCAGCCTCGACTGCGTGTCTCTGCTCTCAGCTTAGCACACTTCAAAGTTCTCTTGAAACTTAGCCCGGTCTTTATGTCTGTCAGCCTTGAAGCCCGTGTAATCAACAGGGAATTGACTTGAAGGTCTTAGAGGGTCCACTTTGAAATAGATCAGCGCCCGCTTACATCCACCCTTGATATGAGAGGTGTGGACATAAAATTCGGATTTGGACATTGGATGAAATGAATATGAATTTTCAACAGTTTTATCGGAGCATTGAGAGCGGATAAAAGGCAGAGTCCAAAGCGCATCTGAAAAGGAGCTTACATTTTCTATAATATTAAACCTAAGTCAGCCTTTGATCTTTTAATCCTGTGCTCATAAGGTTGGGAGATAAGCAGGCATGACTAACGTCTCTTTCTAATAGTCAAGAAAGAGCAGAGCCCACATAATGAGCTCTTTTACCCCTTTTGAAGACAAATTGAACCGAAATTTCATATTTAATGGACCTTTCTTTCACTAACATTCTGTTTAATGTCAAAGGGGAGATGGCAGGTCACGCTAACGCTGCTGTTAAACACAGTGTGGGCGTCTGGCCTTGTTTCCCCTCCAGCGTCCCACATGTCTGTCTGGGCTGTCGGCCGCTGACTTTGTGGCGCGGCCTCATCCCCGTCGCCGCTTTATTTAGCCAACACTGTCGCTCAGACTCACTTGCAGGGTTTGTGTAAATATGCGAGCGGAGGTTTGATCCCGGCGGGCGCGGAGGCTGGACGGTCACCTGTCTGTCACCCTACCTCACCTCTGTTCAGGCCTGTATGCACCACATGTTCACTAATAGTATAAATTATTATGGAATCATTATGATATCCTGTGTGGGGTCAGACATTTGCATTTGGCGTAAGAGAAGAGAATCTAGGGAATAAGCATTGTATCTGTGTGCATCTATATCGGATCTCTGACCCGTTCAAAGACACAAATAGCAGCTGACACTATTAGCCTTCACAGGGCGCAGCAGCGCGTCTAATCACTTTTAAAGATTAGAGCGTTCTGTGCCTGACTTTGTAACTACAGCTGGGTAATAGTTTCTCTCTGGCTCTCCCACAGGCTGCGCTGAACCTTTAATTGGGTGACACTCAGCGTTGCTCTCTCTCTCCCTCTCTCTCTCTCTCTCTCTGTATCTCTGTCTCGCACGCAGACAAAGTTATTTAAATCGCTCAAATACTTTCATCTCATATTCTCTTTGTCCCTTTGTTATGCAGCCACATGGACTCAGATGTAAAAAGACACCAAAAAGTACAAAGAGAGGATTTTTTTTTCTTTTTTTTTCAGATTTCATGCATTACTGCTATTCTCATATCTTGCATTCTCTGCAGACAAATTATACTCCAGATATGAAGTGGCTGTGGGTGGGTGAGGTTGAACAAGGCCAATTTGTTTAAAGGCCGGTCTTCAGGATGAGGCGCGCCACAGAGCTATATTCATATATTACATTTGCATTTTTACACTTCTGACGGCCGCTCTGTCATGTGGCCGTTTTCATGTCTCTGTTTGATGCTGGTTAAAGGAGAAGGCAGCCATTGTCCTCTGCGGCCTGCAGGCATGTTTGGAGCCACGCACAGTGAGTCAGTGGAGAGTCGGGGGGCCGGCTAAATGTCAGCCGCGCATAGCCATGCTTGCGTAGCTTAATGCGGCCCTGTGTCTGGCCCTTGTCCTTGTCCTTGTCCCCCTCCAGCTTCGTGCTTCTACCCTCTGTCTCCAGCTTCTGCCCCTGTCGCACATGTACATGCCATCTGGCCTGGCTCCACATCTGTGGATATCCTGTCTACAAAGCCCGGACAGCGGCGCCCTTTGTGCGGCGGCTCGTTGCGCTCCGAGGCACCTGCCGCTGCTTGAACACCCCCCCCCCCTGCAAGATGGCGTCCGCCACTGAACGCAACGCGGCGTAATTCGCGTGCTGGAATGCTGTTTGCGGCCACAGGATGAGACCCCCGACCCGCACACAGTCAGGCAACAGTGTTTGTTGAATCCTAAAAATCGAACCTAAACATGCCCTTTCCCCTCTGTTTTGCTGGCTTCAGACGCTGCCACTGACCGATAGACCCGTTGCACTTCCCCGTGTTTGGCAGCTCTTTGCTCCACAGATGTGTTCAATATGGCTGCAGTCACAGCCAGTGCTGTACGTGTGTAGCTGTGCTCCACGCATGCCTCCCACTGGGACTAATGAGCAGACGCTTGGTTCATTACACAACGCTACATTTTACAACGTGGACTGTCTTATATAAGGCATCTTTGTGATTAAAACCGCTGTCAGGTTCAATTTATTTCACATGAATTTTTCTTTTCCGTTTGGTGTCCTGATTTCGACAGCGCTTCAAAAGCAGAACGTGATGAAGTTTTAATCGTTGGATGTTTTGACACGTACAAAGCGCTGCACGTAGCAGACTTCATTGTTTCTAACATGTCATTAATGGCCTCATCAGTGGTTTTAATTGAAGTTAGTGCATCACTGATATTATGAGAGGAGCTTCACTTAAACATGACCAAGCTGACAAAACACAGTGACCTTATGTTAAATGTGATTCACAAATGAATTACTGTGTTTCAGTGTTTTTTCTAGACACTAAAGACACTAAACTGGTGTGTTTACATTCAGGGAATGTTATGTTCATGGAAAATGACCATGAATGTAAAAAGTGTTTTAATGGTCCCTAATTTGTTAAAAAAGTGCCTTTTATTATTTCCTGTTGTTCCTTATTTAAACTATATATATTTTACTCCTCGTATTTGTGTCACACTCATCACCACAACTATTCCTTTTTAATTTTAATTGGAAAAAAAACAAAGCTTGACACTGAAGTGACTGAAACAAATAGGAAGGTGTCAGCTCCGACTTTGATGCGTTGGAAGCTGGAGCGTCAGCGGAGCGGAACGGGGAAGCGGAGCCGAGAGACGAAGGGCCGGCTGCTCAACCTGAACGGACACGGACTGGAGGCAGACGCGTTGGTCCTGTCAGAACCCGAGACGCGAGGCTGTCGACGGGTCCTGGGCCCCGGTGGCGCCACAGAGCAGGAGCCTCATGGGGATAAATGTCTTCTCAGGAACCTATAAACAACATGATGACACTGATAGACTGACCAGTAAATACAGTTAGACAGCTTCTCTGTTGTATAGCATCGATACGCCTCTAATTCCATCAGTTGTCATCATTACTGTTGTTGACATGAATCTGTGGACACCTCGCACTCCACGCCAGCAGTTCAAACATGTCAGCGAGACGAATATTTCTGGTTTGGGAGCCATATTCTTAGGGAATAAAGGGAGTAAACTGTATTAGTTGGCTGCTGCAGAGCGAGCGTCCAGCCACGGCGCTGATCTGTTTGCCTTATTTGGTTCCTCCCTGTCTGCTCGCACAGATATAAGAGCGTTTTGATCCAAAGTTGGAGTGGAGGGGTGTTTTCTGTTATTCTAAAGACCACAGGACACACCCAACAGTTACGTGACAGGCGAGAATACACGTTCCCAACACATCCTTTTTTGGCAGAAAAGCAAGTGTGATAACACACACACACACACACACACACACACACACACACACACACACACACACACACACACACACACACACACACACACACACTGGCAGGACAGTCTGCAGCTTCTCAGACGCTCTGCTTTGCCTCTCGTGCTCCTGGGGTCGTCTCGGCGAAGTGCTTCGGACGCGGATCCATTTAATTAGTGCAGAGAAAACGTATACAAATGCGCCGTTAGCGCGGCGGCGCCGGTCTCTCATCCTCGCATCTCCATCAAACGGCCTGAGCTGGGAAAGACTGTGATCACAGTGAGCTGCGTGCGCTCTGATAGTGCTGTTTCAGACCCTCTGCGGGCGCGCAGGCCTTTCATTTGTGCTATTTATGTAATTATTATGCTCATGAATTGCGGATTGTCAACAATAGTTTGAAGATGAAGCGTTGTGTCAATTAAAGTGATCCGCATTTGAAGCCCGCATCCTCCACCGCTACAGAGGGAGCAGCTTCTCTGATGTGCGGGCATGAATACAAGCAAGTGCATGTGATTAAATATTGTTTCCTATTATTGTTTACTCGGAGATTCCTCTGAAGTTAATTCAGAAAGTCTTTCGCGTTGAATCGCTTTGAGCTGCACATCAGAGGCAGGACTGGAAATCAAATGCTTTTGGTTTTTCAGCTTTCTCGCGGAAAGTTATTTGAGAGATTTATTTCAAACAGTTACTCTTGTCAGGCTGATCTAAAGCCTTGGAATTTCAGAAATGTGTGATTCTCTCCAGAGCCATCATCAAACCAGACTGAACTCAGACTTTCCATAACATGTGTTCAGTCAAACATATGTTGGCTTTCCAGAATCTCTCCCCAGACTGGACATGTGTGATTTCCCCATAAACATTTGTGTTGGAACATCCTGGAGGTCTTGCCCATTTTGACCCCACCTACACAACATACGCTCCCATATCTCTGCTATGACGTTGACATTTCAACGTTCTGGTTGAATTTAGGCTCCGAACTATTGTGGTTTTACTATATTATCCGTCTGGTTACAATAATATCCGCTTACTGTACGTTAGGGAAGTAATGCTGCTTTAATAAAGAAACAGAAGGGAAAAGCATTTGCTGTTTATCAGAGCCTCCTCTTTGAAGTACACTTGCTTCTTGATGAGAATTTAAATCTCTGCAGGGCAGCGTATCACCTGCTAATCAACACCTCACTGCGGGAGGCAGTTCTTCTGTTACGAACTCGCCCCGTCGGTTCCGAACCGGCGGGGCTTTGACGGAACCCTGGGGCAGGAGAGGGAATGCGGTGGAGAGAGACGGTGACAGCACCCGCTCCAAGCGGGGAGAACTACGGCTCTCACGGAGCCGGGAGGAGAACGCGCTCACACTGAGCGGAGGCTTCAGGCACCACGGCCGACGCGCTTCCAGCACACAGCTCTGTGTAATCCCTCACACAGACACCTGGCCGCAACCGGCAGACCAGGTCGCAGGGAACACAGGAGAGGGGGGGAGACCCCAAATGCACGACCCAACACAGAAGGTACAATTACATAAACAGGTTTATTCAAGTACAAACAAAACTCACTGCACAGCAGGACTCAGTTCAACACAAAGGAAGAACTAAAAATCACTGCAATGCAGGAAAACGATTAACAACCTAAACTCACTAGACTAAACGCTCCGTACACTACGGGCAGAAACCTACACATGAACACAAGACATAAACTGAGGACAACTAAGAACTACGTACAGCACTGTCTAACAGGCACTAACAAAACACGCTCCGTAACACGGGCAAAACCTAAACATGAAACATAAGACAGTCACAAAACTTACGTGGTGGGACAGGACATCAACAAAACCAAAACTCCTTGCAGCATAAACTCTCCTCAACGTAACAACGGGGTAGCATCCAGCTACACCCAGAGTACACACCAGCAATGTGTCCAACACAAAACATCCCTTAAATACAAATCAAACAGGTGGGTCAACTAATTACACAGGAAATTAAACTCAAACCCACACCAAAAAAGTCCCAAGAGCGCCTCTAGCGGCGTGGAGGCTGAATGTCACATCTTCTGCACTTATGCTCTAAACACTTTCATGCAAGTATAAATAATATCATTTATTAATATATATCATTTTGCATTTGATGTTTGCCAATGGTGCAGTTATTTTCTCCACTGGGCTGAACTCCGGCCTCGGATTGAAGGCGGGTCAGCACAGACGCCCCCTGCTGGTTCCACAACCTCCTAGTTGTTCTGATCTTGAACCTTTCTCTCCAACCCCGACTCGTGGATCAGCCTGGAACCCTCTTATCTGCTGCTCCTGGCTCCTTCCCTCGACCAGCTACACCGTGCGTGTTCCAGGAGGCGACTGTTAACAGTCGCTGAGTTCCACGTGTTCCGGCAGCGCGTTCCCAGCGCAGCTGAGCAGCACCGCGAGCCAAGGCAATTAACAATTAACACTGTACAGATCCTCTCCCCCCACTTGGTATCAATAGGAGGAGGTGGAAGGAGGCGCGGGTGGGTGGGTGGGTAGGGGCATTGAGGAACTTCAGGCTTTCGGAAAATAAACTTTGCCAGGCATTCTTTAGACTTTGTTTGGCCAAGTCTGAATCAAAGCGAGCGGACAATCTTCCCTTTCATCTGTCTGAGGCTGTGAAGGAGCGGACTGTGTCCTGCCATGGCTGTGAACTTGTACAGCTTAGCGCTGTGAAGGCCATGAGCTCTTTTTCAGAGGGATGTCCTTTGAGTTTATTATTTTTTTCCCCCGTTCTCTAACCTTTTGATCTAAATCTTCTTAACTTTAAATTAAGTGTTTCAGCCTCTTGAAGATTCTGAGCTTTCATGTCACTGTTCGTCTTGAGATGCAAATCCTTTGGTAAGACGCGACGACTTGACCAGGCTGATCGAGTGTGACCCCAACTTAAGTGTGGACTTTCATTCCTCTTCATTGCTCTTTGCTGTAACAATGGCCCGTTTCACAAAAACAAAACAAACCGTCACTGCAGTGATAAAAATGGGAGATCTTGAGATCCGACAGTGTGCTGTTTTCATCCGATCTTTAGTTTTTTTTCCAACATTGTGCTCGTTCTCAGTCTGGGCCGATGGATTTCCCAAATCTTTTTCAGTTATTTAGTAAAAAGGATGTAAATGTGAAACATCCAACAAGTGTATTGGTTCCGATTTTCTATAAATTGTCCACACTTGCAGGAATCAGAGCCTAAGAATGCACGCAAATTGCCCACGTTATTTACAGAGCAACGGACATTCCTGTGCTCGGGCCCGTCCTTTCTGGACGGTGCCAGGGTCCGACCGGCCGGCCAGAGGTATAAAAGGAATCCCTAGTGCTCTGTGCTTAGTGGTGCTAAACAGGCTTTTGTACTGTACGTGCTGCACACAATGCTCCGTCACTGGCACTTTGGACAGCGAGGGAGCTGCGCTGCCAGGGGAGCGCCTAGCTGTTGTTCTTTTCATCTAAGTTAAGCCACTTGGCCCGCGGCAGAATGGACACGGAGAAGAAAAGACGAGGGGCTTGTGGGAGATGGCAGGATTCCTCCTCGTCTCCCCCTGGAACATGTTTTCCCCTCGAATTCTGCGCTCGCACCCTTTTTCGTGATTCACCGTGAATTCTTTGGAACACTTTGGTGGCTTAATTTACATGTATGCCAACAGGCTTTTAATGTATTTAAAACTTGGATGATGTTCAAAGGACGCTATAATTCCTCTGAAATAGGCCTTTTGAAGGCTTTATCTTGTTCTTTCTCTTCTGGCTAATCTTGGAGCCCCTCAGTATGCCAGAGCATTTTTTCTAATGTCAATTAAGCTTGACTTTGGGATAAAACTGCATCCAAAGTTTTTTTTTTTCAAATTGAATGAAAGAGTAATGTTAAATAGATGCTTATTTACACACCGATCCCCTGTTTTTTGGTGTTTCAACATTGAGCAACCTGGAGAAGAAAAGACCCCGAGTTTTGTTTCTGTTGTTAATATCGCCAGATGGGAATGTGGAGGCTAAATATTCCCTTAATAACAACTCAGTACATTGCTTTCAAATTAGCTGTCCCTGCGGAACAGTACAGCATCACATGTTCTGCTTTGTGTCCAAATGAAGGTTACGCTATTAATGCAGAACATGTCGGCAGTCTCTTTCATTTCTCCCAAGAACTGCGGTAATTGCCACAGAGTGCTAGGAATCAATTAATTACCATTAAGGCTCCATTCCAGAGCACAGCGAAACACACAGCAAATGGCTTTTCATTAGCCGCAAATGTGCAAATGTGACCCAGAGGAGAAGCAGAAATTCTTTGCAGATTTCTCGCATTTTTGAGCGGAAGTTAAAAGCCTTTTTTTCCTTTTTCCACATGTGGAGCTGGGACACATTCCTCTCCCAGGGAAAAAGTGAGGGTCCCACTCAGGGGAGCGCTGTGGGGAAACTCTAGCTGTTGTCATACTGGGTTCTGTCACAGCTGAGAATAGTCGGACCGGATAATTCGGCGGCATAAGTCCTATTAGTCTGTGTGAATTATTGAAATCTGAATAAATGGCTTTCTTAACAAATCAGATTTATCGGACTGCTTTGATGTCTGTCTCAGAACAGTTTCTTACATGTAAACAGCAGCAGCAGCAGCAGCAGCATTATACAGATGGGCCTGTTTATCATACTCAGCCATGTCTTGTATTGTCTCAGGATATATTTTGAGATGTGAGCTGTAACAAAGCCAGTGGTGTGGTATTATGTATACTGCTGGTTACGCCCGTGGGTTCCCTGATAACTAATATAGCTTCTAGATTATAAACAGACAGATAGAACAATTACGGACTGAAGAACATGTTTTATTTACATCTGAGTCATTTCCACTCCTTGTAATTGTAAAAACAGGCTTTATGCATGTTTTTTTCCGCTAAATTCAGCTAAAGAAGCACATGCAAATATAAGACACCCAGACGTCAGTTATAAAGCATCTGCATTGAATTACTTGTGCCTTAGATCAGGGGCTGTATGTCACCTTCCTCCACCCTTTAATGACACATATGTGCAAACTGGTCAAAGCATCCCTCCCTATCAGAGGTTTGCATGAAGTGATGCTTCCTCTTCTTTTCTATATTTACTGGAGTGACCCACCTAAGCAGACTTCCTCCCACCCACGAAGATGTTGCATCATGTAAAAAGTTGATCAGTTCTGAGACAACATTGCAGCTAAAAATGAATCCTGCACTTGAGCACTAGGTGAATTTGACATTATTCCAACCGCACAGAGTTTATGCTAAAGCAGACAGACACTGCTCCACAGTGAGAATAATGAGTCTACGAGCTGAACCAGGTGCTTTACTGAGGGATGGAAATATACAGCATCTGTGGCACAGTGTTAGAACGTAAAGCCCCGGCACTTCTGGAGGAAAGGCTGCTTTCTGAGCTAAGTAAACTCAGACATAGCGCTGCTCAGTGGTTTTTGAAAAAAGTTGGAGAAGAGAGTAATGCTGACAGGGAACAGGTCTCCAAGTAAAAGGGCTTTGAGATCACTTCTGAGCCGTCCGTGAACGCGTCTCTCCACACTCTCTTGTGTTTCTGTCTCGTTATCTGACGCTTTAATCACATTTCTGCTCCTCTGTGACGCCGCTGTGACAGTGCCTTGCCGCTGTCACCTCGCAGCGGCTGTGAGGCACCGTTGCGGATCCGAGCCGATTCGCCGCCTCAGAACAGAGCCAGAATCACAGTAAGAGAGACTTTAAAGGGGGAGTCGCACAAAGCGGGGCGTCATTCTGTCTCAGCGAAAGCCAGAAGAATAGAGAAAGGAGCAAACAAGATGATTTGCAAACTTCCTAATTTTCTTGAAAGACAATAAAAATAAGGAACTTTTCCTGTCCCTGAGTGTGAAGCAGGCCCAACCCCGCCGCCTTTGCAGCCCATTAGCAGTAAGTCACTCGTGCTGATTGTCAGCATTAGAATCTGCTCTCACTTCTGCTGCCTGTCAGCAAATCTGGCAGCTCGGAGGAGCTCCGGCTTTGACTCGGAGTCTTAGCGGAGGAGTTGCGGTCGGCAGTGACAAAATCAGTTTGAACTGGCATGCGGGGGGATCTGTAGGAAGGGCTTTCGGATCAAAGCAGCCTAAGTGGGTCAAAATTACCTTGACCATCTGAGAACAGTCACATTTGGGAGGTGGGCGGGGGTAATCTGCGGGGCGCAGGGGTAGATTAACGTTTCGCCCAGACGATTCCTCCCAAAGACGTCAGATCAAAGCGGGCCACAACTTTTAGTTCTTCTCTTCTTGGGTTCCACTGACTCCCTTTTAATTTGCTTATTTGGCTGATGCTTCACTTTGTGTGGAGCAAAGCAAATATATGTTTGGAGAAATATCAGCATATGAATGTGTGTTGAGTATCACGTCCACTTGTTATTCCTCTATTCTCCTATTACTCATGACAGAACTGTCTTTGGTACATTGGTGGTTTGAGAACAATTTTCTATATCTGGGGTGAGATACAACTGACATCAGACCCTTTCCATGGTTATAACTTTGAATTTCTCATGACTCCCTCTTCATAGAGGCAAAGCTTGCTTTTATCGCCGGTCCAGCTCACACTATAAAACAGGATTTGCTGCAATACAAATATGATGATGCTAAACACAGCATCTTTTTCACTGCCTGACCTCTTTCTGGCTTTCTGTTAGTGCATGTAGTGCTTTGTTCAGTTATAATACACCCTATGACGTCATAGTCATGTTGACAGGTCCGTCGCATGGGGACACATTTATTGGGAGCCAGTTTAGGCCGGGCGGCGTGTGCTTCCGTGTGAAGGAGGCGAGATCTCAGGCCAAACCTCCTCCCGCGTGCGTGAACACAGATTCTTTGCTATTGCGGCGGTAATGAGCCGTGGCATTTACTCAATACAAACTCGGTATGAGCAAATGGACAAGAGGAGAGGAGCCGCAACACAATCCAATCCGACAAAAAGCGCTATTGACAAATCGCTCGTCCTCCTCTCAGCAAAATCACCAGGAGGGAACAAATATCTGTTTTCCACCCTCCTCCTCCTCTTCAGACCCGCTCTGTTGTGTTCATACTGCACTTGTGGCGCTTTCCTTTAACTCGGTAAAACTCAGCCATCGCTTCATTCAATTTGTATTCTTCACTTCACTAACAAACATTTATCTGCAAAGAAGCCCGTGCGCTTCAATGACACGACGCAGGGAGAAGATTTGACATTTACGCCAGGCTTCCTGAAATCGTCTTCGCTTCATTAGCGGAGGTAATTTCTGCATTCGAGCGGGGCCGCGCTAATTCCAGCCTGGCCTTTGGTACATGTGAGGCGGGTCTTTAAAGACGGCTCCCGTTTGAAGCCTGCTGGTCGAGCTGTTCAAAGCTGCAGCTGTTTTTGGTGGTGTTTGACAGCTTTAATTGATGTTTATTTTGGCACCGAGTTTCGTTCCTTTCATGCAAATGTCCTGCATGCGGCGAAATGGGTTAGGGCAGCGCTAGGTGGGCGCAGTTTGTGTGTACCCGGATAAGAGCAGCGCGCTTAACGAATTTACATTTTAGATCACAGGGCCTCGACGAGCGGAGCGCGACAAAAAGCGGAGGCACTCATGCCTAAACTGAATCTTTGATTAGTTAATGGATGGTAAAAAATATCAGTTAACATCATAATTAAAAGTCTTGTATTACAAAGAAATCCCTTCCTCACTTCTCAAGGCCAGGTAGCGATTATCTAATTTCAATCTTGAGCATAATATTGCTCCCATTGCGTTTTCTATTACAACAGTGAAGGGGGGACGTCCCAGCGTCCCCTCCTCTTCCTCACCCCTCCCCACCCACGTCACCTATTTCCGTCCACCGGGGTTGACATCACCACGGAAGCACGCAGGGGCCTCCTCATCTGCTCCCAATTACACCCTCACAACCTCCTCCTCCGCGGAAAACGGCTTCAGACCATCACGAAACCGAGGGGGGACTACGCCAGGCCTCCGGGAAACAGAGGCAGTCGCGAGGTTGGCCACCAGTGGGGCTGGCGAGGTGTGGATGTGGATGGCGCTGCTTCACACGAGTTCCTCGCTGGAGCCGAGGGGCCGCGGATGTGGACGTGTAAGATGTGACCCCAATAAGTGGAGGTCTGAATGAGAAGCTTGGTTTGTACAAATGGGTTTCTGCAGAATGAACAAAATGTGCATCTCTTTTTTTTTTATCTTCCCTGATTTATCAGCTGTTTCAAAAGCGTTTGAGCAGCTGCGCTATCGTTTAAAGCCAGAGGTCTGCAGCCTTTATGTATAAATAATAAGATGCCGTGTTGAAGCTAAACAGACACCGTGGAGGACTTTTAATGAATCGTTATCACACTGCATCGCAGAGGCAGAAGCAACGAGTGGCCGGAGCAGTTCAATCACTTCTGTGTATGTGTGTTGCTGTGAATTTATGAACTTCTTATCACCAACGTGTCCGCTTCAGTTGTCACAAAAGTTTTAACCATTAACTGTATTTGCTAACATTAATTTGCTCTGATCTCTAATCCATTGAATAATGTTGATGTTATTCCCTCAATAAAGAATGATCATTTATATTATATTTAGCATAATTCAAGCCTATTCTAATTTTTCACTCACTTTTACTCCTTCCCATCGCTGTGTATGAGTAAATCGCGCTCCATGACCAGAAGGAGGAACCACCCAAGTGTTTCAAACCACAATCAATAAAAGTTTGATGCCTCTGTGCTGAAGAGACCCACCGAGGTAACAAGTCAAGTAGCTGGCAAACACAGTGTTTTAACAGGTGATTGTGAAGGCCATTGACTTTGAGCATCTCACAGCAAGAGGCTGTGCCGTGACCCATATGCTTTCCAGATGTTTCCAGGAGGACAGAACCGGTCCTGCTCCATGCAACAATACAACACAACGGGACTGAACAGTGCGAGCCTGCGATTTTAACAAGCATTTTGATATTTTTAACCTGCGTCCGGGTTTGATTTGGATTCAAACCACACAAACAAGGACGGTTGTTTTAACGGTGCTGTTGATATGAATTACACTTCTATGGTGGAGTCATGGCAACATATTGGTTATAATTCCACAAATAATAATTCCACTAATGTGGCCTCCTGGTGCAACATGAGAGTTCAGTGCATAGGAGGGTCATATTTCTATATCTTATAACGAATAGAGGTAAGTAGCTTTCTTCTTTTTCATTATTCTGCACACTTCAGAAGGTTCCCAGCTGAGCATCGCATCTCGTTAATACACCTGTGATGAAAGATGGTGGATGTAGTAGACAGATAAGAAAAGATTCAAACCTCCTACAATGAAATTTTCCTGACAAATTCCGGATCCTGCCTCGGTTCCAATTCTCTCCGTTGTATTGAACAAAAGGCACAGCTTCCAACACGATGACATCACTGGCTTCCTCGCACCCCTCACCTCCGCCCCAACCCCCACCTTCAGCGTCAGCCGTCCAACTGGCCAACCTTTCTCTCTCTGGGAACACGACTTCATTATGGAGATGAATTGTCTTATTGTGAAGACTCAAGCGCCCCCTCCTGCAGGAGAGGGCGGAGCCCATGCTGGACATCAGGGCACGGCGCAGTGACCCGACTTCAGGGGTCACTTCACCCACTGTTTGAAAAGCATCTCACGTAACGCATCACTGGGTGACTTCCCCCTCCCCTCAGCGAAGGACGTCGCTGCCACAACGGATTACACTTACACAATGTGCACTTCTGGCCACTGTCTATGTCTAAGCCATTTTAATGTGAAAATGATTCTTTCCTTTCCTTAAGCGATGGCCAGTGACCGGCTATATTACCTTAAATCCTGCAGTTTGAGTTAGATTTTGGATTTACTCTTCAATGTGGCCCAGAAGGAACAGCCCCTCATTGCGAAGAAAGGAGTTCCATTTACTGGCTCTGGCAGGTTTGAATGTCTTTGGTGGTGGTCTGTTTGAAGACTAGCAGCCCATCTCACCTACCATTGTGTGGGATAATGGACGATGGCTTCCCGTGGCATGCGCTGTGTCAGCTCCAGTCTTCACTTTCATGTCACTTCACCAATGGTGCAGTTGGTACATAATTAGGAAAGTGGAGCAGCAACGCTGAGCCATGAGTTCATCAGTTGAGCTAATATAAAATACAAAAGTATAACAATAATCAAAACAAAACAATCAAAGTTGCGTTTGAAAGCCTGGTTGGAGATTAAACCTTAAAATGTCATACACTCGGTGCACTCTATTATTTAGTTTTTGTTTTAAGCATACCATGAACGATTTGTAGCGCTAGAAACGTGCCAGTGACGTCTGTGCTGCTTTCATCGCTTGCCTTGTGAAATGTCCTCGCCGAGCAGCTACCGGCGGAATTCTGTGGGGGTGGCTACGAGCCAACTCAGAAATGTTTCATTGTTGTGGAGAAATTATTTTAAGTACGCGCTTTTACAAAGCCGCTTCAGGCATGCCTACCTCTGCTGACAGCGCTCCGTCGCTTTCGTCTGCTTAAATGATGCGCGTCGCAGGAGTTTTTTAAAGGTAAACGCATGAAAAGGAACAATGCGGAAAACGCTCGTTGGATCTGTTGAAGAAAGTGTGTTTCCGCTGAGCAAAATCAATGCACACATATTTTAACAAACCTGATTACTGGATGCCTCCAGCAACAGGAAAGCAGTTAATAGATAATCAGAGCGGATCGCTATCGAAGCCCCTCGGTTTATTCAATGACCTCCACCACACTTCACTCTTTGATTGGTTTTGTTTCTGCTGCTGCTTGTTTCTAATTATTACCTCACGATGACTTGTGGAGCTCTACGTCAAGAGAAACAAGACGATAGGTCAAAGGTCACTGCAGCCTTGCAACAGGAGGAGATTCTCACCGCACCCAACCACTGCCATGTTATTCTGACACAGGCTCCTTTGCTGTGGAAAGCGCTGCTAAATATTTAGGTGCCATCCTGCCTCCTGGGTGGACGTCCGCCTCACATGTGAAGCTGGATGCCCAGAAGATGATATAACACCCAATGCAATTTGATCACGGCCTCTGTGGCGATGCCCAAGCAGAGAGTGGAGTTTCAAAGCCTTCTGGAACTATTCAAAACACCCGCGGCCCGTCAATAGCCCGGGATAAAGAACTCCACGGCCGCGCCGGCCTCCGCTGTACGTGCGGGAGATGCGGAGCTTAGCTAAATAAACCTTGTCTGGCAAGTGGCCTCACTGGTGCCGGGCCCGGTGGGGATGAGAGGAACGAGGTCTATCACAGGCCACTGGACGGGCTCGGTCCTAATGGCGGTGCTAATTACCCCAAACGCACCGTGACTCCCAGCAGGAGCGTCCCACGAGACGCACCTCAGCCCCGTCACAGAAGATAGACTACAGTAAGCAGGGCCATTGTTAGCGGCTCAGCTTGAAATGACAAAGCGTGTCTACGAAGGGTTCCGAAGGGGTTCTGGTTGAGGCTGATAGCGGAGATCACTCGTGCTCCCCGCGGTGGGAGTGACAGGCTCTGATTTGTCTTTCTTCTCCCCGTCATTAGCGATTCACATTTGAACCGCCTGCGCTGATCGCCATCGCCACTCGACGTGAGTCCGAGCGGCTCAAAGGCGCCGGCGCTGCTTGGAAGCGTGCGCGTCACCCCCGGGAGTCGCCGGGCCTCGGACGCCCGCAGAGCGGTGGGTGCTGGGAGCCCGGCCGTGTTTGGACCGGGAACGGATTTCCCTCTGAAGATGTGGAAAAGGTTTGTGGCACGCTCCCGTGAGAGCGTCTCCTGGTCTTTGAAGCTCCTGTCTTGGTGGCTGCTCTTATCTCTGGGAAGGATTATTTTATCTCCTTTCTTTCTCTTTCTCTTCCTCTCTCATCAACATCAACCCAGGTTTTGTGCACATCTCTTAGGAGATCTTCTCTTTGCCCTTGCTATTTCCCATTGCCCATTTCCAATTTCCCTCTTTTAGAGTATCCCCAGCCCTCTTTTCTCCACCACCCCCAACTCTCTTCCTTCTCCTTCCTCTGCTGCACCCCACTCTTTTCCTTTTTCTCTATTTCCCCTATTCTGTCCTTCCAACACATGACAGACTGTGTAATTAATGAGCATCATAAACCTCTCTTTCTATTAGCTACCCATTAGTAAACCTGGCAAGCCTGTCATTTTGGACAAAAACACACAGCTCCTTCATTTGATCCCCACATCAAAGGGGGAACCCCACTGTTTTCGGCTGAATACACTAATTGTGCCTTCGTTCTGGATGGGGCTGCACCCCCACTGCTTAAAAAAAGAAGCCAGTGCTGAGCACAGATAGTAAAGAGAAGTACAGAAGCAGAAAGTATTGATTGAAAAATTACCACTCATTCACTCGCATACTTTAAAGTCTGCATTTGTATTTATTTACATACAGCTTTACTGATACAGTCTGAAAAATAAAAGCAGAATTTCAATGACTTTTAGGCTCAGCTCTGTTGCAACTCTTGTTTGTGCTGCTAAGATTAAAAGGAATTTTTAAGTGAGGTGGTAAGATTTCACCTATTTTCACTACAAACAATATTTTAAAGTATTCCTATTGTTATTATTGTTTCTCTCACATTATTACTCACATTATGTTTTTTCAGACTTCAGTAGTGTATTTGTACAGACAAGCAACGACAAACATGACAACATTTTTTATGTAAAGACCACATTTCTCACTTCTATGTATAAATCTTTATAGTTCTGCGTGTTTTCTCTATAATTGCGTTGAAATGACCCTTGTCTTGTCTTGTCTATAATTAAACTGAATTGAAGTTAACAGTCCCAATCAACTACTTCGAATACTAGGGATCAAACACGCCACTGTGTCCAGCTGTTGTGTGAATCCAGGTCCCTTTCATTGCCTCCAGGATGTAGAATGGCAAAGTCCATTCTCCATCTTTCCTCTGCCTGACACATCCCATGCTGGGCCACCACAATGGGCTGAGTCACCACCGCTGCAGGAGTCAACACTGTACTTCAGTCACAATTGTCTTCTGCCCTTTACAACATCTATGCTCTTTTGTTCCTCAAGATAAAGGCAACAGTGACATGTTAGAGATTTAAGCGCCCAGCAGCTGCTCTTACCTCCCTCTATATGCTTCACACCCCCCTCACAGAAAGGCACTATTCCCTCTGGTTGGCTCGCCAGGCACCAGGCCCCCAACACTGTTGCAAGGACATAAACACAGACAAACCATGAGGTCCCCCCCCAAATCTAGCTGTCTGAGTACCCCCCATCAGGTCTGATTCTATTCTAGGCAGGAATGCTCAGCTTTGTAGTGGTGGTGAACTGCAGTTGGCCACCAAGGTGGGAGCTCCCAAAGGTTAATAAATAGCTACATCAATGAGACAGGTGTTTAATGAATTAAGCTTTTGATCAATCAAACCTTTACATGGTGAAACAGTAACTCCAGTAAATTCATCTCCACTTAATATGACACTTGCCTTAATATTAGCTGTATTTATTATCTTTCTCCAAGATGTATCCAGCTGAAATACCTACACCCCATGATAATAGGGACTGATTGGGGGTTTGGGGGGGGGGGGGGGGGGGGGTTCATGTCTATGAGATGGAACTCTGGCTTTAAACCCCCGCCACCTCCTCTCTCGCAGGCATCAAAGGCAAAGTTGGGAAATAGGGCCCGCAAAGCCATCTCTCCGTTGGCCTCTTCAAAGGACAGGAAGTGTGTCAGAGGGACAGCCTTCTTTCCCAGCGAATTCAGGCGAGTTGCTATAATAACAAGCTCATCTGTGTGTCTGTGGCAGACTAGTTCAAAGGGGAGACTGATTCCTCTTGGTACAACATGTGATGATAGAGTCAGGGTGCGGAAACCACTGTTTAGTAGAAATGCAACTGGAGGGCTTCATTAGAGACCTGTGCCCAGTATATAGCCACATCCCTAAAGATGTAAAGATTCTGCCTTGAAATTGGGGCCAGATTTTAGTTTTGATCTGAACTTTCCCAGAAATCATCCCCGGGTACTTTTTTGCATATGCCACCCATGGCTATTAAATAAACTGCTCAACTGTTAAAGTTATATTTTGTTGATTGTGTGTAAGTGATTAGGTCTACATACGCACAACAGGAAATATGGCCTTTAATCACATGTTGGAGCCATACAGGCTATGAAGGCACAATGTGAGGAGCAGACCAGGTATCACTTACATGTTTGAAATTTGAGATTACCAGTTGGGAGTGTCTTCAATGCTTTTTAAGCAGGTCTTTAGAAAGTCTTTGCTTTTGTTTTAAAATTCAGTCCTTGATGACAGAGTTTGACTCTAAAATTAGACAGTCACACTTGAAAAACATTGCACCTTTTAGGATTTTATAAAAAAAAACATATTATATTAATGCACATGTTTTGTTTCAGATTTGCGCAGTGAATTAACCATTATGTGAATACATTTAAAACACAGGATTAAAAATGAGGGTTTTATCTTGTTTCTCATACTGAAATATTATTTTTCAGCATTTTAGAACAATATGAATAAATAGAACAGCGTTACCAATCCAACAGTCAGATTTAATTCTACACAAAATAAAAAAAATCATGGCCTTTATCGCTTTCTCACAAGATGATGCTCAGCATGTATGCTGTCACATTGAGCTACTGGCAGCGTGGCATGATATGGCACAGTGGCTGCTGTCTTTTCATATATTTGAAGACTTCAAAAGATTGTTGGGCTGCTTTCATCTGCTGCATCATCCCAATAAGGCTGTGATTTCTAAACCTTATTCTCAAGTGAAAGGCCCCAAACAGGCACTGACCACCAAGCCTAATATCTGTGGGGATTATTGCTGATATGGGTCATTATTCAAATGAACAGCTTTATAGGTCAAGAGAGATAAAGACTGGTTGGGACAGTCATCTAATTATCCTGATCTATCTAGGGCATTCATTTATGCAAAATTATAAAAAGATCACTGCAACCAATTTCTTGTAATGCAGCTAATTAAATTTACAACGGATCCTAAATCACCAAGACAAACGATTTAAGTACAAAAAATAACTTAGTGTTACATCAAGTGTTTTGTTTTCTTTAGATTAAGTAAAAATACTAAAAAATAATGACATAATTTGGACTAACTCAGGCCGAGGTGGTTGGTATCAGACCTGCAATATATACTTAGTATAATTGTCAATAATTTACGGAGATGTTGACAATCAAAGCATTTGCATTCATTTGCTGGGGTATCAAATATCTGTAAGGGGCTCAAAATGTTTTCAAAGCGACCGCTGCACTTTGAATGAAGGTAAGAGAGGAGAAAGCGCGACGAAAACGGTCAAGCGTCAACGATCACGGAAGTCAAAAAGGTGTGCCGACGTTTCATAATAAAACATTTTCCATTAAAATAGAAGTTCCTTTGTTTCAGTGCAAATGTTTTGTTTTGTGAACTATAGCCATAACGCGCATTGCAGCAGCCGTTCGTAGCAGACATTGTTAAAAAATAGCTTTTCTTTATTTTTACTGACCGTAAATGTCACGGTTTACACTGAAAGTCCTGACCGGAAGTGGCACATTTCTATTTGTGCGCGTCCTCTCGGCGATCAAAGGCTCGCTCCGCTCTCCAATCCCACAGACTTGTACTGAGCGCGGTCTGCCGTCGGTCTCCACGGACGCCCCGCGTCTGGATATCGTAGCCTGTTTCTTTTTGCCTTTGGATTATATTCATCGGATGCTTTTCAACTCCAACTCGATGCATAGAAATGGGTAAACTGCACTCGAAGCATGGTAAGGTTGGTCATTCCTGGGGGGAAATCACCGCTGTAGCTGTTGCGATACTTTCGAGTAACATGATTCATTGTCTTATTTCTTTCTTTCTGTCTGTCTCTGAAGCCGCAATTTGTAAACCGAGGGAGAGTCCAGAAGGTAAGCGCACTTGCTTTGTTACTCCGTATTACGCGCACGCACAGTATTTCCAGAGCAATTCGCTGACTTTGGGAACAACGGGGCAGTTTTCGGAGCCAACTCTCGGCTCGCTCGCGGCGCGACTCTTTGAAGGTGGACGTAACGGCGAGCGCCGGCGCGGCGCGAGGCAAACCGTCCGTAGTCGCCGCTAACGCGCTTCTCCGTTGCAGGCGACAGTTTCGTAGTCAATGCCTGTTTGGCGAGGAAGGGGATCGACGACTGGCTCGTGAAGCAGAAGTACTACTGCACGAGCGCTCGCCTCGAGCCGCAGGACTGTCACCCCAAGAATAACTGCGGTTTGACTGCCCGGGTGAGTACGAGCTTTGCGTGTTTATGGCGAAGTGGCGCAATAGAAGCGCTAAAGCGTGTTGGAAAACGGTTTTTCAGGTCTCTTCGTGTCGCTTGGTTTTGGTATTTTACCTTTAATTAAACTGTGCCCAGTGCGCTTTTTTTAACTGCGCGCGCTAAATTTTATCTTCCTTAATCAAACGTTCTGGAGAAGTTTGCGAAAACTTAGTGGACAAACTTTGAGCGATGGTGGTGAGAGGATTGTCCTCATATCGTGACCCTGCTTCACACGGTCTACCTGCAAAACCACAAGCTGGCGCCCTTCGAGACGCTCGTGCATTTTGCTCAACGTGACAACATTAAAATGAATTATAGCACGGCGTTGGTAGAAATCGCAAGCTTTCTGGAAGGATTTTTAGGTAACAATAGATCAAGCTTAAGTTGAAAGCATTGCATTGTGACAGTGTGGCGACAACTATGGATTGTGAAAGCTCGGGGAAAATGTTGGAGGTCACGCTTGTTTTGTCTTTTGGCATCGCCGTAAACACTGTGCTGTTGTTGTCATGTGGGGAAATCCTTTGGAATTGCTTCAGAGGAGCCTTAAGCCTCTTTGGTTAGCAATGCCTTCCTCAAAGGCGGCATGTTTGTGGAATTGGAGCCTATGGTGAAAAAAAGGGGAAATCGCTTCTTCCACCCGATCCTGAGACAGAAACACATCTGTCGATTCAGAATTGGCTCTTGCATTTTGACACATTAAAGTGCCTATTGTGATACTGTAAAATATGTGACGGCTCCTCTTGTTGCCCTTCATTAAAATAATCTTATCAGAGACATGAAGCATTTTATCTAGTAATAAACAGATAATTTTATTTTGTGTTGTTCTACTTTTATAAAAAAAAAACAAAGCAGACAGTCTTCTAGCATATACCATGTCATAGCATGCTTTTAAACCGATTATTGCACAAACAAGACCCAGCTGCACGCACTGGGTTGGATTCTTGGAAAATGAGCCTTCGGTATGAGGATTTATGGGCATGCTGGTGAAGCGATGGCAAACATCAAACTTCGTCTTAGGCAATGATTCCAGCCTCGGTCGGGTCCAGAGTCCTCCACTGTGTGCGCCTCAGCCTCGCCTACAGGGCACCCTCAGTGCGAGTAATGACAGGGGCAGTGCGTCTACGGCGATGTGCAAGTGTGCTTCCAGAGTGCTTGGAGGTTGCTGGCTTTACACGCAGCACCCACATGGTGTTAAAGTTGCTAATCCTGACTTGTGCCCAAAGCCGCAATAAACATTTTAATGTAGTAACATTATCCCGCTCGCGGCAGATGCCGTGTCTGCAGGACATTTTTTCCGGGACCGGCCCCGTGAGAAACACCTAAAACTATTTTCTAGAGCTCGCTGACGACTGGTGCAGCTTTGTACATGGTCGCTTTTGTGTTAAGTTTTATTCATATGCTTTGGGCACTTTAAGCATTTAAAGAATGTGCAATTAACATAAATGGTTGAGACCAAAACGAACATTCGCCGCTTTGTTCCTGGAACTATTTATGTGCGTCTTTAGCCAACAACAGTGGTGCGTGCAGCTCTGGCCCAGGATGGAAAAGGAGCCCCTGCTGAAAGGGCTGGATGGAGTTTTAGGTCTGGGTCCCTAATGGCCTTTATAGCTCAGAGGGAAAATTAATACATGAAAAAGGTTTCTGCCGTTAGTGTTTATGAGGTTGCCTTTTCCTTTGTTTGTAATTTTTGGATCCAAATGGATCCAAAATGTAAATCGTGCTAAAGTTTAAACCGTTCGTGTCAAGTTGTACCTTGAATCGGTAGTTGCTGTGAGTAAGCGCGTCAAAAACAATGTTAGCTTCTGTACGTTATGATCAGATGGTTGAGCTTAAAGCTGATTTTTGTGGCGGGATTCACAGTCTCAGCAGCGGAATGAGTCCTGATCATTGACACCCTAAATAAAGATACGACTGTGTTATCGATTTCTTTAAAAGCTGTTCCGGTTGCATAGGATACCTGGTGGGACAGCTATTTATAGATGGGAGCTCTCCTCCAAGCTAGTCTAGCAGAATGCAGGCTGGGGGTTAACAGTAGCTAGTTTACACTTGGAATTCTTCCGATCCAATCTTTTAATTAACCTCCATGTATTGATTTTGCACAAAAAGAAGTCCGCGAAGGTTAGATGATGTTTCCATGCATGAGCGCTGTGGTCAGATGCAGCGTTAGCGTGGCAGACAGTGAGTGACGGCTGTGGGCAGGTGGATCTGTGGGTCTGGACACATGTGATCGGGGTCATGCGAGCCTGAGCGCCCCCCCCCCCCCATTCCTCACCTACCCATGAATTTGATATGTGACGCGCACCCTTCCGGATTCTGATGCTGACATAGACATCGATAGGGTGGAGAGTTTTCACAACCCATTACTGGGAAGTTCAGATTTCTGGTTGCTTCATGAGTTTGACTCTCGTAGCGTCCGTCCATTAGGTTTGATGTTTAACTTCTAAAATGATCAATTCAAAGGGTTTTCGGCTTTCTGAGCCTAATAATCCCCGCCCCCCACTTCTCCCTTCTCCCCTCCTAGCCTCCATCTGTTTCTTGCATTTAGCCTGTGGGCCTGTTTGCTTGTGGTTGATGAAATGAGACTGCATTTGAAGTGGGCCACTCAGGGAGGTGTTTGTAGTGACACTGATGGCTCCTCCTCCACTGTGAAGCCCTACCCTCTGTGTAGTAAAAGGAGCCCCTCCACCCCTGGCCTTCCCAAGCTGCTTCCAAAGGTCTTTTTTTTTTTTATTTCTTCTTCTATCAACTTGAACTGAGCGACGACAAAAAAGCAAAGCGGCGTCTGATGACAGAAGGCAACCAAGATGTGAATCACAATGAAACTTCTACCCCCAACCCCCTTGTCTCACAGTTGGTTGCCAGCACTCTGATTTCCTTTTTTTTCAAAGCATAAAGGTTTTTCTGGAAGTAGGCCTAAAGCTTTTAAATGCATTCCCTCAGCCTCCGAGTCTGATAAAAGACGTGGCAGGTTTTGCGCCACCTTCGTTTTTCACGTCTGCTGTTCTGCTCCCTCTCCCCTTGTCGCGTTCACAAAGCAAGGGCTCTTGTCTAGAAGCCTGAAAGCACCTTTCAAATGTAGACTCCTCTTCCTCCGTCTCCTCTCCTTTCTGTTTTCACCATATGCATTTTCTTTTCCCACCGGCTGGCCTCTTGTGCGTGCTGCATGACGTATGCCCCTCTCCCACCAGAATCTACCCCCTCTGTGGTCCCAAGGGACTCAGGGCCTGTTGTTGCCCTTTGAAGAGGCTGGGAGAGAAGTTTGGAGCTACACTCTGAAGGGAAGAAAGGCCACTGGGGAGGAGGGGTACCACCTGGCCATAGCGGGGCTCTCTGATTTTTTTCCCCCCATGAGAAGATGGGATGGAAGTCCTGGGACGACGTGCATGTAGCTGTGGGACTGGGAGGTCCGAGGACATGCAGGTGGCTTTAATGTCACGCCCGGTATCGCATGTCACGCAGATTACTAAAAGCTGGAGGAGTTCATCCTGTGCGTCAAAGCAGAGCGGCTTTAAAACAATGATAGTAGTTTAGACTAAAGTAAAGCTCTTGTGCCATGTAGACATCCGATCGGGTTCATCCACCTTTCTGTTTCAGCTAAAGCATCACCTATCCGCTCCTCTGTGTATTCCCTTCATGCCATTAAACGTAGTACGTGCTGTTGTGGAGGTTTTTTGCCAATATTCGCAACATGTTTAAAGTTTGTATGAGCAAAATATTGTCAGACACCACCACTTGTAGATGTCAATACAGCCAGCATGTTTTGGCATTTGGTGATAAGGAACATATGTATGTATGAAACTTTTCCTGTGCATGCGAGTGTGTAGCACGTCTGGAGTCAGATGTCCGGATGCACTCCAGAGATCAAAGGCTTCTGCGGGAATGTGCTCTGAATCTCAGGGGATTAGCCGCTGAGATTGTGCTTTGTTTCCCCAAATATATGCTCAGCTCAGGAGAGCTGTTGATCAAAGTGTCTCTCACCACCCCGTCCACGGTTCCATTTAGGCTGCGGGGTTTTGTTCCACACTTGAGGGTGGCATTTATTTGAAGGTTTTAAGCGAGATTTTGATTTCGGGAATGTTCACTCAGGTTCTAAGGAAATGGTTTTAAAAGCACTAGGAAGGTGTTAATTTCTAGTAATAACAATTTGTGATTAGATGATTTTATTTCGTCATTATCTAGTTAATAGTTTTGTATGGTTTACTTTCGTGAACGTAGTTCAAAATGAACACACATATACAGTATGGCAGGGCTATGGATGGGTGGATGGGGTGGAAACTGTAAAGCATGCGATGGCGCTGGGCTCCTCCGTGCCCATTTCAGTCACCCACTTAAAAGCTGTGCTGAAACGGGCGTTTAAGTGTTTAAACCCTGAATAATTGTCGCTTGTTTGTTTATCTCGCTTCCCTGCGGGTCGCGCGCCGGCCCGTGCAGCGAGAGCTGCATAATTTGACGGAGCGCTCAAATTGGCTGTCGTATTGGGCGAGATCAAGATCTGCATAAAACTGCTATCAAGCTCTCGTGAGAGAACGCACACGCACGGGAGCGTGCAAATCCCTAATATGAGAATCCATTTATGAGAGATTTCCTCCCGGTCGATGCGGGGGAACTCCAGTGATGGACTCGACAGCTTCGACGGTCCCCGCTGCTGTGTTTATTCTCCTTGTGTGTGAGAGCTTTGGTGACCAGAGCTTTTAGGCCACCCGAGGTATCAAGAATGGAGGAAGTGGCCTTAGATAAACAGAGTGGGGAGAGCATTGTGCCGTCCTCAGACAGAGGTTTCAGGGCTCTACAGCTCTTCCTGTGGCGCCAGGACTGGAGGAGGTCTGGATTGTCTGTTAGGGGATGTTTTCGGTGGAGGAAAGCTAAACAGAGGAATAACCCTGGAGAAAGGAAAGCTGTCCTCCCCTGGTGTGTTTATGCTCCACAGGTGGCACAGCCAAGGAAGGCCTTCACCCAACCAAGTGCTCCAAAAGGCCCATTTGTCTTGTCCAACCAAACCTACCACTCCCCAACTCTATGTTGTTTGAAGAAAGTTGATGAGAGATGTATGTTGTTTTAGAGTAGCTCTATAGTTCTAGTTTAGAATGATTCTGACATCAACAACAATGTTTGTCCCTATTGGGGTAAAAATCTCCTGTTGTCTTATTTCTAATATTAGATATGTGCCCTCCCTTCACTTAGTAAGGTTTAGGTGATTTAAGTTTTAAGTGTCCCTAGTTTTGCTCCATGCCCCTAACCTGATGTTGTGTGCACTAAATGCTAATCTGCATATGTGCATCAGTCATACAGTTTGGTACCAGTGTGAGTAACACGCTTCTGCTTCGTTATGGTGTTGGACTGACACAAGCCAATAATTCCGCTCAGCTATGAATAGAAACACGCATCTGGCACCAGCACACTTGCACAGTATATAGTAGTTGAAGTGTCTATTTCTGCTGCTGTGTTTACTCGCTAAGTCGAGGCACACTCTGTAATTATGAAGACTTTGGGCCCTCAGTTAAAAAGGTCAGATGTGAGGGATGTTTAGAGGTAGTGGCTTGTGGCTGTGTGTGTGTGTGTGTGTGTGTGTGTGTGTGTGTGTGTGTGTGTGTGTGTGTGTGTGTGTGTGTGTGTGTTTGACATGCACACATCAGAGCTCAACCTCACACATGGTTCCTCTAATGGTTGCATTAAAAGCCTGAGTAACCTGCTTATTGTTACTAAGAGATTGTGGCTATTTATTGACTACTGTTTTGTGTTTGTTTCGCTTTCCCTGTGTTTGCAAAGCAGCTGGCTCAACTACTGACTGCGTGACCCTACGACTTACACAAACGGCTCAGTATCCTATTAAGTATGTTTATGTTCGTAAACAAAGGGCTGGATCAAATAAAAGCCACAAGAAGAAAAGACATTGATTTACTGAATTAGAACCCAGGAACTTGAGGTCATGTCTGACTCTATTGTCTGAGTAAAGTGCCTGTCACTTTATCGTTGCCCTTGAGGCAGACTTGACATCTAAAACCCTGCTCTTCCCACACTTTGTAGCACTTGACACTGGCGTCTGAAGTCGCCCAGACGACTGGAGGACTGTCTCTCCTCTAAAGGACGTCTGACTAATTGCTAGCACCGACTAGAACAGACACACTAGCCCATATATACAAACTCTTGAAGGCACCATTGCCTGTTTTTACTTAACCTAAAAGGCCACTAAAGGCACATTAAAGTTGAAAAGTTAAAATTTTACATGGTTCTATCACACTAGGATTAATGGCAAGAAATACATTTGTTTCTAAACATTTGCCGGTGAATGAACCATGTTATGAATTTCTGATTGTTCACATCTAAGACATTATTAGAACTTAAAACCACTTTGAAATGCTTCTCCCGTCTTTCTCGCCATTTGTATTACTTTAAAAAAGAGCTTTGATGTGAGGGCCATAATGTTGTGATGTGCTGCTCTCAGAGGGCAGAGAACATTGTGAGGCCTCCATGTTTTGGTGGAACTACCCACCTTTTCCTCCTAAACCACTAACTTCTCTAACCTGCTGTTGGCACATGTTACTTCAATACCTGAGGTAGACGTTTAGAACATGCATTAGAGAAGCTGTTGTCTTTTTGGTTTTTACCATTCATTTTACTGTCGAGTTTAGAGGGAAAGTTAAAAAGCAGTCCTGAGTAAAGCCCAGTGTTTGTGTTACTGCACACACTCGGAGCACTCTCAGCAATCGGCTTTTCTAAAAACCGCTCGAGGGGCGATCACGCAGTTCAGCTCTTGATCTTGACACTGGTATCCTCTTCCTCTCCTCCTCTCTGGTGAGATAAGGCTTTGATAAACAGTGTGATAAATGTTAATTGCTGTGGTTACATATTTTTCAAACGCTAATAAAGGCTGTTACTTTGAGTAACAGGTAGGGCGAGCGCCCGAGGGCCCGGTTGAGTTGTTAAAGCTTATCGTTGCAGGTGTAAAAGTTTTGTAAATGGGTCATTAAAGTGTTAGCCAACTTCACACATAAAACACAAAAAGGGAGAGGGAGAGGGAGATTACTTCAGATCAGCATGTTTCTGAAGCATAGCGATGAGGGCTGTAAATCTCTGCTAATATTCCACTAAGCCTTTCAGGAGGCAGCCTTTGATGTTGGTGAGGTAATGTGACCAGCGGTGTTTGCAATGTTAATCTGATGTGGAGGAACAACTGGTGGCTGTGCACCATCGCTACAAGAGGAAGCCGTCGTGTCAGGCAGGTCCACAACAATGAATTCGGAGCGCAAACAACACGTGTGCCAGAATTTACTCATCCACTCCATTCGCACAGACACGTGCCTCCGCAGCCTCTGATCTAGCGAAGTCAGCGAGTTCATTTACACAGACGCACAGTATAATTTGACTTAATATACGGTATGTCGAAAACCACACCTCCTCCATGTGCAGGGCTTCATCGTATTAAAGCGTTTGTCTGGTCTGTGTGTTTGTGTATGTGGAGAATCTCTGCATGACCTGCGCCGGGAACTACAGTTAACATGGTAAGCCCTCTGGAATGTGCTGCCTCCTCAAACCCCTTAAGTCTTGGTGTTGCTGACCGTGCGCACTTTAATCATAGAACTGCCTCCTCCAACCTGCCTAGTGATGGATTCCAACTCCACGGCTATAATTTCCTTCCTGGGGTACAGGAAGAGAAGTGGGTGTGCCGTGACGGAGGGGTGTCGGGCGCGGGGCCGCCGAGTCTGCAGCGAAAGTGTCTGCCTTTGATGCGCCCGCTGCGACGGCAGATCACACGTTAGTTTGCTGCCCACACAGATTCGAATTGACTCAAAGGCAAGTGTTCAAAGTTTAAAGCAGTTGTGTCTTTAACCTCTGCATTCAGCCAGCTTGTCCACTCACACATAGACTCACATTTCCTGTTAAATTATTTGTGCTCTTTAGCGTGGACCCCCCTAGGGCTCATGGGAAATGTTGTTCTTTGGTATTTAATACTGTGTGTTTTTGTTGAAGGGTTCGGTGTAAACTATTTATGGACTGTGACCTCTGGAAAGACATTGCGTTTTTTAATCCAAGCCATAAAGTTACATTGTAAATGACTTTCTCGTATCATCAGTTTTGCTTATTTGTTTGATTTCTTCTAAGCTTTGACATATTCGATGACCTAGGCATCTGCTCAACTGGAGCACATTCAAGAAAGTACCTTAATCCATCATGTGATAATGAGTTTCCCTCTGAAATGAACAGATTCATGTTTTTGGCAGGAGAAACGCTGCGATATTAATTGGCCGTGGCTCGGTCTGTAGGCGTTGCCTCAAAATCTTCCCAATCTCCCCTCCCTCCACAAATGGGTCTGTCTCGCGTCAGCTTTGCTATGCTATATGATTATCTGAGATCTTTATTTGATGTGTGAAAACTGATCCCCTTTGAAGCCTCACTCAGGCAGCGCAGTGCTTCACTACCTCACATCAACACCCTCTATCTTGGCTCCATCTCTGGGCGTCATGTTTTACTGCTGTGTCGCGCTTTGAAAGAAGCTGCTTAATGTTGCCAGAAGCTGAGGGACACTGCATTGTAAAAAAAACAACAATAAACCTGCAAAGAAGGGACCCGGGTCTTGACAACTGCCGATATGCTCGTCTCGTCTTTCTCTTCCAGCAGGACACCACATTTATAGGATAGGCGCTGCTCCAGACCCCAGTAGTTCTGAGGGGTCTTTTATAATTCCCACCAGTGTCTCTCAGTTTACTCTTCTAGATGCTGTAGGTGGGCGGTGATTTCCTCTCCTGGGGTCTTCTGTGAGTAACACTACACCTATAAGCTCATTTGCAGCTCTGTTTTTGTTGCTTTACTGCTCGGTTGTCGACATCGGGACTGTGTGTTCTGTAGACTTTCCTAGAGTTCCCATGTTCTACATCTGTTTTCTCCATAAGTCATTCATGGACTGTAGCTAATGGCGGCTGTCCAGGTTACATTAAGTAAGTCAGAATCATTTCATTTGCCAATTGCACTTAATTATTCATGGAACAAAGTGCAGCGGCCTGTTGACCGCTTCAGTGTCCCATAACGTACCTAATGTGTATCCAGCATGGGTCGTATGGGCTTCAGCCGTTGTATTTGCTACTTGGCTAAATGCTATTTCATATGCGTTGCTCAGTATGGTGACTGAGTGTTGGAGGCATGAAGATGCTTTCTTGTACTGGGCTGGGTGGGGGGACGAAGCAGGAGGCGCCGAACCACAGTCCTAATGAGATTTTTCCTGGGTTTTGATGGAGTGCCAGTAGTACTGCCATTGCTCAAGAGGCCTGCCTCCGCTGAGCCCTGGCGCGCGATCAGGGGGAACTGTCGTCGGCTGCATAAATTGTCAGCCTGTGCGGCAGGTCGCGGAGGCAGACAGCGTAGAGACCGAGAGGCCTTGTGGGACTTTCCCACAATCACAAACAAGTATATATTACTTGTGTTTTAATATACCCGTTTGCTTTCACAGAAAAATGGGCCCAGTGGGTCCCTGTGTGCAGCTCCAGAGTAGGGATGACGCTATAGGCAGCTGTCTCTTAACTCATCCAGTCAGTCCAGCGCCAGCATGTGCTCTCTCACTCTCCCACTGTCTGTGCCTTTCAAAATAATTTATCCAACATCATCATGTGGTGATATTAACTCTGGAATACAACGTTTATTTGATTTATTATTACATGTTCACAGACTTTAACTTTGGGCTGCATGTGGACAATGAAGAGCTACCTGAGATGAACAGATAACTTTATATATATATATATATATATATATATATATATATATATATATATATATATATATATATATATATATATATATATATATATATATATATATATTAGTATTATTGTATATAACAGTCTGTATGTGGTGTTAACATCATGTCTGAAAAATTGTTTAAGCAGGTGCAAAGTATAGTAGATACTAATGCCAGCACCTCTGACTGATAACTGCAGACATGCAGAGAAGTAACAGTTCATGGGAACTGTAGTAGTGAAGTGCTCACCATGAGCAAGGTTTCTGAAATACACGAAACAGATTGGCTTCTCTCACATGATCATAGTTTTCCATACATAACAGTGGTAATTTCACAGCACTCACTTCGTAAGTTTTCCCATTCATAAACTTGATCTTTAAGAGCCACTAGCTTTGTCTTGAGTCATTAGCGGAGAAAATACCAGTATCCTACTGCTGGTTTCATCTCATTTCAAGTCATAATAGAAAAAGTGAGTTTTGTGTGGATTAGCAAATGGTAGTGACTCAGCATCAACTTGCTGATTGTAACATTTTGTTTCTGTCTTTTCATGTCTACACTTGCGGTCAAACAAACAAGAATTGTTCCTGGGATGACCAGGCTTGTGGGAAAGGAGGAAATGTACAAGCAAACGCTTGTTATTTTTAGACATTTGAAACCTTTGCTTATTTAACCCAGGAGAATCACATCAATCAGTGCCAAAACCAGAAGCGCAAACGTCAACCGAAAGTGGTGATTCCTCTGCCATGTCTTCACATAACCGACTGGTGCTTAGCTGTTCATGTTTGAGTCCACTGATTCCTGGTGTAAATGGGAAGCCAATAAACAGTCGCTGGGGTTCCAGTGTTGGAAGTGTGTGATTGCGCCTATGTGCAAATGGGAAAAAAAAGCTTGGGATAGTTTCAGCGGAGCGGGATCCCAATAATACGGATCTCATCCATCACCACAGACAACAACCAATTAGCACATTCCTCAACCCCCTTGTTCTCATGTTCTTGGCAGACTCCTCTGTTTTGGATATTTAATCAAAACTGAAATACAATATAACATTGGAAATCAATAGACATTTAGTGTAAAGCATTAACATAACATTTTCATCATCATTTAGTTTGGGAAACCATGTGTCATATGTATGACTTATATATGTATAAGTCCCGTGTCAGTAGTGGTGATGAAGTGTGGTGAGCAGCTTGTATCTTATTTCCTGTATTTTACCTTAAAATTTGGTCAACCTTTATCTTAACAAAATAAGGCTGTGGAGACACAAAGTGCTGCTGGAGTTGTGCGAGTATGAAAGTGTTGCTCATACTAACAACACATACAGGTGTGACAGGCTGCCAGTTTATCCTGTAGTTACTGTAGCTATGCCAGTGGCCATGCACAGCAGAGCAGACCTTCTGGCACTGGTCTCCATATACTAGCATGAAAAATGGCACCTTCAAGGTTAATTATTACCTATTAATGTTTTGTCTGCTGGTATTAAATCCTGTCTCAGCACAGACACGTACACTGGTTTCTGATTTGACTGGAGTGTGTGCAGTGGAAAAGTGAAATGAGACGCTGATCCTCTGCAAATGTGCGTGTGTGTATGTACAGATGCATGAAGGTGTTTTCACCCTGTGAAAAATGTTTTTTCTGTCTTGTAGCCTGTTGTGCCACACAGTCATGCAAGCAGCCACTCATACATACGGCCATAATATGAAAGACTAGTAATAGGAGTCAGTAGTTTGTAGATTCTAGGAGGCAGCATTCCAACAACTCACTTAATGCAGGATGCAACTGAAATTTAGACTCGTAACCTTCTGATCTGGTTCTGATCTAGTAAACTATAATATGACAACTTGAAAAGATGCCTAATTTTGTTCCACCAAGCCAGGGGTCTTCAACTGATTCCGTCGAGGGCGCTAAGCACTTCAATGCAAGAGGGGTACAGTTCTCAAAAGTGCCGGGGTTACTGTTTACCAACTTGAGCGCTTCCAGGGCAAAGGGGCTCGGGTGAAAAAGGTCTGGGATAAAAACAAATTCTGTTGCCTGCCAAACTCTAAATGTCTCGCAGCAGCAACAGTTTGCCCAGAAATAGCCCGACTACCGGCCCTGTTTCTCAGAAGTCCCTGCAGGGCCCGAGGGCATAATTTAGAGACTTCTGTGCGAGTCTGAATTCTGACGGCCACTCTTATGCCTAGTTTGTTTTAGTCCTTCAATTACTGTCCTCTTAAAGTTTCCCTTTCTGTGAAAGCTCAGTGCACAGTTGTCAAACTTTGCTCATATATAGCTATGGAAACATTGTAATTTTCATTTGGACACATCATTCTGTGTTGGAAAGCTGTGCTGTGGATTTGCGCCGTTAAATATGTTTGTTTTTATGTGACAAAAATATGATACTTCTCCATTTGACTTGATCTATGTGTCTTTTTTGCTCTAGGACTCCATGGATGACCCATGTGCTGAGGGAATTGGTGAAGAACACTATCGTTTAGAAGGTTGGTTTCTTCCTCTTCATTGTCGCCAGTGCCTCGTTTCACTCTTTGCTTGGGTCTATTTTTCAGTTCATCCTCTCTGCTCCACATCTGTGCTCTTAACACAATGCGTTGGAAGCGGTCCCCTCGACCTTCCCCTTCTCCATCTCCTCAGACTTTCGTCCATCCCTCCCCCTTAGTACTCGTCTCCAAAGTGCCTCAGTTCTTCCATGTTTTCTGCACAATGTGGTGTGATCCTGCATTAAGGGCTCCAGCATGAGAAAGTCTCTCCCTCCCTTTTAAAATCAGGAGTGGACGTGAGGTGAAGGCTGAGCGTTGAATGGGACTGGCCCAGAATTTGGAAGCATGTTTTTTTTTTATTTTATCTACCTCAGAGTAGTGGAACAAAAGATGACTGATATACTACTGAGCATGAATTGAGCTTTAGGCTTTGGACTGAAAGACACATGCTTCTACTAATTACAGTATGGGCACTGTTCAGTTTCTGTTATTAACAGACACAAGTCTAGGTGATTTTTGTATTCATTCAAACTCTAAACTTTTGAAATTGTTCAGACTTGAAAATACAATAGTTTTTTCTACCTTAAAGAATTTTATTTGCAGCGTCAGAGGCAATGCCCTTTCATGAAAACAATAGATTAGAATCTGTAATATCTTGTGTAAATGCTCACATCATAAAGCATTTTGCAGCCTGCGTTTGGTGCCCTAAGAACTAGACTCTAATTCTTTGTATCTGCAAACACTTTTGGTTAATAAAGCTGATTCTGTTTCCGATTCTGATCCCATCTATTGTCCATAGATGTAAGTAACAAAGTGGAGTAAGGTATGAAAAGAGGAAAATAAAGAGATGGGAGATGATAAACAACTAACATACATGAAAGCCTCCTTTCCTCCGGGTTAAAGGAAGCGCTTTCAAAGAAAGTTTTGTGAAGATTAAAAAAAGAACTTGCAGGCAAGAATCGCAAAGGAGGGAAGAAGGGCTCAATGATGAAAGTGTTTTTAGGATACTTAACATTGATACTGCAAGCGTGCAAAAAACCTACAGGGGCTCTTTTTTATTAGGTTATTTTAACCCTTTTGTTAACGAGAGAAAAGTTTGCCAAAGTACATTGGGCGGCACTTTGCTGGTCATGGTGAGGATCAGCCCACGTTTTTAACTGCCTTGTTTGTGATAAGTTACTATAGATCATCTCATACGGTCCATCCTAACTCAAGAGAGCGGCCTGAGCGTGTCGGGGGACAGGCCCATTTACATGTAATGTGGTTGCCTTGCAAAGCTTCGTGATTGCTCACAGCGTGTGGCAGCCTTCCCGACCCGCCAACACCCGTGTTGGTGTGTTCGTACACCAACATAAGTCAGCGCATGTGTGTGTGCGTGTGTGTGTGCTGCTGGAAAAGTATGGCACAGAGGGTGCCAACCAAGGCTGCCCTCGTCTTGCCCCTCAGATCTGATGTGCAGCCAATTCGCTGGCGGAGGCTCCTCTCATAAAGAGCTGGTCTATGTCTGCTGTGGTGGGGGGAGGGCGGTCAGAGGGGAGGGGATGGGGGGGTTGGGTGATAGAAGATTACTGTTACTCCTCCTGGCGTTTCATTAGCTCTGAGATAAACATCTCACCGCCATATTGAGCCTGCTACGGAACAGATTTGTCCCCCGCACACAATGTTCCCTTTGAGCACCTCAGATGATCAAACAGCGGGACCCCAAAGCTGCTCCTCTCCAAAAAGTTAGTAAAAGCTCCCTGGGATGATGCCTTTCATTTCTGGCATTTTCTCCTGCCCAGGGATGAGACAGGTCTGCTTTGATCTGCTTTGGATCAGGAGGAAAGAAATTGGGCTGTTGTGTCTGCTCCGTTGGCGAGCAAACAAACAGTGTTTCAGATTTGACTTGGCTTAATTAATTAGTGATTCTGTTTTACAGCCGGTCTGATCCTCTTCCAAAAGGTTTGAGAATGGAACTTCAAAGTGTGGTGGGAGGAGAGAGGCGTGCGGCGATGGGGAGACGGAGGGGTGTGGTCTGCGTCGGCTTTATTGGGGGTGTGCGGGGCCCACTGTGCTGCGATTGGACGGGGAGGGGGCTGGAGCTTGCGCAATGACAAGTGACCAGAGCTGCTGGTGCATAAACGCACGTAGAGCATCCACGCAGCAAGGCGCAACTTCAACTATCACCGAACTCTACGTGTCGGGTGAATCTTGAAGCCTTGTGTTTCGCATAAATGCTGGATTTGGCAGCAGGGAAGGATCCGGTGGCAGTGGACCTGGGCTGACGTCCAGCGGTGAAACCTAAACACTGAACCAGACAGTGACAGTGACATATTTGTCCACAAGTGGCTCACAACCTAAATATATACTGCCATTAACCCCGATTTTAGTCAGAGGAGGTACCTCATTGCTGCGGATGCTATTTACCAATATAGACACAGTGTTAAAGCGCGTCATGTCTCACTAGCTTCCAACTTACCTCGCTCATACATTCCCAGCATGAAGCCGGTGCAGCAGTGTCTCACACTGAACCTGTCGCTGGCTTGCGTGGGGAGCGTTGTTAGACTCGACGTGGACGGGAACGACAGTGCGACAGATTAAGGCTCCCTCTGGACCGCCTCTCCGTACGCCCGTGTCGATGCTAATGTACAGTTAATGTCATCTCGTAAAGTGATGAGCTCCGCTGCACAGGGACGCGCACCCAGAGGCCTCTTATGGACCGTTTGATGCTCACACGCTGTTTTAGCTCTGCCGCTCTGAGTCTTAATGTTCTATCATGTTGTAGACGTGTTCTACCATTCAGTGTCATGTCTGGACTTTCCCTCTCAGTGGGATAAACCGTATGCTCAGCTTAAAGTCCATTACCATTTGTGTCGCTGATTAAAAAGCTGCAATAACTTGTATAATTGGATTATTATTGTTGTTGCAGTTCCAGCCTCAACATGTAATTACTGGTGGATGCACCTGAAAATAATTAATGATTTGGTTTCACTGAAGGGTTTTGGTTTGTAACGGCAACATTTAGCGCGTAGTACTCACTCGACACTTGGCTGTCTAGATCTATTTCCTTTCAGGAGTACTTGAATGTGTGACACATCTTAATTGCGACTGCCAGGCTGGGAAGTAGGAGCTTACAAGGAACACTTGAAAGCAACGATATATCCTCAGGTTATGACTGCACCCAACGTTTCAATCCTCAGGCTCTCCGTTTTATCTTTATATGTGTGTCGCTGCAGTGGCTTTACCCCCGGAGAAGACAGACAGCTGCTGCGTGGAGGAGAAGATGCAGGAGAGGGACAGCCAATCTCCCGCAGGGCCACAGAAGCAGCTCCAGTTTGAAGTGAGTGTCAACACCAAACAGGACGTTTATTACATCCCCCCGGGACGAAACTGGGGCAGTGGCAGGACACACGAGTGCACGCGCGCGTACACACCGGATGATACTGGTTGGATGCTGGGCTGTTTCAGGAGCTGGAGTGTGCTGTGTCTGTGGAGGAGGACAACCGCCAGGAGTGGACCTTCACCCTCTACGACTTCGACAACAATGGCAAAGTCACCAGAGAGGTATTGATCTGCTTTGAGTGCTTGATGTTTGAATGAATGTAATTCACATTAGTAGTTCTAAAAGAGTCTAAAGCATAACTAACTGGTTCCTCCCCTTTGAAGCATATTTATTGTTTTTTACCAATATTTTAAAAATAATATATACAAATAAACATTGTAAAATGCGCAACATTTGTGTAAATTCTACAAAACATCGAAACCATCCAATATCGTCGCTGTCAGGTTGTACTTGACTTGACTGTCGCCACACCCTAAAAGCAGCTAGAGCTCAACCGTCTGCGCCAGCCTCACTCCTCACAAGCCGAATTCTGCATCGACCGCGCGTTTCCGCTCCTGCTTGGTACCTTGTGGCTTGCGTCTCCCTGATACAGATCTGAGAGAACATCCAGAAAGCCCCGTGTTTTTTGAGAGCAACTTGAAACGGTGCAAAGAGACTGGAGCTGTCCTCTGTGTGGTTGCCTGTGCAGTTTTTTTGGCGTTGCCTGTGGCTCCGTGGCTCGTGAGACGCCAGGCGGCGGCTTGGAGGGGGGAAAGAAACGCTTTCTTCTCCAACTCTTTTTTTTTTTTTCAACCCTCCACTCAAATAAAAGGGAAAAGGAAACCAAAAATGACACAGGAAGCCTTTATTTTATTTCATTTTTTTTACAGTTTGTCTATGTCTGAAACTAGTATGTGGAACTGCTCCCTCAAGAATATATAATAGTCTTCTCTTATGAGTCAGAGTGGTATAGTGAGTTAAAATCATGCATCTCAAGTCTTTGTGTTGTGCTGGTTTAATTCTCAACAGCTTTGTCAAAGGAAGCTGTTATACTACATTTTTGCTCATCGTGTAAAGTAAAACACTGATCACTGATTCAGTGTCAGCTCAATTCATTGCAGGACCGTAGCAGGTGAAATTTGTATGGACGGCAGGAATTTAGCGTGCTATGAAAGATACAGCACATGTCCAGGTAGAGAGCTATTATCTCAGCATGTTTAGACTCTGCAGAGGGCGCTTTATGTGCATATTAACCTGTGCCAATGTGGTGCATTGCTTGTGAAGTCGGTCTTAGTCAGTGATGCATGTTGACCTGTAACAGATGTTGTAGTGGGGCCCATCCAGATGTTATCACAGCTATTTAATAACCACAGAGGAATGTAAATAGAGAGTATAGAGATCACAGCTGTAACGTCTTCCGCCAATACAAACATGTTGCTCTCATCATTTTTTTATACATTTATATGAATGCCACTTGATTCTTGACAAATGAAGCTGTGCATTACAGAGACCCTAATGAACTCTCCCACGACCCTCGTCCTGCAGGACATCACCAGCCTGCTCCACACCATCTACGAGGTGGTGGACGCCTCGGTCAACCATTCTCCCAGCAGCAGCAAGACGCTGCGGGTCAAGCTCTCGCTGGCGCCCGACTCCAGCCAGCGGTGGAGGAGTTGCACGCAGGGAGCGACAGGTAATGCTCGCACCGGCGAAGTGGGGGGGGGGCATTTTGGGCATTTTGGGCTTCCCCGTGTGTCGCCTGCCGTCAGCTCAGCCAGAGACGTATTTGTTGTCATGCGGCACGGCAGCCGCTTCAGGCCCGTCACGGCTTTGTTCTCTGCAGTCTTAGCGTCGCTCCATCTCTCCCACTCAATGGGGTTCATTTTTAATGATGGGGAGAGTGACAGAGCCAAGAGAGGGCCCCCTCCCTCAGCGCCTTCAAATACTCTAAAAGAAACCTTAAGAGATGTGCCGAGTCCTTTTGATAACCACAGCCATTTTTCTTTTTCTGCAAAGTTCCCTTTTCTTGCACTCCACTCCTGCCTCCCCCCCCTCTTCTTCTCAGAGCTGCCGGGAAAATATAGCTATGTTCAACTTAACTTTTCTCACTGACGACTTGGTAAACAAGTAGTCAGGGAAAAATATCTCAAAAAGTATATATTCCTGTGTGTTCGCGTCCTATTGTTTCAGCTATAAATATCCGTCAAAAGACTCAAACAGAGCAGGCTTTGAAAATATCGCCAGTTGCCTTCATGCTAATTTCAAACTGCATCAGATCTCGCGTTCTTAATAAACTATTTCTGAAGTCTGAGTGGGTTCTTTTTTTCCCCATTTCATGCCTTATAAGATGCTGCGAGTTGAAAATAGAATAAATGAAGCATTGTTGTTTTTCCCCTTCTATAGATCTTCAAAGTAAAACGGCAAAACAAAGGTTGCTTTCTTCTAAGGCTGGTGTGACTGTTGTCATGCACGTGTGTGCGTCGCTCCTGTGTGTCGCTCTCTTTCATAGTAGCCTCCTGTCTTTCACATATACACAGACGTGTCCCACCCGAGAGAGAAGAATGACAAGTGCATAGAAGACCCCAAGAGTGTGGACAAGAAGACACGAGCACTTTTAAGGTAAATTCAGCCCTCCCTCAATGCACGGCACTGCAAATAGATCTGTTTGTAATTATAACACAGATTTTAGCAGTTATGAGGGGAAGTGGCTGTTTTAGAAGGATTTCACACATCTGCAGTAGTGGTCTTACTCTGTAATTAGTTCTGCCCAAGTTTAAATTCACTATTTAAATGAGCAGCTAACGGTGGAAAGAAGGAATCAAACCTTCTGCCGCGCTTTTCAAATACTCCCAGTGGTTTAAACCTGTGATTTTCCAGTCCCAATCTCACTCCTCTGACGTTTACTCCGCTGCTGCCGCGTCATAAGGACCACTTGTACTTTCTCCAAACAACCACCACGTTGAGCCTCGCCGGCCCAAGCTGCTACCTAATGAGGGGTGCCGCTTGTGTCCACAGGCGCCACCACAGTGACCACCACACCCAGCCGGGCTGCCAGCGCCACTGTGTGGATGAGAACCTGGAACGCAGGAACCACTACTTGGACCTGGCAGGCATCGAAAACTACACGTCCCGCTTCGGAGCCGGTGAGTGGACCGGTGCCAGGGGTGTAGAGGGGGCGAGGGGAGGGGGACGCCCTCAGTGCTGTAGCACCTGCTTGGAGCCGTTAGGTAGGACTACTGGCCCACTGAGCTGCTCGCCAGCACAAACGTCTGGGCGCGGGCAAGCACAATGTACCAAGTGTTCAAGGCCAGAGCCCATCAACAGAACGGGCTGTAGTTGGGTTTAATAAGAAGCTGCCTTGATCTGATGCTCGGTGATGACATGTGAGTATTTTAGTGTTGGTTCTGTTAGGAAAGCGCTAACAGAGTTCTGCTCTGTGTCATGAGAAGAGAACAGGATGTGAAGCTGCCAGATTCTTATCACAGAGCTTTCTGTGACTGATTACTGTGCTGTTGGCACAATAATTTGCTTGTTTATGGGTGTAATAACTTCTACGACTGGATCTTTGTGTCTTTGAACTTTGCAATTCATTGTTGATGCTTATGACCGCCCCGTCTGCTCCGCCTCACAGCTCCGGCCGCCGAGCCAACGAAAGCAGAGCCCCAGACGCGCGCATCCAACCAAACCCGCTCCCGATCGCACGAGCCCGAAAACGGCCACGCCCACTCTCACCACCGCCGCTTGCAGACCGTCGTGGACGCCGTCGCGCCGGACTGCCTCCACCCTGCGCGCCTGCGGGGCCAGGACTCGGGGAAGCACGCCCTCCGCTCTCCCAAGACCCACGGCCGCACGCCCCCCGCGCAGATCAGCAGCAGGGTGATGAGGAGCCGAGGCGCGCCCCCTCCCCCGGCCCTGCCTAGCCAGACCACCCCCCACCAGTCCACGGCCCCGTACCGCAAGCACAAGCAGCGGTCCAAGGAGAGCCAGGGCTACCGGGCTTTGGGCTCTCTGACCGCTGCAGGACCAGTGGTGGAGAGGGAGCAGGTGAGGGACATGCCCAGTGTGCTGCTCTATGAGGGGAGCCTGGCACAGGTGGTGCAGCGGCACGAGCACCACCACCACCACGAACACCATCACCACTATCACCACTTCTATCAGTCCTGAACTCAGCACCTGGAAAAGGACCCGCGACGTGCAGCCAGGTCTGCAGGCACGAGCCTGCTCCCTGTTCACCCTGCAGTGGCTTTGTTTAGGGCACAGGACGCGGGGTGGAGGGGGAGGTCCGATGTTATCAACCAGTGTTATACAGAGGATGGACATATGTAGGCTCAGACATGCGCTGGGACCTGGGGCACCTGGGGCTCGAGCGGATGCATGTACAACTGGGACCTTCCTCCTCCCCTCGCTCTGTATCCCACAACTGCTGAACTGTGCGGCTCCGAACCAGCGCCGCAACCCTTCCGGACCGATGAGCCAAAAAGGTTTTTAGGGAACAGAAGGGACCCGTGGACGCAAGACTGTGATGTAATAATAAAAATATATGAAGGAATATGTAGGAGAAAGGGGAACGGGGCACGGTCTGTGTATATGTGTCTATAAAGGGTTGTGCAACGGTATGAGCACAGCGAGCGTGTGTGTGTGAGAGTGTGTGTGTGTGTGTGTGTGTGTGTATGCATTATTGTTAGAGTGTCACGACACTGGTATCTGTTGAAAACCACTTTGAGTGCGCTCATGGGTGCGTGAGTATTTAAAGCGGGCTGTCAGGCAGATATAGTAAGACGAGAATGAAGACTCTGGATATAAGCACACGAACCACCATAAGCAAAAATGGGAAGGACAGAGATGAATCTTGCGAAACATAAGAAAACAGAGATCCCAAATCTGCTGCTACCTCTAATTTTATCCTAATTCTCCTTAGTAGTGAGTTTGACTGAACATGTAGAAGTTATTTTCAGTTGAAAGCATTTTTCTAAAAGGGGAGGTCACGATCAACAGCGCTGACAGCTCCTCCGTTCTATTACCTAACACTTACTGTACATATGGTATATTGTTATAAATTTTGTAAGCTTTATCGATAACGTGATATCTTTGTGTTCACAATCTCAAGCTTATATGTTTGTTTCCCTTTACACGCATCTAAGAACACTAGGAGCCTCATTCTGACCTATCATCTGTTCATCTGTGTTACTTTTCTCAGTCTCACACTCGCTCTTCAGCTGCATAATTGTGTCATAGTAATTAGGGCTGAATGGCTTCAAATCCCATCCCTCGGCGGTTCTTTTTAGCTCCAACGCCACATCACATACAGGTTTTACAGTTTTTTATGAAAATAAAATAACCTAAATAAACCTGAATGTAGTTTTAAATATCTACTGCAGCGTATTAGTCTTGCTATAATTGCTCTTTTTATATATAATCCGTACTTTTCATCCTTCACCTTTGTTTCAGTCCAGTGACACATCATTTTCATTTCATCATCATTCCATTTCAAGGTAGTGGAGATACATACATGCATATTTAGCTTGAAACCCTCAGTCAGTTAATATGGTACATTTCAGTGGATCTGACAGAAGGCTAAAGGTTTTTCTTTTAGTTGCTTTGCAGAATGTGCGCCTAGTTAAAGATATTCACACCAGGGACCTGCTCCGGGTCTGGCCCCGGGGTCATGCGGCTGCTCCCTCTGTTTCCATGGCATCTTCCTGTCCCCCAGCTGTCAGCAGGTCTTTCACTGTGCCGCCATGTGGCCTCGGTGCTCAGCCATAAAGGCTCTGTTGGCGGTGAGGTGGGGCGAGGGCTCTTTCAGCTGTCTCATTCCTCTGGTGCTGGATAACACCGGGCCCAGCTCACAGTCTCCTCTGGACTCATAACTCACCACTGCTGCTCCCCTGCCAGCTCTGGGGACTGTCTGCGCCGCCTGTCCCATGATGCTCCATGGCTCCTACCATAAACATGCAGATATGACAGCATCAGCACTTTGCTTTAATGATTTATAATTTCATCAATCCAAACTGTATTATCGTGCTTGAACCACCCGCTCTGCGTTCGCCCATGCGGCGTGTGCCGTGTCAAGAATTCAGCGAATGCCAGTCTCGCCCTCAGACCTGTGGCGTCCTCGCAGCTGCAGACCGTCCTTTAGCCGAGGCACCAGTCAGACGGCTCGTCTCACGGGACCTGGTGGCGAAAGCGCCATCCTTCACAGAGGGCGATCACAGCTGCGCGCCCATACCTCAGCTTCCTCAGCTGCTCGCTCCCGTGCTCCGCCACTTTGCTGCTGGAGCCCTCGTAACACCGTGACCTTTCTGCCAAAGCTTTCATTTCGCCCAAAGCAGCTCTGATACCGGCGCACGGTGCACCAACCCCGAGTAGTGCAGACATGGTCATCTGTGTGTGCGTTAGAGGGCAGCAAGGAGGCGACTGTTCGTCCCACGGGGTGGTCGGATTCGACACGGTGAGTCTGGGCTTCTGAAGGAAATGCTGTGAAAGGCCTCAGACCTACAGGCAGGTGGAGAGAGCTTTTCTCAACACACAGCTCCTTGTGCCGGTCCTGCTTCACATTCATAGAAATGCATGAAATGTACTAGAAATGTACCTTCATTTCTTTGACAACAGAGCAGAGTCACTGAAATAACTGGAGGTGACTCGCTTTGCCCAAGAGCACAAGGCAGTATTTGTTACGGGGTGGGCTTTTGTCTCACAAACCTTCCTGGAGGTGAAACCCTACCACTGTCACACGTGTCTTACTCCGTTGTTTCCCTCAGTTGTCAGCAGCCAGGTTATCAGCATACGTTGTATTTTGTTTATCATGTAAGAATGAGTGTTACTTTTCATTTCCGAAAATGGAACAAAACAAAATCAGATGACACACCAGCTGAAGCACCATCTTCTCTTTTTTTGTTCTTGTCAGTATTCAAAGCCACGACTCCATGTTAAGGCGATACATAATGCCCATGCGTCAACTTCGCTTAAAAATCAGATGTATATAGTGGACTGCAGAATTGTCAAATCAGCATCATGTAGAACAAATATAAGGATTATTACAATTAAAGGTCTGTCAAACTCATTTCCACGCTGTCAGATAATTGTCCTGTTACATGTTATATTCAGCCTCCCTGATATCAAGCTAACGTAGCTCCCTCTAACTCAAGCTCTTCTGTTTTGACACACTTTTCACTTGAAGTTTGTTGTAAAAGAAAATTGCTTAGCACTAGCTAACCCCCCCCCCCAGTGTTTTTCATGACCTTGTTTAGTTCATATAGATTGTATTTGAATCATTTCTTTATTTATTTGATAGCAGATCTGTGCCAAGGGAAAACCCCTTTTATTAAAAGTATGAACTTGTTCCATATAAACTGACTGAACTCTGGAGTCATGTTATTAAATTCGTTACAGCCCATGTGCATATTAATGTGGGGATCTTAGCATTAAATAGTACGTACATAGGAAACTGCACTCCTGTGGACTGTGGGAGGAAGTGGGGGACACCTGGAGCTAACCCACGCAGACATGGGAGTATAGTGGGCGGCTGGGAATCAAACCCGGGTCCACAGAAAGGCCTCAGAGTCTGAGCAACTGCCCTGACTGTAAAACCACAAGCGGTCACTGCATTTGGTCTACGAGGGCCTAACAGTATTTAGAATAACATGTCTACTTTTACTTTTAATTTGAGTGAGCTTCAGTGATGTGCATGTGTGGTTGTGGGGGGGCTGAAGTAAAGCTTCTTTTCACTACTTCTCAACCGTGGAGTCAGACAGGGCTCTGAAATCCGGCTGACCGCAGCTGCTCGCCACGCCACGCTCGCTACATGCACACACGCTTTCATCTGCAGCTTAGCAGCTTATCTCTGGTCGGCGCGACCGCGAAGAGCGCGCCTCGTGGCAATGCGATACGCCCCGGTCCCGCGAACACGGCTATTTGTGTGAGCACGGCGGTGTAACCTGCAGAACGCGGATCACCCTTACAAATGGTTTCTGTCCTAATGCAGCTCACTGCTTTACACATCTCAGCTGGTAAATGCATTAATCATCTAAATCAGAGCTGTGGTTACGACTGAAACCACATGCCGGTTGCACCTTTAAACACATTCTGTTTATAGGTGCTTTATATAGATGCATTTATGTTTTACTTTGCTGTTATTTTTCAAACCAGATCATCAGAAAATTTCACTTTCTCCATGTGACCGTATATTTATAGGCATCAGACCCACTTTTAAAGTCACCTCCTGTGATGAAACAGGCTTACTTGTGCTTATCCTGGAGATTTTTGAATTTCAAAGACATTAGAGTAAGTATAATCCCAGCCTGGTGTCATTAGGTGCATACAAATTACAAACAATGTAGAAATGTCTCTTCAACTTATATTGATAATCCTCTGAAAGACACACAGGCTCCTGCAGAAAAAAAGGAAAATCTTAATTTAAACTTACAATGAAAGTTTCTATATTCAGTAGCCCAGAACTTTTGATTTCCTCCCAGTCCTTTTAAGTCAGCACACAAGAGCATCGCTCAGAACAAAAAAGCACAGGAGAATCTAAAAAGATTCCATACCTGATGTTTTTTAAATCTATCTGCTATTTTTTGCCATAACTAATGAACTCATCATGACAGCGTAAGGAAAGTTGGAAGGAAAGAAGGACGGATAGAAGTTAAAATCGTGAATATGAATTAGTTAGTTGAATTTGTTTGAATAGTTCACCATAAACCATAATCAAATGATGTCTGTCTACTGTGGATCACGTCCTGACTGGTGACACACCGATGCTCGGTTTGATGAACAGCCCTGAGACTTTTCCTTGCGTCTTTATTGCAGGGCTCAAATAGCTAAAGGGGCCATTTTTTCCCGTATCCTCCTGCATCCTCTCTCCTCCGTCGCTTCACGCGAGGCTTTTTTTCCTCCTTTTTCTCACTTCCACTTTGATCTTCACTTCTTTCAACTCTTTACATATGTTTGTAATAGCCTTGGTGTTCATGGAAATTTTCTTCTTCGGAGCAGGGTGACGGCTGCACAATGCATTCACGCCTTTTGAAACGACAGTGTCCGTCCTCCCATCTGCGAGCCTGTCTCCTCCGCTGTGGATGGGGACACTGTAGGTATGTCAGGTAAAGTCCAAGGACTGGCCACCAGCTTCGGAGGTTGATGCCTGAGCAAAGGATCCGTGCTCATTCACAGACGAGCAATAAATCCACAGTAATTACACTGAGCAATTACTCTGAGCATCATCCTCCAGAGACTTGTATGCATTACAATACGGAATATAAAGAGCAGCAATGAGTGCGGTGGGAGTAAGACTCTCAGTACTGCACAGTGCAGAGGTATTTAAGGATACAACCTGAAAGTATATGTAATGCAATGTTTTCAAAGAATTACACTTTTGGAGCCCAACAACTTTCGGAGAGAGTATTATGACCGGAATAATGATCGTCTCCTTTTCACGCGCATCACCACAGGTTACAGGAAGCAGTCTTCAGGAGGAGAAATAAACCTCGGCTCAGTGTTGCCACTGGAGAAAAAGCAATGATATTGACTTAAATGTGGGGAAATGAGAGGCTGCCATAATATGCTCTGTGTGCTTTGTTTCCAGCAGATAGGCAAAATGCTTTGAAGTGTGGATTGGCACAGCGGGGTGCAAGCTTCTGCAAAGGCAAGATGCTAAACGCTAAGGGATGAGAAGGACATGAGGTAGTCTATTACCAATACAGGAGCAAAGAGGGAAAAAAAGAGGCAAATCCAATGATAATGTACATCTGTTCCAGTGAATTTATGAGCTTTGAACATTTTTTCATGTGGGATAAGTGGATTCTTTTTCTTACAGAATCTCAGAACTTCAAAGCAGATTCGCTTTGGATAATGCAAATGATTGGAATATGCTGGTCCCTGCCTCCTCAACGGCATGAAACGCAAAAAGGGAAAAAGGGGGAATTAAAGCTAATTGGCATGGCAGTCTTTTATGCGCCGAAAGAAGGGCAAAAATAAAACACTTCAATTATTGTCAAGTTCATTCAATTAGTGAACAAGCTGACAAAGTGTTAAAGTTCAGTGTGTCTGACCTAGCAGTCATTTGCATTAAATGTCATTTTTCACTGTCAACATTTGCTTTGTTGCATCTGATGAAATTCTAATTAGCAGGATTAAATTCACGCCGTAATCTCTAAACCCGCGCTGGGGACGGAAAGTGCTTTGTTCAGCTGTGATGCTGCTGAACGCTGGCCGCGGACTCGGGTCGAGAACTCAGACGTGTGGCGCTCTGTTCATTTGCTGGTCATGGGCCTTGCTACCAGCAACATCAAAAGAAGCCCCACTGTAAACAAGGCAAGGACGTAATTAGTTTGAAACTACCTTTACATGCACCTTAAATGTGAAACTTGCCCTTTAACTTTCTGTGATATGATGCTCATCAAAGGGTAATGATGGAAACGCATCTCTGCAGCTTTTCATTCACTACTCTTTGGAACAGGCACGGTGCAACTTTCCCACTTCCATGTCTGCTCCGTGGACTTCTAGAGACTACGTCCAGACTTCTAGAGATGGCAAATGAATAAAACAAGGCTCCAGAAAGTTGCATCGGTTTTTAGCAGATCATTGGAGCTCTTTCTTTTTGGAACATCAAAGGCAGCCGCAGTTCTTTGATGTGGCAGCATGCTGTTTAAGGTACAGAGTGAATGGAGAGATGTCAAGCTGCAAGGTGCCTCTGTAGTTTACGCTGAGTGCTGCAGAGAGCTGCAGATGAAAGGAGCAAGCAGAGTTTGATAATGAATGTCCAACAAGTAGGACCCATCTCAGACAGCGCACACTCAGCAGGGTGCCAGCGCTAACCTTGAGCACAGCACCCCAAACCTTGGGCAGACGGTCGAGACCGGGCTCCTTCAAGCTGGCTGCTCCCGAAAAGAAGGGGCTCTCAGATGTGAGCTTTAATCTTCCTGTCAATTAAATCCTGATTGATGCACACACCCACGAACACATCGCCGCACACGTGTGCCCTTTATCCAGTTGTGTTGATGTAAGATGCCATCTAACCCTCGCCTGAGTGCCTCTGTCTGGCTTGAAGAGGCCTTATCCACTTATACACTAGTCCTGTATGCACGGGTCAATTGAAGGCATAAAGTTCTCATGCTGGACCTACAGTACAGTACATACAAGTGATGGTTGGATTCATTATTAGAGTGTGAGGACAAATGATCTTTTCTCAATGTAATGGCGACTGGTTAATTCTGAGCCTCCTTCGAACCAGTCCAGTCAAAACGTAACTAATTTGTGTGGGGAAATGACCACTACATCTCACCTCAACTGCTCTAAATTAATATAAATTTAGAAAAAAAGCGGATAAAATGTCTGATGGAGGATAAAATACCAATTTGAACTTGTTTCTGCGTTTTATATTGTCTATGAATATTTTCCTATGTATAGTTCCTCTTCTCCTTGGCCGTCCAAACTTACCTGGCCCCCTGCTGTGATTTGGCTGACAGAACTCTACCTTACAGATTCATGTAGGATGTACTCTGCATTACACTCCCTGTGGTGGTTGCCAAACTTTTTCTTCTTCCAGACAGGAAGTTGAAGTTTTATTCAAATCTCTCTTTGATTACTCCTGCATTTGTGTGTTTGAGGATTTCCCCCTACAGGGCACATGAAGAAGCCAAACAAACCAATCATGCTACTCAGGAGGGAGCTACAATAACAGCAATAATAAATCACCTGACTGTCCAAAAACTCATCCTGGCACTTATTTTGACATCAAATAATGCGAATGGTGCCACAACATGAAACTGTTTCCAGGGTTATGTTTTATGTGCCCGTTTTGAAGTTCACATCAGATACACAGCATGCAGGCTGGGCTGCAGCTCCACAGCATATTTATTATTATTATCATTATTGTTGTTAAAAGTTAGGAAACGCTGTCCAGGAAACCAGATTATTTTTTGGTGCAATAGTACCATCAAGTGGTTGCACGACCACATCACATGCGGAACTACCAGCTCAGACCTCTAGTTTCTCCTTTCATTGTTTTTAGCTGGAAACCTTTGTAAACATAGCAAGTGTACAAAATAACCCAGTGTGGAATAGAGTGCATGACGTGTTGAAGCGGTGTGCGTGATTTCTGTTTCGTTTCCAGGGAGGTCTTGTTTACTGTTTCACTAAAGGCACTTTGTGGCAGGTTAAGCTTTTGCTTTCATGTGTGGAATGAGGAAGAGGCGAGTCTGTAGCCGAGCAGTGTATCCTCCAAAATGACGACCGCTGGGAAGACGCTAACGTGAGTTTACGCAGTGGTCCCACTGCCACTTGCTTTGAGTGAGTGTGTGATAATATATTTACTCTACTGTAACTTTTACTGTGGTGGGTGTGGGAATAGCGACCGCACTCTGATGTGAGGTAGATTTTAAATGAGAGGAAACCCTGTGTGTCAGGTTGTGATGCTGCAATCAACAGAGGTTCCCCGCTGGTTGTCTCTGACTATGGATGCCTCCAATCACAAAGCATGTCTGCCCAGGAGCTTGTACTAAAGCAACGGACAGAGCTTCTGGATGCACTGTGCAGCAGCGGCTCGAGTGAAACCCTGGAAAAGCTTTTAGATGCGCTGCTTGCTCATGGGGAACTGACGTGGGAGGACTATCACAGCATTCTGGTACCAGGTCGAGCGCTCTATAAGAACGCCAGACAGCTGCTGGATCTGGTTCATGTCAAGGGTTCGGACACATGTCGCTTCTTCCTGAGCGCTCTCAAACAGGTTGTGCCTGAAGTGCAGGAAACTGGCCGTTCCCCTACACAATGCGTCGCAAGTGTAATGGACACGGGCGAACGCCAGTGCACGTCTGCTCAGACTCTTTTGACCCAGAGGCTAAGTCTCGTGAACATGCTGCAAGGCTGCATTGATGACACTCTAGAGGCGCTGCTTGTGTCGGGACACTTTACCTCAGGAGAGTGTGACGAGGTGCGGCTGCCCACATACACCCCTTCTCAGCAGGTAAGGGTTTCATCAATGCTAGTTTATTTAGTCCTAATGTCTATCATTATATTGCTCATATTATTTTATACAGCTCAGTGGTGAAATATGATTATTCAGTGACGCTACATTATATACACATGCTTTTCACCAATGTTAGAGCATTCCTAGATGTTGAGCTGCAGTATGTCTCAATAAAGCTGTGGTTTGCTGTGCCAGGCGAGACGTCTGCTCAATTATGTCCGATCAAAAGGCGACGCAGCAGCGACGGTGGTGCTGAATTCTGTTCAGCAGAGGCATGAGTCTGGATGTAACCTAACCCCAGAGAAAGTGACTCCTTCCAACGGTAAGAAAGCCTGGTGATGCCGAATACACTTGCATGTAGAAAAAATAACACTTTGGACTTGACACCTCTATAGCAAAGCATGCGTTTCCTTTTAAAATAGGGAAGATGCTGAAGATGGGAAAAAAGAAGTTGTATGCAGATCACATTTCCTAGACACACTAGCCTGTACAATATATGTGCCATTTTGCAATGTAGCAAGTCTTTCTCATTGGTATGTGTTGCCCCAGAGTTTGTAAAGTACCAGAAGAAGCTGAGCAGCTCACTGTCAGCGCAGTCCTGCTTCCTCAGCACTTATGGAGGGACCAGCCACGTGTCTCTGGAGGACATCTACACCAAAGGGCAGCTAGAACTGGTTCACAACTGCCCCGGTATCAAGAGACCTTTGGGGATGGAGGACATAGTGGGCCCCGTGGGAACCGTGAACCAGGATGCTGACACCGTGCTGATTTCAGGAGAGGTAGGAAGTGGGAAGAGCACGCTACTACAGAGGCTACACTTGCTCTGGGCTCGAGGGGCAGCGCTGCAGGACTTCCTCCTCCTGTTCCCCTTCAGCTGTCGCAGGTTGAACGCGGAGCAACGGGAGCTGTCTGTCCAGGAGTTACTGTTTCAGCACTGCTGCTGGCCCGACAGGGAGCAGGAGGAGATCTTCCAATTCATCCTGGACCACCCGCAGGGCATCCTCTTCACCTTTGATGGCCTGGATGAGCTCAAGCAGAGCTTTTCGGACGAGTACAGACTCTGCTGCCCAACCCAGCAGGCACCTGTTCACATACTGTTGTTCAACCTAATCCAGGGATCGCTGCTGAAGGGAGTGAAGAAAGTGGTCACTAGTCGTCCAGAAGCCGTGGGACCTTCCCTGAAGAAGCATCTTTGCAAAGAAGTTCTCCTGACAGGATTCTCCCCAAGCGCGATTGATAGCTTTGTGAGGAAACATCACACTGACCCCACTGTGGCAGCTAAAATTTTGGGGTCCCTACAGGCAAACACAGCTTTACTTGGACTGTGTCACAGTCCTGTCCTCTGCTGGATCGTCTCACAGTGCTACAAGGAGCTACTGGGCTGTGGAGACGGCAGTCCACAAACCATCACAGACGTCTACCTGATGATCCTACAGCACTTCCTGCAGCACCAGAGGCCCCTGCAGAAGGCCACAGCATTAGCTTGGCCACAAGAGCACCTGGAAACCGTCCTGCGTCTGGGGCAGCTTGCTTTTGACAGCGTGCAAACCACCTGCTACGTCTTCTCCAGCGCACATCTGCAGATGCATGGCGTGACCGAGGACGATGTCCGCACGGGCTTCCTCGTGCAAAGCAAAGATATGTCCTCCACATACAGCAAATACTATGAATTCCTTCACATGACTATGCAATGTTTCTTCGCCGCTCTGTACATTGTCTTGTCAGGTAATATTGACCGTTCAAGCATCTCAAAGCTCTTTGAGACGTGGGACTCGAAAGAGACAGATCTGAAAGGCACATGCTTTGGGGTGTGCTTGCCTCCCACCAGCCAGCAGGAGCAGGGTCCCAACGGCAAAGCTACGGCCACGGAAACACCAAATTTACAAATCACAGCCACCTTTGTGTCCGGGCTTCTGTCCCTACGCCACCGAAACCTTTGGCGTCACTGCTGCCCCGGCGCTACGCTGGAAAGGAAGGTCAAACAGGTAGAAAAATGTCTGGCCAAAGGCTTGCAGAAGCACTTCAAGTCCATCCCTCAGCCGGTGCCGGGGGAGAAGAAGAGCATGCACGCGATGCCCGGCTTCGTCTGGCTCATCAAGTGCATCTACGAGATGCAGGAGTGCAGAATCGCTAAAGATGCCATGAGCAAGTTAGAAGTGGACCACCTGAAACTCACCTACTGTAACATCGGCCCCGTGGAGTGCACCGCGCTCGCTTATGTACTCCAGCATTTGAGGAACCCTGTCGGCCTTCAGCTGGACAACAACTCCGTGGGGGATGTCGGCGTGGAGCAGCTTCTGCCGTGCTTGCACATTTGTAATTCCTTGTAGTGAGTATAACAATTGGTTTTCCTATGGCAAACATTTAGCAAAACATCTCATTGGTGAAATATAATTTTATAATATTTATTATAGGACTGATATACACTGTATGGCTTTTCTTTGTTAGCCTCAGGAATAACAATATTACAGATGAAGGCATCCGCAGGCTGATTGCTAAAGGTATCCAGTGTGAAAACTTCCGGAAAATTGCGTATGTACTTTACAGATGATTCCAACAGTCCCACAATAGTACAAATAACATTTGATAAATATCCCTAAATTGTTATTTTGCTTCTTTCCAGACTCTTCAACAACAGGCTAACCGATGCTTGCACACAACACTTTGCTCATCTTCTCAAGGCCAGGCCAGATTTCCTTTCTCTGAGGTCAGCTGCTGTGGCGCTTATTAGGGACTAATGACAGAATCGTATAAAGGGATACCAAATTAACCTGTAATGTTCTTTCAGGCTCGGCAACAATAATATAACGGCAGAAGGAGCAAGACAGTTGGCGGATGGGCTAAAATGTAATCATTCACTGCAGTATTTAGGGTAAAACTCTTTCGGTGAACATCCTTGTAACTTGTGATGTATTTCCATGAGTTCATTTTAATTTGTTTTTATTTGCAGGCTTTGGGGCAATAGTATAGGCGATGAAGGAGCACAGGCCCTGGCCAGTGCCTTAGAGAACAGCAAGTCCCTGGTGTGGCTTAGGTAATGTGTCTTTAAATAGGCTTCATCAATCAGTTAATAGGCAACATGGTGGAAAGACAGGACAGTGAAATAATGTATACATAATTATTAACACAATTAATCACAATTAACTAACACAAAATTATTGAGAGCATTAAAATATGTGGTATAGAAATTTGGCTCTCTGTTTCAGAGCAATGAGGTGTGGTTTCAAAAATCACCTGAACTAGAGAGGAAAAGGAACCAGCAAGTATGCAATATTAAATGTAGAAATCCCCAAAGTCAGAAATAAATTACAGTCTTTGAAGCATATGAACAGAGTTAGAAGAATGTTGAGAGATCAACTGAAAAGTGATTACTATTACTTATTCACCATATATACGTTCATTTACTACATACTATCACATGCTTTATTCTGAAGTGTTGTAGTCTGCAATATTTATAACAGATATAAACTTTTTTTAATGTAATGGCAGCCTGGTGGGTAATGGTGTAGGGAGTGCAGGAGCCTGTGCCCTCGCCAACGTTATCAAGAACACATCAGTGCAAGAGCTTTGGTAAGTGCTGGAGACAGTACTGACTAAGCACATACAGAGGCACTGAATGGCTGTCTGACTACTCAATGTGAACTTGTGTTTCACTGTGTCATTTCCGGTAAAAGGCTGTCAGATAACCGTATAACCAGAGCAGGAGCGGAACATCTGATTCAAGCCCTGCAACACAACACTAATATGAAATCAGTATGGTAAGAAAAGCACACAATGCCACGTGGTGCTGCTAATTTACTTAGCTGTTACAGTATGTGCATCCTGAATGTGAATGTGAAACAATGCATGGTCGTGCTGCTCTCAGTGCCAATAAATAGAATTTTACCTTTGCACTTCCTTTCTATATCCAGACTGTGTGTGTGCATTGTCTTCCTCTGAGTTTGTTTTTTCCTTTGGCTCTGCAGGTTGAAAAACAATGACCTCACTTTGGAGGAGGTGGAGGAGATGACGCAGCGTGAACCCAGACTGACATTCTGATTTAGTGTTGACTTGGCCAAGGAATGTGTCTTTTATGCTCTGATCTTTATTTATTGTATAGAATTGTCAAAATATGTATGTGATAAAACGTTGATTATGTTACAGTATACTTTGCTTCCACAGATTACATTTTATGCTAAGGTTCATTTGAATATGCCGTGGTCTGCTTACAACCACTCCTGTTACTGCTGCTAACAATAAACCAAATAAATTCAGGCCACCTATTAGATCCTGCTTTATACTTCTACTTCATGATGTTCTAGAGCGAAATATTGTAGGTTTTAGTGTGCAACATCACGAATATAAATAATGACAGTATTTCATAGTTTTGGGGACATATCGAGAATTTGTGCCTTTAATACAAAACCTTTAGGATTCGGGGAAAAACATACACATTAGATTTTATTTGAGTAAAATGTCTTGAGTAAGATGTCTTTTCATTGCCTATTTATAATTCATTGTGGGTTTAGTTGAGTAACGTGAACGCAGATCTCACCACTGACCTTAACAGAACACGAGCGGAGACGTCGCTGCTCTAGATGCTCAACCTCAACCTAACTTGCTCTCCGTCATTCGTGGGAAAGCCCCTTAGAGTGGGACACTGCGACCGACACACTGAGCAGCCAATCAGCGCCCGCGATCGACGCACTTGTCCAATATTTTCCAGGGAGCGCGATGATGTCATGTGTGCATGTTCAGTCGGGTCGTCTCCTGTAAATAATATATCTCGTAACTGTGGCGCTACCCTGTTTGATTTCACCTGTGTCCCCATGGAGAATGCGTTGATTTAAATGCCGTTTACTGGCCGTGGGAGGTGGCAGCCGTCTGCCAGCCCGCTTACTGTTAACCAGCACGCCGGGCTAACTTTAGCGTGATACTTGGAGATACTAGGACGCCAACGTTAGCTAGCCACCTAGCTATCAGGAGGCATTACGAGAGGATTCTAGCGTGTTTTCAGAGATCTGTGCCTAGTTTGAGTGGACGTTTGAAATGACAGTCACCTGTAGCCTTTAACTGAACTGATACGTATCAAAGGTAAGGTTTTTACGGCATTAGTCCTGGTTATAAACGGCAGTTTGACGCGTTTTAGCCTATGTCGCGCTAGCTACTTCCCTCTCTTAAAGGGCCTTTTCATACTGTATGTGATGACATACCGCTGCTGTGTTGTCGCGGAAAAGGTTCATTGAAACGAGTCATGAAATTGCGCCCAATGACGCCAACGCTGACATGAACAAAACTGTAATCAGCTGCGTAGCTGTCATGTCACTCAGCGCCAAATGCATGTGAAGTCGGGTCGGCGTCAGCAATGTCACGTTGGGATTTCTTTACATTGCCACTCGAGCATTGTGTTAGCGCCGCGTTTGTCTAACAACGTTGATCTGTTCCTCGGATGCCGTCACGTCATGTACTGAGCTTGTCCAGCTTCTGCTGACATTGTTGAAACCGATGACGGATAGCGAGAGTTGACGGTGTCGGCTGACTGATCAGCATATTTTAAATGTCATCAGGGGAAATCCATTGTGCAGGTATCAGCCTTGCCCTGGGTGTTGAAGTCAACTGTCTGCTTCTGGCCTATTTTTAGAATATTTAAAAGTCACAGAGCGTTACCGCATAGACGTGATTACACTAACTGATGGTTATATCACATACGACTGATCAAAGCTAAACATATACGTATGCAGCTGATCAAAGAATGCTGTGAGTGAGATAATTAATCCCATTTCTTTTCATAAAAGTTATTGAAAATCAAATAATTTTACATCTAACTTTTAACACATTGCAACATATATTTATACAAAATTTAATATTCTGTTATGCACAGTTTAATTATGACTTCAGCTAAACTTTATATTTATACAAAAAATTAATATTCTGTTATGCACAGTTTAATTATGACTTCAGCTAAACTTTGATTTCTTTGCTGGGATTGGTATGAATGTTGGTTTCTAGAGATAACTGTGTATATTATTCTTACTACAGACCCAAAGTCTGTGATGTTGGACCTCCTCCCCAGCATGCAGCCATGAGCTCTGTCCTGTGGAGCCAGGAGAAGCCCAGTGGGGGCTTCAGGGAGGACTGCCGCTTCTACATGGTTGTGAAGGAGTGTACAGCAGAGAAACCTCCTCAGAAGACCCTCCGAATCCCTCGTGGCAGCCTCGGCCAGGCGTGCCAGGAGCGCAACAACTTGGGACGAACAATACCCACATGCAAAGGCAAAAAAAGTCTCCGCATTCTGGACCAGACCAACGTGGTGCTGAGCCTGGATGAGCGGGATGTCCTGGAGCTGGACGAGAAGCTGGCTGAACTGCTGTTCCCTATTACCAACTGTGAGGAGAGATACGCCCTGCTCAGAAACAAGTCGCGGCTAGAGCGGGTCCGGGATATCGACTGTGGCTCCAAGGTGCGCGTCCAGCTGCGCTCCGGTGACGACCCTCTGCCCGGTGTGGTCCGCTTCAAGGGTTCGTTGCTCCCTGACAGGGCTCCCTCTGGAATCTGGTTTGGAGTCGAACTGCTGGTGAGAAATGATTTCCCTCCTAAACGATATCATTTAAGTTGACAGCTTTTTAATGTTTCATTTGCACTGTGCAAATGAAGCCTGAAGCGTTGATTAAATATTACTACATTAACAAGCAAAAACAGCACAGAAACATAGATTGATTGATTTACACAGACAGTACACATGGATTTCTGTATCAATGTGAATGTCTATTGTGGAGTTTTTCTGAATATGATTATTATAATAGTGTTTTGACAGTACAAGTAGTATTGTATATCCTGTTATTGTTATAAAATATTATTACATTCACATAATTTACCTATCAACATAAATTGATCATTTACATTAAATCGTGAAAAGCACTAGTTATTTGAGTATTTTAAGGTTTGTGTTGTACTTAGACCAGCTGTTCTTGAGTGGGCTGATGGACCTTAAGCATTTAAACTGAATAGCTGAAATAGAACATGCGGTACAGTGTGCCCTAGAGAAAAGTCTCTTAGGTAACATAGACCAGCAATTATTGTGATTCAGCATAAATTTAGCAAGTGAAAACCATGCAATTTTAAAGATTAATATTAGTCAAAGACATTTTATCCTGTGGCTTTTATCATAGTCTAGAAACAGCACAAAGATAAGACTGTCTTGTCATGATAACATTTTTAATGTATTTATAATCACAGTAAGTCAAGTTGCTGCAGTAATCGATCATATGCTCTCAGCTCTGAAGTGTTGACTCTTCTACAGAGAGGAATGCTGAGCTAGCAGCCTCACTATCCACCTTCCCTGCTATGACAATAATTGGCTCACCTCTCTTGCTCCTGTTCTGTCTGAGTCATGTTTCATCACCTTTGATTTTTACCTTTGACCCAGGAGGAAGGCCGGGGCCAAGGATTCACTGAGGGATCATACCAGGGCCGCCAACTATTCCGCTGTGAGGAGGAGTGCGGCGTATTCGTGGCCCTAGACAAGCTTGAACTCTGGGAGGATGATGATGATGAACCCTTGGGAGAGCTGGAGGTGGACCATGTCAATCTAGTGGAAGAAGAACAAGACTTCCCACCACTGGAGATCAACTCCAGGGTTCTGGTGCAAACCAGGGAAGGACCTGAGAGAGGCACCATCATTTTTTGCGATCTACTTCCAGGCAATGAAAGCCTGGGTTACTATGTGGGAGTTGACATGGTAAGTAGTGAGTAGTGTTATCAAAACTGTCCAGGTAGGTTTAGTAAGGTGTCATAAATTATTATCCCCCCAAATGTTATAAACTGTGCTGCAAAAATCATTAAATTACCTTCCATAACACTGGATTGTTATTATTATCGATAACCAACTATTAACATTTGGTTAGCAGACAGCTTCATGTTGTTTAGTTTGTAAAAGCACCTACATTATTACAGTGACAGATTTTCACTAGAGTTGTGCGCTAGATTCATTCGTACTATAACCTCTAGGAGTCTGCACCGGTTGCCTGGCAACTGGTCCTGCCCGAAAAACAGTTTGGCAGTGTGAGTTGTGTTTATAATTAGTTTCTGTGGATTACACAAATGAGATATAATGTTAATTAGTGAGCTTTATAAAAGAATGTTTTGTGTGTTGGTCCTTTTGAACAGTAAGGACTAGTTCATTAATGTTCTATACTGAAGGAAACATGCATTACCGGTTTAATGAGACCTTTCCTTCAGAAAAGTAGCACTTGTTAAAATAGCAGGAGGGCCTCATGATCCCTGCTAGAGCTGCTTTTTCAACTTTGTTGTTGTAGGTTAAACATTATTTCAGTCATACCTCAACTGAGATCAGCACATACAGAAACCGTCAGGTTCAGTGGCGCCGAGTGTTACTATCAACAAGTTGCTGTATGTCTCACACTTAAGCTGCCAGTTGCTTTTCTGTTCGTCTTTACGAGTGTTCCTCTTGTGTGTTGTGTGAACATGTTTCTTAAGAGCACAGCAGCTGTTATCTGTGGCTACTGTTGCAAGGCGGGAGTGATATTGTAATCATAGAGAGACTGAAACACACAGAGCCACTGGACTGCTGATTGTTAGCAACAGCAGCAGCAGCAGCAGCAGCAACAACCCACTCAGTGCATCTGAGCCTCCCACACAAAGGCAAGGCAGTCACGCGGGGAGTGAGGTAAAGACTTAGTGCTGTATGACCCAACAGCATGGCAAGGGGCCAGCAGGCAGCTGAGGAGAGCCCACTGCTCTGCCTCACTCTGCATCCAGCCTCGCCCTGCTTTCTCTAAGTATCTAGTGGCGCTGACCTCATGCTTATCTTAGATTATCCCGCCGGAGCAGAATCCTGGAATGCAAAACAAAAGAAGAAGAACGGCGTGATTGTGGTTGCTGAAAAATCTAGAGCATTTGAAGGGAAGGACATGAGGTGCAAGATCTGTTCGTTAGAAGATGAGCTGAGCAGTGAGATCAGCACAATGTAAAAGATGCAGAATTAGAAATGGAGCGTTGAAATAGTTTGTAATCATCACAACGGAAGAACCAGGAGAGGAAACATGTGGCACCAGGTTCTCCTGTTTTGCCGAGATGAAGAGCGTTTGAGCTGGTTGTAAGGTTCTTGTGTCTCCAACTTTTCCAGGACAATCCTATTGGAGACTGGGATGGTATGATTGACGGAAAACTGTTGTGTAATTTTGCCAGTTTGGAGCACACGAAACTCGTCCCCATCTGTGACGTAATGCCAGGTGAGTTTACAGTCCCTGTTTATATACTGTTCTATTCTACATGTGTCCTTGTCAGTAGTACGAAAACATCGGGCTGTCCCTCTCTCCTACAAGCGCCGAGCTTCTTTTCTTCCCAGTGTTCCGAGTTTGTGTTTTGCTCACCACATTCGGCACAGAGAGTCTTTTGTGTTGATGGTTCACTTGTTTTTGAAAGTCAAGTGAGATACTCAGGCTCTTTGTCTTCCACACTGGCATATTGATTTGTTTTTGTGTCCTACTGACGCCTCTCTCACTGTTCCGTCTTCAATCCCGGAAAGCTTAAAGATTGGCATTTTTAATTTGACAGAATTATGGACAGGCTACAAAGCTTGTGTTGTCACGTATGAGACCTCTTTGGATGTCTAGACCCAAACACAGTGTGTTGCTGGTTTTACTCTCTGTCCCACTATTACCTCGTAAAATCGGTGACTGCATAGTCAGAGACAAGAAAACCTTGTAGGGACTCATGAGACCTTTTTACTGGACTTTTTCAAGCATGGGGAGGCTTAAGGTAGGGGTCAGGGGTGTTGTGCCTCTAATGTGCATGTATTTCTGGGCTGTGCAGAATATTCCATGCAGGACCAAAGGCTGCAAAAGCACAGTTTTGCCCCCAGAGGCAGCAGCAGTGACAAGTCGTCCTCTGGCCAAACCAAACCAAAGAGCAAAGGTACTGCACTGCTGTTATGATACAGACCTACAGTAACACGTGCCAGCAGCTTGGTGTGAGCCTAACTCTTAAAGGGGCATTTCATTAAATTGACTGGTTGTACTTGTGAAATTGCTCTTGTCCTCAGGCTTTATTTAAATTTCTTACTTCCTTTATTACTGAAAGTAGCCTGAACTAAGTATAGAATAACAACCTTTTGCAAATATTTATTGGAAAGTCCCTTTAAATGGATGATAACCGTGGGCATTCTTAACAAGTTGTACACAAAACATAAATTTTGCAGCTGCACTGACTTGATGCAAATGGAATGTGTTGCCCCTGCTCTTTTTTTTTTCTTCTTTTTTAACTTTTGGTTCTTTTCTGGAGATGAATATTAACAGTCATTTAGTTTTGACCTATTCGACAGTTGAATCTGTCACGCTTACAAATACCCACGTGCACAAACACGCAGAGATGCGAATTATTCTTATCTGTCTGTTTTGTTCCATGTACTTGTTATTTACAGGATTAGTTCACCAGTGTGGCAGTAGGAGCAAGTCTGAGTTTTACTATACTTTAAATGGCAGCTCTATTGATGCCCCCATCCAGTCCAAATCCAAAAGCACATGGTACATTGATGAAGGTAAAATGTGGTTCCTTAATGGGATGTCAATCCTCTTTCCAGCAAGCTCCTGTTTACAACAAACTATATACTGATTGGATATGGACACGTTTGTAGATGAATAGTACATTTTGCACCAGACGATATGCAACTAGCACAGTACTGTCAGACACCGGGTCCAATAGACTAACTAGGCATATTTTAAGAAGCATCATAGATGGAGATGGTTTAGGTGGTATAATCTGGTAAAGATGTCTGTATATAATTATAATAATACATAGTAGTTTTGATGCCTGAAGACTAATAGGACTTAAAGTTTCACATAGTGAATAAATTTTATAATATCTTACAAGTAAGACACTTATTATTGGTTCTTCATTTACTTTTTCTTATATAACAAATAAAGTAGAATATTTAAATTAGAAATAATTCAATTAGAATGCTAATTGAAGTTATAAAATAAATGTGTTCATAATAGTCTGCTGTTTATTAAATGATAATAGTTGACTCAGTAATCTTCCTCATTTCTGTTAAAGATATTTTAATGTTTGCGCAGTGTGCTTAGGCGTGGTATCTACTAAAACTAAAAATAAATAACTAAAAATACTACACATTTATATTTCCATTTTGGTTATTATGAGGTTCAATAACAAACTAGTTGGTTTGTTGCAGTAGCTTGCTATAAAGACCTTTCCACCGGTCTCGTCTTTCATCACCATATTATTGTAATATCCCATCTGCATGGAGTAATTGGTGTTGCCTAAGGCTTTTACTGATGCTCGGTGCTGCAAGTGTTGTTCTAACAGTCTGCTATTGTATTTGATAACGTTTTTCTATGTGACACACTTTGCAGGCGTAAACATTAGTAAAAGCCTTTATTCTAGTGACAGGACTCACTGATTCAGTCAGAACATTGTGTCATTGTTTCTGTATTTGCATCAGCGTAGGGACCTGTTTGTGTTCTTCTCCTCTGTTATCACCAATACATGTCAGTGGTGAAGAATCGGCCAAGCATTGTGTTTACCTGTACTGATGTTCTGACCTTTGGACTGATTGTAAAACAAAATTCAAAGACACAACCCTCCCTCACAACCACTTGATGGAGAAACTCTGAATTTGCAAACGTAATAAGAAAATATAAATTTCCACATCCATAGGTAGGTGTGTTGAAAAAGCTGTGGTGCCCGCACTAGCGTTTCATTTCCATGCATGGAAATTTACGTTGTGTTGCAGACATTAGGGGAAGTCATTTTTCATATCTGCTTACTCATCTTGTGAATGTGTAATCATTTTCATCATTTTTTAATCATTTTTTATGATCAGGGGTATTTTTATTTATGATTATGCTTCTCTGATTTCTGTCATGATGTCAGCAGACTTCAGACTGGCTTCTTTGTGGGTTGTCTGGTTTGGCTAAATGTTTAAAGGAGAGTGCCACCCATTTGGAGAATTTATATTCAGTCATTATCTTCATCCTTCTTGTTATTAAAATGTAAATTGTTGTAAAATTGTGTTTTGAGTGATTTAATGACTTATAGTCTTTTTTATTGTTTATCTTGGGAGAGCTGCCTGAAATGCGATCCCCAATTTAGTGACACAACTAAATTCAGTGTTTAACTGTAGCAGTTTGATTGTGTTTAGCTGTGATGAATTCTGAAAATAGGGGCACTCTTCTTCTACAAGCACATGGTCATTGTTTTGAATGTATTATCCACTGTTTTAAAAGTTTGAATCTGTGTGTAATAAATTGTATAAAGTACAGCTTTTTTACCAGTGTTAGCTGGATCAGATGAGAAAAGGAGCAGCACAGCACATACAGTTAATCTCACTGGACAAATATTAAGCTGTGTTATGTCAAGAAGTCCAATTGATTGAAAATATATATTAGAACAATTCACTCAACAGTATACAAAGGGTCTGCTGTTGCAGATACTGTACCTCAGTCTTTGCCAGCTGTGATTTGAAATTAAATGACACTTGTACCAGATTTCCCATTGACTGACATAAAAACATTAACAGAAGCTGGCAGACAAGACGCTTTCATTAACTGTGAACTGTTGTCTAGATGGAAATTCCAGAAGTTCACACTTGAAGTATTATTGGAACTGCGGTCTGTTACTACCTGAATTTGAGTCAGGTGCCCACGGTTGTCAGTGTGCTGGATTCCTTTCTTTTTGTACAGATGGTGACATTAAAGCGTAACTCATCACCATCTGATAATCTTGTTTTTGCAGACCTCCAGTGGTTGAAGTGCAACACACTTTCAACCGGAAGAGGTCAGTTAAACAGGAATTTACAATCTAAAGATTGGAATCTCCACATTGGTAAACACAGCCTAAATAATGTGACATGTCTTCCTGTGAAGGGACATTAACTCTGGTTTCTGGTTTCTCTCCTGCAGTTGGGGAGGACCCCGCCAAGTCACTTACTGAAACACCCCCTGACTTCAAGCAGTCCTCCCCACCCTCCCGGGCCCCACCTGCTTCCTTGTTGTCCAGTGACAACAAGTTCCACTCCTTGCCCTTCAGCCTGAACCGGAAGACTGGGCCCACTGATAGTATGAGTCATGGGCCGCTCTCCCTCTCTGTTCAGTCGGTGATGGGAGAGCAGCCAGAGCCCCCGTCTCCGGCTGCCCCTTCCTCGCCCCGGCCTCCGACACCTCCCCGGGGACAGCCAGGCCTGGAGGTGGGCTCTCTGGTGGAGGTGAAGGAGAACCCCCCACTATGTGGTGTCATTCGCTGGGTTGGTCTTCCCCCTGGCCTGCTAGAGCCTCTAGCTGGACTGGAACTGGTGAGATAAAGTCCCTAGTGTACCCTTGATTCTTCTTAGAGCTTCTACCAGAATCCTTTCGCTTTGTAGTTACTCTTGGATATGTTTCGTAATTGTCTATCAGGCATCTTACAGTCTAAGGCAGATTTAAAAGCATATGTGCTCCTGACAGAATGTGGATGATGTCATATTGACCTGCTCTTTCAGGAAGATGAATGTCCTGGTTGCACTGACGGTACCTTCAAAGGCACCCGGTACTTCACCTGTCCACCCAAAAAGGCTCTGTTCGTGAAGCTGAGGAGCTGTCGGCCTGACTCCCGCTTCCCGTCTCTCCACCACTCCTCCAATCCCATAGAGCGATGCAACTCAATTGGTGAGGCATTAGGTAACACATGGTGATTTACTCATGGCTGCAAATGAACTGTTCTTTAAGCTTTGAGTTTTTATTGGCACTGTGTGTGTTCATGTAGCATTTGGGGGTTACCTGAGTGAGGTAGTGCACGAGAACACGCCTCCCCGCACAGAGAACGATGGTTTGGACATCATGGTGGGGAAGAAGAAAGGCATCCAGGGCCACTACAACTCCTGTTACCTGGATTCAACCCTATTCTGGTCAGTGGGCTTCCTGTCTAACAGTAAATACCTTTTATCTGCTGCAGTGTATGTCATCGTATATTAACATCTTTGGACTTCACATGCATTGATTGCCGGTAAGGAGCTTCCTCAGCCAGCAGAGCTGGGTTTCCCAGAGGCGGAGGCTTATTAGTAAGCTGTTTTGATTTTGCCCAGTGGCTCTGGTAGGAGGGTGCATTCCAGCTGTGAGCTGGATGGTAGATCCTGCCAAGACTGCCTGAGGCCCACTGGACAAAGCAACGACCCCAAAGTATTATCCCTAACTAGAGGAATGCTTTGGAATATACTTTGACCAGTTGACCATTTTTAATTCTTAAACTGTAACCAGTCTAGATTGAACACAATGTAAACATTATCAATACATACAGAATGTACTATAATCATATAATTAATTACGTTATTGTTCTGTAATATAAAACAAAATGTAGAGTTTAATAAATGTTTTTTTTGTAGTCTTTTCTCATTTAGTTCTGTACTGGACACGGTTCTGCTGAGACCACGGTCGAAGACGGATGTAGAGTATTATAGAGAGACCCAAGAGCTGTTGCGCACAGAGATAGTCAACCCACTGCGCATGTAAGTCGGAACATTTCTTTTAAGGTTTGTTTAAAATGTCTTTTTCAAATGCCTTTATCCTCCATGTTCTTGGCTCTTTGTCCTCTAGACATGGTTATGTGTGTGCTACTAAAGTGATGAAGCTACGAAGGATACTAGAGAAAGTAGAAGCTGCGTCAGGGTTTACGTCTGAAGAGAAAGGTTGGGATATGTGTCTGTGTTCAGTGGTACAACAGGACAAAACATGTTGTTACATGTTACATCCATCAAGTGTCTCAAATCTCACTGAAGGTCTTAATTTACTGCAGATCCTGAGGAGTTCCTCAACATCCTTTTTCATCACATATTAAGAGTGGATCCATTACTTAAGTTAAGGTAAGTGCTGCTCTGGACACTTTTATTACAGATAATTATTTGAATAGACCTAAATTATGAATGTTAACAGACCCATGACACACAACAGACCCACGACTCTGTTCTCCAGGTCGGCAGGACAGAAGGTCCAGGACTGTTACTTTTATCAGATCTTCATGGACAAGAAGGACAAGGTTGGAGTTCCCACCATCCAGCAGCTTCTAGAGTGGTCTTTCATCAACAGTGACTTGAAGTTTGCGGAGGTGAGGCTCACATGAATCTAGTTGCTTTTTAGCATGTGACGAGATTAATATGACTGAGCTAAAGGACCTATTCTACTTTGATACACTCTGTACCAACAACTCATAAATAAATACCAGACATTTTTTAGTATTAAAAATGTGCCTCTCACTTCAATGTTTTAAAAAGAAGCACGTTAATGACAGCACAGCAAGTCACGAATGCTCTCCAGCATGTAGGCGTTCACGACCAAACCTGCTAGGATGAAACAAAACACACAATTAAAAATGACAGCGAGCAGAAAGTGTGTAGGAACAAGAATCGGCTTGTTACCCAGAACGTACCACCTCGAGCATATTGGCCTGGACACGTGTGGTTGCAAGTGGCACTGGCACTTCTGGATAGAGGAGAAGCATTCTGCCCGCCAAGGCTGAGCCACTGAATCCGTCTTCTTACCTGTTACACTCACAATGTGTCTACGAGCTGTGATTCAGACAGAAGTGTCGTGAGAACACGCGAGTGGGAACAGTTTCTCACAGATGAGCCTCTTTTTTTTTTTTTCCATGTTCTGTCTTTGGTATCAAAGAACTGTGTGACGTAAAACTACAAACAGTTAAATCCAAACTAGTTACTCGTCCTCGCTGCTTCGTTCACTACGATGTCCCTCTCCTCCTTGACCCCACAGGCTCCCTCCTGCCTTATCATCCAGATGCCTCGCTTCGGCAAGGACTTCAAAATGTTCAACAAGATTTTCCCTTCGCTAGAGTTAGACATCACAGACCTTCTGGAAGACAGTGAGTTGCAGCTAATATTTCTTCCAGTGTTCTCACCGATCAATGGTGATTCAGAGTTGTGTGGCATTCAGTAATGAAAACTTCACTGAGTTGTCACTGCTACTCAGCTGAGATGAAGGAGTCCTTTCTTCTTGCCTTCAAACCTGCTCTTAACTTTTTACAAAAAAATAAAAAGAGCCACACTCGTGTGCCGCGTCAGCTGTGATGAAGGTATGTGTTTTATTATCTAGCTCCGAGGGAATGTCGAATCTGCGGAGGCCTGGCTCTGTACGAGTGTCGAGACTGTTACGAGGACGGGGATATCACCGCTGGCAAGATTAAACAGTTCTGTGAAAAGTGCAATACACAGGTGAGTAACAGAGGGCAGTGTTGCAACGCTGTAAAGTGTGTGAGGGTGTGATCCATTTGGTGGCGCCAAATCCAAAGGAATCACAGTCGAAGATCAGAAATGATGTTTTAGAGCAGTGACTTAGAATAAAAACACAGATGGTTGATGTTCTAAACTGCAAATAGTCAGTGCTTTTACTGCTAAAATATATACAGTACATATATCTGCTTTTGCCTTTTGATGAGTCATTAAGTGTTCATTTTATTTCCTGTGTTGCATGAAGCATATTGTTGAACCTTAAGGGCCACAATAACAACATCATGCTCAGATGTGTGTAACTATTTTCACTTATTCAGGTCCACCTCCACCCGAGGAGGAAAGCCCATCGGCACAGCAAACTGTCCGTCCCCAAGGAGCTACAAGAAGGTACGGGTCGTCAGGGCAGTTATCCCCGTCAGAAGATGGAGCTGTTCGCTGTGCTGTGCATCGAAACCAGCCACTACGTGGCCTTCGTCAAGTACGGCAGCGCAGATTCAGCCTGGCTCTTCTTCGACAGCATGGCTGACCGTGACGGTGAGGTGTTAAATATAGTTTCTTTGCACGATTTAACTTTCACACAAGTCAGTGAGACTTACAGTATTGGAATTAAAAAAGACAGTGATGAATAGTCCCAACATATTATTTACCACAAACATTCACGCAAAAATAGTTTATCATAATTTTGACTGCTGGAAGGGGCTGTGTTGTAACGACTGAGCGTGTGTCTCCACAGGAGGCCAGAACGGTTTTAACATTCCCCAGGTGTCTCCCTGTCCAGAAGTAGAGGCCTACCTAAAAATGACCCCAGAGGAGCTGCATGCACTGGATCCTAAGAGCATCCAGGGCCAGGCGCGGCGCCTGCTGTGCGACGCCTACATGTGCATGTACCAGAGCCCGACCATGAGTCTGTACAAGTAGAGTCCTCTCCCCAGAGACCTGCCCCTGTATTCCCGCGCAGCCACACCACCCCATCCTCCCCAGGACAGAGGAGTCCCAGAAAGACCAAAAACGACAAACTGTAAACTGTTTAAACTGAATAAGGCTGCCTACCAGCAGGGGCGTGGTTGCTGAGTTTACTCTCCTCACCCCACCTCTCTTGAAATGCCTCCATCTCTGCAGCCTCTAGAGATGGAGGAGAGCGTGAGAAGCCTATTTGCACTGTGCATTAGTTGAGGTGTTGTGTTCTTCATGTAGTCCTATGTAGCTTCCCCGTGTCTCACAGCAGAGCATCGACGGTGGGCGGTGACTTTATGAAACGCTCCCTGTTCAGGGAGGACGGACAGACTGGGTGGCAGGTCAGGCTCGTGACACTGCGGGCGACAGAACATGCAACAATAACGAGCTCGCGGGAGCTCGAGGGAGGATCTCCGCCACCTCATGTACCTTAAGACAAGAGGAGTCCTGCTTTTCTTAATCACTGTAAAAGTTGGGAGCTTTCCAGAATGCCACAGCGAGGACGCAGAGCAGCGGGCATTTCCTCACCCCACCTGTGTGTACTGGTCTAAAACGTCGTGTAAAATCTCTTAGTAGCATAGATTTCTCCAGGTAGTAACATCAACAGTATAGATGTCAACCTACTGTGCAGTTGCATTAAAACGAGAGTATTTTTGCTCTTTGTGAACCAGTTTGCATATTTTCCCATCACACTGTGTAAATGTCTGTGTTTTGCAGAAACAGATGTAGCCATTGTAAAAGTCTCATGTTTTTTTTGCTGCACACTTGCTCAACCAATGCTGCACTTTTGTTATATCCCCAAGTGGACCTATCAGGAAACATTTAGGTTTTGTCCGTTTCTTTTTCCTCTGCTATTGGAAGGCGCAGCGAGTGCTAATTTGCTGGTTGGTCGACGTGGGTTTTGTGTTGCAGGATACAAATTCACCTCTTCTCTGTAGCTTTAAGGAGCGCTCTGCATTGCTAATGCAGAGTAGATGCCAGATAAATGCATGAGGGGAGACTTGTACAATGGCTCCTGTTGTGAAGCGGCTTGGTGAAGCACTCCACGCGTTCATAGGGTCAGCGAGGTAAAAATACTGGAAGAATGCGTCTGAGTGCCATGTGAGGAATTTCACATGCAGTGTTTTTTTTAAGTGTCTAACTCACGGTGATGACTAAATTTAAATTATATTTTATGTTTACAAAGCCTTGTTTCTGCCTGTCCTGGTGGTCCTGACCTTCTTTGGGTAGAGGAGCAAGTATTGACTGTCGCTGCCTTTCACAAACATGTAACCTGCAATGTTTCCAGCCAGGCACCATATAACAAAGACTTGTGGTCAAAATCTTATTTATTATGTTCTAATCCTATTACAAAGATATATATATATATATATATATATATATATATATATATATTGTCCCGTTTGGAAAACAAAATGAAACAGGGTTGATAATACTGTAGGTTTTGGGTACTCCTTGTCCTCTTTCACTGTATGTTGAAGTGAATTTTGTAGTTTATGCTCCCTCAAAGCAACTACTGAATGTTAATAGTGACACATTGGGCGGTTTAGACTTAAGGGTGGGAAATGAAGAGGCACAAGGCGGGTAACCTTGAGTCAACATATGTGTATTTAAATTAAAAGATTTCAAGTTTGATCCTTGACTCATTGTATTTCAGTTTTACAGAATACTTGAAGTATACCAGTCATACTACAAAAACACAAAATTGAATGTAGCCAAGCTACAGAGGTTGGCGTCAGCATTACAGTATATATATATTTTCCTAAATCACAAGTTTCAGTAGTGATGAGTGTAAAGTGTTTAACGGTATTTTATAAATTTGATTCCCGATGAAACTCTTCAGGTGTTTTGACTGTTTCACTGATTCAGAGAGCGGAACTTCCTCTGGGAACTTTTCTGCACTGCTCGTTCTCTGTGGGAGAACCCTCGGAACAGAGGACTGGATTTTGGTTACTGTTTTCTGTTGCATCTCTACAGTATGGACGTATGTGACAGGTGGAAAGTTATTGTCAGTAGTGTTCTTGTAAGTGTTAAGTAAATAAAGTCCTCTATGTATATTATCTATCTATATTTGATGTGAGTACATTCAGAATCCTACAGCGCAGGCTTTAAATGTTGATGCTTAGATACATATAAAAAATATATATATATATTTGTTCTGACTGTGCTGAAAGTCCACAATAGTTCCCGAATAAAACTTAGCAAAGTTTTATTCGGGGCCAGTTTCGTGCACGTTCTCTTCTCAGTGCATGTTCACAGCAACAAGTTGACTTGTGTGTTTGTGCATAATGGCACTTTTTAAAGATATCTGTCTGAAATTTAGTGTCTATGGCAAAAGATGCCTTTTTAATTTCTATTGTTCTCCAGCCAGACTTAAGAGGCCGTGGCCGTAAATCCTTATCAAACCTGGCTTTGCGGTGTGGTTTTCAGTGCCACTGTTATCCGTCCCTAGAAAGATCTGCTTCTGCGCTGAGAGGATTACTATTATCAAGCCCAATTTAAACCTCTGTAACCGCAATCGCCCCATGACTTGTAAACATATTACAACAATATGATCGCAGCCCGTTATGTCTACAAGAGGATCAGGAAGCTTAAGTGTGGTCGGACCACTTGCTTTGCCTATCTGTCCTATATGTTCAAATTAAGTCTGCTTCCAGTGACCTAATTCCCCAGACAGTCTCTGACAAAACGATACCCTGGGACGAATCAGCATGTATTATACACGCGTCTCCCCACAGGAACCCTCTTCCACACTTTACCCTGTTTAGTTTTTAGTCAAACTTGAAACCAGCTTAGCAAGCTGACTTCAGAAGTGCCAGATAAGTATTTGTCAACAGAACAGCTGGCACACAATGCCCTCTTGTAGCTTTATGCCACAGCATATGCCAGCCGCTCGTAGCGCGTGGTAATTTAGCCAGGGCTGGTTCTACAGGAACAGATGGGCTCAAGTATTGTTATTCTCGCTCCAGCTCAGGGCCCCTGGGGGGAATCACTAAATAAAATCAAAGCAGATGGACCTCTCTGGGCTAGACTGTGTTTATGATAAACAGCCAGTACAACCAGTGTCCACCCAGCAGCTTAACCTCGCCGTCCGCCCACGCTCACGGGACACGGGGGCACCGGCGCCTCACCTGTTCCGGCGCCCATTCACCAAAACAGCAGCCAAACCCAAACACGTGGAAGACAGGAAGAACATTATGACTGAGCGCGTCCTGTGAGGACTTTCAATCATCCTTTTTTCTACAACAACAAGACTTCTTTTCTACCTCGTTGACCTTAAACCGTAAAATTCTCTCAAAACAGAAACTCTTATTTTGCCACTGATTTAGAAACATCTGATTTCCCTGTTGTTTCTCACTGCCTGAGGACTGTTTTGTTCCTTTGTAGCCTTGCCAGGATTTCATTGCTGTGGTTCTCACATCCATGCCATGGACTAAGACCTTGGTGGCAGTATGGTCATAGTAAACACACTGCATTAGGTAATATAGACCCCCCCCTGTTGTTATACAGCACATGGGAATACAGGTCAGGTCGCACTTAGCACTGAACCCTGACTCCACTTTTATTTCCATGGGAAAAGACACCAACAAACAGAGGAATCCGTTCAGACTGAAGGTAAATGTCCAAAGTCGTGCAGACAACAGGAAAACAGTGATTTCCGGCACTAAAGATGAAAAAGTCGAGTTTGAATGCTTTTAAGCCAATCACTTCTAACTCAATATACCACTTAGGTGTTGTTTTAACTCCATCATGATAAGTTTTATTTACTGGCTTCAAAGGTCAGAGGCTGACGAAGTCAAAGTAGTGTAATCACTGTTTATAGGCAAAAGTATTAACTAAATGTTCACATCTTGGTCTGTCTTCAGCTCTCAGGCCCTTTTAAACTATTCTCATTATTTATCTCTTGTCATTTCTGACTCTTGTTTTTAAAGAAATCAGTACGTTGAGTCTTAGTATTGGACTTTTTATAAGTTAGTTTACAAATTTAAATGCGCTTCAGTCCCACTGGATGTGAAATGGATACTAATGTCAGAGTTCACAACATTAATGTCGTTTCTCTCCCAACTTTCTTGCTACCGCGCTGCATTGTAACCCAAGCGCTTGTATTTACCCAAGTAACACCTTAGTGCTTCTCCAACATTTTCAGAAAGGACCTTAGTCGCTTGGATGAAGAATTAATTGCCTCTAAAGCAACAGCTACCAGATGTTGTTACCCCTAAGAGCCAGGTGTGGATAAATTGCATATGCAGAATGTGTGTAAAATATTTAAAGTCGTATCTTTCACTTAAGGTGTGAAGAGCTTTTATTGCCCATCACTTCTTTGAATGTGGCGAGAGGAAGGGCCGGCAGCCCCCCTGGGCCCCCGTGCTGCAGCTCAGCACCTGTGGTGTCGACGGCGCGGAGGGTGAGGCCGAGAGCGAGACTCGGCGCGTCACGGTGCCGCGGTGGGGGTGATGCATGGGCGAGCGTGGGGGGGGCGCTCATCCACCTGTTCAGCCTCTAATTTCCTCCCGGCTGCCACCTTTAACACTGCATTATTTACAGGTGCTCTCTGGATGGAGACGCAAGCTGCCGTCTGCTTCGGGTACGGATGCTTTTGTGTACTGTATGTGTGTGATTGTAGAGTGAGGCCGTGCCTTTGCACATCAGCCTAGCAGCTACTCTGACGCAGTCCATCATTGAAAGTCCAGTTGCTTGGAAACTCACCTTAAGATCCAAAGTCTCCCTGCTTGCACGTCCGGCTGCTGAGGCCTTTTAACACCAACAAAGACATTTGAGGGGGCCTCAGATTTAAAGCTCCTCTTCTGATAACTCCTGCTGTTGTTTGCATAGCTCAACGTTGTCGTGTGGTTGCTGTTTCCCCCCTTTCAGGCTCAACAGTAGAACTAGTGGGACGACTCTGACTGTCTCCAGACGGGACGGTGGTTTCACCCGTGGCCCTGATTGCAGTACCTTGGTGATATTAGCCCGATGACTCATGAGGCACTTATCTATAATTGTTGAAGCAAAATCATGCAACATTACAATTTCAAGCAAGAATTGTTGCAAGATTGCTGCATGTGTCATTATGAGGACATGTACATGTGCATGCCACAAAATTATCTCTCTCTTTCATGAACAACAACCTCCAGCGTAATGAGTACGAAATGGCCACGAGGCCTCATCAGTGACCTTTGATAATCTCCCTCACAATTTCATCCCAACATGTTCAGATCGGACTGATATGTTCAAAGGGACTCGTAAATAGCGGGGGTAAATAATCATGTGTGGTTCAGAGGACGGATAAACAATCAAGGGAAGTTCTTTTTTAACTTTACACTCACTCAGTAAATAAAGAAAAAGACTTCAGGAGTTTAAAATCTCACACAGACTTATTTTACAGTAAATCTGGAAAATGATGAATTTATAGAAATTTGTAATGCAAATATTTCACCGTTTTAGGATTGCATTCATGACCATGTTATAAGCTCCTCTCCACTTTGACTTTTGCAGAAGCTGCCCTCCGTCTGGTTCTGGCTCACAAGCGACTCCGCAGGCTGCTGGATGGACGAGGTGCACTCTGTACAGATAAACGCATAAACACTCCTTGTACCCAAACAAAAGCATCAAGCAGGCATTTCATTAGGCCATTGTGTGATATGGCAGGCCGCTGCTGTGAATGTATTTATTAGTTGGAGATACATGCCTTTTCCTGTTGTTCCTGGGGCAGTGGATAATGCCGGTTTTGTTCGCGGCCCAGTGTGAACGGCGCCTCGGCTGCCAGCTGTCAGTCCTGATACCGTCTCATTTGGATTCCCAGCCTGCTTGCTGAATGGCTAATTAGATTTGCCATTTTCAATTCGCTGATTGCTATACATAGTAGGACAAAGGAGCTGACAGCACGCAGCATTCAAGTACAACTGTAACAATTAATAACGGTGGTAATTAACATATGCGATGGGCACCATTGATTATGACATTACCTGCAGAACGGACGGCCTCGCCCCTGCCATTTCATTAAGCAGCACGGATATAGATTGTTATTAATAAACTGCTCTGTGCAGCTGAGAGGAAGTTATTAATTACACAAATTAGCAGGTGCAGGGGTAACCAAGTTAAAGCAGCTTCGTTCACAGTAATTGATCCGATTTTTACTGACCAGTCGCGTTGGATCGTGTCACATGCCCCCGCGTGAAGAGAAATCACCTCATTAACAAAAGTTTAATCCTAATCATAGTTCTCGGACCGCCTGGCTTTAAGGTCATATCTGAATGTCAGAACCATTTGAAATTGATTGGGGGGTAAATTGAATCAATGTCATGTTTAGAGAAAACAATAACAACTAATGGATGGGGCACGCTGGGCCAAAACAAACAGGTTTATTGGGAGGTGTGCAGGTGTGTGTGTGTGTGTGTGTGCGTGTGTGTGTGTGTGTGTTCCAGTCCTTTCATAATTCATTGTGTCCATAGTTAGAGAAATGCCACGGTCGGATCTGGGTAATTAGCAGCAGCCGCTGGGACCTGGTAGTGATGGAGCAGGAGGAGGAGACAGCGCAATGATTACAGTCAGACAGGTTTAACTTTGACAGTAAACTGCGAAGTTGCACTCCCAGCTCTGCATTTTACACGTTAGCAGGTACGTTGCTTATAATTCAAAAATGGCACAAACAAAAGGTCTAATGTGTGAAGCGTAGGCGGCACGCGATCGAGTCGGGAGCTGATGTATGTTACATTCTGTGGGCTGAGTTTGGATTTCAGTGGAATAATTCATTTTATTATTAATTAGGAATTATTATATAACAATTTATTATTTTGGTGACATCATTTCAAAAACTGAGCTTTAAGTTTTAAAACAGATTTGACAGTTGTTGCCTTTCTCTTAACTGCCTCTCGCGTTTGAGGGGACAGGCACTCTGCCAACAGCAAAAAAACAAAGTAAAACCCAATCCTGTTGATTCCGACAAAGCTGGAAACCATAAAGAGAAGTGCTCAGTCTGGCTTTATTTCTGACGTGTCTGGTAATGAAGCCAGCGGAGTCACTGTATTAGTGGCAACGTGTTGGGGCCTTCTCCCCTGCAGCCTCTGTGCGTGTCAGCGTGCACACAGGAACCCATTTCCCCTCCACCTGGCGAAACAGCAGCCGCTTCCATCATCCGGCGCGTGTGAGATTTCACACTCATTTTTCACAACACATCTTTTAATATGCGCTGCTCCTTTCTTTTCCTCCACCCCCCCCGCCCTCCTCCTCCTCCTCCTCCTCCCTCCTACATATGAAATCTTTCCATTCTTGGCTGCCAGCATCGAAAAGGTGGAGCCAGTCATCTGCGAGCGATGGCGGTTACAATTTTCTGTGAACAATTTGCCCCCTTAAGAGCAAAATTGCTTTCAATATAAGCTCCCCTTTGAAAGACAACAACAATAAAGAGGTACAACTGTAATACCACCGCCTCTGTCAGCGCTCGGCCCGGGCAGCTCCAGCAGGAACATATGACTGGGGGATGAGGTGCTTACAAGTCAGCCTTGTAATATCAGCATCTGTGTGAGACAGTCCCGGCAAATGAATCCCACTTTGAACATAACAGCTTGGCATCGCATGAAAATGACGGCCATGAGCAGCAGTTGTCAGATATGCTCTCGCCGTCGTGATGGCGAATTGTCATTTATTATATGTTGCGCCTGCTTCTGTCAGCCGCTGTCGACCGCGCGTATTGATTTGCGAGCGCGGGCGAGTGCAGAGGTCACTTTGATCAACACTCGGCGACACCCAGAATCGTGCCGGGCTGACATTCCATTACCTGAGACAAAAAGGAGCCAAAACAAAGAATATGTTAAGGAACGTCGGACTGCAGCGAAACAATATGACTATAATTAACAGAGAGATGGACGGAATATGTTAAAAGCCACTGGAGGCCGGCTGCTCTCCTGTGTTCTAGCATCAAGTGCACCGTGTCCTTGTTATTACACGTTTGACCTTTTGGCTCCTTCAGTGGCTTTACATCAGTGGGCCACTGAGCAGGGCAGGGATTGAACCCACAAACAAAAAGGAACAAAACAGACCTGAATCAGAAACGTTTTGCTTTTTCGCAATTTGATGAATTCAAGAAGAAAAAAATCGACACCAGGGATTTCTAATATGATTTGCTACCACTTATAGTTTAAATACAGGGAAATGAGAAAAACTGAAAGACATTTGTCATCTTCACAGCAGCTGCACCCCCGTCAATGGGTGCTGGTTTGTCTGTAATAATGAAGATTTCACAGTCACTTTGGTGATGACACCACAACACACCACAATTAAAACCCAACGCTAACGCTCCCGTCCCAAAATGTGAGTATGTTCCCTATATGCTCATATTTCTAGTTTGAAGTCTGTTAATCTCTCACAGACGTCGGCTCTCGGTGCTTGTTGTTGTTTTCCAGTTTTTAGCGTCTTTAAGCTGACGGCTGTGGCTTCTTCGGTTTAGCATTCATCCATGAACCACAGTGGTTGGATGCTTGGTTCCTCTTGGCCACATGTCAAAGTGTCCTTGGAGAGAAAACTGGAGTCGCAGCCATTTAGACATAGCAGCACGTCTGCATCGGTTTCCCTGCTAGGCCTGATACTGTGCAATAAGTCAATAAGAGTGCATCTCTATGTGAAATAACATGTTCACAGGTTCTTTCTGCTTTAAGGAATAATTAATCATCCTATTATACTTTTAAACAATCAGCCCTGTTCAGTGTGTATTCATTCCCAGCCACAGTTCAGATCCTCCACATTCTCATGTTTGCACACTGTAAGAAAAGCCGCGTGGCCTCAAACCTCGATACTCGTTCCTTCTCAGAACAACACAAAGGCGCCGGGCCGCTGATGTGACAGCAGCAATATGCTGTTTTTATTAACAAGCTGTTGGCAATAATTAGGAGCGTGACCGCGAGCGTGGGTGTTTAGTTGTTCTACAGCGCCTCAGATGAAACGCGCGTCTCAGTGCTGTGCTTTCGCTGAGCGCCCGCTTGACTGGCGTTATTGCGTGGGCCGGCCCTGCTGCTGTCTGTCGGGCCTGTCAGAGTCATGAGAGGATCACTTTATCATCGTTTGTCTGCCGCCGCTGACGCTATTGAGCAGGACGGAGCCCTTAGGGAAATGGGGGCAGGCTGCTGTATTTGCTGTATGCTCCTTTTTTTTTTTTTTTTTTTTTTTGGTTGCTAGCTTTGCTTTATCGAGATTGCTCCGACCTGTCACATTGTTTGGAGAGGTTTGTGACGGTGCTTGCGGGAATCAGCGGCCTGGCCTGGCTTTGCGGTATACTCAGTATGACAGCTCATGGAGGCCCGAGTGGCTGCTCTATAACAGAGGCTGCATTTACATAGACACAGCTGAAGACGATCACGCGGCTGGTTCAGACGTGTAGACGTTCGCTGGAGAACCTCTCAGAACACAGTATCGCCTATTAAAAGCTACATGCGTTATAATACAGGTCATCTAACCTGTGTAGCAGTTAGGGTGAAGATGACGCCCCCGTCACTGGCACAACAGTGGGAGTTCATTGGTGCAACACTACGACGGTGAGCAGCAGATGACGTGGGCCGCGAGTCCCAGCGCAGGAAATCTCCTGTATTATTCCAATGCATTACACTCAAATGAAAGTGATGCAGCTTCCTGTGAGCAGTCATGCTGCGGCCCAGTGGAATGAGGGTAATGAGCTCTGACTGGCGTTAACATTAACAGAGCATGTCCGCTGAAACAGAGCCGTTTGTATGACTCAGGCAAACTTCAGGCCTTTTCTTATTGTGACAGATTATCCCGGTGGCTCAGTGGGCATTATGAACTCAACGGGGCAGTTTCAGTCATGGATGGACAATATGGATGAGTCAGTGTCAGTTAGCATATGTGCCACTAAGCTACGGTAACATGCCAGCTGGCTCTGCACGCATCTGCTGGAAACATTATCTACGGCTTTGAGCTGTAAGTATTAGAGATTCCGAAGCAACAGGGAAAGTAGGAGCTCCTCTAGTGCTTTCTAGTGAACCAGTCACAGAACACGTACCGTGCCACGCTTAATCCATGGATTTGGTCCCGTATGGGTTTATGATTTAACTCTGGACGCTAAACAGTCTTCTTCCTAGAGAAAGATACAAAGAAAAAGCCCGAGACAAGTCGCTATAGAGCATGTCTGCGCCTAATGTGATGAAGCTCGCTGATAGAGAATCAGCCTCTTCGCAGCATCCCGGCAAACACACCCTATGTATTACACACTGCTCTGGGGCAAAATTGATTAATATTTGCTTTCAAAATGACACAAGTTGATGCATGGAGCCTCTCCACATGTAAATGAACACTTTAAAGGAGATGAATAGCCTCAGCGGAGGATTGTAAAGTTCAAGCAGAAGATTTGCATATTTATATTACAAGTTACTGATAATAAACAGAGGAGGAAGTGGTAAATGCAATCCGTTTGTCAATGTACAATTGCTACATTACAAAACTAGGTCTTATTAGCTTCCGTGAACTGATATGTTCAATTACTTGGCACAAAAGCTGAGCTGAAGATGCATTGTGCTATGTTTTGATTGTAACACAATTTAGATGAAAACAAAGACAACTGATGATTCATGTGTGGCACAAACGAGGAGCAGTGACTACTTGTCACCACTGTATCGGTGCTGTGTTAAATGTCACTTGTGTTGGGTTACATCACCTCAAATAATAACAATAATAATAAGCTCATGTAGCTGCCGCAATAATAGTATTAGTACTGTTTTATACCAGTACTGTACATGAAATTAAATCTGAATCACTGAGTTTGAGCATCTGTTGTGCTGTGACAGTCAAGTGAGAAAAACCAATTGGCACATTCAACAAAAATAGCACTAACACCTCTACTGTTTATTAAAGTTAATAGACATGAGATTGTGAGTTTGAAATGAGACATGGAAAATGAACATGAAAATGTTTTTTTTTAGCTAAGCTTCCGGAATCAGTTGACCTCGGCTCGTTCTCTACTGCCGCCATAGACTTGGAGCTGTATGTCAATCATGGTGGTTTGACCCGTCAACATGTTGGTACAGGAACAACAAGTTTGCTATTAGTTATTTTACTTTGCCTCTAAAATAATTTGGTTTCTAAGTAGCTCATCACTTTCCAGAATCCAGTGTTACCGGATCAGATATTTATTGGTAACGAGGCCTCGGACAAAAAAAATTTCCCTACAACATTCCAAAGAACTTTATTTTAAAAGGTTGACCTGATCCTAAAAGAGTTGTAATAGTTGTTTCCCATCATTTCTAAGTGAAACTGAAATAGTCGGAGCTCAGTAATATTCCATGCGGATATGAAGCACTATAATGGCCGTTATCAGACACCAGGCAGGCTCAGGAGCTGGTGTGATATGAGAAATGGAAGAGAACATATGTTGCATGAAGCCGGCGGATGAGAAAGATGACCCCCACCACAACAAAAACACAATATATGAGTAATCCAATATGTGCCATATGTTGACTATACATACAGGACCTCCCTTCTGTCCTCAACTGAAAAATGAAATGAAATATCACAAATGAGGAGACGCCATTAAATTAAGATGATAGCGGCTTAGCATAGTGTAACTCACACCATCCTATGAATGGGACATTTTTGTGTTTGGCTGACATTCAATAGCTCAACCCCCCCCCCCCCCCCCCTTTCCTATTTCACCAGGTGAATTGCTCTCTATTGAGCTCCTTAACAGGTCATTATGGTGCGGTGCTTGGAGCGGGCCCAGCCAGGACTCCAGGTGTTAAAACACACTTGGCGGGGCCATAGTAGCAGGAGAGTCAGCCAGCCTCCTCCTCACCTCCTCCTCCATCAGGCAGCTACAGGGAACCGACTACTAGCTGCTCCATTCACACATACTGCGCTGCAGCTGCTACTCTCAGACAGTCTGTCTGGCACAAATACGCAACCAGGCTTACTGCACTTTGAAAATCCTATTACTTCCTGTAGCATCAACAGTTAGTCTGCAGCCGAAATGTCCTCACAGATGAAAGATGTGCGAGTGGGAGGCCACCGCTCACACAAAGTGCTCACTGCAGTGTTAAACGCGTTTCCTTCTGCAAAACTCACAGGACACTTAGTCCGCGCTGTGCAGTGCTGCGTGAACCCACCGCTCACAGTATCTAATACGAATGTTAGCTTTGCTAATGAATTGGACATAAAAACTAAGAGGATACAGATGCAGATTTAATTCAATTTGCGGCAATTGCTGTGACTACTGGAGAATGAAACATTTTTGTTAGTGTATTTATGATGCTGATGTTGGCAGCGACGGGGAACGCGGCTGCGAGCGCGAGCTGCGGCAGAGCCATGAATCACCGTCATCTTAACAAGAAGCGACAGGAACCAATTTGTGAAATTTATGTTTTTTTCTCCCGAATATGAACCGAGAACAGACATATCTTTGAAGCAATTATGATGACTCTAAATCTAATCAGAGTGGAAAATGAATTCTAACGGGCTTGTCGTTACAATTTAAGTATCATAAGGAACTGCTCCTTCTGTCACGTTAATTCAATTTCTGATCACGATGATCTGCACAGAGCAGAAACTTCTGAACCATAAATTGGGTCCTTAAGGACAAGAATCCCCTGTTTGGAAATGAGTTGAGGGGGAATAATAAACAACGTCTGAATTGCATTATAGCCATCCAGGGTAATTGAATTAGAGAGAAAAATGCAAGTAAACCACGTAATAAAAACATAAAGAAATGGACTGAGAGCAGTCTGCTGGTCACTGACGGGACAGGACTGAACAACCTGGGCCACTTTCACATAGAAGCTGGTTCACTCGTGAAACACAAGGCACCCTCCATAACTACAAAAACAATGTATTCACTTAATAAGCTGCACAAGAAAACTCCTGCACACACTTGACCCAAGTTTAAACTAATATTGTTACTGGGCTGCTATTTTTATTACTATTATAGCACAATGGTGACATTTGTATTAGAAATGTATATTACACATCAAAAACCTTTTGTCAACTCATCAAAATACTTTCCAATACTGGCTTAATGATCGATGAGCGACTAGTATGCACACACACACACACACACACACACACACACACACACACACACACACACACACACACACACACACACACACACACACTTTATCAAAGACCCTCCATTTTTTCCCACTGGAGGAATTAAGCGAGACATCCTGCAGCAGTGAACGCCTCAGCTCGGCTGACCCAGCATGCCTTGTCGTGCATGGCGTAATCTGATAATATCAATCATAATTGTGTTAGATGTAATCCATCTGACTTTCAGTTTGTCGGGGTCAGGGTAGGCAGCGAGGCCCCACTTGCCATCAATTATCAGACATAAGAGAGTAGTAGATGGAGCTCTCCTTTATAAATAATACGGTGGGGTCCTGACGCCGCCGATCGATGTCGTACAGTTCCACTGTCATGGCTTTAATGGCAGCTGGCTTTCTTGGCTGTGCAGATCAATAGCGCGTCTCCTCTGGGCTCAGTCTGGGTCCAGGTCACGCCTGGTGACGGGGACGTAAATGACACCTCTGTTGTGATTGGAAAAACGCGAGTTTAGTCCCATTACGGGGTGTTTGGCCTATTTCCTATTTAGAAAGTGGGAGGGGGCACCTGTTGGGATGATGTAGGCCGATCATCCGATTTTCCTTGAGCTACTGTATGACAGTGGTTTTGATTTTCAGATTTGATTATTTGTTTATTACTGATTCTGATCAAAGTTTCCTTGTGTTACTGTGGGGCATCTTTGCTGCTATGACAATGTTTTTGTAGAAAAAAAAGAGAACTACAGCTCAAATTACCGATTTCTTGTTTCCCATGCTCGCAGAGTATACAAAGAGGAAAAGTGAGCCCTTTAGATTCCAAACAGGGTGGTTTTGAAGTGATGTCTAATTGAAAAACATGAAGAGGCACAGCTGCTTGGCCTGAATGTCAATGGCAGCAAGAATGACAGGCAGCACAGCAGGCAGCCGGGCCGAGGCTGCTTGGCCAAGACTTACGAGACACATAAACAAACACACACAGACCGAGTTAACATGGAGATGCACACACGGAGCCACGCGAGGTGGTGGCAACTACAATTAAAGAGCAGCCGCGGAGACGAATGAAGGCGAGCGGGTCGGAGGAGGCGGCGGACGAGCCCAGAAGTTCACAAACCCGACCCTGGAAAACCGAGATGTTTATCATGCGGAGGTAATGTAAGTTGCATGGAAAGCATTAACACTATTAATCAATTTCCACCGCACGCACACACACACACACACACACAAAGGCTTTGTTTGGTTCGTTAGTTCTCCTCCGCCACCGCCGCCGCTGCTGCTGCAGTGAAAGCAAGAAGAAAACAGCTGGTGTCGCGTTCAGAAATACTGAAACAACATCTCTGGGGCGCTCGGATCCACGTGAGATAGAAGAGTCACCGAGAGGCCGCGGAGCTGACACAGATATACAGCCCGGCCCAGTGTGATAGAAGGAATGGGCTGAATGTGAGGACCGGGGGTGTGAGGGAAAACAACATGTGTAATTAACAGAGATATGGGTCAGTAAGTAAAGCAAGGTATTATTTGCCCACCAGCTCCTTCTGTTGTTCTTTTGACTCCCTGGATGTTCGAGGGAGGAACAGAATGAGATGAGAGGCTCATCTTTCACAACGCCGACGCGGGCGTTTCATGAAGAAACGGCCCGATGCGAACGAATCACTTTGATGTGAACACGATCCTCGTCTGTGAAGCGCGTGCCGGACCGGTCTCATTCTCCGTTACAGGCGAAATAGCAGCATCATAGAGCTAGAGATAATAGATGGGCTTCATGCTTCACACGGGAGGTCGTCACATGCTTCGAGTTCAGCTTTCATTGTTCGACTTGTGTGTGTGTTGCTGCTTCCAGGGCCCATTGCTTTTGCAGTCATACAATACGTGCAAGTGGGAAACTCTTCACACCAGTGATCCACATCAAGGGGGGACCGTGCAGTAAATGGCGTCGAGGGCCTCGACAACACCAGGAGAAAGACTCAGGTACAACTCCCCGGCACCTTCTCCAAAAGCCTATTTCACTGACAACAAGGCGAAACTTGTGTAAATAAAGTGGAAATCAGTGTTTCGGTGGCTGCGCTCATTGTCCACACGCCTTGTTCCCGCGGACGTAATTGAGTGTGGAGGTTTCGCTGATGCCGGAGGAGAGGGAGAGCGCCTTTCTGCTCCGCTGCCGCCGCCGTCAGCCGCCCCTGGAACTAATGGAGCTTCCTCTGGGTCGTTTTTCCCCTCAGATGGGCACAGCTGGGGGACAGACCCCACCCAGCGTTAGGGTTACACCCCCCACACACACAGCTGCCACTCGCCACCCAGCGCTGCTGAGTCACGGCCACTCGGCGCTGCGTTTGGGCCGCTTTACACGCAGCGCCCCACATCTGCAGCAGGGATCTGTCCCTGGTAACATCGGGGCGAGAGGTTCCCCTCCTGCTCCTCCTGTGTGTGAGCGGGTGATAAAAAAGTCTACTTCCACGCCGTGGAACTTGTAAAACACGGCGAGGGCTCCGCCCTCTGCAGCCACACAGCAGGATCCAATTAGGACCCTTATCTACTAATTATGTCCCTTACACATCTGCATTCCTGAATGAAGAAAAAAAGAGGCGTCCTGTCCGTTCGCCGTAACAAGCTCTGGAATTAATGAGATTGCTCCGTAATTGAACCTCTTCATGGGTCCCTTGGCAAGGAAAATACGCTGGGTGAAATCTGTATTAACAGGGTATCAATCATAGCTGATCAGGTGATGCACGGCGCGGATGATCACGGGCGCGTGGACGTAAATGCGCCGTCCACCTCGGAGCCGCGGCGACGGAGGTGCTCGGGGGAGGCAGGAAACCTGTGTTCCGTTGGGCCACTGTGGGGCGCCGTGCTCCAGATCACCGGCGCCGCCGGCCTGACAGGAATACGCATCACGGCTGCATATCACCCTATTCTGATTAATAATAGTTCTATTTTACACTTTTTTGTTAGTTAGTTAAATTTGACTCCACTCGAGTCACTACTTTACAAATGTTTGTCAGAGTTCGGGTTTCACAGGCTAAACTTGTTTGTGACTCCTGCCACAAATTTGATCTGAGCTTAAACAAAGTCACATGTTTCTGCAAGATGAAAAAACTGTTGGCTTGAACATTTTTTCCATGAATCCCCAATCTACTGTTCACGCGCACAGAGACAAGCGCGTACGGAAGGCTTTTAATATTTTTTTTTAGCGAATGCTACAAATCTATAAGACGTTCTCACAAGAAAGAGGCAACAGACAAACTTATTTATTTAAAGAATGAATAAAGGGCTTCAGCTCCATTCGAACCATGCAGCTCTTTGTCTGCATTAAAAAAAAAAAAAAGTTCGCTTTCCCAGGCAAACTGGCTTCTTGAAGGCTTTTTTCAAGAAACACAGTCATGCAGTCAAGTGTTCTCAGAGTTTAACAGGTGCTTGAGACCTAAGAGAGGGAGACATGCGGCGGTTAGCACAGGTATGTAGAGTGGAGCCGCAGCACTAGAAAGAAGGAGTCCTGCGTTCATCGCACGCCATCGAACAAGGACCTTTCCCAATAAACACTGTGTCACTGCGTTATTGTTTTTGACTTTTTGCTTTTGATTAAAATAATAAAAAAGTGTGGAATAAACTCTGATCTCTGTCATTGGTTTTAATACAACAACCCTTTACAGGTTGAATGTAAATGTTGCTTCTATTTGCAGCACGTGCCTCATTCCTCTCCTTTAAAAGCCTGTGTTTCCATTTCTCATGTTGATAATCGTCTGATAACTGTAGGTGTGACTCCAGAGCGGAGCCTTGCGTCACCGACAGACAACCACGTCGGGCACAGACTGGACGAGCAACGCGACGGAGCAGATGTGGAGGTGAATGGAGGAGGCCGGGCTCACTTTATTAGCATTGATTCCCTTTTTTGTATTTTGTCACAGCTAATGCTATCGATCAGAGCTGCCACTTGCCATGCCTCCTTTAAAACTTACACACATTTGTTCTTTTGTGGGTGGCATTTAGTTTCAAACGTGCCTGACATCCTTTTACAGGCATTTATCATCCTCAGAGAGAGAATGTGCTGCTTTTACAAGCACAAGGTTTGATTTGTGACTTTATTATTTAATGTCTTGTAGTGAAGGCTGTTTTGCATAGTTAACCATAGCACAAGCAACACATAGATATTTGACACTGACTTTGTCTCTTCTTGATAAAGACTGATCCTGACTTTGATTCAAATTCAGACTTACCATAAAAGATGAAGCCACCAGATAACAAAGCTTTTGTTAGAAACGAGAGGAAAGGAAAGGAGCTGGGTTGAACGAGTCATGGCCAGTGTGGATGTCAGCGATCCTCTGCTCCATGCGGTCCAGTGTGTTGACAGTGGAGCCAGGAAGAGCGAGCAGGGATCAAGCGGAGTTCACATGTCGCCTCCATCTCAAACAGGGTCCCCACTGAGCAGGAAAATAGCAATTAGCATGCTAAAGGTAGCACTAATGTGAGACTATCTTTGAAGCCCCCTGAACCGATCGCCCAATGACATGGCCAGTAATGGGTAGAGTGCCGCAATGTTTAAAGAGCATATTCATGTGAGATTCAATAAATCCTGCAAACAAAACTTTTAGCACCAATGATTCCTTGGGGTTCAATGATTGATGAAAAAATGGAATCCAGACACTCAGCTTAAACGTTTCATGAGTATTAGTTATTGTTAGTAGTTTTCTTTTTCTGAAGTCGCTAAAAGAAAAACACAAAACTGATAAAACTAATACCCCGCTTAACCCTTTTTGGCGTTTCTATGTATTTTCTGTGAGTATTTTAAAAGCCTCTTGTCTGAGAGCGAGAGAGAGAGAGGATAAAAATAAAGCTATAACCATGACGACGCCTGTGTGTTAACAACTGCATTAGCACACACTGTAAGCAGCGTTTACACGATATAGGAGGAAATAGGAAGTTCTCACTCAAGAGAAGCTAACGATCAAAAATCAGCCTCTTTAAAGGAGTTCAGGTTTTCACACTACACCGCGATGCCAGTGATCCGAATTAATCAGTTCAGGACGACTTTTATTTCCTGTGTTGGATCATGCTTGTTTGGAGTGAATGGAAGCCCAAAACGGAGCAGAAACAGATGGGAGTTTCGATTTAGGCGCTTTGGAGTTGACATGGTTTGAGTCTCCGGTGTGACATCAGAGCTGCAGATCAGAGTGTGTGCGCCGAGACGAGCTCCAGCGCTCCTCATCAGCTTATGGTAATGTCCTGAACAGTGTGACTGCTCCAATAGAAAGCCAGCTGACAGCCAGTGACATGGCCTGCCTGTCACCTGACACCTGCCAATAGAGGGGGAGGGCCACACACGCGCACACACACACACACACACACACACACACACACACACACACACACACACACACACACACACACACACACCTGATAATCATTGAATTATACACACTGCGCCTCTTTCACTAACCTCTCCTCTCCCGGGACCCAGCTGTTCATGAAATACCTCCCAGTAAGACAGTGGGGATGGAGGGGGGGGGCAGCTGGGGAAGGTTGGAGGGAGGAGGAAGAGAAAAGGCAAAAAAAAAAAAAAATCACGCCTCACTGGCTCCCAATACCATGCACGTTTTTTTAAGAGAGCCAAAATGAAAAGATACAATTTCACTCAATGAGGCGGGCTGCGAAAGCAGGCACAAAGGAGACAAGATAGTGCAATCTAGAGGTCACTGACACTGACTCCGCTATAATTACTACACTTCCTTTAATACTTGTGCAGTGCAACCATTCTACCACCCCCTGAAACCTCCCAGACCCCCCCCCCCCCCACACACACACACAGACGAACATGAACATATGAGTAATTGAACAAACGTATGAGCCCAAATCTGTCTTTTATCCTTTAGGATTAAACTACTTAATGTGCTTATTATGATCATATCAGATGAGAAGCAGCAGGTTCGGGACCTCTGGTGTTGCTGAAAAACACCTTAACTGTCCTCACTTCACGCTCTGCCGACTGACGGGAGGTGAACAGTCACACCGGCTCTTTGGGTTTCTGGTAACATGTGGCATTAAAGTGCAGTTCAGAGTGTTGATCCCAGTCGAAATCCCTAAAGCAAAGTTAAACATACACTTTTGATAGGATTCGACAGCATTCGCAGGCCTATAGGTTGGCGCTGGCCTCCACTAAAGGTGTAAACTCTATTATTTAGTGTGGTCGGGCTTCAGGTCAAAGTATAGGTCTGCTGCAACTTTCCCGTAAACTACAGGGTTCCAGCCAGAAAACGCTGCACCTGAGTTAAATGAGCGACTTTCATTCATCACAGCAATTGGCAAAACCCAAAGGAATTCAGTGTTGTTTCTGATCGCGCGCTGCTCAACGCTTGATCATTTCTCACATCAAAGTTCTGTCCTGCAGGAGAAATTCAGGGGGCGAGTGGGAATGAATCACATCAAAAAGCAGCGTATTTGTTTCGGGCTAAGTTTGGATGCGTGTGCTTGTGTTGCTCTTTTAAAGGATTGCAAGCTGGGTAAAAGGAAAAGGCTGCAGTCAACAAAAGGCATTACATACCATGCCCAGCCAACCACTTAAGATATCTTTGAAGATGAATCAATCACTATATTATAGCGAAAGTCCACAAGGTGTCTGGCTCATGATCGAACACTGCGTCTGCACTTCATAGCGGTCTACAGGGCATTGATGCTCTGATTGATCGCGGAATGGAAGTGACTGGAAAGAAGAAAAGGATTACGCTTGTCAAATGCAGTCAATACGCCAGGCTGGTGGTCAAATGTTTGCAGTAAATCTCAAATAGTGTCTGCAAAGCTAAAAGGGGAAAACAGGCGGAAGAAGAAAAAAAAAAAAAATTCATTTGCTCAGAGGACCATCCTCTCGCATCCCCACTCAAACTGACAGGCCTGCAAATATGCAGTGGGATGGGGCTGCCGAAAGCTCCGGGAGATTAGCAATACTTTAAACATCAAAACAGCTCTTTCTATTATCTCAAGAGGGACCTGCCATCTATAACTCAACACATTCAGGCCAGAGCATATAAACTTTCATACGCACGCGTTGTGCGTTGTTGTTGTTTCGCTCCTGCTGGATTGCGCTTCCAAGCCTCGGCTCTCGGCCTTGCGCCGCCGGTTCATCGCGCGCGTCTCCTGACGATGTCGGCATTAAGCCCGTTTTGATGGAATAATACGCGGAAGTCGGGGCACCAAATCCCCGCGTCGGCGCCAGAATATCGAAAACACGTTACAGTGATATCTGCGCATCAACGCGGCTCAGCGCGGGGCCGCGGCTAGGCTTAGTGCATTCAACGCGCCCATAGCTGGAGTGTTATTTACAAGGGGGGGGTTCTTTTATGGAAAAATCAAGACATGATTGATTCAGGTTAATGTGACTGCACGCCAGCACCAAGCAGCATTTCAGAGTTCAGGTTAACAGAAAACACTAACTTCCATAAAGTGCTATGGAGATAAATCACTGTTATCCTGACAGCAGCTGACAGCAGTTTAAGCGGCGGCAATCATCGGAAGCACCTCGGGAGCCCCGGCGCCGCGTTTTGCAAAATGTCATGGGGGGGTTGATGAAAGGGGAGGAGACGGGTGGGCTGGTGGAGAGACAGGGGAGTCAGAGCGTGCGTGTGTGTGCGTGTGTGCTCAATAGCAGAGATGGTCATATCAACCACCCATCAGTGTGCAGTTGCTTTACATAAACATCCCAGAGCAGTAAGCAAATTCTGTTGACGAATAAAGGCAATAAAAGCGCGAGGTGTTGCAGGGGCGACCCGTCCCCCGTGGATTCCCCCCGCGCCGCACACTCACTCACCCGCCGACTCACCCGCGTGAGATTATGGTGTTTGCTTTTATCTGTCAGAGATCAATATTTCAAACGTCCGATAAAAGAGGAAATTGAACTGGGAATAGACTGAAGTGCTGTAAAAGTACAAAGCACAATTATCAAAAAGCACTTAAACTGCCTAATAGGATACACATATTAAAAATGCTCAAATGGACGCCCCAGCCGTGATGAGAGCAGGTCCTGGTCTCCCGCTCGCTCTCGCTGGTCTGGATGCCGTCTTTTGATCACGCGGTGCCCTTCTGGAGGCAGCGCTGCTGGTCAATGCACTCTGGTTGTATATGGACCCCTGGAGGCTCCACTCGCCTTGTTTTAGCGCGCCGCCATTAGATGTGATTGGGCACTTTGGGCTTTATTGCAAGTGCATTACACATTTAAACTTTGCGTTAGCGCGCTGGCTGTGGGGACGCGAGGCCGAGCGAGAGCTTCATGGAAACGAGCAGGGATGTGATGAGTCCATAACAGTCTTCTGTTAGAGGGAGTAATTTGGCCCCTGTAATGGTCAGTCTGCAGTGGTGGTGTGTTACGGAGCCAACGAACAGACTTTTGTTTGCTCCAACACACCACCACTGGTGGCTCTGAAAGGCCTGGGAACAAATTCTAACTTTTTTTTTTCACCACATACAGTACAGCACAATACTATAACACTTTTTCATATTATACTATGATGTTACATTTTCTATATAGACACATCTATAGGGTTTTCACCTCTGACAGTGTTTTCACTAAATACTCCGGCATATTTTTTCAATGTCTGTCTAATACTGTAGCTGAGCGGTTAGACAGCTAAGTAATGCATGGAGAAGCATAGGTTCAAAACCCAGTATGAGTTTTTGTATGTTCAAACCCCTTTATTAGCATGTTTTCATGTGATGTGCAACCATGACCGAGTTTCTGAAAAAAATATATCTCACTGGTACTTGATGGTTAGACAATTGCTCTTTGCAGTGCAGAGCAAAGCTTCAAACCCAACTATGGTCATTTTTATAGTCATGCGTGATAAATCATGCACTAGAGTTTACAAAACTTCAGGTCTATGTGGAAGTGTAGCTCATTGGTAGCCCCAGGTTTGAACTCCACTCTAGGTGTGTTATTACTGATTAGTGATGTGCTACAGTACCATGCCATGAGTAGCATGAGTTTGTACTGTAACACTGAAATCTGACTGATTCTGTGGCTGAATAGTTACAGTTTGTAGCAATGAGTATTAAACTGATACTGTCTTTAAATGCTTAGACATGGGTGCTTTTTAGTCTGAATCTAAGGTTTAAACCCTGCTATCAGCAAGTTTATTTTATGGTTGTGTGTGTATATCGGTAAAAAAGTGCCAAAAGTGTCAAGTATTTGGTTACACTATACTACAGCCACTTTTTCACCCATTACTGTACTTTTTTTGACACCATACTATACTACCACTATTTTTTGCCACATACTATTAATTTACTGTACTAACAAAATACTTACTTTAACACTTTTTTCACTGCAGATTATATAACTTTTGTATGACTTACTATATATTTGACACCACAAACTATGACTTTTTTCATCAAATACAGTACTATAACAAAAAGTAAGGTTTACAACATACAGTACAGTAATATACTACTGACTGTTTTATCATTACACCACACCTCATTTATAGTATACTAAGGCATATTTTGATAACAAAAGGAACAGTATGGTCTTCCATTGTGAAGATGTACTGTAGAAGGCTTGCTTTTACAGACACCAAGAAATCTATAGATAATAAAAATCCTTTTGCTCTTTACATATGATACTCAAGCCTGTTCCTCTCCACCCTATCTAAATGATCTTTCATTACAACCCTGATCAATATGCTTCTCTTGATTAAGTGAGATGAGAGATATTTCAGAGGCATTTAATTCGTAAGCATTTCTATAAATGGAAAAGATGAGGGAGATGCTAGGAAGCACACGCGCCAATAAAATCATTTTATATGCAACCAAGCACACACTTACATTGTACGTACATAACATGGATACACACACACCTGCTGTATGAAAACACACACACACCGACTGCCCTGCTGCAAAGTAAATCATGAAACTTGCTAATCACTGGCCTAATATAATTGCAAACAGAGCTTTTAATCGGGAATGGTAAGACATTAGGTAAATTAGTTTTTAAAGATTTAAGATGCTTAAAGATTTCATTTGCAGATAACTCTGATTCAAAGCGGCGAGGGGAATCACTGTTGATTGAAACTGATAGATGGTGGAGCTCAGTAAAATGCGTTGACACTGCAAAGCGAGGCTCCAGGATGGAACGGGCGTTACCTTGCATTTTCTGTCTTTATGGTTTCAGCACAAAAGTGCTTAATGCAATAGAACAGTGCTGGTGCCTGTTTGTGTCTTCATAACTTGTCGAGCAGGTATGAGACAACTGGCCTCCAGTTTTCTTTGAAGTAAAAGCAGGAGAGGCAGTTGCAGCATCGGTACCTCATTCGTTAGCACCACGTTTGTGATTCTTAACAATCGGACATTTTGGACGATGCACTTTTTGCTTTGATTAATTGATTTTGCTCTGATTGATGTTGCTTTCATGCTAATGTGTTAAGTATAGAACTAGAGTTAAGAGGCCATTAGCATAGATTAGACTAGAAACGGGGGGAAACTCTGTGCAGCAAATCATTTGGCTCTGGTTCAGCTTTCTCTGCAATGCAGCGGCAATCACTATATGCAGACATGCGTTTCTGGCAGTTCACTTTAAAACATCAATGCTGTACTTTGACTGTTTGACTGGGACGTCCTTCCAAAGGATTTCAGACTGTCAACGTAAAAGCACTGAAACTGGAATTCCAGGATTGTGTTTCATTGTGTAACAGGTAACTGCATCACCGCTGCGGCCACTGCATTGGTTAACAGCAAGGCAAATATCAGTGGGAAACAAACTCACACTGTAGCTACGAGCTAATGTTGCAAGTAGGACAATTTAACAGTTTCTAGTTACATTAAAGCAAGAAAAACACTTGGAATATAAGAAAGACTAACTAGACAAATGAGATGCTTCGTAACATGAAATATTTTGTGGACTCATATAATATAAATATAACATAATTTTTGTTTCATTTCATTATTTTCCCAGGCTTCACTGCTTTTTTGGCTTTTCTCACCAGCTCCTGCACAACCACTACCCTTTAAGCAAGCACCATCCACACAGCTTTATCATAAAAAGGAAGCGAGGAAGTCAAATTATCATCGGCCTGATTCTGTTCAATATGTTTCCTTTGTGATTCAGGGCCAGTGAGTGTTTTTAAGTCCAGCCACATCCGAGTCCCCCTCTCAAGGACAAGAACGATGGGAGAAAAGGCCCATAAGAGGAAACATTTTGTCCTTGCTGCTGTTTGGAAATACAACATTTTATAGGTTGACCCATTAAAGAGAGGGCACTTGAGTCTCTTAAGGGACTTCAATTAACTCCTGGGGCAGTTTGGTCTAGCGCTCGGTGACTCTGGGCATCTCCAGGGTTTGCCTCACACTCCGGTCAGGTGACAGAGGCTGGAAAGCACACAGTCGATGCCTGAAGAATAATGCGCCACGCCGGTCCCCCTCCCGATGTCCTTCACATGATTTTTTCCCAGGATTCAAATCACATTTTTAATATTTGCTTTATATGATAGAAAACTGAAGAGAAAAATCTTCGGGGAAGATTTGCGCTCCTCGCGCCGGCCTCATGGGCGCTGATCTCGGGCTCAACCTAATTTGGAAAACTAGAAAGGTCTTGCTGTGTTATTATCATTTGTGCTGGTGCATTTGATACTGCGCTGCCTCTGGGGGTTGAGCAAACAGGCGCCGATGGCTAAGGGAGGCATCTTAAAGTGATATTTCACTTCTGTGGACTGTTTTCACTTAGCAGAATTTCAGGAGCACACAATCGCTAACACTATGAGCTCAGGGGAAGCCGCCACCGACACGAGCACAGACACACACACGTTAAGGCCTTGATTTGATCACTGACACTGAAAAGCAGTGCATTGAACTTGTACTTAGGAATGACTTGGGTCATATTTCTGACTTACAAGGATTAGGAAGACTTTCACATTGTCATCTTGACACCGGTGAAAGGGGACTGGGTAAGATGTCGAATTGGGTCAGATCAGTGTGGGAAAAATTCAGCCCCTCAGTTCAATAAATTCAAACGGCTCCGTGTTATGAGATGTGGGATAGTGCAGCCTGCACACACTGTCTTGGCCCCTGTGAGGATAATTCATTAACTTCTCTAATCCTCTCATGTGGTGTTGCAGCAGAAAAAAAAGATGAAAAGCTCGCTGAATATCAAAACGCGTTCTGAGCTCCGCGCTCCTTGCGCTCCTTCACAAGTGTCTCTGAAAAAAAGGATGATGCATGTTCCAAGCATGCATGTCCCGCGTTAATGAGCTCCCAAATACATTTTCGGCGGCTTATGGCGGCCACGCCGCGCCGTGGGATGAGAACAGCTCAATAAAATATACACAGGAGGTCGAAACGGTAGGGAAATAAAAACCCCTTTTTGACAATGTTAAGCCTCGCAGCTGCTTTGGGGCAACTGGAGGGTTTTTATCAGCTCTTCAGATGTTGGATCATAGGGTGCAGAAGGCTTTTCAAGGGTAAGCAAAGTCAGAGGAGTCAGTACTGTATCAGTACATAAATCCACCCATATGATTAACACACATGTCATTGTGTTTGACTAGGCACGCTGCTTCTTATATTAATCAATGCGAATATTTAATATTACTGCACAACATTTATCAGAATCTACACAAAGGCTGATTTTTTTAAGGGTTCAACTGAGCAATGGTGCTCTTTCAAGCAACGCTTCTCTTTAGACTTCTACACTAATTCCCACATGGGAGCAGCACTGAACCTTCTTCAAATATTTGCAAATGGAAAACCCAGTGGTTAAGTAAAACTAAAGTCATCTGGGTCACGAGCAAATAAATTGTATAATTTTGGCAGGAGTGGGTCTTTTTCACAGGAGCTGTGGCCTCCACTTAGTGCAATTAATTAATGATGTGCTGTTTGGCCTTGAAGGTAACGCCGGATTAGCTGGTTAACTGGGCATGCCAGCATTTACAGCTACAGCTTATACATAAGAATGTATGAATAAAAACAATGCATTTTATAAAGCAGTGGTTGAGGAACAAAGGCCCCTCTGAGACAAACATCGCAGGACCGATCCTGGCGTTTCTCAGCGTCTGTATGATGTATGATGCAGGATTGTTTGGGTGTGTATAAATTAAAAGAAAGCAGTCTCCTTGACGTTTAGGATGATGAAATAAGAGGCACTTTAGGTAAATCCTCTGATAAAGCAGCCTGACCCCGTGGTAAATGATAGAATCAAAAGCACTTGCATGGGTCGCTGTCAGAATCATCTGTCTAGTCAGTCCATTAAGGCTGAGCGCCGGCCCTTCAGCGGGGAGCATCCTCTGTGAAGAAAGACGACTCAAGGAAAGGAGGCTTCACAGGTTCAAATAGTCAAAACAACCTCACAATCAGTAGCAGTGTTTTCCTTAGAGACGTGTTAAGGGGCAGTTGTGGAGCTGAGAGAGACGCCTTGTGACCCGCTGACCCTGCGATGCCCTGAGTTCCACTGTCTTCATGCCACTAACAATCATTCTTAAAAACTGTCACCGCTTGATGCAGTATCACTCTTATTCATCAAGACGCAGTTCCCATATCTGAGACTGGCACAAACCTAAATGAATGTTGACTCGCCAAGGTCAATGCCCCGTCCTCCAGGAGGAAGCTGTGTCTGCTGCGAGTGGAGGGTGTTTAACATTAAAAATGATGAAACTGCATCAGGGCGATAAATAAAAGAGTAAATATGTGGATAGGAAGCAGGATGACGGATAGCGGCACTTGCTGCAGCCCATTAGTTGTTGACAGCTTTTGCAAGGGAAGCAGGCCGGAATCTGTGGCCTGTAATTCTGTCTCATTACCAGGCTAGTGGGCACTTCCTCCCCTGGACCTTTAATTAATCTCTTATAGTTTCCCTGTCACCGGCCTTTGTTTTATTGCACGCTAACTCGTGCGCTACGATGTCTAATTTATGGCATCCGTTGAGCATCTACACATCAGAAAATATTTCCATTGATTACCTCAAATTGTCCAATCTTTTCTATGTTCTTGGCTCGTGGCCGCCCGGGCGGTGTTTACGGACTGCCTCTCCCTAACTTAAAAATCAATCCGAGGCCACAATCAGAGTCGCCGGATGAATCCAGGCCAAGGCAGCCGCTGCTTCTCTGAGGCTTCAAGCGAATTCTAATTATTAACGAAGAATTCAGAATATATAGATGTCTGTATTCAAATTCATTCAGATTCTGAGACATTTGTATTGCATGGACTGCTGCCATAGTATATCATGATTGTTGGTCCGTCATTGCATTTGTTATTTCGGGGGTGTTTGCACGGTGTCAATGACACCAGCCTTAACTTGCACTTTTGACACGAGCTGACTTCCTAACGCAAGGTGCTGGTAATTATAGAATGCATTCGGGGCAGCAGAGGCGCTCTGTTGTCCAGACAGAATCTAACGCAGTCACATCTGCTTAGCTTCACTGTGTGGGAGCACCTACAGGTCTAGGAGGGACAAAGCCGCGCGGCACAGACGGGGGGACTGGACAGGTTTAATGCGCTGGGCCACTGGCGTCTCATATGCTCCCGAACAACAAGGAGGTATCTGCACGTTTGCGGGATCCGTGTATGAGTCTGCGATGACAGGTGCTGATTTATATTGAGGCGGACGTGGATGTACAGAGCCCTGAGGGTGGCTCACCTACTCGCACATTACCGTCACTGTCAGGACGGAACAATGAGACGGGGAGAGAGTTTTCTTCAGCTGAGCTAAACACAAGTCTCACCTGGGAAGTAAATGCTCTTTACAGTGTTACATTGCATTGAATGAATCATCTGTGAATAACTCCAGTTATGCTCCCCTTGTATTTTTTAACTTTCTGTCGCACACACACAGGGTTCAGGTGTGAATGCTACAATACAAACAATGCCCCAAAGTCACAGTGAACCACTTTACCATCACAACAAAGGCTGGTGGGAATATGATAGGATCACTAAACCTACTAGGATTCATCCTCTGGGGATCATGAATGTTTTGTTTTAGCTTGTTTGTTGCTGCTTTGCAGTCAAAGGGGTGAGTGATGAACAAACAAACAAGGACATGAATGATAACATTCTTACCGTTTGTATTGTTTACTTCTGTCAAAGATATACATTCCAAAAAAATGTGATGCAAAAATTCCGAATTAAGATTATAAGTAAGAATGTGAGTTGTACCTGAGGTGAAAGAGAAGGAGTGAGCCAGACGTGCTTGTCGTGAGAGCAGTGACCCTCTGTAATTTCATCTGCCAACATGCACATTGTGGAACCGTTTTAAAACTGCAGGTCCGAAATGGGAGTTTTTAAGCTCAGCCATTAAAATCGAAGAATTCAAATAAGTTTCCTCATTGAGAATTTTATAGATTCCACATTACGGATGACCTTGGAAAGAGGGGGAAAAGAGAGAAATGCTTATGAAAAAGTGCTTGCTGGGATAGAGTTACAGACGGGGGTAAAAGGATGTAAAACAGCCGATGAAGGTGCAGAGCACGAAGCGAGCGCTTTGTTGGAAACAGGCTATTTGTGGCGTATGAAAAACAATGTTCACAAATAAATAGCCTGACAATGTTGTTGCTTTGTGGGGCTGCAATTACGACAGTCAAACATGTCTTTTCCCGTATCTTGTTACCATAAATTATATTATTATGATTTTTCTTTGATGATATTGCTGCCTGTAATCATACAAAGGAAAAACATGCAAACCAAAAGTGTTCCTCTGCAATCAACCCATGGTGACTAAGCCATCTTTGACTGATTAAAAACTTCATCATACATTTTTGAGGGACTTCCTGTTTGGTCTGGCTCACATCCCCACTCAAAAACGGGACCCTGTTTGTCGAGTATTTTGGTGCTGGCTACATTAAAGTCCTCTCAAATATTTACAGAGGTCCTTTTAATAACTGCATTTCCCCCCTCTCTCTCTCAGCTCATAAGCATCTCTGCCACCGCAGGCTGATTTTGCTCCACGATGGGTTGAAGTGATAAGAAAATCTAAACATCCGCCAGGTTTATCCTTCGCGGCCTGTGTTTTCAGTCGTGTGACAATTAGCCCAGAGACATAGAGCCCTCGGTCACAGGCCTTGCCTTTATTATATGCTGACAGACGATTCCCTCTGGGGTCACAACACGGCAACGGCGCAGCGACAACAGCAAGACAATGGAAAAAACGAATCTCAGAAATGAGCAATGAGGAGCAGTATGACTTTAAACCTCTGGGGGGGAAAAACTCCAGCAAAAACTAAAGGCAGGTAACGTCGAGCTCATCCACTGTCCAGCTCGCTTGAGTGGCCATCCACTGTTTTCTCCTTATATCACCTCGGCAGCACCCCCACAGCCACCGACACAACCCCCCACCCTCAGCCGCCCCGCCCCACGCCGTCAATAAATCCATCCGGGAGATCAATGCTGCAGCGAATCACTAAAAGTTATCAGCTGAAGCCCTGCCAAATCAGCAAACACAATCACTATGTAAATCCATCTTTACTTCTCTGCACAGAGACAGGCTTGTGTGTAAGTTGGGTCCAAGTATGACTAAAGATGCACTCGCAAGGACCTTAATGTGGGATAGAAACCTGAAGCTCAGGATAGATCAATATTATATATATATTTAATACATTATATATATAAGTACAAATGTGAAGCAGGATCAAAACTGAGGAACTGATATATATGTGTGACAACATCAATACACTTGTTTATTAGGAAGTTGCCATTGGCCGGTCATCTATATGCTTAGATTGAGCTCTGATGGTGACATCTGTGCCTCTGTCACTCATGATGCTACTGAGGCTGCCACCTTCCCCATTGCCGGGGGCAACCCCCCTTTCCTGCTCCTCCTCTCCCAACCTCTCCCAGGGTCTGCGTCTCTCTCTCTCTCCCTCGCCGGTCGTCCAGGCCTGCAGGAGAGAGGGACTCACCGTGATGAAATAGAGGTAGGCAGTTGTTCCTTCAGCCCTAGGGTCATTATTTAAAAAGTGACAGAGACTCCAGTGAGTGGACGTGAGAGAGGTAAGGAAGGAGGGAAGGGAAGAAGGAGGGAGAGGGGAGAGAGAAGGGAGGGGTGGGGGGGTGCGGGGAGGGGGTTTGGTTGTGCAGGTGTATTGTCCAGCGGAGGGAGAGGGTGCTGGGAGACAAATGAATCCAGCAGGCATTTGGTACACACCGGAGATTGCTTATCGATCCAGATCGCAGTATTCAGGCCAGCCTGTGAGAGGGCTGAGAATTTTCTGAGGGAGTTAATAACCTGGCAGCTCAGCTGTCTTGTCCAATTCACCAAAGGCAGAGGCCTAATCAGGGCTGGATTCCTTTTTCTGTCCGAGGAGGGGGCTCTAACCCTCCACCCTCTCTTTCAGCGGCGGCCTCCGTGTCTTTCCATCTCGGTTGCCCTCCCCCACTCTTCCCACTCTCCATAGTCCCTCACTTCCACTCCATCGGAGCTCTGAAAGTGATTGAAATGACAGCCTATAGAAAGAGGCTAATCAAATTGTTTATTATCAGTCTGAATCAATATGTATGGATTGCTAAAACATCAAAGTCAGCCCCTGGAAAAGTAATAGTGGTCGGCCGGCAGCAGCTGCTCAGCCGGGGCTGGGTCTCTGGGAGCCTTGTTCCATTTAAAGCGACTTTCACTCTTACTTAAGTCCTGATGACCCGACGAGGTCAGCTGGCTATAGGGGATGTACATGATTGTGCTACAGCGCCGCTGCATAAAACTTCCTTCCAGCTATACGTTTCTGTTGGGCCTGACAGATAAACAATCCATCAACTAAATAAATGAGCCACGGTGGCGCCGAGATAAAGAGCATTACTCTCCTACTGTGCTCCGAGCAATATTTCGCGCTATTGGTTGTTGGTTGCCTCAACTTCAATATTTTGCCCCCGTCCTCCCCGAATCACTCGCCTTTTCTTGGAGCAACTAGCGTGGATTGCAAATGAGGTCAGGCTGATGAATGAGTCAGCTGAAGGGATCAAATTGCTTTGAGATGGACATTGTAGTTGGTTCCAGGCCGTGAGACAAGTTGGCATAGAAGATTGATGGATGGCCATTGTCCATTCATTGGAGCCGAGTGTGACACCTGATGTTTGACCGGGATATCCCTCCACCTGCGACGCCGCACAATCACAAGGCATGTCGTGGGTTGATAGAATGATTAGACACTGAATGATATCTTCTTCTTCCGCAGCCTTCCATCTTGACCACTCTCCCGCGGAGAGCAACATGGATCACGTCGTCTAAAGACACCATGTCAAATGTTAGCCGATTTGTGTTACCAATTCATGAGACATAAAGTATGCTGTTTAATAATATATGGTTCTTACTGAGAAATCACTAAACACCACGGTTCAGTGCAGGATGTTACAAAGTGATGCACTTACTTGCTCCTGGTTTTGAGGACAGGCTCAGTAACCACCATGTCGCCCTGTTGACCTCATTCTGCTCCCAATTTTTCTATCAGTCATTCCAGTAGTCAGATTGTCAGTTCTCTGAAGCCTGGTCATTATTTCAAACAATTCACTAATCCATATCACTATAGGAGAAGCTTCCTAATTGGAAGTCCACTCAACTCCTTATCACTGGCTCTATTACATGAGCTACAGCAAGGCACCGTCATCCATCACGCTCTAAATTTGTTCTGTCATTTTTCTTTTGGATGGGAGATAAGCGCTGGGGGCCGTATTGATTTTATAAAAAACACGAAGCCCAGCCTCCAGAAGTGGAATGTTTACCTGTTATCAATAATTGCTTTAATAGCCATGACAGACTGAGGAGCAAGGAGACACACACCTGGTCCTGGCACTATTTAAAATTAAATCTTAATATTTACATCAGAGTTTTCACCCTTTTTTATCATTTAGTGTTGTCTCATTTGTCTCATGTTTAAAGAAAATAAAGAAAGCAAGAAATGATGATATGTTGTTATCAATATCAGTCCTTTAGGAGAAATGCTATTGGCATCAAATTAAATAAAATTGAATAAAATAAATTATTATTTATTTATATATATATATATATATATATATATATATATATATATATATATATATATATATATATATATATATATATATATATATATATATATATATATATATATATATATATTTATTTATTATTATTATTATTATTATTATTATTATTATTATTATTATTATTATTATTAATAATAATAATAATAATAATAATAATAATAATAATAATAATAATAATAATAATGCAAAGACTTAGGAGCGAATGTGCTGAATCAATAATCACTACGCTAATATCTAAAAATCCTATGAATACAGACACAATAACACACTTGTAGGCTTCATTCATCCATCCTCTCTCTGATTCTCTCCAGCTACAGTACAAGCGGCTGATGGCAGGGTTAAAGCAGGGTTATGCGAAGTAGCGCTGGGCACGCTGCTGCATAGTAAACACCCTGGGCTGCTGCTCTTGACATGACGGGGGTCTCTAATTAAAGAGTGCAACGAGACACCCCCAGCCAAGGCTCTCCCTATCAGCCCTACACCCACAATTAAGTCCTTCGTGGGATCCAAGGCGCTGCATTATTGATGGAGCAGAACGTTTGATTAGAAACTCTTAACACAGCTCCGGAACAGAACAACCAGTCCATTGTCATTAAACACCACTTAAACCAAGTCAAAACATACCAGTTGGACATGCTTCTTAAACATCCGGGTTATGATGGAGCTGGCGAGGAGGAGGACCACTGGATTGAATATCAATTCTTCGAGGACGCGTCCTCTTCACATGTGCTTAAAGGCTTTAGCCACACAGGATAAAAAGGTAAACAATGAACCTGCAGGCTAGTTAACAAAGGTTTGCTTGATGACTTGCAGGAAAGAGCAGAATGGTGGATTTCACGTCCAGGAAACACATGTCAGAGATTAAAAAAAGCCAAGCAGACCGTAGCAATGTCAGCACTGCATAAGATGAGCAAATGAATGTTTGAAATTATAACAAGCCCTTCAACAGGAAATATGTACTCACATCAAAGCCGGGCTGCTCTAAGTGGGGCTAAACAGTATTACCGGCCCACAGTCAATCAGCTCTCGCCCGCTGCGTAGATAATGTATCAAATTATATCAAAAGCCCTGATAATGAGAACAGGATGATGTATACAATAAAAATAACATGCATGCAGATGTGTGCACGGGGCCTGGACGAGCTCTGGATGCACGTATGCGGCCGACTGACTGACGTGCGCTCCAACCTGCTACAACGTGCACCGAGGTTCCGAGGCGACGCGTCATCGCGTGGGAGCGAGTTTCTCGCCCAACGCGCGCACTTGTGCGCACACGCGTGTCTGCAGCGGCGCGGCGGGACTGCTGGAAAATTAGTGCTCTTCGCCTCTGCAATAGGCCTAATTAATACACACTCAAGGGCTGATAACATTGTGGCTGGAAGTAGATCTCCTTAAGAGATATTTAATCCGGCTAAAGATTGCGCTGCTCTCGTCTCTGCCGTGGCATCACAATCAAAGGTATTGGGAGGGTCTCTGGTGGACTCATTAGCAGACTACCCAGCAGTAGGGGTCTCAGAGCCCCCACCCCCTCACCTCCACACACACACACACACACACACACACACACACACACACACACACACACACACACACACTCACACACACGCTCACCTTCCCTACGCCAGCACTCTACACTCACCGCTGACCAGATCAGTCACACGCATTACGACTATTTTGACGTTCAGTAATCATCACCGGCGGACGCTGCACACACCATCATCAGCACTGTGATTAATCACCACTTCATGCTGGAGGTCTCGTCTTACTAGGGCAGGGGTCAGATATCAGGGACAGGAGTGATCAGCAGCTACTCAGTGAACATCATCCGACTAATGAATGTCCTGGCATCCCCTTTACACAAGTGTTGCCACCTAAATAGATCTTATAGCAATGAATAAAACACATGGCCAACACACAATATGTGCTACTTGAAATAGAGTAAAAAAAACTAACTCTGTGTTAGTCTGTATTTTATTATTCAGTGTTTTCTGTCTGTGGTCAGGTTGATGCTAAACACATTAAAAAGCCCACAAACTAAAACAGACTTTAAAAGTTCATGTAGCAGGATTTTACCCGAACTCAAAGCAAATCCTTAAACACGTGTACGTTCTGCCTCTGCCTTAAAGTCATGGCCTGTGTATGGAAAACCACCGTGATCCTTTTCTATCAGGAATAATCTATCAGCGTATCTATCCCCGCGCCTGATCTGAATTCATAATAAACCGGGTTAGTAAGTGGGATCGGGTTAAAGAGTGCTGAGCCATGTTAAACCGCCGCAACATGGACGCATGCATCATGTCCACGCATTAATAAAAGGCAACTATGCCATCATTATGAGCGCCATACGTGCCTGGGCTCCACTTCCTGGCTGCTCTAATAGCTAACTGGTCAAGGGTGATTTATCTGATAAACTGCTTTTGTGTTCCACAAGCCTGAAAGATGGTTTAGTTTAGCCCGGTGTGCCATAATGTGCTTTATAAATATAAAAACAAATGGTTGCCTAGGGAGGAAGAAAGATGTACTTTGTATATTTGTGTTGGGTGGGGTGGGTGTAGGGTCAAATTGTATCCTCTTGTGCTGCTTGTGGGGGGGGGGCAGGAAAAGCCTGAGTTATAGCTCCTCCATCACCTGCCTTATGCCTCCCATGCATTACTCAGGATATAGCGCAAATTGCAGCCGGCATCCATTAGTTCTTTTCAGGGTTAATATTGATGTAGATATCATGCCTATCTGCTGTGTCATTTATTTGAAATACTATGTGCGAGGAGTAGCTCAGGCAGTGAATCAAATCAATTGATAGAGCAGTTAGCCTCGCAGCCCGGGCTGCCTGGGAGCTGCCGAGCGAGCATGAAATATTATGGAGATTGTTCTTTAAAGTGATCTCTTCATCATCATTTGTCTGCAGCCTGGGCGATCCTACCCCCCCCCCCCCCCCCCCCCCCCCGGCCCCCGCCGCTGCCTTCCTCTTGGGCACCAGCTGTCATAACTAAATCAGCCGGATAATGCAGTCGTGTGCACAGTTCTGCCGCGTGACCCCCTCCCACCCCCCCCCTCCCTTCCCCACCGCTCTGCTCCCGTCACCCCCTCGCCGCCGCCGCCGCCGCACACGTCAAGGAGCATCCGGAGAGTCGCTCATCATCGCCGCTGATGGCCCTCCTCTCTGGGGCCTGCTTGTTTATGTCACTTCCTATGTGCGGGGCCGCTAGTCCTTGTCACCCCGCGCGGCGGGGGCGGGCGCGCCTGCTGTTTCGCTTCACGTCGCGCCCGGGCTCAGCGACAGTCCTCCTGGATGTTATGACAGACGGCCAGTCGAGCCGCCGCGCGGCGCCGCGCCGCCAGCGAATATGACGGACACGCTCTTTATGATGCTCTTCACAGTCTGTTAGCGTGAGGCTGGATGCCGGCTTTAACTGCCCATAAATGGAGCGTCATGCATATTTTCTGAGTCATTAGGAGGACAGTCGGGAGACACACTCAGAGGGAGACGCTCGCCACTTAGGCCGGGCCATTTACCATTGTAAAAATCTCCTCACCGAGCCTCTCGGGGTGATGTAAACGCTTGCTCGGGAGGAGGACATCTCCACGTGTCGGTGAGAGACGAGATGGTGGGGCATCTTCAGTGTCAGGGCCCAAAGTACACAAGGCCTCAGAGGAAAAAGCTGCATTATTCAGTGGCAAGGCTGATCCTGCGGCGGTCATGCCATCCTGATCAGTGGTTCATAGCCTACTGATATTACAGTCAAGAGGCTCTGGTTATGGCTACAGCAAAGACATGGGCCCGCGTAGAACAGCTCACCAACTAAATGCACACAAGCACTTAAAACAATAAAAATAAAGAAAGCACATTTACACAACCCTCCTCAAAATTTATTCGAGTTGAATACAAAGTGGTATCAAGGCGTACGTTTATACAAGTTATCTGTCAACTAAATAAGCGTCTATGAGATGGAGACAATGATGTCATACTACAACCAGTTACATTCATATTTTCTAAACAAGTGGTTCTGGGCAGCCTGGTCAAGGCGGTGACATCTGCATGACTCCCAGTCAAACAATGAAGGCTTTTAGCGGCGAACAGAAGCCCTATTTGTCACTGTATGTAGATAAAATTCATACAGGGTCATTGTGCGGGTCTGAAAATGGATGTTGAATCCATTAATCAAAGCCACATGGATTATGTGCTCTATAGGTTATGTCCTATTGCTTACTCTAGAAGATACAGAGGTTTAAAAGATCATGGTGCGTCAGTGTGTGTGTGTGTGGGTGTGTGAGCGCACGTGCACTCGTGCGTGTCAGGTCCCAGTGAGTGATGATGACCACTGGCTCACGATATTGATCAGGGGCGCTCGAGGAAGGGAAGCGAGACGGATGGCGACGCGCCGGCACTGCAGCACGTGCTACAGAGCGAAGGGTGGCATTTACCCGTTACACGCTACAACTATTAAAATCAGTACAGATGTAAGTGAAAAAAAAACCAAGATGCTGTTAAAACAGGAATTGGGGAGAAGACGGGATCAAGCAGGATGCAAAGAATGCCAGGGTTAATAAAATAATGGTTTAAAATCCCACTGAGACCACCCATCCTAAAAATGTAAGCTATGCATCAGCCCACTGTGAGACACTGTGGGCATGTGCCACGCAGATGGAACCATTACGGAAAACCTGCGTTATTAGGCCAAAGCCAATTTTGGGTCTATTCTAGAAGTAAAGTGGTAAATTTACAGTAATCAGCAGGTATGAAAAAAAGCTTGAAAGCCTTTGGTTCAGCTGGAAGAATTTGATTAAAATATAATAATTTATATATAAAAGTGAGGGGTGTGACGAAGTACGGCTCTCGCACCCTTTTTGGTGAAATTCGGTGAATTTGACCCGTGTTCCTACACTTGGACTACACGTCCTGTATGGGTGGAGCAGCCGGAGCAGCCGGGAGAACGCGTGGCGTTCGTGACTCACGCGAGCAGCAGCTGGATGCCATCTCCGCCCGCCGCTGCCTCGCTTATTGGACAGGTACACGCAGGGCGCGTGTTGTTTCTCGCCGCAATTTTCCACAGATTCAGCAGAAAGTGTTTTATAGTGTATTTCTCGTCTCACCAATCCAAACATTGTGCGTTCCATACCGTCATACACATGGCTCTGGTTTGGCTGCTCTCTCTCTCTCTCTCTCCCGCTCGCTCTCTTCCTGTGGTTATTAATTATACAGATATTGCTCTGGCACTCAGAGCACGAGGGCTGCTAGATAGCTTTGGACGTTCATCTAAAGTCAGACTCCGAAGCGAGCTTTAATTTCAGCCTTTGGACTCTAACGTCCTTTTTGCACGGTCCAAGTGCCGCTTGCTCTGGTGTCGGTCGTCTGTGCGGCGCTGCGACACGCGCGGCTCTGGCGGTGGGGGGGGGGGGCGGCCTCGCGGCTCCCCAGGGGCAGATCCACGCAAGCTACACTGCAAACTACACAGTGGGCTGCTGTGCACCCCAAGCCAGCGTAAACAACAACACCGGTCCCCCTCTCATGTTATGAATCAACCTGAACTTATATGACCCGTGTCTCAGTCCACACCCATACTTTGTGCCCCCCCCCCCCACTCACACCCACTCACCCTTTTAATGACACACCTACGTAGTAGCGTTCAGCCTCGAGCGCGCTCCCCCCTCCCCGCCTCCTCCCGCCGACTTCATTCATGAAAACTCCTCCTCCCGTGGTCCCAGCGCTCTCAGCGTGTCACATTCTGCAGCTGTTTCATTTTAGGAGCCGGGGACTCCAGAAGTTTGCCTCGCAGCCTCCAGACTGCTCTCAGAGCCAATTGGAAACCACAGCCAATAGTTGTCCGAAGTGCCTGGCAAAGTTAAATATAGAGCCCCTCAGTTGTAGTAAGAGATTTAATAAATTCCTTCTTCAAAGTTTGCATAATGCTCTCTGGTTTAAAAGACCAAAGTCCCTGTGCTTGTTATTTCCCAGGCCTATTTGTTGATCTCTCATTGCTGGAATATAGCATCTCAGTAATGGTCTACTGCAAACCAGCTGATGTGTTTAATAAACTTTACTGTGGCTCAGTCTGGGCGCTACCTCCCACTTGGTTACAGACACAGAGCAAAGCAGTGGCTGTACAGAATGATTCATCAACGCTTTTAATTTGGCAATTAAACAGTCATAGTGTATAATTATCATTAAAAAAAGAAAATAAACCAGGTGCTGAAATACAACGTTTGGGGCATTTTATGATATAACAAGTACCGCCTGATTCAAAAAAATAATCTAAGAGTTAGAACAAAAGCTGTTTAATTATTATCATACGAGAAACGGTTACTCGTTAGGATGCATACACTTTTTTTTCAAGATATTTAAATTTGAAGATGTAATATTCATAATATGGAGACATCACAGGACACAGACGCTGCCCTATAATGTCTTACAGAGCTGTTTTCAGCAAAGTAATTTAAAACAACCAAGCCGCGTTATTGGTCCAAGATGTGTTGTGCAGATATGTATTGGTTACCATGACAACTCATAGTAAACATGGAAAAAGGAGCAATCACCATTGTTTTCACCAACAAAGCAAAACAGTGGTGAAAACTATTTTGATATTTAACCGAATACAGACAGAACTCAAAATCCTTTGAGAGGACCTGTATTAGTGTCACTTTAATGTGTGATGTAATTAAACCAGTAACGACGCTGGTAGCTCAGACTGGGAACCCGGGTGCGTACACGTCCTCAGATATCAGTCAAAGCAGACCTCGTGTAACCCGGCTTGGCAGCGGGCCCTGCGGCGGGCGACACAGACCACCGCGTGGCGCCGCGCTGTGGGTCCTGAGAAAGAGAGCCCCGGAGCTCCGCACTATCAGCTGGGGAGATAACGGCATGGAAACACTGAGGCCGACGGGAAAGACACGCAGGCTTTCTTTCCAGATCTGGCCACTGTTCTCGTTTCACAGCCAATAACTCGGCCGCGCGTCACATGCTGAGCTCCTCGCAAAGAAAAATCTAAGATCATTTATTGTTTTAAATCTATAAAAAATACCTCCATCCTGACGATCTTCTTCAGATTGTTGCTTTTACAACCATGTGAACACAGCACTGTAATTAATACCACGTACTATTTCTCCTACTCCTCTTTGGACCTACACATCCCCCAGCCCCACCTTAACTTCTAAAGAGGAATTAAAAAAAAAGCCCTGCTGCCCCTTCCCCCTCCCGCCGCTTCCTTCTCGGAGGGGAAGAGTGCAGATGTGATGTCAAATAAATAGCCGTGATTCAGCCACAGTTCCACTCTGACATCCACTTAGCCTCGGGTTCCCTCTGCCAGCAGCCACCTGTTGCTCTTCTTTAAACAGCGCCCGGTGAGGAGGAAGTCCTCTCATGTGGAACTGAGCCCCCACCAACGCGCTCCCAGGAACTGTAAAGGCTTAAATAAAACTGTACGGGGCCCTCGGTGCCGTCATCCGGGCCTTTGGCGTGTGGCGCAATTATGCAGGGAAAAGAGCGGAGACTGAGAGCGAGGGATGAGATGGATATGGAGAGATTCAGCCATGTGGACAGATGCTAAAGCCATCAGGCCTGAATGAACAGAGAGACAAGGAGCTCGACGAAAGGGGCAGAATTTAGACATCTGGTGCGATTGAGTGTATGCACAAAACACACATTTACATGAAATACAAGAGTTGATCTGGTGTATAGTTTTAGCATAAGGATACAAAACACGCTTCAGGTTATTTCCCTCGTTGAGTTTTTTTTTTTAGCTGTGCACTGACTTTGGGAAGTTTGCACCGGTAACTTCAAATTACTTCAAATGCTGTTTTGATCAAACCTAATTAAACACAGGCAATTACCAAAGTGAAATTAGCAACATTTAAATGCATCCATTTACTTGATTAAAGTTAGATGATGAGAGTGAGATAAGTGAAGACCAATACTCGAGCAGATGAAAGCAATAGGTGTAGATATTGGGTGTCAGGTGAAGCGCACAGAAGCCTGAGAGCAGGAGTTTGACAAAACAAAAAAAAAAGAAAGAAAAGAAAAGAAAAGGGAAAAAAAAGAAGGCACGGGTAAATAAATGAAGAACGATGACCGTGTCACATCCTCCCGGTCGAGCTCCACTGAGTATCGTGTAAAGCTCAAAGCTTCAAGCCTGAGTGTCGTATGCCCCCACACGGGCCGCGGCACAGATGTGAAGGGCCTCTGGTTACAACGCAGAGAAATCCGGCCCGCTCAGACCCGGCTCCATTACTGAGGCCGGAACAAAGATTGAAGGCGAACCGCCCGTCGGAGGTAAACGTAGAAGCATTCAGATTTATGGAGCTCAAACGTGTCAGAGGAGGACTCGCTTATGTATGATGCAGGCCAGACAGGGCTAATTATGATGCCATTAGCGGCGCTGGTGTCACAGCTTCGTTGTGAACCTGGTGAACCACGGGTTTTACCAAGTGTCCTCATGTTAACCAATATCGGGACAGAACAAGCACCCGGCAGGGAGAAAGGAGTCAGACTGAGCCTATTGTGTTACCGAGGCCGGCCCGGCTGGGCTGGGCTGCTGTCCTAGCGCGTGTGGGCTAGCGCTACTGCTAGCTGGAGACAGTAAAGCATCTGTCGCCCCTTAGAAATCCCAAAGAACGGAGAAGCAGGTCCACACTTCTACTGGCCCCACTTACAGCAGATGTCATAAAAAAGTGGCAAGACATTCATCCAATCATAGCATTTAGCGGGTCAATTCCACCCAACCAATGATTAGCTCAAATTGACCCGTTTCTGCCTTTCCCTCCTTCTTGCTCCTTTTTCAGGCACCGATATGAATAATGAGGCGAGGGGGTTAACGGCAGGTCACTCAGAGCTCCCTATCTGCCATGTTATTTATTCAGTGGAATGAGAAATTGATCACATTATTGTGTTAAGAGGGACCTGATTCGTTATAATCAGCCCGGTATTGGCAGGCCGGGCCCGCGGGCCTGGCTATTGCATTAGGAATGCTCAGGCAGCCATAGGTCAGCCCTGCTCAGGCCATTTTACAACTTCACATCACCTCCTTGACCTTTTGATGACCACTTACAAAGACAGAAGAAAAGCTTTATATGATATTATCTGCCGGTTTAACACCGTGCATCTTCACTGCAGGAAGCAGAAGGGATCACACAGGGATGTTTATCTCCCATAGCTTTTCACGTGTGTTTGTATTCCACCAAAAACAGTGCGTTTGTGTGTGCGTGTGTCACACCAGCAGGCCGTGACCTATACGCTATATATCTGCCTCAAGGATTGACATTTATTGAGGAGGCAGTGCCAACATTAGCAGAAACTCAATCAGTCAGCTATTTAAAAAATTATAATTCCAAGTAGTGGTCGGTTTGAAACGTTTTCTTTGACCGGTGGCGCTCTCAATGCAGCATTTTTCCAAATGAATGAAAAACTGTGTAAACGACCAGGTGCACTAACCTATTCCCCCCGTGGTTACATCACGCCAGCTCATTAATCACACCAGTCTGCTGCTCTGTTTGCACTAGGCCAGAACGTATCGGTTAGTGCCTGTTGATTTAACTATAACACCTCAGCACATGAAAATGGCCTTGGATTCCAGTTTAACTTTCAACAAGACTACACACTTTTCAGGCCGTAGACGACCAGCAGACTCTCGACCAGCTACCGTCCTTCGCTTAATGTATGATGCACTTTTAAAAGTCTTTTTGTTCCCGCGCCGGTGTCATCTGGTGTTCGGACCTGTTTTAGATTTCTGGGTAAAGGCTGACATGATTTTCCAAGCATGAAAGTCCACAGTCTTTTCCTAAGATCTCCTTTAAACTGATGTTGTGTCTTTTTTCATTTGTATTTTAAATAATTCGTAATTTACTTAGAGAAGGTTTGAATTGCAGTTAGAATTTAAGTAGAAGAATTTAATTTAATTTTGACTCTACCGCGACTACAGCAAAATATTTCAGGAAAACACTCCTCACTCTCCCTGACGCCCGCTTTCATCCTCTAACCTCCCCCGCCCCCCACCCCCCAGATTGCGACGCCTGTTTACAGTGAAAAACATCTGCATTGAAATTATTCTACTTCCTGAGGCTTGAATAAAATCAAGTCTCCGCAAAACAACAACAGGAAGAGGGCCATTTTTACAATAGCTGTGTTTAAATATGTGCAAGAATTCGGCGACGCCTTTGAGCAGATACTGTGTCAGCAGGGATCGGTGCAAAATAGCACCCCATTCACACATTAGCAGACACCAGGAGACGTACAGTAACAAACCTAAAAGTCTGTCTTAGCTTTTGTCGAGAGAAAAACTCAACACCAAATGTGTTCATTTTAAATATTTAATAGCGAATAAACAAAAAAATGTAAGTTTAAGTACTGAATAATAATCGTGCATAATTACCACCACAACAAACAGAATCTCTGCTTTTGTCCCTAAATACAGGAACCTTTTTCTCCTGCTGCCTGTCGGTCTCATTTCCCATGAGGCCATGGAAACAACACTAACTGGTCAATCATTAGCCAGTTGCAGCCTCTGCCTTGGCTCGGCCGCTAAAACATACACAGATTGCTCTTAAACCTGTTCTTCTATTGAATTCAGGCACGATAAGTAGAAATAATCAACCTCATCTTTGCAGCAACGCTTTGATGCAGCAGAAGAAGTTACGTACAGAAGTTTTCTAATGAATGCGGGTCACATGCAGAAGAAAAACAAGCTTTAGGTTGGAAGATGACACTTTGTTTGCCGCACAACTTCAAAGCATGTGTACGACTGCAAAGAGCTTTGAATCGGCCATTAAGCAGCTCATAACAGGAAATGGTACAAATAGCCATTAAGTTTTCCTCGTGTACTTTATTTTGCCCTTCCTCTAATTTCCTTTTTTTTCCTCCTCTCAAATGGCCCAAAGTCGCCTCAGGATAAGAGCGACACAGAAAAAGCTGCAGGTACTGGCATAAACAATCCCCATCAGTCTTCACGCTGCTTGAAACTTGTTTAAAAATGTCTCCGTGTCACCCTGAAACGTTTACACAAGCAATTGTGCACGCAGAATTAATCTTATGGGCTCACAATTAAGACATTGAGGAATTTCCCCCAACATGAGATGAGGCTGGCAACCTCATTCTCTCTCCTAACAGTAGCCTTGAGAACGTGTGTGTACATAAACCCCCTGTGGTTACTCAAATGTTGTAAACTGTATAACTAAAGCTTAGGCTTCATTCATAAGCTGTTTACCTTGTCGATAAATCACGGTGTCCCTGAAGCGATAAGTGGTGACAGGAGGCTAAAGAGACGAAAGGTGGATTTGAATTTTAAAACCTAGGCCAAAGTAAACCTGAATGGATAGAAGTCAGTTAAAGCTGAAAGTTTTCTGTTTGTATTGTATTAGGTGTAACCAGAGATCTGGATACTTTAAGTCCAGGACAAATGCACTTGTCTGTTCAAATAAGTACATTGAGCTTTTGCCTGGGAATCGGAGAAAGGTGTTGGAGAAGGGAACGCAGGTGAACTCCAGGACTCCTGCACTGGTCCACAGTGTAGATGAAATAATATAAACAAATTAAAAGCAGTATTTATAGTATTTCAATTTTTCTTGTGAGCACTGGGTTACACAGAAATGTATACTTTAATTTTTTTAAGGGAAATGTTCACCAAAACATTAGCAATAAACAATGAATAGCAAGTACAAAAGAGGAAACATAAGTCCAGCAAGGTCCCAAAATATTTAAAAATCTTCACTAAAATGATAATTAATAAATAAGAAAACAAACGTGAACAGAAAAATACTTAACTGATACTACATCATCAGCAGTGCTGCAGTGTAGAAATTAGATAATAATTTAAAATACAAACTATAAAAAACATGTAAATATAAATAGTTGAAGCCATCATTAATGGCCTTTTTTACTTTTATTTATGCCTATTTATGTAATAATGTAATAATTTTATTTGTTGTTTTTTTGTGACAACTGTTACATAAAGATTTAGCAGATTTTACTTGATCATTTTAAGCAAATGTACCACACTAAAAAAACAAGTCAGTGTATCTGTACAACTATTACATCAGACTAAATGTTTGAGAAAGTTTGTACCAATAATCTGTCTGTTCCCATTTAAGCACAGGTTCATTGTTTTTAATAACATGCTATCTTACTTTTTAAACCTATGGGACTTTACATCAATACACATTACACACATACTGGAAAAACATCCTCATTAGTGATATAGTGCATATGATGAAGTTTCTGTTGATTTGCCGTGACAACTTGTCTAAATGGTGATTTAACCGACTACAGTGTTCGCGTCAGTGTGTGACACTTGTGTGTTTTCTCCCGCTAATAGAAGCACATTCTTGTGGCTGTTTGTGTTGGAGCTTTTATCGCGCCGTCCCTGCAGCCTCACACACTAATGGAAGTGTTTTTGCTCATTGTCTCTCAGATTGATGCTTCTGTTTTGAACAACAAATTAAAACTGTCATTTCTTTAAACATTATTTAAACTTTGGGGGGAAAAAAACAACAACAATCACAGTGTGGAGCTCAGACAAAGTGTGAAGAGAGCTTTATTCCCAGACAGACTCCAGGTTTGTTTAAGGCTGTGATCCAGAACTGGAGAAGCCGCAGTCTGCTGGACACCACAGCGCCACATTTCTCAAAGTTGCAACTAAGTGTTCACTTGATATCTTCTTCAAAAGGACAACACGGTCGACCTGCGAGGGCGTCATGCATGGAGGTGATGGATGATGGGCTTCACATCCTCACACAGGAAGCTTGGGAAATATTCTATCGCCAGCAGTCAATCAAAGGGCAGTTTGCATCATCTGCTGCAAAACTGAAGCCAGTCTGTTAAACACGCGCGTGTCCAATTATCGATGCAACAGCATCGTATCACTGTGTGTCCGTACACTGCAGCTCAATTACAGCTGAGGAGAAGCACCTGCTGTGACTGAAGCCGTCGAGGGTGTGACACTGGATTTCCCAGCTGCGGGGGGGGGGTCCGGGGTCAATTTCTCTCCTCAGTCACTTTTACTGGGATCGATAATGTTTGACCCAACTTTACCGAAAATCAGTGAGTAAACGCGACTAATAGGAACCGAACAGAACAACACACCATCTAAACAAGCACCAACCAGCACGGATGACGATAACGCCCTCCTCTACTAAACTGTGGCCTGGACAGACACAGTGATAATGTCATTAGAACAACAGCAGTGGTGCCAACACTCACACACGTCATTTTGACATTTTAATACTTATTTGATACCAACTCTGCTCTCGCCATTACAAGAATAATATCAGTAGCCCAATAAACGCTTTCAAAACAACAATAAAACATCATGCTTGGATTTTGATTTTTTTTTTTACTTTCATTGTTCACTGTTTAATAAACTCCTGCCATGTCCTCAAATGCAATAGTTAATTTAATAAATTAATTTAATAAATAACAAAAACTAAGGTGTCATCAAGTGAAGTTGCCGTGTTTGTGCTTTAACTTGTAATCGTCATTACGCACATTCAATGTACAGAAAATGTAAAGACTAAAAAGGTACAAAAGTTTTCAAAAGATGTAAAAACACTTCATGCCCAGTGTCAATAAGAATCATCAGCATATTATTTTTTTAGTTTTCATTCCAACACATTATATAATACGTGTAGTTTGAGGCGTGTCCTGTATTTTAACCAAACACAGCAGATGCTAGAAGCTAATGACGGCCTGCAGCTACTGTGTGTGTGCTTCCCACCAGCATCAATGCTGTCTTTACCTGCTGAGGTCACACTGAGGCTGGTGGGGCAGAGACAGCGTCTGAGGAAAAAGATACCCGGTCCCATTTACGAGGAGGGAGCCCAGTAAAGCTGGAGTCAGTCTGCAAGTGAAGGGTGGAATAAAGGAGTTTCTCAGGTTTAGAAGGCCTGGCAAGAGCACTTAGGCCCCGTCCCACTGAGAGCTGTGCCTCTGTAACCCACACTCACCTCGCTCAATTAATCTATAAAGCATGTGATGACTATACAACGCACTATTGCTTCACGTGGAGTCAAAACATATCCTTTAACTCTTTCCATAAAACACAGAGTGGACGGTGGCGTTTTTAGAATAAATGAATGTTTTTTAAATAAACACTGCATTCGTGCAGCTTGTTTACCTCTAAATACCTGTTATTGCTGCATATGGGATTATAGGAGCGACAGCAAACAATCAAAAGTGCTTAGCAGCACCCTTTTATTATGTATGATTTCACTCAGAAACTATGTAAGTGGAAAGGACTGGTTTTACATTTTTGGTCATGGAACTCTGCGGCGGCACATGGCCCCTTTGTCCGAGCGGGATTATCAGGAGCGCGCGCTGACAAAAGGAAATGCTTGTGGCGCTACAGTAACAGAAGGATAAAATCAGCCGTGTGATGATTGGGGTGACACATTTGTTTGGCTGTAATGAAAATAAGCCCATTGATGGTGCATTCAGTCATAGACCCCCCACCCACCCCCCCACCCCACATCCTGTCTTTTTATCCTTCATACAAGTGGCAGACAGATAGCAGCTCGGGGGATATTGCAGCAGCCAGTGGGTGAGAGTGGGTGAGAGCGGGTGAGAGTGGGCTCAGTGTGCGTATGTGCCGAGCTGTCACCCTGTCACTGTGGATATACTGCTGATGTGTATGACGCCGCTGCCTCCGCTGCCCACCAGCTAATCAATTTATGTTAATCCACAGACCTTTAAAACGCAGCACACGGCGACACGTGTTATTATAGTTGTAGTTACAATTACACATGTCCTGCTTTCAAACGTTATTAAAACAATCACACTGATTTATTCACGCTGTATTTAATGCATAGTAAATAAATTATATATTTTATATTAACAGCTGCATTCTGCAACTTTTGGGAACTAATAAAATAATTAATTACAAAAGAGCCTATTAGAATATTTGCACTTTCAGTTCGATCCAGCAAAAAGAAAAATCTTGAACAGTTCGAAAAACAAAGATTTAGAAACTCTGTCATGAACCTAATGTGAGACGCATTAAAGTGGTAAAGGTTTCAGTGCCTGCAGATGTTTCAGACCTTCTCACCGTCCATATCACTGTTTCCTCTCTGAGCTACAGCAGAGGATTACAGCACTGATAAAAACCTGGGGCCTGATGGTAAACACAGAGCCCACTTGAAGCGTTTGATCCTGGGATAGCGGCTGTGACTCACCGCTCACACACACACACACACACACACACACACACACACACACACACACACACACACACACACACACACACACACACACACACACACACACACACACACACACACACACACACACACAGGAAGCCTGTCACCAGCGTACGCGGGGCCACTGTATGACTTCACACTCGCTGCATCCATCTGACATCCACCCGTCTGCTCCCACAAATCCCCGGGTCGAGACGCGCCACACACAGCACTGGGATCAGTGTTCAGCCTGCACACGTCGGCGCTGCCAAATGTCCCGGTAGCTGTGTGCAGCTGTTGTGCGAGGACTACTGAAGTGGCTCGGTGGACGATAAAGGGAGCAGATCACAGGAGTTTGATGTGTCTGGTCTGGTCCAGGCAAACATCAATAGGTGCAGCAGCGCTTATTTAAATTTGTTACACTTGATGGACTCTGGTCTGGCTCTTAGGTACATTTTAAATATTATGGAGGCATATTTGCATTATTTACTTCATCCTTAGTACCTGTAGCTTCAAGAAACAAACATCAGCGACTGTTGACAGGAGTATTGACAGTTCTCTGACTGTGGCCTCTCGCATTTGTTTATATGGTTTTCATCCTGTCTCTCGCCAACAATCGATGACGGCTTCCTATAACTATCGCAGTGGGCTTTGCATAACAACAGTCCATTTGCTGAGTGACTTTGAAAACACAACTTAAAGACAGAGGTGGAAAATCAACAACCTAATAGGTTGGTTTTGCTTTCGATGGTGATTTAAAAGAACCTAGTTATTTATAAAGGTTGGAAAATGATTTAAATGTTTGTATCAAATATATACATATATAAATAAAAACAAATACTGTCAGATATAAGAAAGTGGAGCATCTGTTTGTCTTCTCTGATTAAATCAAATGATCGACATTGAATGCATTCAAACTTCAAATTAAATAAAACACAATCTCTCACCCTCTCCCAGATATTTTCAGATCCGAGGGGCTCTTCGGTGCGTGAATGTCTCCAACCCCCACCTTTCCACCCCCAAAACGTCTGCGAGCACTCTGACATCGTGTTGGTGGTATTAGGTGTTACACAGGGGTCCATTTCCCTCTCAGTTGTCTGAGTGGAACACACCCGCTGCGGCAGGCAGCCCCCCCCCCCATCGGCTCCATGTGTGACAGTAATTTTACAGCCGGGGCCCTCGGTCCCGGAGGTGGGCCATTAAAGTTCAGGTGAGGTTAATTACAGAGAATTGTTAAGCTTGCTGCTGTGCGCCGGACGGGTGGGAGGGATTTGACGCCTCCAATGCTGATTTCTGTGTGACAAGGCTCCGCCGGCTCTGCGGGTGTTCAACAGCAGATTTACACACAACACCTACAAGCGCCAATCATTCACTGAAACAGCACGAAATTAAAGCCCACAACACAGCCACATGAAAATACTGCAGCTTGTTATTACACCCGACGTATAAATTACCACACACAACATACAATTCTCCGCGTGCAGCTACCTTTAAATCAACAGCCTAATTCAGCAACATGATTTTAGAAAGAGGACGGAATCTTTAATTTCTACCAAGAGGCTATATTAACCCGGAGAAACGCCAAAAGGAGAAGCTGGACAACAAACAGGAAGAGAGTGACTCAAGTCTAGTGTGTTTGAGTAAGGATGAGATTATATTGGATTAAAGGGGATTTTTGCAATGCAAATGAATGCACCTCAAATCAATAGGCCCTGTTCTACTCAATATACAAACTAATTAAGAGGTAATACAATCAAACTAGAATAAAATAGATTGTGCAGCTTCCTCAGAAAGAAATCCAATCAAACCTTTTTATGTGAAAAGATAAAATCTAAAGCGATCTTTCTTTGTACGAATAATGACCTCGGCTTTGTGTCCATTTAATAAGGAAAACTTGTCTTAAGAGGTTACGCTCAATGTGCATATTCTAATCAATATGAATTACATAGGGTTTTATCTATGTTATCTGCTCCAGACTGCTAAGCTAATTAATGTTTTATCGAGTGTTTTAACTCAATTATTTCACAAAGTCAAAGAGGTGCAACACAATTTTCCATGAGCATTTGCAGCAGTAGAATCAGCCGTTCGACTACCAAACTTTCAGCGTAGGCCGGTGGCAGGAACATCAGTGCGGTTCGGGATTTTCATTGTTTGCTCTGTGACTCGCTGACATTTTGTGCGGTATGCGCTGGGCATCGTGGCTGAAGTTTGGACGAGTCCCCCCTCTTCTTGCGCTTCATTCCAGCTGATTGCTCATTTTCTAATGCTAATGGTGCTAGGCTGGGGCTAGGGTTTCTCCTCTGTCAGCTGGCCACTGGGGCTGTGGGACGGATCTAATGGGCTCTGACAGGAGGGAACTGATCTCATTCAAAGGGGATTTGATATGTGGCATGAATGTGGTGACCCTCAATGGACATATTAATGACCGTTATCATTCACAGACTTTGTGCCATTCATAAAGCTCCTTTCTGTCGGATGCACCGGTGCTGCGCCGAATGCCATGACTTATGGATGAGCTGGCCATATATTGTTTTCACTGCCTTTTAGGTAACTCGTCAAAATGACTCGGGGCTCCGCTCCGGCGGCAGAGGCCGCGGCCGCTCGCATGGCGTGAGCGCTGTAGTGCAGTAAATAATAACACGGTGGGTGTTGTTTACAATTCAATTAGGACGCTGGCGGAGAAAAAGACAAAAGGTCTACAGTCGCAGACGTCAGTGTGGAGTCACAAAGTCAATATTTAGCTTCACCCCCCGATGCTATTTATGACGGAGGGGTTTCTTCCTGCATTCAAAGTATTGCTGGTGGCCGTTTGTCATGTTTACTGCCTCCAATGGTAAGCAAAGGTAAGCGAAAGAGAAAAATGGTAGCAGGCTCCACTGGTGGTTTGAGCATTTTTATTATTAAGGTTAAATTTAGCAGCAAAGTAGTTTAGAGTCCAACAACGTGGAGGGTCTGACTAGAACAACTGGTAATATAAATAAGCATATCCACCCCAGCACTTACTTTCCCATCATTTAGTTAAGTTCATAACTTCACTAAAAACATTGCAGGGCGTCAGAGAGGAAAAAATAGGGTTACAATCAACATGTGGATGCTTTTGAATAAACAAGTCATAAATAGGCAGGGTACAGCTTGTGCACAAAATGGAGCAGCCACAATTAAATGTCTCGGGGCAGGATGTTCATCAGAGTGTGGTTTTCCCAAAAATCCCAAACAAATCTAGGCTGTCTATAAATGGGAGCGCCAGCCATACGTGCATCCGGTGACATGCGATGACGACCCAGTCCTCGTTGCACGAGGGCAACGGCTGCAGGCACACGTGGCCCAGTGGCTGCAACCGGAGCTACTCGACCGGGTACCTGGCTGCAATATCTGTCAGAAACCCGCTCATCCGTTTAAAGAACAACAAACACGCCTCGCGAAGCCCAAAGGAGCCGTCATCCTGTATTAATTAACAATCACAGAAACTGTACATCATCTGTCAAATCAACATTTCTTAATGTGTATCTTTTTTTAGCAAAAGGAAACAATCAGGCTTAAAGTACGCGCTGAAATCAAAGGGATGTGCGTGCGTTCTGAAAAAAAAAAAAAGGCTACACTTACAAAATTACCATTAACCTCTTATTTTGGGTTTCTATGATTAATTATGAGCAAATTCCAAGTGTTTTCCATTCCCCCATTTTCCCTGCATGCTCTATTAACAACGCTGAGGTGCAGATACGAGTGCTGCAGCAGCAGCTTGGGAGGCGCTGGGAAGTGTTTCTTGACAGCTGCACAGGAAGTTACATCCCTCCACACACGTCGAGGTGTCACAAGCAGTATTTTAACATTTCCAATTTTAATCCCAGATTCCTGCCACGTGTCAGCTTCAAAATAAAGTTCCCTGCTGCCGCCTAATAACAGTTTGTTTACTGCCACAAAGAAGCCTGGCCCCACTCACATCCTTTGTTCTGCTCATTTTTAAAATCTGCCCAAATTTTTGCTGACACAGTTCTGTTTGAAGCGTGTGTCAAAAAGAGAGTCAATGTTTAACTCATACTCAAAACAAGTTGAAGTACTGGATTTAAAACATATGGCTTAGTTAAAGTACTACTTTACATGTTTACTTTCAGAGAATGCTAAAATGTGTGTTGTGTAATTATGACAGAAAGCAACATTTGGCAATAATGGAAAATCTACTTAGTCAACAGTTTAGTCTACGAGTCCTTGATCCTTTTAGGAGTTTCTTATGTTACAGACACTGCATTTGCTAACTATGACATGATCCGCCTCACAAAATGGCAAATGTTCTGTTTGTCGGACCCAAAGAGAAGCAGCGTAGAGGGCACTGGACTATTTTGGTAAAAATAGAGAAATATACAAACCTAAATACTAAATTAAATGAAAACACCCCTACAAACAAAATACAACCAAGGACAAGGTCCAGGAGGAAATAAACTGCAGCTTTGAAGCAGGGCATTAAGTTAGAGGCATGTCGCTGGGGGGGGTTAGGTCACTATGGGGGGAAAGAGGGCATTGTGGCAGTCTGGAAGAGCCACGGCCTAATGGGACGGAGCAGGGCACCAGTGGATAATGTGACTCAGCATCTCTAAACAGAGTGGCATGGTTAACGTGACTAAACAAAATGGCCGGACGAGGCGACGTGGTTACATTTCCATGCACATGTTGAAGTCCCAAACAAAATGAGGCCTCTCCCTGAAGCCAGTTCCTGAGTGTGAAACAAATCATTAATACCTCATTCCTCGTCCAGATAACAATACTTGAACTCTTAAATGTCAAAAATGTCTTATTCTTATGAACATGAACACGCTTGAATACAATGACACAAAAGCGCAAGGAGGGCACATTTAAGCTAGGTTACTTGAGCAAACTGGTAAAGTAACAGGAGATAGTGGACCAACCAGGAAGTGGGCGTGGCCAGGTGCAACGGCAGACAAGGGGGCGTGGCCAGAGAGGAGAAGGAAGAGATTATCTCTGCCTGGGTCATGCAATAATGTAAAATAATGTTTATAATATAACATAAACAAAAAAAGTTATCGTACCAACACTTGCTTTAATATGACGTAGAGTGGCTTTGTTAATTTAAATAAACATTCTAAGTGACATATTTGAGCTTAGGCCTTCGGAGAATAATTAAATACACTGTTTTGAAAAAGGAAAATAAACTGTAAAATCACCAAAGCATGTCTCGAGTACGAGTTAAAAAATCAACCCTGACTAAAAACCCTGAAACAGATTTACCAACGGAGCAAAGGGTGCTCGTCTCCAAAGCCGAGGCAGCGGGACGTTTTTGCCTGGCTTCCTCCACAGCCGGGAAAATCCTCCCCACATCACCACCATTGTGAAAGCTACTTTGCTTTCACAGTCCAAAGATCAAAACAGCAGCCATGTTTCCAAGGAACAAATGTCCTACCAGCTGGGCTGGTGTGAACACAGATATAATGCTGACAGGAAGCTGAGGCAGTCACTTGTAGAGCCAATTATGGGCAGAACCGTGGGGGCAGGTTTACAAACAGAGCTTTTCTTGTGTTGTGCTACTCTGAGGTATATGATTAACTTCCTCACCAAAAGTACCCAAGCAGCCCAGAGTCTACCCGCATTGTAGGTGGCAAAGTTGGTGAGATGTGGCAAAGCCCGGCCCATGAAGGGAAACAAAAAGCGGGCCCCGACCGGCAGGATTCATTTTGTTGTTTTTATCACTGACTTTACTTTTAATGGCTCTTCTTTGGGCCATGTTTAAGCATTTAGTCGGCTTTTACAGCGTTGCTATCACCCGGAGAATGCGGGTTATAGGCCTCTCCTGAAGCCACAGAGGCTCTGCTTTCCCCATCACAGTTGGGAGGAATTCAAATTGACCCATCCGAAGAAAATACCTTAGCTTTCGCAGAGCTAATTACAGGCCTTTCCCATGAATGGAGGTTGAAGGAGCAACTTAATTAAGCAGTCGCTAGATTACCCTGCATTATGCCGCTGCCGCGTTCCCCCGGCCAGAATTATTTTCTGCAGGATCGCAAGAGTTTTTTCCCTTCACGGCTGCGCTAAAAATAAAATTGAAAAAAGAGATTCCTCCGCGTTCAGCCGAGCCCCTGCTCCCATCAGGAATTGTCACGGGTTACCAGCAACCAGCGGCCTTTTTAACCAGCGACCCTCCTTCACTGTCGCGTTCAAAACGTTCCTTTCACCACATCTGCCCTATTTGTGCGGCCTTTTCTTCACCTGACTCGCTCAAGAGATTTGCTTTATTTTAAAGGTCACCTCATTCAACTGGGTAACAAACAGACGCGAAAATAACTGTCCCCGATCGTTCCTCCGCAGAATTCATGCTTGAGTTGCCGCAAATAAAACGGGTCCCTGCCAGCTCGACGACGGCGCTCACAATCTGGGCAGCTCTATAGAAAAGGCTCCCTGTATCATACAGTCCCCCTTTACAACTCTACATTTCCATTTAATGACACCCTACATATTAACCCTGGTCAGCATCCAATTACACAGAATAAGTGAATTATCTGTGCCAGCGTGCAATTTGAAAATGTTTTTCATGCAACGCGGGGGACAATGGGGGAGCAGGGGGCCCTTTTTCATCAATCCAGAGTTCATTAAAGTGCGAGCCTGTGAGTTATTCTGAATGCATTAACTCTAAATACAGGTGATTCCCAGACCCCCTTTGCACAGGACCACCGAGATTCCCTGTCGCCGGGTGTTATAGGGGTGTAGAATGACACCAGCGCCACTGATTTGACGAGTTTTCCTCCCCAGGCCAGCACTCAACCAAACAAACTGGCTGGGCAACCAGCAGCGCTCCATTCATATTTAATTACAGCCTGCTAACGCTGCTCGTGGATAACATTACACCCAGCAAAAATGGAGGGAAGAAGGACGATCAAATTTTGAAAATTGCAAAGTGGCGAATTACATGAAATGAATTACCGTGAGACCATTTTTTTGTTTAATTCTTTTTCTTAAATCATAGAATATCTTTTTTGTTATTCTATTAAAATGTGATAAATTGGGAGTCAGCGAGGGCAGCACCCATCTCTCATTTAATGGCAAGTAAATAACACCAGGTGGTGAATATTAAGTATCAAACGTGGGACGCAGCGGTTTGTGTCACATGACCCACCTCCACGGGTGTAAAGTCACTGCTCGCCTCCCAGGCAACAAGCTGGTGTGTGTGTGTGTGTGTGTGTGTGTGTGTGTGTGTGTGTGTGTGTGTGTGTGTGCAGGGGGGTGGGGGTTGACCAGATGAGAGGTGGTCCAGCCAGGCCATGTCAAATTACCGTGTGCAGTGCAAAGCAGCTCCACTGACTCAGGCCTGAGCTTGAGATGCAACATTCAGCAGCAGACGCCTCCATCGCCTGGAAATGACACCTTTTTATCGGGGATGAGATTTATACCAATTAATCAACAAAGCATGCTGGTTCCATAATGAGAGGGAAAAGATAGAAATACACTCTTTTTGGTCACATTTCCAACCTGTTTGTTCTTTTGGTTGGATATTATACATTAGTGCTTTAACCCATTTACAGTCTTTGTAACATGTCTGCATCCTGGATACACAGCACAGGTTATTAGAAAATAACAGATATGTCATGTATCTCTCTCTCTCACACACACACACACACACACACACACACACACACACACACACACACACACACACACACACACACACACACACACACACACACACACACACACACACACACACACACAGCTATCGTCTCTTGGCGCACTGGCGCCCGTCACTCAGCAGGGTCCTGGAATATGCACCAGGGCCATCGACAGGCGTCGGTGTCAATGCCTGACAAACCTCAAGGCACCAGGCTGTAATTGGAACGACTGGCCTAATCCTCGGATCAAGACAGACTCATTGACAACCTAAGCGGGCGGCAATCCCAACAGCGCCTTATTAGTGGGGCTGGCCTCTTAGGGAGCACTGGAGCCAAAAGATGCTGCATGGCCTGAGAAAGCATCTCACGCACATGCACGGTGGACTTAGTATGTTAAACTTACTCAGTGGACATTTAGTGACATTTCTTTACACTCATTAATGAGGCTGCTCTACTTCCTAGGGCTTGGATGCGATTTACATCACTGCTGACTGTATGTGTAGCATTTTAACAGCAAGCTTTGGACGGTGAAGCCTCTCAGACAGGCCTCCTCACCGTCCACTGTGAGGTTCATCCAGGGAATCGCTCAAACCAGCCGCCCTGCGTCGCTTGGAGCCGACGGCCAGCAGATACGGCTCCTGCACCCACAGCTCCCACTTGAATCCACCTCTGGCCCCTCTCTTACCTCCCAGACGGATAATCTGCTCGGTGACGGAGGGCAGCGTGCAGCAGAGGTCGGCTCTGACACCTTCCTGGCAGAGTCCCGGAGCCAGTGCATGTTCTCCAGAGCCGAGGAGCTGCAAACCCCTGACGCGGCGCGCTGGGCTGAGACCCCCGACTGAGCCCCTGGGGTCTCCTGTCAATGCGGCATCACAGGGTCTGACGTGAACGGAGACGGTCCGGCGTAAACCTCGTTCGGAGTGAAGACGAGGCGTCACAACTGTATGACTGCACCTCTAGCAAACCTGCAGGAGGAAAAACATGTGGAATGCACACGAAGGGATTATTTACACTCATACGAGGATTATCTTTCAAATCACAATATGCTGCGGAGGCTCGAATGGTCATGTGATAGTCAGTCACTGCAATTTTAAAGAACTCCAAGTACTTTTCTTTTAATGTGCTAAGTAGTTCTTGGCAGAACTTGAGAGCCATCAACTGCACATAGAGCATGACATTAGTGTTTGTGTGTGTCTGTGCATGTGTGTGTGTGTGTGCTTGTAGTTCCTGGTTTTTGTAAAGGCACCAGGAAGCTGGAGCCATCCATCCAGGCATGCCTGTGCAGTGTAACCAAGGCTGACTGGCTGACCTCAGACTGTGTGGGCCCTGTAGCAGAAGATGAAGGAGCTTTTTCATTGACACAGGAACAGGAGGTATCGCCTTCCCTCTGCAGCAGCACTCATTCATGCCCGACACAATGCGTTATTATTGGTTTTGAATTGAAATGTTAATTTCGGGAACTGGGCAACTGGGTCTGAGGGGTCGCTCCCGCTCATTTCTCATTTTTCACTCGGCTGAGGTCGTCTGCCGCGACGAGGCGAGTTAACCCTCGACTCTCCTCCTCGTATTACAGACGCCGCGGTTGAGGCTGCGAGTCCGACCTGCAGAGAAGCAGCGGGGGAAGAACAAGCCGCCTCTCGCCGGGCTGCTGGTGTGAGGGGAGGCGGGTCAGCACTCCGCTGTACAGCAGAAACCAGCGCATCAGCAGCCCCCGCAGATCTATATGACGGGAATGAAACAGCATAATCAAATTGTTTGCGCAACCATTTAGCATCTCATTCCCTCGCTGCCCTGGGCCAAAGTGACCACTGGAGACCGGCCATCCGCCGCAGTAACAAAGTAGGGCAATAACTAACAGCGATTAAAGGAATATTGATGGGCTGTGACATACAGCATCGTGAAAAATGCTATTTGGTCAAATAGCTGCAATAATTAAGTATATGAGGGTCAGTCAATTTTATCTGTTGCTTTTCTCGGGATCGATTATTTACTAAACTGACCAGGCTTCAGAGAGCTTTAATGCTGAGTGTGGGGCTGATTCCACTCTGCAGGTGCTTCAGCCAAACCACAGAGTAGCAGCTCAGCGTGAACCACGACGGAGGATCCATAATTCACACATACGAATGTCAAAACGTCAGTAATGTGAACCTCAAATTTATAATGAGTAGCCCAAAACAAAAGAGAGAGAGAGTTCTGGCTTTTAATGTGATGCACTGGTTAAAAATAAACCAGGCTCCTCTCTGACTTGATTGATTAAACATTAACCTGCTGCATCTGGGATATTTTGTATTAATCACAGGTGGCGCGGACCGGTAAGGAAGTGCGGACAGACCCACAGACGGGCTCACATGTGCGTGAAGCCCTCTAGTCATAACACATGTCATTTAGCAAGCGCTTTTATCCAATGAGGGACAGCATTTACACCCCTGTGAACCCAGTGGGAGTCAAACACACACACAGACACACACTCTGTATCAAACAGCACATTGTGGGAATTGCCATGACCTCATGTCTACCTTATCTCACATTTGATTACACATTTCTCAGAGGAAACTATTTTCTTCTTGCCTACAACTAGGTGTCCAATGAGAAAACTTGACTACTCTCTGCAAGCGAGTGGGTGGCAGGTCTTTCATCCTGACCCATTAGATACACTGGACCCCATGAAAGACAGAGGAACAGAGCAAAATCTCTATCGGAGCGTCTTTATTTTCCCACAGTTAGTGTCTGCGTAGAAAAACAGTCCAATAACATGAAGGCTGAATATTCAGCCACTGTAGCCGGCCGTGGCTTTGATGTAGCGCTGATGTGGGTGGTCAGTATCCACAACTACAAGTCTTCAATTTGAGCCTGACTGAGGCCCGAACCTGCCTCTGAAATAGCTATGTTTTCCTTGCTGTAACCCCGGGTGACGTTTTTGTGCCCGAGGAGGCTTTTATGAGAAAATTGACAAAGTAAATAACCTTTCAGCTGTTTCCCTGTTGAATAATGTACGCGGAGACCGGCGGGGCCGCTTTCAAACGAGAAAGGAAGAAAGAAAGGGAAAAAAAAAAAGAAGCCCAACAGCTCCGGGGTTGCCCCTGCGCATCAGCTGTCACGGCGTGATGCGGACGCCGGCCTTGGCACGGGGGGCTCACGGCGGCGCACAGGTGCCCTTTTCACTCCCAGGCCGAAAATGACAAATTCAATAAAGTCAAGACATCACTCCGGAGCACCTATGGAACGGCACACACCTGACAAGGGGCTGAAGGGCTTCTTCCTAGTCAGCCCGACACCTCATCTTGACGCTCGATATCAATATCTTCACCCTCGCTGGAGCTAAACGTCGCTCCATCTCGCTAGCGCGCCTTGACGCGGTGAGAAAGAATCAGAATATGTGTCAGAGGTTGTGGGACTGGAGGTAAGGTCGTGACGGGGAAACTGAATCTGTGAGATGACATTAACAGAGAGTGTCCCCGAGTCTGTATGTGTTTAAGCCCCAGAGCAGACAGTCCTGGCTTGGGTTACAAGTGTAATTCTGATGGTGAAAGGGCCGCAATCAGCCCATTTAATCTCGAAGCTGTTCTTTAAAACCAAAGAAAGATGATCTGTCTCCATTCTACTGTACGACACAAGGAGAGCATGTGATTCATCTCAAAATGGAAATGCACATTAAATTGAATTTGCCTTCGGGGCCCAATGAGGACGAGCCGTGGCTGCGGGTTTCATCCCCCGTAACAAAAAAGGTGCTTGTACTCTGTCAAAAGAGCCAGTCTCACAGTCCTACTCTGACCTGAAAGAACAAACCCTAGACATCAAATTTTAAAGAATTAGCATCACAATGGACTAAATGTCCGCCTTGTGGTAAAAGCCCAGTAAAATGGCCCTGTAATTTCAGTGGTGATGATAAACTGGGAGACACTGATAGCAGGAGCACTGTGCGTGAGACAAACCCTCACTGTATGTTCATTAGCATCCCTGAAGGCTCCCATCGGATGATGAGGGAAGCAGAGCACTGTGGCCGTTCTGCAAGCATGAGTGCCTTATTAAAGCGCGGGCGAGGGAGCCTCAAGTTTGGCGAGTCGAGTCCACGAGGACCTCACATTAGGACTCCCACCTGTTTGTCTGGGTACTCCCTTCGACACAATAGGTCATGAAACGCAATATGGGCCCGGGCTGCTCTTTCTCACCATACAAAAGCCAAGGAGCAGATGAACTTCAAGATAATTGACCTTGACATTTGGATAGTGTCCAGATCGCAGCACCATAAAAATAAGCCGTGCAAAGACTAAGTCTAATTCAGGGAATAAGCACACTTAACTCAAAGGGAGAGCAAACATGAGAAAAGGTTTGGGATTTTGGGCAGGATGGATATTTCCTACTAGATTTCGGTTGCTGGTGTCTGATAGCGGTGACAGTGTACAGGCCTGAAAAATCATGTTTGTACTTCCAATCTGGGGGTCCTGTCTTCCAGCCAGCTGTGTACACGCTGAGGACAGGCTCCATTTTCCAAAGGAAACACGATGAGAACCACCAGGAAGATAAAAACCGGCAAAAAGCGGCTGGAAGAAAAGGCCGAAGCGGAGGAGAGGTTTATGTAAACTGAAAATGAAAGCGTCGCGTGTCCATACAATGACTGTCTGACATGTTTTCAATGTGAAATCAGCAAATATTTCATCCCGAGAGCAGAAATCCGAGCGAGTCCGTCACCTGAGCGTGAGTGACCGCGCGGGCAGGTGTGGCGGTGCATTCAGGGGACGTGAACGGCGTCCGGCTAAATGAGGCTCACCATTGTTCTCCTCCGCCGCGCTTTGATCTCCCAGCAGTAGGCCAGGACCGCAGTGGGGAGTCCACGCCAGGCCCCAGGCTACGGTTTGTATCGACTCAGGAGGGCTGACAGCACAAGGCCGGGATGTGGGAGGGGGCTCCAACTTCCCAAGATCACTTTTGTGCAGCTTCATCTCAACGCGACCTCCACGCTGTGGGACAGAAGATTGCACTCGTGAGGGAAGAAGTGGAGGAATAAAAGTGTGCTTAACTCACAAACGTCATGACCCATTCTAACCTGCTAGACACCACAATTAATATTTAGTTAATTACTTTAGTAAGCTATGCACGCTGATGGAGACAAAAATATCCTCTGTTTTCATAAAGGTTGTTCTTTGAGTCCTGGAAACTCTATAAAAAGAAAACTCACAGTAAATCGTCTCCACCCCAGAATAAAAATTGATCTAAACTATTATTATTGTCTCCAGTGCAGCAGCTGTGCATGCAAGTGTTCCGCAAGTGGGCGGGAGTGGCTCACGGCTAACGAAAGGGATGTTTGTTTGCTGATGGACCCCATGATGCAGCAAAATGAAACCAGGTTAGCTGAGATTCTGAGTAAAAGAGCTGAAAGGATGCTAAAATAAAAACGTCCTGATGAATGTGTGCGTAAGCTGCACATGCGACTCTAAAACCAGTGTGTTGGTAATGTGGTAAAAAAACAACACAAGGCTTATAGAAGGGAGGCTCACAGCACTACATGAAAATGTGACAGTGGCTGGGCAGAGTGGGGCAGCCCCTCTTAGTCTGTAGTGATTGTGTTTCAGCGTGTTCGACTGGCTCTTCCTGTGGTGCTCTGTGTTGTGAAGCAAAAAGCCACTGCTGGGAGCCACAGTGGAAGAGATCAATTGTACACATTCCTGCCACCTGAGATTCAAGTGTTTCTGTAATACTGCACAGCTCAATCGATACTTAAGCGAGGGATGGAGAGAGAGGAGCTCGGTGCCCATGCGAGCGCTGGGACGACTCACACAGAGACAGCGTGTGTTCAGGAGTGAACACATATTCCTGCTCTCCACCTGTGAGGAGCGTTTATGGAAAATAGACTGAACAACTTATGAATTATTATTATCATATTAATTAATATTATACAATTACAATTATCATTTATTATTTTAAACTATTATTATTATTATTAATAATAATAATAATAATAATAATAATAATAATAATAATAATAATAATAATAATAATAATAATAATAATAATAATAATAATAATAATAATAATAATAATAATAATAATAACAACATAGAATTGAGGTTGTAAATATGAGCCAAGTATTTGTCATAATTAGTAAAGTATGCGGAGGGGTTTTATTTGTATTTCTGTTCTCTGAAGGAATCTCTGAGGAAGCCGATGTACTGCACAAACACAGCTCAGGGGAACAGATGTGACTGTTAAAAGGAAAACAGGCACTGTGGGCAAGGATCATTTAGCTTCGACGTCTTGAAATATAAAACGTAAATATTGGGGATTTCGTCTTTGTGAGGAGGCGGGCAACGCGCTGAGGATGCTGGACAGAAATTAACAGATCCTGTGTTGCAGGATGTGCAACGATGTGTTAAATTGAATGCAGCTGTTGAAATACAAAAGGGGAACATTTTCCGTTTGAATAAAAAAAAATCGCGGGCCAAAAGCTTTCAACGTCTTCAGTGGCTTTATGAGATGACCGTGAGATCGTTGTGACAACTTTTATGTGGTCGTGAGCAAGATCGCCGTTTACCGAAAGGAAAAAAATATATATTGTACGCAGAAACGCAAAAATCGTTATTTTATATGAGCGTCACTCGTCTTGTCCGGTAAATTAACCTTTTCCCCGTTGATATTTTATCATAATTTGGTGAAAGAAAACAAAGACGCAATTTCTTTTCTTTTCTTTCTTTTGTAAAACGACCCCAATCAACTTCACTCAGTGGATCAGCAGAACTGCAGATTATATTAAAATATGAGGATTAAAGTCATTTTAAACAAGCATCAGTGACTGCATACAAGTCTCCGTCAATGCTTTTATTTTGTAAGTCTACAGGCTGCACAAGGGCCATGGGAACAAAAAAGCAATTATAACAACATTTATTTTCATATTTGCTCTTTTTTAATAATTACCACCAATGCTTAATACGTGAAATACCTGCCAGCATGTTCTGAAAAAAAGAGAATAAAATGACACAAACACACATCATTTCTTTTGGAAAACTGATGTATTTGATTATTAGAGTAAAGAATTACAGTATCTTAGTTGTTAGTAGGTATTAAAGTGTAGAGAAACTGGACCCATAAAGATCTTCCAACTTTCCAAGAAAGTGCATGTAACAGTCCAAAGGTTGTCAACCCCAATAGATATTTATATTTATAAAAACACTATCATTTTGTCCCCTGGCCATGGTGGATTTGTCTTGTGTGAGCTGTATTTACATTTTCTTCTGAGGGAGTTTGCATTTCGACATCTGAACGTATTTACACAAGCTTCAACACATAACTTTGCACTTGATGTCAGTGAGGATGCTGGGACATAGCAGCAACTTGGAAATCCAGCTGAGAAACAAAAGGGGAATCCTGCTCATCTGACTGGATCTCTCGGCTCCAAAAGCCAGGAAGTGGACCAGACCGAATTGTCCTCCTTTTAACTACTGTCGTGGCTTCAACAACGACACCAGACTATGAGCAAAAAACAAAATAAAATAAAATAAAATAAAGAAAGGAAAAAGAAAATGAAGAAAGACAGGCAGAGATTGAGGGAAAATATGGAAGTAAACAAATAGTTAAAAGTACAATACACAGAAACAGTAACAACAAAACAAAGTTAACACTAAATAAACCCTTGAAATGTAGCAAACATCAAAGTTTTGTCTTCCTTAAATAAAATAAATGTAAATAAGCACTGGACATGAAGGAACTACAACATCGTTCAGTTCCTCGTCTGAAATTCATGGTTTTGTTTGATGAGGGGAGAGAACACACAGATGTTAGACCGGCTACAGAAGATCAGTGTACATTATTTACAGCAAGTCTGTTTGCTTATTACAGGGCTATGCATCACGTGAACATCGACAGATCGGTTATAGCTACTACAGACAGAAAATAACTTAATGCCAAGGTAAGGTCATCTACCCCATGTTTCAAAAGCACATCGTAAGCACCCACACACACCCATTCTGCCTTCAAAATAAACACGAACCTAACTGTTAATGCTTCCACTTGGTTTCAAGCAAGGTTATAATCACTAATAAATAAGCTCCTTAAAACTATAACATGTACATTGTACAAAAAAGCAACTTGTCTTCACACTAATGTTCGTAAAGAGTCAGTGGTGAGCAGAGCGGTCCGGTTGAGTCTTTTCTTCTGCTTGTGTCTAGGCGCGCGTGTACAGAATGCCGCGTCGGCATCCTCGCGTGTCCGCGTGCCCCCCGCTGAGCCGCCCTCTAGCTGGTGACGATCTCCTTATTGTCCTCCATGAAGCGCGTGAAGCGGAAGTGGGCGCCGTTCTCCGTGTTGGCCATCTTCTCCAGGCCGGCCAGCGCGGCGTTGGGCTCCATGCTGTGCAGCTTGTCCAGGCTGCCCGTCAGGCCCCCGAGGGGCGAGCTGCCCCCGGTGCCCACGCCCCCCGACATGGGCGGGAGGCCCCCGTTCTGGATGACGGAGATCTCGTTCGTCTTCATGGCCAGGCCGCTGGAGAAGGCGGCCGCGTACTGGTTCCAGAAGCTGGTGGGGTCCCCGTTGCTCGTCCTCGACGGCACGTCCTTCTGGAAGATCTCGGGGAACTTGACCGGGTTGGTGCCGAGGAAGGCCATCGGCCCGTCCACGGAGAGCCTGCGGCCGCGTCTGGCGGGAGCGCTGTTCCACATGTGTGTGCCCATATGAACCTACAGCGCCAGGGAGGAGAGCGGGAGAGAGGGGGAGAGAGAGAGAGCAACGAGAGGGATGAAAATTAGCCATGTTTACAAAGTCGGCCACAAGAGCTGCACATGAGATGATGCAATGGAAAAAATAATCATAATGCTCAGCTCCGAATTAAAATAGCTTCACACCCTGAGTGCAGCAGACCGGTTAGTTGCCTATGGTGTGAGACGTACCAGGACGGTGTAAACATCCCATTTTGGCAGGGCTGATGCATTCTGCTTAATCTAAACCTTAATCCACTCATCTCAGAGTGGTGGAGCACAGGCACTGCACTGTCCATTTCCGTAGCTAGTGACCCTTCACCTCTGCCCTCTAGTCTTAAAAGAAACATTTATTATGTTATTTTAAAGTTTTTAAGTATTATGTGCAAACTTGTATGAGCTACATATAATTTAAGACTGTATCAGACGGCAGACAGAAATAGTCTAACTCCCACATTAGGATTAAACATTGACCTGATGTTATTTCACATTTAGTCAACACAATTTTCACAACTTTCTGTAGATCATTGAACAGATTGTTTTCTATAATGATTCGAGCCTGTCCCCGTTTTCACAGAATCCGTTATGGAAAAACACCGACCAGGTCAGTGACGCCCTCCCGTAATTAATTCGGTGAATTCATTGAATCATTCTTATTTAATTCCACTCTGGAATTTCAGCCCAATGCTATTTGTGTGATTCAGCCTTTCCACTTGGATTTTTTTTTTTACAGCGCTGTTTTTTTTAATAATTACACAACATTATCACCTCTTGATGCCTAGCACATGGACACACACATTTAATAACAGCTCAGAGACTTTTTCAAAACTGTTCACACACAAACTTTAGGAGCCCAAGTGCTTTCTGGATGTTTTGGCATTTACCTTGAGGTTTCCTTTGGTGGTGAACGCTCGACCACAGATACTGCAGGCAAAGGGTTTTTCCCCTGTGTGGGTTCGCTCGTGGATCTGTAGAGCACTGCAGGACGAGAAACACTTCCTGCAGGTGTTGCAGAAGTGTTGCTTGGGCGTACGGCGAGGTGGAGCAGCAGAAAGCACTGGGGACGTAGAGGCAGACGACGTTACCAAGCCAGGGGGCATTTCCTTGCTCTCTGGGTGGAGGCTGTGGAGGAAGCCGTTGACCTCGGGTTTGAGAGAGCCCACAGACAGAAGGGAAGGAGTCGGGCTGGAAGAGAGGCTAGTATTTGATGGCTCAAACAGCTGTGACGGCAGGTCTCTCATTTGATGGGTTAGCATGTGCTGCTTGAGGTTGCCCTTGGTGGAGAAACCCCTGTTGCAGGCCGTGCAAATGAATGGTCGTTCTTTGGTATGGCTTCGGTAGTGAATATCCAAGGCACTCTGACAAGCAAACGTCTTTCCACAGATGTCGCAGGATGTGTTCTTGATGGTGCTCCGCTCGCGGAAGGGGAATATTATGCCCAGGGGGTCTTTTGAATTGACAGAGGTCAGATCCAGAGCCCCGATATTGGAGGGGTGACAGTGCAAGAGGCTTGCACCGGTGTGCTCGAAAGATAAGGCCCTCTGGTGCCTGTCCTCAAGGCTGGGGGATTTGCGTTGTTGTGGCTGCATGCCAGTAGGGGATGGAGCCTGCATGGAGGAGGTAGATTCGGACACAGCTGGACTCCCAGTGCTTTGGCTTTCAACATCCCCTCCCAGTGATGAGGAGTCATTGGTGAGGCAATCCCCCTCAACCATGCCATTTGCCATAGCCTTCATTTGGTCAGCGTGCATCTCTTCTGTTTCATTACTGTGGCCATGGCCTTGGCCATTTTTCTCTTGTAGTTCCTGGCTAATCATGTCAAGAGGAGCTGGAGAATTACACAGACTGTCATGGGAGGCATCGGCTGACCTAGGTGTGTCTGGCACACTGCTATCTGGGCCCTCCTCCATTCCTTCAAGGTTGTCATCCGAAAAGTTGTCCAAATCATCAAAGTTTCTCTCCTCAAATGAGCCAGTGTCAGAGGCCATGGACTCTGGGTAACTCTCTGGCAGAGGGGTGTTGGGTATCTGCCCACCCATGTGCATGCGTATATGCTGTTGGAGAACCACAGCATTTGTGAACTTCTTCTGACAGATGGGGCAGGAGTGTTGCACCCTAAGAGGAGGCATGGCCCTATGAACGCTGTAGTGGGTCTTAAGATTTCCCTTGGTGGTAAACGCTCTGCCACAAATTTTGCACTTGAAGGGCCGTTCACCGGTGTGAGTGCGATAGTGCATTTTCAGTGCACTTTGGCAGCTTAGCACCCGGTGACAGATGACACATTCGTTTGGGTCCGTCACCTTCCGGTCAATGTTCTCCACAAGTTGCTGCAGCTTGGAGGTCTCTGATCCCTGGAGAGGGTCCAGGATGCCTCCAAAGGGGAACTTAGCCTTAAACTGTTCAGACATAAGAGGCATGAGTGGGTTGGTCATCATGGGGGGGCTGTTAGATGTCGTGTACTCGGTAGTGCTCTCTAGGACAGAGCTCACATTTGTCATGAAGCCTGAGGAGTGGCTGCCTTCTTCAGTTTTCCCATTTGAGGTAGGCAGAGTTGCACCTTCACCCTGTTCCGTCACTCCTTCGTTACTTTTAGCTGAAGGCTCAGCAGCACCTGAGTCACTCTTTGCACTAACTGAAGGGCTCGTTATGGCTATTGAATGATCTTCCTTTTTGATGAACTGCGGCAGGCTAGGCATGGTTGGTGGCAGCAGCATGCCAACTGAGGAGGTGAGGGTGGGCAAAACCGGTTTGCTATCCAGCCAGCTTGTGACAGGCTTCTCAGGGGGGACGGACATGCCATACGGAATGCCGGTGCTTGTTGGTATGTTGTCTAGATGCTCGGGAACAGGGTATGGGTTCATCTGAATGTGCGGGTATTTTTCTTTATGACGCTGGAAGTGCACCTTCAGGTTACCACGAGTGGAGAATCGGTTGCCGCAGATGTTACACTTGTACGGTCTCTCACCGGTGTGGGAGCGCAGGTGGATTTGCAAAGCGCTGTCACTCCCGAAGACCTTGCCACAAAACCTGCACTTATGCTTGAAGAAAGCGTCGTCGGAGCTGCTCTTGTGTTCGAATGAAGTGACATTTGGCGGCTTGCCTTTCCTCTGGGCCAAAGTTGCTAAAGAGTTGAGGTCCTCTACTGTGGTGCCAACACTGGGCAGCGAGCTGGAGAACAAGGGGTTTCCAGGTGGGGGCTGAGGTAGAAGGGGGTTTACTGCGGAGCTTAACAAGCCACCTATTCCACATGCTGGCGTGGATGACTTAGCTAGTGAGCTGCTGAGCTGAGAGTGGAGGCTGCTCACATGACTCGGCCTCTTGTCAGAGGACTGGGCGCCGGCTGTCGACGGCCCCAGTGTGCTGATGCTATGAGATGTCTCACTGTTGCTTGGGTTAGACTGAGGTAGCTGTGCTGCTGCAGCCAGCTGCTTTAGGCTGCTAATACTAGCTGACTGACTAGCCAGGTTCTGCGCAAGCCCTGCGGCTGCAGCCAGCTGTTGGGAGAGATGTGAGCTGAGTGTGGTCAGAGGACTGGCAGCAGGCCCCATTGTGCCTGGAGCAGGGATCGGGGGAATCTGCATTTCTGGAGACTGGGAGGCCAACAGCAGGATCTGGTGGCGAATCTGCTCGATCAGCTGCAGCTGGTGTATCTGTTGCTGTTGTAGGGCTAGAAGCTGCTCCATCAGGGCCGGCACTGCCACCCTGGGACCTCCAGTGGAACGGGACTCTTGGGAGAACTGGGCAACAGCCACTTTGGTGCTCTGAAGATTTTCAATGATGACGTTGCTGTTGATCATGGAGAAGTTACCCAGTTCAGTCAGGTTGCTGAGCTGAGGTAGGGGGGCAGATATAGCTGAAGTGCCCACTGCAGGGCCAGCGGTGCTCCTGCCACCGTGGATGCTGGCCGGGTTGATGGGGCTCCCGCTCTCAGTGTTACTGCCTTCCTCCTCGTGACCACTGCTCATGCCAGAAACATCCACATCCATGGATTCCTCTTTATCAAGAACACTCGGCTCCAGAAGGTCACTGCACTCTGTTTGATCAGTGTTATTAGCGATGTCATTCATCTGGTCATCTGGATTGTGGGGAGGAGACCCGGGCGAGAAAGTTCCGGCGGGTGAGGCAGGATTTTCATTTACTATCAGAACTAACTGATTCTTAGTGCAATTCTTCTGGTGCTCCTCAAGATCTGATAGTTCAAAGAACTCAGCGCAACATCTGCTACAGACGTGGGCGTCTGACTCCTTGCAGGGGGTGTCCTCTGAGCAAAGTTCTGCGTCCCCTGAAAAAGAGGAAGCACAGGATTAGTGATTAGAAATGTTTTGCAGCCAGAGAATCAGCTTTATCACATCAAATTCCATTGTTGTTAATCTTAACTTAATCTGTTTTACACTTATCCGCTTGACGTGTTCACAAAAACAAGTAATGAAAGGCAACAATAAGCCAAGAGAAACGAGAAAAGGCCTCATTCAGTGCAGTGGCCTCTTAGACACGATAAGAAGAAAACAAAATCAATAGCAACTGCTCAAATATTGCTTAAAAGTGATCTTTGAAGATGTACATCTGGTTTCATCAACCCAGCCAAAGGTAATCATTTTCTTCAGATAATCCATCAAAATATAGAAAAGAGTGAAGTGAGGACATTGAGCCTTAATGAAATTTCATAGAAGCACATTGATTTCCTATATTCCATGCCCTTCAAAGTCGACTTGTCCACTCAGTGCAAATCAAGCATTTGAAGGACTTATTAGACTTTCAATTTGCTGTCAACTTTGCTCATTTTCAGCCAACTATGGGCATCTTGGACGGGTTATCTATGACACTAAACTAATTTGTATCCACTCAGCCTGCAATCACAGTGAGACTTGAACAACAAAGCCTGTGGCATCCAGACTGTGCACACACCGAACCAAAAGGAAAAAGTAAAACTCAGCAGGAAGAGAATTACAACAGGAACAGTGGGTTACTTATTACCTATGATATGTTACGATAATTAAAAGATAATACTGTCACGCTGAAAATAGCAATACCATAAAAATACTAATAGCACTTATTATAAATAAATATACACACACCACACACACACACACCGCTCTCTTATTATTATCAACCACTGAAAATGATCAGAAAATGTTTGGGGGGAAAAAAAACTACAGCCTTTAAATAAATGCTTTTGACGAAACTAAAGATGAGGCTGGTAGATCAGAGTTCACACATCACAAACCTGCCACAGAGAAACTGGACATACCAGCTCTCACAATGCAGAACATCTGCTGTCACTGAATTCAAATGTATCAACGGCCTTTTACATGCGCACAGAAACCGCTTTTCTGAATTTTCCATTTTAATAAACAGGACGAGTCACGGAGTGAAAGGACAAGACACCACCCCGCCCCCAGTGCCACTGTTGTGCTCCAGACTTTTCCTATTCTCTTCCCTCTTTGTCACACTAAAATCTTGCTGTTTAACATACAAGTTGATTTACAAATTGCATTTCTCTATGAATCCCTTTCATTGTGACTCTGGCCTCTCAACACTTTCATCATGGCCAAGAATTCATTTGCAAATGAAACCCGGAGAAGTGCAGTCCTGCCCCACAGAGAGACAGGATGCCTTCCCATTGTTCGCGCAGCATGGGAGCGGCGGGGATCGTCGGCACAGCCTGGTCCTGCTCATCACAGTCGACTCAAAGCAGATCCTGTTTAATTCAGGGATTATCTCCCTCAATGTTTCTCCGCTCAGAGACATCAGATAACGCAAAGTTGCCATGACAGTAAACCCCGGCCCTCACACCACCAAACCATGCACCCAGAAAAAACTCAACTTTAATGATAACTTTTCATGTTAACCCCCCCCCCATCTTTCCGCCTGCCCCCACACCAAGTGCAAATTCTGAAAAATGTGCTTGATTTGGTGCGACAAATGCAAAGTTAAATAAACACCTTTTCTTTGACGAGGCTGAGTGTACAAAGATCAGCAAGAAAGGTGAATTACAGAAAGTCCAACTTTACGATAATGAGTAGGATGAAGATGAGTAATAGACAAAATAGGGAAAAAAGAAAGAAAAGACTGCAGAATGATAAATAAATAAATAATTTTAATGTGTGTGTGCATTCTAAAACCTTTATAAAGAATAATAAGCCTGTTAATTGTGATGTATGTAGTATTTAAGGAACACTGAACTTAAATTAATGCAAAATATTGACATAAATTAACATATAATGCAGAACGTAGGTAGGTTTAATTAAGACAATTTACATTGATATGAATATTTTATATACATAATTCACATTTTCAGAAATTATAAAAATTCAAATATTTTCAACAAAATATCTGCAAAAGCAAAAGTTGTCAAATTTATCACTAGTGTAAAAGTGTAACAGAAGAATGGAGAGAAGAGTAGGAAAAGTGTTGACTGGTGTTGACTAGTCTGCGCTTCATTACCTCTGTCTTCATCTTAGAATGTAAGACACGAAAGTAATGAAGATGCTTTTACTGCAAAACCCAATTTCTGCAATAACATGTTGATACTGCAAACGTTTGGAAGCCGAAAGATTTCCTTTTAAACTATACGAGTCTTATTTGCTTAATACCGAAAAACAACAGATAAAAATAAAATCGATGCCTGTGTACAAATCCACTGTCCACGTAAGAGCGGTACAGCAAACAGCGCAGATGCTAGCATTAGGCTTAATTCCCAAAATAGCAAGGATTAACTGCGAATTAAAATTAAGATAAAGTCAAGCCGGTATGAACACGGAGTTAGTAAAACTTCCATAGAAGCTCCACCGAAAGCACAATGTAAGCAGAGCGCAGGGCCAAAGGGCACCAGGAGAGACAAAGAGCAGAGGACAGAGCCTCGAAAAGATTGACCAAAGTCTGAATATGCGAGACAACAAAGTGAGGATTAGTTTGAAAAAGTTGACGGAGAGCTTGGAGAGAGCCTACATTATTTTGTGGCGGGGGGTCTCTGTGAGCCTCTTGACACTTGTAACTTCAGGAGGGTTTCTGCTCACAGCGTCTCCGGCCCTCAGGACGCGTCCCACTGAACACTAGATGGGCTCCCCACCGGAGCCGCCCGTGGTCCAGCACAGGACTCCAGCCTCAGGAGCTCTGCCTCGGTGACATGCTTAAAGCTCGGGGGGGGGGGGGGGGGGGGGGGGGGGGGGGGGGGGGGGGAGGAAAGGCCAAGCGGGTCCTTCGGGCTACACCTAAACTCACAGCACATAAACACTGGCAAAATGACAAGCGACGGCAGGGAACAACAGCGCAGAGGGGGCCGCCCTGCCGATCTCCCCTCCGGGGGGGGGGGGGGCTGTGATGGGGCCAAAGGGGACGGCCGCAGCACTGATAAGGCCTCGCTCTCGCACGCCCATAGAGAGAGCGGAGGCCTCGCTGGGCCGCCCGCGGCTCCCCATCGGCCGGTCAATGGCGAGGAGCGCGCCGGGCCTTGAACCTTCGTCACCTCCGCACAGGGGGACGCTGGCAAAGGTTAAAACAGCCCCACATCCCACCCCGCGCGGCCCCGGCCCCGGCCCCGACCTCCCGGCAGCCGCGGCCCACTGCGCCGCGGACATTCAAGTGCAAGTACAAAGGCTTTTCTGTCTCCACTTCCGGGCACCGCAGCTCTCCAGAAGACACACAGCACATGAACTGGGGCCAGTGTCTCAGCGAAGCGCTCCCCCCCCGAACCCTAGGACAACAAGTCGCTGCCACGACCAGCGCACACAGGGCGCTTTTCAACACGGGGCATGGTTTGGGACGTAATGCTGCATTCTGCAGCCTGCCATGGTTTGTCACAAGAGGAGCTCTTCACTAGCTTTATTAGATTTTAAACATAACGCTGGGGAAAAACAGCATTTGGGTTTTGCATCAGTCATCAAGTTCTTAAAAACATGTGAAATATATCTTCCTACATATGAATTAATTTCCACAAGCTTTTTACACACTCTATGCATTTTGTAATATTTAAGTGCCATATATTACGTACAGGCCACGTCCAACAGGTCTGATGCATGACAAATATAACTTCTAATTTTAGGCACGTGCTTAATTTATAGACCGTTTAATTTTTTTTTGTACAAATACATTTTCTGACTCAAATAAAACAACGGGGTCTAAACGTTGTGCATCGATTCCAGACATCAACATCACAGCGAGGCCGCCTCTCGATTAAAGGACATTTCTTTAAATCGAAGGGCATTTTAACGTTCACCTTTTTTAATAGAAAGGCCGGTGGACGAAAACACACGTTACAACGCAACGTCCGCTTTCCAAATGCAAGCGTTCCCATTCTTATTTCACAATCACAGCACGCCGCAGTTTGTTGCTGGGCTGTTTCGAGCGTTTTACTCTCCTCCCAACGGAGATGCAGCTATTTACAATTCATTTCAACTTCCCTGCCGTGTGTCGACCTTTGGAACTATGATAGAGGTCCCGGATTTCCATTCGCACACGCCACTGTAAAATCTACTTTCACATTTTCAGCACGTTGCTGTCGCGGGAGGACGTCATGAACGCACCAAGTAAAAAGTAGTGCACTCATATATTTTGTGACTAAAGGCGTTGGGTCATTTTTCTACGGGAACGCGTATCTGGTTGAGTTCGAATTGAGAATTAACACGCCCGTTCTGCTAATGTTGATTTTATACAAATAATTAGTTCGTAATAAAAAAAAAAGTGAATCGAGTGCACGTGCGTGTATCTCAGGGCTCGCTACTCTTTGAATAAAAAGTAACAACGATAAAAAAAAAAAATAAGTCGGTGGAGGTTTTCATCTGTGTCACTAACAGCAGTCTGCGTTCTTTTCATCCCAGTTACAGCGATAAAACACCCTCGAGATGCGGGCGATGACTTCGCTTAAAGTTACTTTTCTCGGGGCGGTGAATAACACTGTATTAGTGTTTAATGAAGGACTGAAAAGCCACGATTTCTGCGTTCGGGGACTGTGGAAAAGTTCGAGTCTCGGCAGGAGCGACAGGCTGATCCCTGTAACGACCGAGGGAAGGGAGCCTCGTACAGGACCCAGAACCGAGCCGGCTACAGCTCGTGGGACACCGTTACGTCGAAACGCAATTTCTAACAAAAAAAACTGAGACATTTTATCAAATCAGAAGAGAAACTCGAATTGTAGTTAAGTGTGAATATAAGAAATTTATACCTTGATGAAAGTTGTATATATTATCAATAATGCACAGTCCGCGGTCTTAAAGATTTACTCCAGGACACAAGTTCACCCAAAAGTTCTTTCTGGCGTAAAAAGATGTAAATGGAAACAAATTCGAGACATAAAGTTTTGTAAGTGGCACAAACGCTGGAAATCTAAAAGCAGCAGATAAAAACCGAAAAAGGTCCAAACTACACGATTAACTTAAACAATGCAATTTGGCCAAATACACGAAGAAACCGGTAAAATGAGTGAAAATGAGTGAAAAGCTGACAGAGCTGGAGCGACGGGGCGCGGGGTCACTCGGACTCACCATTGTGCTCCGATAAAGGCAGATGAGGGTCGGATTGGAAGTGTTGCGGCTTCGCTTGTTTCCTCCGCGACATGCTGGCTGGCACATCGGCAGGCAAAGAATAAAAAAATGACTACAAAACCCTCTCAAAAATTACGTAAATCGAGCCCATCCACCGCGCATGTGCCCCGTTATGATTATCAATAATGCTCTGCGATTAATCATACGGGGGCTTCTTTGAAAGGCGATTGGCACCTCGCCAGCCCCCCTCCTATTCAAATGAAGTCTCTTTAATCAATTAGCTCCCGATTTGCTGGGGACTCTTGTCTCTCTCTCAGCTCCCACCCAATGAGTTGATCCGTACGGGGAAGAAAGGCTGGCTTTTCCAAACTCCCTTTAGATACGGTTTAACCCCTTCGCTTCGCCAAGTCAAAGCTTATCTTGACTACTACGGGGGAATGTCAGCGTCTCGAGTCCATGCCCGCGACAGTATCTTTCACACTGATCAAGCAGCCACCACAGTTTTCTCTTCCGTCCCCTGCCGTGGATGTGGTCGGACCGGCTGGACGCTCGCAACTCAGCCCGACGCGCGCTCCCAGCAACTTTCTTCCCTCTGCAAGTCGGTAGTCCGTCCTCCGCGCTCGCATTAATGTCGTTGTAATTCAGCTCTTGTTGTGTTGTACACCGACACCTAGTCTCTGGAGGGTTTCAATTGAGGCGCTCGGTGCGCTGAAACGCGGCGGCTCGCGAGCATGTTCCGTGCGTAAATGGCACCGGTGCGCGTTCCCCCAAAGTCCGCGGCGTGATCCGACGTCCCAATAAGTTATATTTGATTGATAATACTACAAAATGGGGTTTACACACTAACACGTTTCATCACACACTGTACTCCGCGAATAAACAAACTTTGAGGGCCCGTGCAGCACTGGGACAAACGCGGAGCCCGGCCCATCGAGCCTCTGATTGGTCAGCGGGCTGTTCAGTCAGACTACCATTCACCTCCACCTCCTCCCTCTGTTTCTCGCCCCCCTCGCCTTTTCTCTTTCTTTCTCTCTCTCTCTTTCTCTCTCTCCCTGATTGCGCACAGCAGATCCAAACGCTTTGTGCGCACCGGGATGATCAGCAGTAAAAAGCGGACAGAAGTCTGTTCAGCTGGAAAGAGACAAGTAAAGCTTTTCATGCCTTCCCTAAACATTTTTAACGAACGTCTGCATCACACTCAAATTCCAGCTCACCAAACTTTCTGTTTAGCTATTTACTTTGACTCATTATTATTATTATTATTATTATTATTATTATTATTATTATTATTATTATTATTATTATTATTATTATTATTATTACTACTACACATAACGCACTAGCCGGTGTGCGCCTTTATTCGGGATGTTTTAAAGGGCAAGAGGTCCCACAGGAGCTTCTTGAGAGCCGTGAGTCGAGTAGATTTATTAGGTGAAAAAGATAAACGAAGCTCTCAGTCGGGCTGATTTTGAGAAATGAACATAATAATGTTACTATAGGTGATGCCTCGGATGCCATTATTTTTCACTGAATATTTAAAGAGCAGCTGCAGGCTAGATGGATCTGGTCCTCTCCTGTGTCAGCTATCTTTTAGTTTCGACTAGCCTTACTATTTACTTATTCATGAAAAAAGGAAAGAGCAGGCGGAAAATCAAACACTTCTGATGGCGCCGAGTGTTCTGCTTTATCGGCGCATTATGAGCAAATAATCAAAGAATAGAAATATAAATGTGCACGCGTGTTTCTGCGTGGTCCCTGTGTGTGTGGAGGCTTTTACAAAGTGAGGATGTTTCCGGATCGGAATGAGAGCAGCGCCTAACAAAATCTAACAGCAAATGGGCATTAACGGGGGGGGGGATACGTGCGCGTGCGGTTAGAAAGCCAACGCAGGTCTGTGCACCGAACTTGGGAGTTGGTGGGAGAGGAAAAAGAGGTCTGCAATATTGTAATGTCCCGGGCGGGAAAATCAATGGCCAGTTAATTGATGTGAGTGTTGGTGTGAGATTGTAAACAGGGTGATTTGCAGCCCAGCCGAGCGGGAGACGTTTTAAATGGGATTCACTCGGGACGGAGAGGATACAGTGTTAACAATCACGGGCTGGATGACGCAGACGGACACAGTGTGGGGACCCGGCAGACACACAACTTAATGGCAGCGCCTGAAAAAGTTTCACACATTGGCCGGGAGGAATATCTTATCTTTATTTTTTTTTGTCTGCAGTAAATATTGTCTGTAAAATATTGTTTATAATATAAAAAAATCAAATATTTATTGTGAATTTGGACTTTGCGTCTTAACAGAGTGAAAATAAGGAAAAAGAAATATTGTCAATCACCTCTTTCTAATAAATGTCAATAACACATAATAAAGAAATTATCTAATATTTTCAAATATTTTATTTTAAATTGTTTTTATTTCAAAGCCTAATAATGACTGAATAAAACAATATTGGATAAACATATACAGGTCTTGTGTCAAAGTTGCTATTCTCAGGCTGATCAGACTTTGGGCACATAAAAAGTGCGCCTGTTACGCGCAATCAATGCTGTGCACAACATATCAAACAAGGTCCGGTCCGGGAGCCATCACTCACTATTATCACTGACACGCCGTGATTGATCATACAGCACAGAAACACTGCGCTCCTGACCGCATGAAGCGATAGTTACAGCCGGGGAATGTCCCGAACCGAGCTGCTGCTGCCGCTGATCCTCAGTCAGTGGGTTTCTGAGCAGAGAGCCCCGTTTTTCCTGTGTGACACCGCATTCAACACGTGGTGGGGCTTCTATTCACCGTCCTGCTCCCGCTCCACGCGACGCCCAAAGAATTACAACGAGCTGGATCTGGCCTTCATCTAGGTCAGCTGCGCGTGCGTGCGTGCGCGCGCGCGTGTGTGTGTGTGTGTGCGAGCGGGCGAGAAAGAGATAATGAGAACACAAAAAGGGCAAAACTTAGAGGTTTAGATATTAGAAGTGCGAGGAGCCACCTTCAACAAAAGGTTGATCACTTCGCTAATTAAACAGCGCTTCTGCTTGTGTCACTGTCACACCGTTTAATTAATTTAAGATGTCATCTCCTAAATATATTATTTTAAGGTCCTGTGTTAAAAAATCAATGTAGTAGCTTCAGGATTAAAACATATCTTAAATTAAAAATAAACATTTAAACAGCAAAAAAAAGGAAAAACAATTTACATCAGCAAAGACATAAAACGATTCCTAATGCTCTATTATAAATATATAGAAAATATTTGTGTCATGCGTTGTTTCTATGATGAGGCTTATTTATGATTATTACTAGAGGCTGAAACCTTTGACCTCTCATTGTCCCCAGTACAAATGTAAGAGGTGCGTGGTCCTATTCATGGCATGCTGACATCTTGCAACAGGATTAGGAGCTTGATTAAAGGCAATGTTGTAAGCTGGTCTCACGCTCACACAAGTAAATAGGCCCACATTTCCCGTGCACACTGTCCCTGTATGATTCCTAATGGGGCCACGCAGCTTTGATGGAGGTCTGCAACTGCCGCATACCTGCAGTAAGACACGCTCTAACATCTGTGGAGGAACGTGTTCAAAGTATTACTACCTTTGTGTAATCAAACGCACATTATCAATATTTCTATCAGCTCGATGTGTGCACGTTCCAGGTGAGCAGATTGCAGCATTTTCAGCTCCGCTTTCCCTTGAAGATCCTATTGAAAAATCGCCGGCATTAAAATTCACTACCTGCAGCAGCAGAGAATAGTCCCCATTAATTAAGAGATCAAACCTTTTGTATTGTCCTCCAGCAGCCCTGCCACCACTTGTCCCGTAGATTGTCTCCCTCCATTGTGCCCCATGACAACTTCCTGCAGCATCGCCCGATATCAATGGGTCATGTTTGTTTTTACATTATCTCAGCTGCAGTTACAGACACCCCCTTTCAACCCGGCCGTGTTTGAGGGAAAACAAGCAAACATTCAAGGGTGTTGCAGAGGTGCTGGAGGTCAGTGGCCCAACACACACACACACACACACACACACACACACACACACACACACACACACACACACACACACACACACACACACACACACACACACTGCCCAAGTGTGAAGAGACGTGTACCAGAGTATCCCTGACTAAGAGTCTCATCACGCCAGTTATTACACAGAGAGACAAGGTGGCCAGCGGCGGCCTGTCCTGACTGGTGTAACTGGAAACCAGACGCCACAGGTGCTGAGCACTCGCACAGAAATGCACATCTACATTCTGCTGTACTCCCACGTTCAATTATTTAAGAAATACACATTAATCCATATATTATAAAAATGAAGACTTTAACAAAGACAGATACAACTATGTGCTGTGATCAGCTATTTGGCAAAATAAAGTGAATAATTTATTCTAAAATCTCATTTACATCTGAAACAGCTGTAGCTGATTTTGTGTAAAACGTCATAATGTGAACAAAAACAAAGCAATTGGCTAGAATTCACGCGACTGCAGAATACGAACAGCGACAGTTGTAAGTCTGTGAGACCCGCTGCCTGTTTCTCATTACGCCTTTTTTCTGAACAGATACTCACGTTCGCTCAGATGCAATCATTAAATCCTCCAATTGTTATGATACAAATCCACTTGATTGTATCTGATTAAGCATGCTTGCTTGAGTTGCATTAACGAGAAACACCACGGCACTGGACGACCACCAAGACTCCCACTTTGGCTACTTCACATTCTTGAAAAACGCGCGCTGCTTTCATATGACATTGACAAATGATATTTGGATGAAGAGCGATGCTTAGGCCGTTAGATGTTTCGCAGAAAGGAGCCGGGTTACACTGACACACATCACAAAGACTGGAGGTTACAGAGGAACCAAGCACTGCGGAACATCTTGAAGGGATTACAGACATCACCCCCGAAAGCTGAGTGTTTATGTATTTTTAAGAACCTGGAAGCGAAACTAAAAAAAAAAAAAAGAAAAATCCACGTTGAAAAACGCCGACGTTACTTCACATGCTCATAAACACGTAACGCAGCCACAAAGCGGGTCGGGCGACGCTCAGACGAAGCAGCGCGCGCGTTACCTGCGTTTCCTACAGTAAATGCGCCCGCGAAGCTGAAACACATCAAGTGGTTTATTTGCAGCGACTCTGGGCACAAGATGTTTATCAACTGCCGCCAGACAGGCGTGTTGGTCGGCCAGCAGTTAACTGTGTCTCAGACAGCCCCTTATTGCTATTGATAGTTAGCATCAGTGTCCCAGCTGAGAAATGGGGCTGCTGTGGGCAAACACAAGCTATTGATCTCCAGCCTCTCCCCGACCGGCCTTGAGCTGGAGGCGCAGAGTGGAGGGTGGGTGCGTGTGTGTGTGTGTGTGTGTGTGTGTGTGGGGGGGGGGGGGGGGGGGGGGGGGGGGTGGCTGACACTCCCACACTCACGCTTGTGGGGTGTGTTGAGGAAGTTATCGCTCCTTTAGGTCGCCGCTTTGTAGCACAATAGATATTGATATGGTTCAATCACATGTGTTAATGAAGTTGCACCAAAGAGATTCCTTTAAATCAGCTCACGAACAATATTCATGCTTCACGGTCTTCCAAATACTACATCTCATTTACTTCCCTCCTGTGAAGCAGATGCGTCATATTCATGAAGGCTGCACAGACCGCTCGCATTGGCTTCTACAGAGGAACAGCACCGAACGGGACGCCTCCCTGCGGGTGACTGCTCCCGAGAACAAGCACAGACACACATTCGGCTGCAACTCGGGTGAGTCTGTAAAATGAAACTTCCGGCACCACGTCCGCCACATCCTTCAACCAGAAGGGAGGCGAGACGTCGCTCGGGGTGAAGCTGCCCTGTCGTACGCCGCGTGGACGTGGGGGGGGTGAAACCTGCCTGGAGGCGGACGGGGGGGGGGGTCTTGTCGTCCTCTATTTACCACCGGCAGAGGTCCAGTCAGACACGAGGCATCAGTGAAGTCAGCTGCCTGATGACGGGTGAGACGTCCACCTTAGGGGGTAGAGGAAGGTGCAGCTCTGCCCACACTGCCCCCCCCCCACTCCACGACTCTTCCACCCACTGTTGTATACTTGGACCCTTAGTGTGTATGATGGAACACAAACATCTCCCTCACCTCGTTCAGACAGAACGGAGATCAAACTCCGCTGCTCTTTCCCGTCTTCGCTTCGCTCTGCACTTTGCCTCCTGCATCTCGTCTCATGAACTCCCGTTAAAACGTCTGCCGGGTGAATGTCCAGACGACCTTATCTCGCGGCAGAGCCCTGCCGCCCGCCCGCCTTCCGATAAAGCCGCCCGGGACGCTGAAGCCTTTCACTTTTCTGCGTCTCAGCGATCCAGGCGTCAAACAGCAAGGATGCAGCTCACATCCAGAAACTACAGGTAGTTTTTTTATCACTCCAGCAGACACCTACATGCATGCATATGGGTTACACACACACACACACACACACACACACACACACACACACACACACACACACACACACACACATACACTCTTTTCAAAGAAGTTTGCTTTTTTTATTACTTCCTTTCCCATTCAGCGGCCTCCCCACTTTTGCAGAGTGCTCTGGGTGTGCAGTGAAAGAGCCGTGCTTATTATGTGCTCTGCGCTCTCCAAACCCGGCTTTGTTCAGTCCAGATAGCCGGTTCCCTCTCTCTCTCTCTTTAATATTCACAGTTAAAGTCTTGGCACTCGGGACACGGCTGTTTTCCCAGTCCCCCGCTAACGGCCAAGTGTGGACCCCGCGAGTGTAAACACGCCGAAGGGAGGGACGTCTCCTGACAAACATCCCTGAGGACGTGCCACCCTGCCCCGCGTCACTCATTCGCTACCTGGCGCTTGAGCCAAACTGTTCACGGCGGCGTGCGAGCGGCCGGGCCCCGCGGAGCCGCGCATGCCGGCACCACCCAGGGCCACGCGACGCTCACATCTGCTCTGCGCCGAGCAGGACGCAGCCTGTGAGAACGTTCCTGTTGCTCAGCAGAGCTGTAAAACCCTTGTGTCTTTGCTAAGTGACAACAGAAAAGTTACTTCACATGAAAATTCTCTTTTACTTTTGAAATCTAAACTAATTAAAAGAACAATATTGAAACTTCTCACCTCCTGTGTGACTAAACCCGGTCTACATTCTCTACCGTCCCCTCTCCAGCAGCCGGAGGTCTCGGTGGCCTTGTGTCAGCATGTTCTGTCCACTTGTGTTGTGAATATGTCACCATGACAGATTCCTCTACATTCATTGCACTTGGCAGTTAAGGTGATTCTCATTCGGACCATAGCATCTTGCAGTTGCCCTTTGTTTAACCAGGTGGCCCCCCCCCCTTCCCACGGAGTAGATATCAAGCGACTTACACCCACAGGAGAAAACTGTCATTTGCCTGTAGCCCAGAATCGTCCAGTGGCAGCACCATAGCAGCAAACAGCATGAATTAGGAGGAGGGCCTATACTTAAACAGGAGATCATTCCAAACATTGATAAGGCGGTGCACTGCATGGCATTCAGACCCCTGGTGATGTTAACAGCACTCTGCTATTATCACAGGTGTGATTGCTCACCAGCCCACAAGCACATTTACATCTTAATTACCAGCCTAATCAATGGCTTGCACTTTGACTTCATTTGTGACATTCATGAAACCTCATTTAGGATGTGAGAGCAGGCCGTAAGTATTGGTGGCAAGATAAGAGCATCTATTTTCAACCTGGGATAAAAGGCAACAAAGGAGATAAAAACAGGAGGGATGAACGCGCGGTCGCACTGTAAGGTGGAGCTGACAAAGTCAGCACAAGGAGATATTTAAGATAATTGCATGCTCGTCCTAAAATGACAAAGCAGATTGGTGAGACGCGCAGCGCGTGACAGAAAAGGGATGACGAGCGGCGCTCGAGCCGGGTGATTTAAATGGCAAGTGATTGAACAACAAACTCGCATTAGGAGCGTATTGATGAGTTCAGTGTTTCATTTGGGATCAATAAGACGATTGGTGGAGGCTGAAGCCAGCACACGCAGCAGCGGGAAGAATCCGTCACAGGAAAGGTGTTCAAACAGGAAGTGGAGGAGACAGCGGGCTCACGTCGTTCGTCTGCGGTGGTTCATTGATCACAGAGAGAAAATGGGACACAAAGCGATGTTTGCATTCTGTTAAGTTCATGGAATAATGATTACACATGACGATGTAATCGAGATTCAGATTAGAATTAAAATTGTTTATAAAGTAACAGTTCTACACACACACACACACACACACACACACACACACACACACACACACACACGCACACACACGCACACACAGGCCAACATGCTGCTCACATTATGCAAATGCAACCTTAGGCACCAGTCGAGCGGCGTCTCGTTACAGTGTTATAACAATCTCCACCTCTGTGCGCGTCCTGGCGGCAGCGCTGGTACTGTACGGCTCAGATCGCAGCTGTGTCATCGCTCTCCTCCCACAGCGTGACAGATGACGCTAACAATGAACATTTCATCTTCAGCCACGCTGCGAGCGCCAGCGCGACAGAGATGAAGTGCGTTCGGCTGGATGAATTACTGCGCCGTGATTTATCATGACAGGCCAATAGGAAAAATACAAATGAACAATTAGCAAATTTAGCCTTAATTAAGCGTCCCAGACAATAGATGAACTTGTAAAGCACGTGTGAACATGCTTTTGAAACAGTCAAAGCACAAGGGTAATCTTTGTGCGGTTTGTTGAATATTATAGTGTTAATTAGGGTTAATTGAATAATTTCCCTCACTGCATAATGATTATGGTTGTCAAACACTCAGGGACCATCGAGATTACGCAGAATGTTATGAATAGAGAACGTTTGGTTAATGAACAAATGTGGAGCCGAGCAGGAATTCCATCACAAAGAAAAAGTCAGTTTAAATTCACTAGAAATTCGCTTTAGAAAGTTCAAAACCTTAAAATTAAATGCACTTGACTATTATCAACTCACACATGTACTTGTACTGTTCGATAACGACATGTTGCACACAACTGAAAGTTTTGGTCCCACTCTTCACAAATGGACGCGTCGCAAATCAAATCAATTATGGAGAGAAGTTCTCCCAGTCTGAAGCACATTCACATCACATGTGTTCAGTTCTCCATTCAGCAGCTGATCCGGGGGCATGTTGTTTCCCACACCATCTTCTCGTGAGTGATAATACAATTTAGCAGGCAATGCACCGTGTGAAACCCTGGATGTCATGCATCTCTCCTCAAAACAGGTTTAGGAATCAGCGCTCACGAGATCACACACAAAAAACTCGCTTTATCCAGGTCGCATGAAATAAATTTACTGAACTATATTATACCAGGGAGAGTTTTTAATTAGATGCTACTTTAACGAGACAATTAATGAGAGAAAAGGAAAAGGACACATAAAATATTTTTTTGAAGCCTAATTTCTCCAGCCTGGTAGTTTTTGTCTTCCTGTATGTGTTTTCCTGCATATAATCACAGTGTGCGTGTGTTAGCAGTGAAGAAATAGGAAGATGCCATCAAGCAGAGTGTTGGCAGCAAATATCTGGCTAACAAATGATGATGTGAATACATGGGCTCATAAGACTATAAATCAGACGTTCCCCTACAAATTAATAGAGTTCATAGTTGACAGCTGAGGAGAAAAATCGTAAATTATGTTTGGCACGGGAAAACAGCACAACAACAGGAGGGCGGCACCGTAATAGAAAAATCTCCTGCCTGTTCCGTTACTTCTTTTCTAAAAAGAAATCAAATAAATATTCTTAAAATAATCATTTCTCCTTTTCCTGATGGATACAGAACGGGAAATATTCTACAAATACATTTTACATTACATACACTTACAGGACATTTTTGTATCTTTCTTATTCTACTTTTTGTTTTGATCTTTTTCTCCACATGTTACTGCCTGATAAAGAGAACACATCCCCTGCTTCACATCTCAATAGCGCTGAGGGAAGTGCAGGCTTATTGTTAAACAAAACAAGGATGACAGCGAAGAGTCAGTCAGTAAAAAAAAAAAGAGGAAAAGAATAAAAGGCACGGCAAAAAACAAGAGAGAAAAAAGGGGGAGGACGGGAGGAGGGTTAAGTACCAGGGAGTGTGTCAATGTGGGGGGCTAATGGTGGGGGGACTGAGGTTGCTAGCAATTTCTCTTTGTTATCAAGTGAAATGACTCTGCAAATATGACAATAAATCACACTGGAAATCAATCTGAGAGGAGGCGACTGTGAGCCACTGATAATGCATCAATCAATATTTAATGTTTAGACTTTAATTAATCCACAGGCGCCAAGCATTCTTTAAGTGACAAAGGGGGAGGGGGGGGGTGTGCGGGGAGTGCTTCTGCATAGAGCAGCTCCTACATCAAACGGAGACACCGAGCTGAGCGGCCTCAGCAGTCGATTCTCCACAGCTCCGCCGCGTCGCTTTATTATTAGCCATTCTCTTATATACAAAAAACTTGAGACAGTGGAATAAAGGTAATTAAAAATAGCAGAGACACATATTTAATAATAAAGTTATTATATAAGTTCAAAGTTGGACTTGCAGATAGAAGCAGAGTCAGGTCAATGGAGTTTGCAGATGTCTGCATAAGATGAGGTGAACAGACAGTTGCCATAAAGCGAGATTCAATTTCAAGTTTGACCTTTGACCTGTATATCATTCGTGTATGTGGGAATCTATATAGCAGCGACTCGACACACGGCAGCCTGAGAAAGTCTGGGGAGATCTGCAGATGTTACCTGTGGCCCAAAATACAAACTAGCTAGAGATCATCCAGTTAAACAATTCATCAGGGCTCTGCCCTTCTGCTCACATCGCAGCGCCTCCTATGCTGTAGCGCTACTTTCAAACTTCTGAGACCTCACACTGTTTTTTTTTCCTCTCTTGGCAACTGTGGGAATGCACCTCTCAGGGCTGTGAGAACCCTGAGACCCACCGGCTGCGGCGGCCGCCCCAGCCTGCGTACCTGCACACTGCTGACACCGCTGTAGCGTCTGACTCAGGTGCTCTATTGAACAGAAATCCCTGCCTGCACAATGCAGCCGCGGAGGCGCTACGAAGGACCGCTGGAGCGCGGAGCCATGCTTAGCCCTCGCCCTCTGATCACACTGACACATCCCACAGGTACTAATTACCGAACCGACTCCGCGGCGGAGTTGTGGGAGAAAAAACATGGAAGACGCTTGACATTTGGATACCTGCTGGAAGATTCACAGGGATAATTGGGACGCGACGGAGAGGGAGGTCCGCCGAGTCTGTTTGAGTTGGTAACGTGGCTTTGGGTGCGTCTCAGAGTGTGGTACAGCAGGAACGCGGGACCTTTGCTGACCCCCTCAGGGCTCAGCAGCGGAGGGGGAGCGGACGCAGGCGTTTTCGGGCCTGGAAGCTGGTAGCTGCCGGACAATTATTCGGGGAGTTCCTTGGGATGTGGATAAAAGGCTCACCCACGGCATCTCCTGACAGTCTTGACCGCACATGCTGGGTTTGATGGGTTGTGGCATTGCCCTCAGATTTATAGGTCTTATCTTCAAAGACAAACTTATCGGGGGTCGGGTGGAATGTGCTCGTACTGAAGTAGAGGAAGAGTGAAACTCAGACCACTTTTCATTGGATATTTTCATGTTCCGAGCATGTACCTGCTCATAGATGGCAGCTTACGGTAGCGCTGGCTGATACCGAAACACGTCTCCGGACACTGTACATCTTTTCAACATCGAATGTGCAACGCTAGAAAAAAAACATTCTAATTTCAACATCCCATATTGATGGGAAGCGGAGGCTTGCGGAGGGGGAGAAAAGTATTTAACTGACTTTTATGACAGTTGTTAAGTCATTTCCTGCAACAGTGGTTTATGTCTTTGCAATAACCTCCATCAATGATGTAATAAGAGATTATGATACTTCCTCCCTCTTTTATGATCTGCACCTCTTGATATCAACACACTCGTATGTGCAAGCACGCATCAGGTTAAACCAATACCCTCATTAAATGCATTAAATGGGCCTGGTGGAAACTGTCCATACTGATCTGTTGCACAGTTATCTGTGACTGGAGACACTGTAAATGTAGAGTGTGTAAAATGTGAAGCTAAATTAATATTTCTTTAACATAATTACATATTATAATAATATAACATTATTATCCATAATAAACATCTCTTTGAATAAGTCCAAGGATTAACATTGTATATTTTATATTATTATTTATAACACATATGCATGTTTATTTATTTATTATTTATTTTATACAAAGGAAGCAGCTACCACATTAGTTAATATTACATATATTGCTAAAATTACACACTTTGAACCAGATGCACATTTCTCGACTACATTTGTGTGTAGTGCAGACTGAGGTGACAAACTTTATCTGATGAGCAAGAATTTGACTTGATGTCAATGAGAAGTCGGCCGTTGAGACCATTCCCATTTCTGAAGGGGAAGTGCAGTGATTCTGTGCATCAGGGGGAACGTGACAATGCAGATTTATTTCTTCTGCAAAACGACATGAAACGACTCAGCAGGGTGCAGCATTTGCATTCCACTGTTTTGTAACGTGAGCGCTGTATTTCTGCCGCTTGCGTCACGATTGTCACTAGACACGCTGCCCGGTGCAGCGGGACGTCCCTCGGCATCCGACAAACACAGGTGTGGTCCTCACTGGACGTCCCAGGTCTGATTACAGTGTGTCACTAAGACCTGAAACGGCAAAACCACCAATAAAGGCCCTGCATTTTTAAATAAAAGGAAAATGAATCCAGCCTTCGACAGCTGTAAACGGACACTGGTGCTCACACAGTACGCGCAGTTTGCAGGGACGAACGATAGACAGGGAGTCACATGAAACATATTTACAGACTGTCACACAGAGCTTAAACATACAGAGGGACCCTCTTGGGTTTTCACAATGGGACAGTGTATGAGAGCAGCGAGAGCGTTGCCCAAGGAACATATCCGATTGGTCGCAGTCATTAAAAAGCGGTGACTAAAACAAGCTGCACTGAAATAGAGTTATTGAACAGGGGAGACAGTGAAGGAGCCACTGGTTAATATACGAGCATACGTCAAGAGTGAAACAAAAAGGGAGTAATAAAACAATCCAAAGTGTGAAACACAGCAGGCTGTGAGCAGGCAGGGCATCGCTTCCGAGAGGCCGAGCGTGAGATTGGCTCCAGGACGCGATCTGTGGAGGAGACGCAAAACCGCGTCTAAACACACGGAACGCACGTTTCCTCAGATTCGACATCATTTGACCATCATCAGAGCGGCGCTCGCATCTGTGAGCGTCGGTGCAAGACCTCCGCGGCCGAGCAAGGCACTGATTTTATACCTCAGTAATTAAAATGCATTCCATCTGTTCGCCTCCTATGTTGCAAAACGTTGTCTTCCAACAAGTCTAAGCCTCAAATTTGAGGATTTTATTCTCCACAATTCTAAACAGATTCCATCCGTTTCTCTTCACAGTTGCATCTACTGGTGCTGCTCCCTACAAGCCAAGAGGCAACACACGCCCTGGACGGGTCACTACAGTGGGTCACGGGGCTGAAACGTAGAGACGCGCAGCCATTCACAACTATGGGATGTTTTCACTGATTGAAGAGTAGGCAAATAGGTTCGCAGCGAACCTTTCATGAATGCTGCTGTGAGCATTTCTCCATTTCCTGTGCCTGAGCAGGCCTCCAGCCCAGCTCCTCCTGGCGCAGGCCCAGCACCTACCACAGACGACTCCACGGTTCGGGGTAAAGTGAACCGGTGGAACAACGGGATACAAAGCAACAACTCCCTGCAGACTGCTCTCGCTCATGGAAAGAACCGGCCTCCATCGCGAAGAACAACACCAGCGGGAGGACGGTGAAAAGACACAGGTGATGGTCCCGTAGCTCCATCAGCTGAACCTGCCTTCGCGTGATGATGTCACCGTGTTGATTAATCCCTCTGTCAATTTAAAGTCCCAAGTTGCTTTTGTGGATTTAAGAATGCACCCAAGCAATATACTAACTGATTGCAAGAACAGTCACAGTAGTGTGTGTGCATGTGTGTGTGTGTGTGTGTATGTGTGTGTGTGTGTGTTTGCGTGTCTCAGGGTGGGTCATGGAACTTTAGGAATGCTGCTCTTTCCTTTTGTGCAGACTTGCTCCGTGCCAGGATGAGGGCCTTCTCTTTAATCCATACTGATTTGGTAAACACTGACGTACAGAGCGCCGCAGGCCAACATGGAATCCTCTTGTTTTTCGCCAAAGAAAATGTGTATTTCTTTGGAGATGTCTTGAGGCAGATGGAAATGCCGGGGATGGATTTAATCTGACTAAGCCTTATGCTGTGCTTGGACCCCAGATTAGGATTGCAGCCTAGCATTTTCAATAATTATTCTGTAGTTGAATTAAACACATCCTCTTAACACGAAAACCATACGCTTGCTGTGCACGTCTGCGCGAACATCTGCAGCGTCCCCGCGTTTAATCTGAAAATATTTATCAAGCTCTGAGCGTCCAGATCGTGGAAGACATTCAGTTTACAGCAGCTGCGGTTCATCAGAATGTAAAACCGACGTAATACACGATTTCCTCATCCACCTTGGTTTCTTCTGCTTTACGCTGCCAGGCTGAATGCTCGAGGGTTGAGTTACAACAATCGCACCACGTTACAATGGAGACATGAATCCACTCCGCTCTGCTGTCACCTGGACAAAGGCCTGGAAACTTATCTCCTCACGTGTCTGTTCCTCACTGTCCCAAATCAGACCTTTATTGTTTTGTTTCTCCTTGTTATTGTCTCCGAGACAATCCGACCACTGAGCTTGTTTGCTAATTGACGGCAAAGCGCTGGGGCGTTCATCCTCAGACGCTCTTCTGTTTGCAGGCGTGGGGCCACGGAGGCGCCGTCCCGTCTTGAATTAGGACCACTTACCCAGCCCGCTTGAGCCTCATTGTTCTTTTTATCACGGAGCATTTTAATAAAGCTCAGGTGGTAATCACCCAGCGCCGCCCACCGCATGCTTCTAAGTCGCATGTAACAACAGTTACCTGCCACAACAATGGGCTCTTCAGCTGACTTTATCTGACCAGTGTTGACAAAGAAGGCAGCTGCCCTGCTGGACACAGGGTCAGCCCTAATACCACCTGCCCCTCCCGCCTCCCCCTTGTCTCCTTCCAGGAGGGAGCAGGAGAAACGGGGGCGTGGAGATCACAGAGTCTCCTTCCTCAGTGACCGGCTCTTATCACAGGGGAAACGACACTGTGTGTGTTTCAATGTGTGCCAATGTGTGGTTTATTAAAGAACTGCGATGAGTCAATGAAAAAAAAAAAAAAAGAAAGATTAAAAGCATGTTTTAGATGTCATTAAGAGCGACTCAGCAGCGCCGGCTGTGGACTTGATTTGTACCGGATGCAAAGCTGTTGTTGGGTGTAAATAACGTATTCATTTTTAAAGAGATTTTCTCTCTTCTCTGTTCTTTCAATGACAAAAAAGAAAGAAAAAAAACACATCTCCATCTGGTCAAGTGTGAAGTAGGACAGAGCTAGATTAGAGAATGTTCTGTGTTATCTTATCTGAGCACGGGGCTTAATGTCTGCACAATCAATGCTCCTCCAACAAGTGGTTCATTAAAACAGAATGGCCATGTTTAAATCCATGTATTACAAATGCGCACCGGCACAAAAACTGACAGGAGAGGAATCAAAGCACAAAGTGGGATATGGATTCACTTCAGTGACACAAGTGAATTAACTAAATGGAAATTGACTGCGTTTGACGGGGCTATAAAGTGTTCTTGTTGTTTTAGTTGAAATGACAAAGACATAAATGTATTGAACTATAATAACATTTGAGAGAAGGTTCAAGAGCAGAACAAGCTGATTTTTGAATAATACTGTCACATTTTAGGCCCAAAGTGAAATTGGCCACTTCCTTCACACGCTGGTTGGGATCTCTCTCCATGAATCTGCGTAAGAAGCAGCATCCTGTCCCGCTTGTCCGTCGTTCACATGGCCTCGGCCTCATATCTATAATTCATGAAGGACCCCTGGCTCGGCTTCCTATCAGTGCCGGCCTCTGAGAGGAGGAACAAAGCTGTTTGGTGCCAGTTCCTTGTCATGCTCACACTTACAATGGCTCAATGTGCTTTTATCCACCCCACAGACAAGAAGTTGGCCATTATCATACCCAATATTATTAAGACTTTGAATCCCTGTGGACCCATAAATCAGGGGCAAATCACCAGGCAGGCACTTTGTACGTGAGGGGGGGGGTGAACTGCTATAGTGGTGGAGTAATTACACACTAACACAGGAAGCGTGGCTGAGCCTTCTGCCACGAAGAGAGTGGACACGACTTTTTGGGGAAATATCTGACTTTGCAGTTGGATAATTACAGCTCTGCTCGTGTGTTTTTAGGAGGAAGGGGCTGCTGACTGAGGAGGGCCACTTTGACTCCGGCTAACTGGCAGAAAACCGGGCGGGGACGGGCGAATGACTAACGCGTCTCTCTCTTTTCCCGCAACAAGCACTGCTGCCTTCCCCCTCAGGTGAGACACCAGACCAACAGCAGCGGGTGCGAGGCAGCGGAGAAGGGACGTCTGGGAGATGCCAGAAAAGGCGGGACACCAGCAAAGTCAGTAAATGTTCAAAAAATATCTATATTATTCATTTACTGGGTCAGACCAACCTGGTCCAGGAAGCATTACTGGGGATGGAGAGACCAAACATCTGTTGTTAAATGCAAGCAGGCAGCAGTGTGACATGTTTGCAGTCTTGTCCTCTTCAGATGTTTGGCCTACAGTGATCCACTTCAAACACTTGGCTTGCGCTGCTCTCCCTCTCCTGCTCAGCGTCTCCCTCGCTGGCTTATTCTCTATCTCTCTCAGCCTCAGTGAGCTGCGGGACCGATAGCCTCTTCTCCTTGACTCCTTAATTCCCCTCTCCAGTGTTTGTAAGCTGTTTTATTTCTCCCTTTATTTGCACGTGTTGTAATTCTCTCCCGTCTGTCTCTTACTGTCGCTGTCACACTATGTATTAGCATCTCTGGCCTTGCGTGCTTGGTGATGACGAGCTTTGATCCCGCATACTGGATGATCCTCACCTGATATCCCACGTCAGGCAGATTCTTAAGCTGGTTAACTTCTAAGTCCTAAGAGGAAAGGACATTTTTTTTCCCCCCTCGAATTCGGTGTGACGCGGCTAAGCCGGCATTAAAGTTGAGCAATGTGTCCATCAAACTAAGTCCTAAGTGACAGGAAGCCTCTCCGCAGGGTTCATGTTGTGTTGCTGCACAGGGGATAACTTTAGCAACGCGATTAGACGAGTGTAGACTAAGAACTAAAACTAAAATGATGAAAATCAGTCTGAAAAGTACAAAAGGAGGACAGTGCAGTTGCAGCATTGCAGCAGGTCTGTGATAAAAGACGAAAACAAGTGTATTTAAGCTCTGCGTGTCTTCCTGGAACAAGCAGTGGGTGCTGGGTGATAATTGATGGGACATCTGCTGAACTGCAGGTGTGTGTTACACTCCTCTCATGAGAGCTAATGGATGACTTCATCTGGGGATACCACACTGTTTATAGCAACACTACAGAACCAATAGTATGTATGAAAGTCTGAAAACTTCACCTTTAATTATAACTTGGAACTAAACATAAGACATTTAAAACTCAGCCCCTCATTTTGTTCCTAGAGTAAACGAAATAAACAAATTTCATTCAAACTTCAAACTTCTTGCTTGAGTAAAAATTAGTCTATTGTCAGAAGTCATTCTGTTAAATTACCAGAAACCAAAATGATGCGTGGTAATCATTTAACTCGTTGCCCCTGAAACAAACGAAACAGTATAACATTCATCAAACTATATGTGGAAAATCCTTTTTTGCTTCAGAAACTGTTTTCCAGCAATCACCTCGCTGTTAATCAACTAATGGTTTGGCCCAGGGATTCAGTGATGAATTAACAACTCGGGAATCAGCAACATCGCACAACATCAAACAGGGCTCGGTGTCTTATGCTGGTTGACAGATTTGACACAACATCATGAGATCTGTTCGTGCACATGCTCACATCTCGTGCCCAGGCAAACAACTCTCATCGTGACTTCAGAGGAAAGGCATCAGCCGCCCTCCACCAGCGTCAACCTCCACACAGCTACATTTGCCCACAGAAGAAGAAGACTTTTTTTTTTCTCGCAAATACAGCTGGCAGCCAACTTAAAAGGGCCATTAGACCGCTCTTGTAATTGTTGAAAGATAAGAGAAGTGGATAAAATGCAAGCAGGACACAGACAGGGGCGGGGGTGGGGGTGGGGGGGGGGACTTATTCTTCAAAGCAATATCAATTTTGCCATTAGTTCAATTTGAATTGATTTTTCTCCTGCACACGCTAAAAAAAACAGATGCTAAGATGCATTTTTTTAGAGTGTCTCCAAATATAAAGCAGCAAAAAGATACACAGTGGAGGAGAAAAAAGAGAAACATACAGACAGAAGTAGAGAGAGGGGGCTGTGTGGCGTTCAGCATCTCTTTGATTGCTATCTTGGGGCTATAGTGAGCAATTACTGGCTGGAACCTTTAAAGAAGCTGATTACAGGCGGTCACAGACTGCAGAGCAGACAGACCTGGTCCCAGGTACTACTCAGCTGTCTGCTGGACATCTCACAGCCACGTACTGCATCACAACTCCCAGAGAACACGTCACCCCCAACTGCTTCGACAAAGCTCCTTAGTGGCCAGCGGTGGAAGATTGGCCACATCTGGGAGGGTGTCAAGGCAAGCCGGGGGTTCCGTGACTGATTAAGGCCTTTTCAGTGTCTTCCAGGACGGTCTCCAGGTCCTCGGACCACCCACTCCACACGTCCTACTGTGTTAATCCTTTGGCTTCTTCTCCCGCGTCCCCGGAAGTCAAAGGAGGTTGACAGTGAAGTAAGGTGCTGCACAGAGGGATGGTGAGTGGAAGAACAAGCAGGGGAAGGGCCGGATCATTTGTTTCCAGTTCCCTCGCAGCTCCAGGCCTGGCACTCCCACTTCTGTTGATTTACGGCCTTTCTCAACACGACCACATCTGAGAGAGGAATAATTAGAAGGCTCTAAAACTGTGCAGTTTAGGGCCGTTGTAATGAAATTTGTTGGCCTGCAGTCGTGTCTTTGGGGTGGAGTCGGCGCTGAGAGGTAGACGGAGGAGACGGGGAGAACTTAGGAGAGTGTCTGAGAATCCGAGGAGTCCGTAACGCGAACGCGAGCGGCCAAAAGCGCCGACATACACACTTACACTCACGTCTCGTCCGCTGCTTCCCACAAACTCTGATCCAGCTTGTTCTGAGAGATTTGCGGCGCCTTTACAAGATCATTTTATTCCTACCAACTCCTTGTTATTGTGATTAAATATATCCCCAGTGCAAGGCATCAATTACTGGGCAGTGGAGCACCACAAAGGGGCCTGTCTAGAAGCTGGGGCTGGGGAGGGGGCTGGATGGTTAACTGGATGACTGGCTGGATGTCTGGCTGGATGTCTGGCTGGATGGCTGGCTGGATGACTGGATGGATGACTGGATGACTGGATGGATGACTGGCTGGATGGATGGTTAACTGGATGACTGGCTGGATGGTTAACTGGATGACTGGCTGGATGACTGGCTGGATGACTGGCTGGATGGCTGGATGACTGGATGGAAGACTGGATGGATGACTGGCTGGATGGCTGGATGACTGGATGGAAGACTGGATGGATGACTGGCTGGATGGCTGGATGACTGGCTGGAAGACTGGCTGGATGGCTGGATGACTGGCTGGAAGACTGGCTGGATGACTGGCTGGATGGCTGGATGACTGGATGGAAGACTGGATGGATGACTGGCTGGATGGCTGGATGACTGGATGGAAGACTGGATGGATGTCTGGATGGATGGCTGGATGGCTGGCTGGATGACTGGATGGATGTCTGGATGGATGGCTGGATGGCTGGCTGGATGACTGGATGGATGTCTGGATGGATGGCTGGATGGCTGGCTGGATGACTGGATGCATGACTGGCTGGATGACTGGATGGATGACTGGATGACTGGATGGATGACTGGCTGGATGGATGGTTAACTGGATGACTGGCTGGATGGTTAACTGGATGACTGGCTGGATGACTGGCTGGATGGTTAACTGGATGACTGGCTGGATGGCTGGATGACTGGCTGGATGGCTGGATGACTGGCTGGATGGTTAACTGGATGACTGGCTGGATGTCTGGCTGGATGTCTGGATGGATGGCTGAATGGCTGGCTGGATGACTGGATGGATGACTGGATGACTGGATGGATGACTGGCTGGATGGATGGTTAACTGGATGACTGGATGACTGGCTGGATGGTTAACTGGATGACTGGCTGGATGACTGGCTGGATGACTGGCTGGATGTTTGGATGACTGGCTGGATGGCTGGATGACTGGCTGGATGGTTAACTGGATGACTGGCTGGATGTCTGGCTGGATGTCTGGATGGATGGCTGGATGGCTGGCTGGATGACTGGATGGATGACTGGATGGATGGATGGTTAACTGGATGGATGGTTAACTGGATGACTGGAGGACTGGCTGGATGGTTAACTGGATGACTGGATGGAAGACTGGATGGATGACTGGCTGGATGGCTGGATGACTGGATGGAAGACTGGATGGATGACTGGCTGGATGGCTGGATGACTGGCTGGAAGACTGGCTGGATGGCTGGATGACTGGCTGGAAGACTGGCTGGATGACTGGCTGGATGGCTGGATGACTGGATGGAAGACTGGATGGATGACTGGATGGAAGACTGGCTGGATGGCTGGATGACTGGCTGGAAGACTGGCTGGATGACTGGCTGGATGGTTAACTGGATGACTGGCTGGCTGGCAGAGCGGCTGCTCTCCTGGCTGCGATGCTCATGGCAGAGGAGTTCCAGACCTCGTCAGCCCCCAGCCCCGCTCCAGAGGGGAGAGCGGAGAAGTGCTGCAGGGCCTGGCTGAGGGCGGCCCTGGCTGAGCTAGCAAGCAGCTGCCTCCCTGGCTCCGGAGGGAAGCCAGAATGCCCCCCCACACACACACCGCCGCCCACCTCTGTTTTTCCTCCTCTCTCAGCTTTGAGATTAGCTGCTCTGACACAGGTTCTCTAAACAACATGGCCTTCCCATAAACAACAACAGCTCATGGCTTCCACCGGCTGAGGTCCAAAATAAAAGCTCACGGAGGCCCCTCGGTGCACGCGGTGCCGACCCCATTGGATTTATTTTGTCAAATTACCTAAGCCTTCCTCAGAGCTGCAATGACTATGTCAGACATCTACCTAGAAAAGAGGTGAGCAAAGCAACACAACAAAAGCTGTTACTGCCATCATCTACAAACTACTATAATCTACTCCAAGCCATCAGCCCCAGAGCTGGTCCAATTTGTGTGCCACGCCACTTGACCACTACTTCAACAACATACATGAGCGAGTGTCTGAGTCTGCCCCCATCCCCCACTTCAATACAAACAACGCGCACCTGAAAATTCTCATATGCGCTCACACACTCCGTTCATCCGCATGGGTGCAGCCAGTTGGTGCCCCGCCATCACCCCGGGCCCAGCAGGAACGGCAGCTACGCAGGCGGCCCGTCTTTAATGGCACCTCGCCTCTTATTTACCGGTCCGGGGGCATGCGTCATTTACTCTGCAGCTACTGGTTTTTGTCCACCCGTCACCTGACCCTTCCTGCCGCAGATGGAAAAGGGCACGGGGCTCAGGTGGCATAAAAAGGATGGGGGGGTGGGTTGGTGCAAAGAGGCCATCATTCACCATCAGTGGTTGTACATTAGTGAAATCTCACACTTTTGAAGGAAGTCGTGTTCTACAGTTCTACAGACGGCAGGATTTCTGAGTCCAGACTGACACGGCTCTCTGCTAGTCCACTCCATACAACAGCGCAACACTTCATTGGACCCTTTTTCTATCTCCAGCCAGCCTTTCCCTGCTCACTTTCTAATCAGGGAAGGGGAGGGTTAAGGGGCGGCTGGCCAAGAGGCCTGAAGAATCTTACTAGGATGTAATCCCGTCCAAGTGGCACTGGCTCTTTCTTGTCTCTTGTTAGGGCTCCTTTGTGAGGCTCTAGAGCTTGGGGCCCGGAAGGGAGCAGAGGATGTGCAGTGGATGTGGCAGTAAAGCCTAGCGCGAAGCGACGGTGGGGATGGAACCGACACTTCATAAATGAACGAATGAAAAATGAATAAATAAATAAAGCCAGTCTAATTAGAGAGCTGTCCAGTTCAGTGATGAAATGTCACATATCAATCACACATTTTGGATGCATTTGTGTTTTTTTTTTAATTTTGAATCATAGTATATACTTCTCTGCAGCGGGGGCATATGCAGCCAACCACCGAATATCAGTGACATTAACACAACACTGGTTTGTCATCTGGAAACCATTTAGAAACCTAGTGATCTATGACAAATGACTATGTATCCTATTAAAACAAACACACTGGAATCCAAAATCCATATACATACATTTTGTTTTAAATCTCTGCCTCCTTGCACATCTGTCTCGTCACGCATGAACAAGTGTGTGTGTGTGTGTGTGTGTGTGTGTGTGTGTGTGTGTGTGTGTGTGTGTGTGTGTGTGTGTGTGTGTGTGTGTGTATGTGCGTGTGTCCTCCTGGCTTATGTATTCATACCAATACATGTGTATCCATCTTTTTTTTATTGAAGCTTGTTTGTATGACAGCAGTGTCACTCGAACATCTGTGCAGACTCCACACAACAGAGCCGCTCTTTCTTCTCCTCTGAGGTGAAGCTGCTCAGTTAGACAGATAGTAAAGGGGTGGGAACGGTTGCTCAGTGGGAATGTAGCCCTGTGTATTATTTGTGAAAATAAACCATCTGGACAAAGATATTTGAAGACAATTTATATTAAACAGCTGCAAAAGCAAGCTTCTGTGTGCGGAGCGGTGATGCAACGGGACCACACCGCGAGTCCGAATCCGATCGCCTCCGGGACCAGGAAACAAAGAAATCACGGGTCTGACTCCCTGAGCCGAGGCAGGGAGCGCAGGAGACGGCGTGAACGCGAGAGCGGATCCTCCGGCAGACAGGTGAAAGTGGGCGAGCGTCATCCTGCCGCGCGGGTTCAAAGGAGGAGGCCTAACAAGTCAAAGCGAGACACTCGCCCAGTTGCTGGCACATCACAAGGAGCAGATGTGGAGGGCCAAGAAGCCTGCTGCATGCAACTGGCCATCTGGCCAAGCTAAATATTGCCTCAGTGCACCCCCATTCTATTTGCCTTTGGCGCATTTGTATTGTCCATGGTCACACATAGGTACACTCCAATCACCGCGGACGGGGAGGGGGATTTATGGAGGTGCCATCAGGGTGATTAGTTCCACTGGTAAACAATGGCCCATCCTTGTTGTGTTTGACTCTCCGCGCTCCACAGCAGGCGTGAATGGCACGCAGCAGAACAGCACTGCCGCTACTCAATGGTGTCTGCCTCTTTCTGCTAAAGTAACATCAAACAAACACTGCAAACAAAGGGGGGGCACTAAACGCGGAATCAAAGGAGGGCTGTCTGCGCGGAGGGACTCAACGCTCCGCCGCTTCCACCGCGTACAAACTGGACACAAGCAGCCACGGAGCATAGCTGAAGATCGCAGCAGCTGCCTCATACAGAGGGACAATAATTAGCACTTGTTGCACGGGACGTGAGGCATCTATAATAAAAGACAGCGGTTTTCTGTATTATTAGGTGGATGTGGCTGCTGCTGTTCTCCGTAAACAACACACACGGTGAAAGTGCTCAGTTATGATTTCATCTAACAGGTGTCAGCTCTCCATTAATGCAAATGTCTTATTATAACTTATTATAATATCTTATTATAACTTCAAGAACATGTGGCTGTAACTCTTCTGATACGTCGTTCGTGAACAGAAGGGTTGTTGGTTGGACGTCCGCTTCCTCCTGGCCACATGTTGAACAATTTAAAGTATATATGCAGTTTTTTTTATTTTTACATTGGTAGAAATGTGAATCTAATTTGAATCTGTAGCACAACTTCTGTTTTGGGGAAACGTATGATCACTATTAGTTTATGTCTGCTGTAAATAAACATGGATCCTTGAAAAGCTTTCTTCCTGACAGGAAGCCGTACTAGTCCTGCCCTCCTTGTCACAGCGCTGGTTACAGAATTATCTTAAGACAAAAAAAATACATCCGTCATTAGTCTCACCTTAGTCTGTTTGCATCACAGACCAAGCATTCCACGTCCTCCTCTAATCATCTGAGGACCAATATCCTGCAATTAGCTCAGTTTCCACACTCTGCCCTCAGGTCCTGCTTCAGCCTGGGAAATGGGATCCAGTCGCTTCCTAAGCCTCAGCTTTGGTGCTGCAGAGCACGACACACTCACAGCGCAGCCTGCCAGCCCTGATGTGGTTGTTATCTTATGTACAGTAAGTATGGGAACCACATGTGGTGAGTGCTTTCCTTTCAACTGTGGCATGCTAGTTAGCAGCGCGGCTTAGCCCAGTGTGACTGTGAACATTCCTGTGTTCTGATTTAGCTTTGATGACGTATGATTTCATTGCGTGAAAGGGGACCATCAGAACTGTGATCATACTAATCTCAAGCGCCTCACAATCCGAGTTGTGCGTATGATGAGAGTGTGCTCGGGTGCACCCTGCTTATCGCATCACCCCCAGTTAATAATAGCCACAAAATACTCAGCTTTACAATGTGCATTTAATTGGTTTATAAATTCTGCCAATTATGCAGCGAAATTCCCCTCAGAAGTCACCTTCACTAATCTGCTTCGAGCCTAAGTGGAATCCAACAGACTGGTGTCACGCAGTCGAAGGCCGCGAGGGCCGGGGTGTGGACAGCAGGCGTGGTTGTTTGTGTTCACCTATATTGAATGTGTGGGCACGGGCGTCTGTCCCGCATCCTGGCAAACCATGCGAACGCGACGGGCCAATTGGATTAGCAGATTAACACTCGATTTGCCCCGTGACCTCCAAAAGGGAGAAAAAAGAGAAAAGAAAGAAAGCCGCGTATTTCGCTTCCTCCCACAGATGTACAGTAGGCGCACACACAGGCAGGTAAGGAGGCACTGAACTATTTAATGTTTCTGTTTAGGATTGATTACAGGTGAAGGAGCTCAGGTCATCGGAGCTATAAATAAACATAAAAGATTTATGTATTAGTTAAAGACAATTATGATGCTTTGTTGCTTGCAGTTATGAATGGCTCCAAAATTTAAATTTGATAACTTTATGTTGATGATCCTGTAGCTTGTTGCAGCCTCTGCTCATGTGACTCCCCTTCTCTTATCTGGGCCCGGCTCACCGGGTCACGCCTGGCTACTTGGGGTTTGAAGCCAACCTCCTCAGGAGAATAAAGAGGACTTGTTCAGCTCCCGCGGCACTAACGCTCGGACACATTTCCTCTAAGTCGGAACGCGGCCCGCACCTGATGACCCACCGATCACCCCCGCCGCTCGCCGATGTATTTCATTTCCCATGTTCCGCGGCCGACTGGCAAATGCAGGTTACTCGCTCACACGTGTTGCCGCCGTTGTTCCTAATCCATTACACAGCTCACATGTCCAGGTTTGCCAGTAGCTGTTCTCTAAACAAGCAGAAAAGACATAGCGCCGCTGTTGCCAAAAGCCTTTGAACAAAATTACTTCCTCTCAAACACCACAGCTTTAATTACGTGTTGGAGAACATAAAACAGGTCGGACAATTTGTAGTGGGAAATCATATTTCCATTGAAAGGGCTCAGGACATAACCAATGATTTATAAGAGGAATGTCATAATTATTTTTCTCCAGCAGGCCAGGGATCGGGTTTCAGCTAATGGGTGTCAAGCTGAAAGCACTAATTAGGTTTTGTAGTCGACTGACACCGGCAAAGAAAGAGAAGGTGCCACAATAAATAAGTTCTCACCATGTAACTTAAAGCCTGTAATTTGAGTCGGTGCTCCTGTATTAGGTTGTGGGAATTATAAACGTCTCAACAAAATGCAGATAAGTAATTGCAAAGCGTCTCACCCATACTTTTGCAGTGGGCTCTGACAAGTATGATTACTGGAACCCGCCTGGAAGGGAACTGCACCGTGGGCTGTATGAAATCAAAAGCCAATGATATTTTATTTATGGCATTCGCTGCAGTTGCTACTGTCCACCTCTATAAAACAAGCCCAGCTTTCACCACACATGAAAACAAATACACTCCGAAGTGTGTCCTTAAGAGTTGTATGATATCACAATGTACTAAATCAACACAGTAAATGTCTGATTTAGACACATGTTCCTTACTGAGGAATAATAGTGATATATTTAAGGAAATTAAGACTCTACTTAAAGATTGATTGTTCATACTTATCTAAACGCCATGAATCACCAACTAACTTACAGGCAAATGTTGTTTTTCTTCTTCGTGCCCAACATAAAAAGCTATAACACTGTATAAACACGGACCTTTTTCACAAAAGGAGCCTCGTGGCCTGAGCGCATGACTTTTAAGGTTTGGAATTTTCCATTTCTTCTTTTGAAGACCCTAGAACGTGACGATCAGAAAGCCGGTCACATGACCTCCGCATTCATGGCTATTCAGCGAGCGCGGCGCATACGTACGCGGCTCCCGCTGGCTTGTTAGGACGCGAGGAGCTGCTTCGCGGAACAACAGCCAGGTGCTCTCAGCAGGCTGCCATCTTGTGAGACACTCAATAGTCATTAAGGATGAAGGAGGCCCTATCTCTCTCTCCAGGCCCTCGGCCCCTAGCAACACGTACGCGCAGCCAAGTGGCACCTTCCCCGTAAACAAACAACGCGCAGCAACAGGACGTGGCATCGCCTCCGCTTCCCCCCCCCCCCCCCCCCCCCCCCCCCGCACCCACGGCTTATGTCCCTCATGTATTAATGCTCAGCTCTGGCTTCGGAGAGCGGAGCAGCTGGCCGAGCCAGGACACCTGATGGTTGCTAGGCCCGATGCTGCCAGAGCCTGAGTGAACAGCTTTCAGCAGCAGGCGAGATAAAAGTTGCTGCAGGCTATGACCTTTTATATCCACCAGCAGATACTGCAGCGAGGAGTTATACTAAACCAGCCACATACACACTGCTTTATAACGGGGGCTTTCTGATGTAACACAAGGTTTTGGAATGTGAGGGCCTGATTTGAAGAACTTTGATAAATTCTCTTCCGGTGGGAAGCAAGGCCTTAGACTATTTTAAGGATAAAAGTAGACTGTTCATTTTCAACCTGTTACTATTCTCATGAACACTGGTTGAAAATAAACATTGCAGCTTTAGGAGAAACTTCCTTCCTTTACGCTGTATTGACCCTGAATGCTTCACTCCAGACTTCACACCTTCACTGTGTCTTTGATGTAGATATGATGAAGGAGAGGTGGCGTGTGTGCTTTAATGATGTGGGCCACGCTGGGGTAGTAAAAACACATGCAGCAGGTCAAATTAACTGGAAACCCAGCTACATCACTGCAGCAGTGTGTACAACTCATCTCATAGCTGTCTCTGTAGTGTTCAAGCTGATAAACTTGGTAAACACTGGTGACATCGCCGTGATTTTTTGCCAAAAACGGTTCAAGCAATCTTAGCCAAAGTTTACAGTGACATGCCCCGCATGACCCAGAGGAAAGAGGTGACCAGCCAGCATTATCAACAGACACCTACACGACCGTAGGCGCAGATCCCCCCTCGACAGGATATATGTGCAGACAGACAGACAGACAGACAGACAGACAGACAGACAGACAGACAGGCGCACACACACACACGCACACGCACACACGCACACACACACACACACACACACACACACACACACACACACACACACACACACACACACACACACACACACACACACACACACACACACTCCTGCACTGTAGACTCACACACAGGAGAATCTCCAGCTCCTGTCATTCATTAGTTGACAAAGGCGATGAGAGGCAGACATGAGGTCACTGTGCCGAAACACAGACGACGTATTAGAAGGTAAATAGCATCCGACTGGGGCCAAGACAGAATACTTATTAACCCGGTCAATGAGTGTCTGCCTCTCACCTCCCTGGCGTGGAGGGACTGCACCGAACAAGACATTGGGTGTGAAGGGCCAGACAGGTCAGGTCCTTTCCCATAGCAGGCCACATAAAGGCTCCCCGATGCTCTGAGAACACACTGCTCCACTGCAGTTGTTCTTATAAAGGTGTAAAATGCATAGGCATAAGTACACATGCACAGGCACGCACACGCACTGGCCACGGCTGGCTGCTGAGTCAGTGTGTGAGGTTGCTGGTGTATGAAATGAGGGGAGGACCCTTCATTTCCTCCCCCCGGTTCTCCTCTGCTGCCAACAGGAGTATGTTTGCCTCCCCCTCGGCTGTTTCAGCACGTCACCACTGTGACTCAGAACTAAGAGAGCAAACAGGAAGGATGTTGACTGCTGTGAAGCACACGGAGCGCACACGCAAATGCACACACACACACACACACACACACTTAGAATGAAGCTCAAAGAAGCCATGATGAAGAGCAAAAATAGTCGGACCACAAAGGAGTAACTGAACCAAACGCAGCCACAAATACATAGGACTGACCACATGGAAGCACATAAGCACTTCCATGTTTACGCACACGCGCGCACACACACACACACGCACACGCACACAACCCCCCAAAAAAGCCCCCGCACACATGTTTTGTCAAAGTCAGGTAGGAAGAGTTCAAAGGTGTGATGGAGTGTGACTGCCGGTGGGACTAAGATGTGAGAGGTGGACACACGGAGAAAGGATGACAGTAAGAAAGACAGACAAAGAGGGGGAGAGAGAGAGCCCGATACGGGTGAGTCGGTGCGATGCTGTCACTCACCTCCGTCCTCACCTGGTAACTTTTCTGTCACCTCATGCCATCACCTTGTCACCCCACGTCGGTGCCACCCTGTCACCTATCCCCTTAGCAACTGAGCCTGTCAGCCCATTGTCATGCAACCAGGTTCACCCCTGACCTTTTGTTTCTTTCATGCACGCCACAGAGAAAAGGGCCGAGACACGGGAGGGAGAGCGGTGGTGTCTGGACATGCCTATCACCCTAGATCACAGGCCAGCGACAGAAACGCTACAGAGGCCATTGATTTATGACCATGTGTAATATTGGGTCTGTGACTAACACGGGGGTAGGGGGTAGGATGTCTGCTGCAGTCAGAGACACACACACACACACACACACGCACACGCACACGCACACGCACACGCACACGCACACACACACACACACACACACACCATTAAAATTGAAATTACAGAGGCCTCTTTCTCTGAAAACAAGAACTGTTGCTTTTGTGGCATGTGTGTGTGTGAGTGTGTGTGTGGGGGGGGGGGGGGGGGGGGGGGGCTTTAACTTGTGTACCATTATTGTTTATGTTTTACGAGATGAGAAAGTCATCATGTGACTCAACGTGACTCACATTTGCGTCAGAGACACAAAAAGAGGAGTGCAGCGATGTAGGTAAGACAACAAAAGACTGTATCAGTCAATATGAGAATCACGGAGGTGGTGTCTGGGGTACGTTCGTTTTACCCACGTCTGATTTGCTCCTATGATATTTAACCCACGGGGGACCTCGGCATCCCACTGGTTGGAAAAGAGTGTAGATGACTGGAAACATGCCTGTTCAAATACCGCTGAGGTGCCTTTGAACGAGGAACCCCAAACCACTGCAGAGCTGCTCAGCGCTCCACAGTCATGGTCTGTGGCTGAAGCGGGTGTGAGGATGGAGGTGAATTAAAACCTGGGGTTTTAAACATCCAGGATGTTAAAATGAATTAGGAACCACTGTTGATATGTAATATTAAAGATACGTTGCACTGCACTTGGGGACTTTACACAATGAGATTCAGTGTCACACCGGTTGGGTTACGTTTTAGCTTTGAGGGTACGTTATTCTCAATTTCAACACTCCGCTAAACAAGGAAATATATATAAACTCAGACTATTTTAGAAGCAAACAGGCTGATGACAAAACGAGTCCGCTGAGAGCTTTGACAGAGAGCAGCCAGTCTCGCTGCATTCAGTCGGCAACGCAGCATTTTGCCACGCGGGCCGCGGGCCAAGGAATGCATCACGAAAACAGAGCGCGGCAAGCCACACATGTCCAATCAGACGCCACGGAACATTACCCATAATCCTCCCAACAAATACATGCATCTGATACCATAACAACACTCCACCAACACTTAGGAAAGGAGAGTGTGGGACACATCCGTAGCAACACACCATAATTACAAGGAGAGCCAGGGCTGACTAAGTTTAGAAGACCCCCCCCCCCTCTTCCTCCTCTCCCTCTTCACATGCTCCCACACTGATATTTAACCAAACATTAATCTTCTTGCCAGTGGCTCCAAAGAATACTGGTGATGTAGCTGCAGCGCAGAGGCTGGGGTAATAGTAATTCCATTGTTCTGCCCTTTTATTTATGCCTTGGCTCCACCAGGCAGATGAGGTAAGTCTCTTTTTTCATGTTATCATTCAGAAGTGGTGATACATAAAGCCAGATTACACAAATGTCTCTCTGTTCCACAGCGCTGCCACCTCACACGTCCCTCGCCAACGCTTAATGCAATACCCCCCTCCCTCTTCCCTCGCCCCCTATCCTCAACCCCCCCCCCCTCCACTGGCTTTCAATAGCACATTTCCCCTTTCTCCCCCTCTTTTCTAAATCACCCTCGACATTTGCATGTGAATTGCTTGTATATCTTCTTTTATATGATGCACTGACAACACTGGCTTTCGAAAGAGAGAGCGGAGGGGAACTGCCTCAACTACACCCAACAAATACACACCATCACCAACTCCCACCACCACCACCAAAAAAAAAAAAAAAAAAAGATGTTACTCTAACTCCCCTCCAAGGATAGGCATTGCAGCAGTTTCATTAAAAAGCAGGGAACAGTGCAGGTTTTATGATATGGAGACAAGTTCTTTGTGCTCTCCAGAGACAAGCCCTCTGTCTGTCCATGTTACTGGGGCGATAATCCTGCTGGAATTTCTTCTAAGCACTTTTACTGACATTTTCAATTATCACCATGCCAGGGCCCGGTAAATGGCATTTAAGGGGCCCCATCATCTCCACGTTGAATCATATTTGTGAATCCGGGCGCGTCAGCGTTGGACTCGGCTGTTTGCCCGAGGCTGGCGGGACGCCGTGGAAGTCAGAGGAAGTCAGCGAAGGACCAGACACCCGCGTGGACACGCAAACACAGACGCACACACCTACTGGCAGGCTCCTCAAGGCAGGCACCACTCATAATTTACGACGTTAGCACAGGCCGTCCCGCTTTCAAACAGAGCGCACGGTCCAGACTCAGAAAACCAAACACGCGGCCTGACCTCCCAGTGCACAGTGCAAGGGGTCAGACTTGTTTTCCCTTCACCTCTGACTAGATCCATTTACACGGACTCCAGAGCGCTCCACATCTCTGGCTCGGGTTTCATGCTTACATCCCTGTAATAATTCAGACGTGTATTGCGGAGGGATTTCTTTCTCGAGCCGTTCTCCCCCGCGCTCTCCTTCACCGAGCTCTGCTTTGTTTCAAACGCGGATCAACTTCAAAGCGACGAAACGGACAGATTGATAGTTGAGGACAAAGGCAATTTCATAAGAGATTGAGTTTCGGATCCAATCACTCAGACACCGGTTTGTAACAGTTAAAAGATGTAATGAAACCAAATAAGTGCATTTTAACCATGTAGGACCTGTTTTAGAAAAAAAAAAACTCACTCTCTTATTAAACAGAAACTAAACTGTGTGAAACACAGGTAACAGAAACTCAGAGAGCTGCTGCTGAGCTGACAATGTGTTTGTTTAGTCTACAGTCACCAAGTAGGCCTCTTGTATAAGCGAGGGCATGTTTCAGTGTGTCAATACCATGTTGTCTAATCCTCCTTTAACACGAGAGACACCAATTAACCAGGTCACGTTTCTTGTGTGCCAACTGTACTCAGTCGCAGCACGACAAACACGCGGCGTGCTCGATATCACGCTGAACCGCAGACAATCCCCGAACAGCTGTTTACATGCCTCCGTGCCCCCCTCCGCTCTCCTCCGAGCTGACATCATCCCTGACATCCCCTCCTTCCTGTCTCTCTTTCGGATGGGCTCTGTTATGACAGGTTTAATTGAGGGTTGTCAAGCCATAACATTTCTGTAAATATTAGACTTGCCAAGAGCGTCAATAAGTGGAAATGTCCTTACTTTATGTTCCTCCCTCACGAGCACAATGTGTGCCTTTGTAAGGAGATCACCAAGAGGCATGTTGATATCCATCTATGGTCTGCATGGGCTCTAAATCATTACAAAACCGTAGCTACATACATCACAACAGACATCCTTCTAAGTAATATAAAAAATCTATTTGGATTGGATTACTGACTGTAGAGTAGTATTGAAATACTGGAAAAAAACATGAAAACAATGGAATATACAGCAGGACTTTTCAAGCTCATTCATATATTTAAAAATCTTAAAAGGTGGAGAAAATGTCCCTAATGACATCTCAGATTGTTTGGGTTATTTACTTTCTTCAGTGTCAAAGTACAGATTTTTTAAAAGTGAAGTCATAAAGTAGCACAGCTGACATCATGTCTTTTGTCTGTGTATACAAAAGTACACTCATTGATCAAGGTTGATGACAGCCCTGGTTATGAATGTGCATGTGCTATTCTAATCCTTTGCACTGTTTAAAGAGCACCTGGTTCAGTGCACACTGGAGGTTACGCTGGGTTTCAGGGGCAGTGACGGGGATGTAGGAAGGAGAGGAAAACCACTCTCTTAGTCATTAGTGAGAGCCTCGAAGATTTAAGTGTGTGTGTGTGTGTGTGTGTGTGTGTGTGTGTGTGTGTGTGTGTGTGTGCGTGTGTGTGTGTGTGGCCTCCATTGTGTTTTTTGAAGAGTGTGTTCCAGTAAGTGACATGGAGCCTTACTCACCTGGGGGGAAAAGGGGTGAGTCAGTGTGTGTCATCAGTCATGGCTCGCCGGGCCGAGGCATTCAGCATTGAGCAGTCAGCATTCAGTTCATACGGACTTTGTGTTTCAATATGACGTGGCGCTAGTGGGGTGCAAATAAAAATCGCCCTCACATTCTTGACAAAATGCAGCTGGTTGGAAGCTTGAACCAAGTCAGTTATTAAAATGCCTGTCAGTTAAATTACGATAAGCATTTATTAAATGTTTTATGAAAGTTCCTCTTTGTTTTTCAAGCTCCACTAACATTTTTTTTATGTAACCCTTGTTACACAATAGTCTAACTACAGTATCTAAGCACTTATACTGTATCGGTGCTTTCCTGATTAGAGTGAATAGCAACCGGTTTGCAGTTTTACACAAATAGAAATACAGAATAGTATTTAGAGATTACACATGTTCTAAAGCTCTATTAGAGTTGGATTCCTGTTAATCAGAGCATTAGTGAAACAAAGGAAAGCAAAAAGCGTATTTACTATTCATTCCTCAATAATCCAATGACTTCATTTTGCTCCTGTGTGTCTTGTCGGTGGTTTGTGGTACAGGCCACCAGCAGCTCAAGAGCCCTTGTTAACGAGAGTCTGCCGAGGACATAACTCAGCGCTGCCGCTCCGGCAACCGATGAAATATGAAAATTGACAGCGCCGTCAGAGCAGCCGCGCCGCATGTTTACGAGCGGCTGTCTACGTGGCCGCCGCGGAGCTCCATCAGTCATACGCAGAGTGCTCATCATAGAGCAGGGATTTATGGGGCCTGAGTCTGCATATGACCTCCCCCATCATCTGCCTCGCCGGCATCGAGGGGGGTCATTACCTCCACCCAACCACTATAAGCTTGATAGACCTACTCAGAGGGAAGTGGCTTTGAGGTTTGCTCCCACTGTAAGCCCTGCCCGCTGCATTCGAATCCTGCTGTCTATAAATTGATTAGTCATCAGTTAGAGACAAGACGTGTAAAATAACTGAACACCTTTTTACGGTATCATATGTTATTCGCCAAAATGTTCCACGACAATGAAACGGACCATCCTGTTCCTCATTCCCCCGCGTTCCCAGCCTTGTCCGGCGTGGTTTGTTTGCATTTTTTGCACTGAGAATATGTGGCATTGACACAGCGTTTGCTCAAGGGAAGCGCCGAAGGCAACGCGCCAGCGGGGACAACAGCTCTTACAACAGGGGGGCTGAGGATGAACGCTGTACACTGCCGGTCACGCTGTCTCTCGGCCGCGGTCCCGGGGCGGCGCGACCTGGATCCGAAACAGAGCTGCAACCAAAAGCTTGGACTCCTCACCCGCGGAGAGCCAGGGGCGCCTCCCTGCGATGTTTACTCCGTTTGCTGAGAGATGTTGTTAGATGTTAACAGTGAAATTCACCAGCCGCCAGAGCGTGAATCCACGGCCCGGACTGAGACGGAGGATGCTGGGGAACGCCCCCGGCGCAGCCCGAGCCCTGTCCCGCTGCCACTGAGACTGACATCCATGCAAATCATAACAGAAACGGGCGACTGGGCCGCACCACCACCCACCCAGGCACTGGTTACAGCTGGCCAGCCTGCCAGCCAGCCCCGGCAGACAACAGGCCACCCCACCCGAGGTTCCACCCCTGCGCCTGTGTAGACAGACAGACTGGGACAAATTGGGACAACCCCCCCCTCCATTACCACCCACTCTTCCTCTCCATTGCGCGCTGCAGCAGCCTCTGCTCAGGGGGCTAATTCTACGTTCAGATCACCATTTGTACTTATTATGCTGACATAATTAATCCCCTGTTGTGATCAGCAGGGGCATGAGGGCCTCTCTGCTCCACTGGCCTAGCCCTGCCATGACACAACCCCCCCTCCACTTCTCACACAAATCTGCAACTCACTCCCTCTTATGTCCATCTCGTGTCAGTGGGGAGGTCTCCTGTCGATCTGTCTGTAATCTCTACAGTACCTGTCTGTGTTATTGTTTGTCCTGGAGTGGACATGACCATTCTAGTAGTTGACTGACTGGCTGACATGTCACATCAGTTCATGTTTGCACGCTCACTGAGAAACGTGGGGCAAAGTGCATGTACTACAGTTCTCAGCTAAACCTTGACTTTAATGTTTAAACTCAGAAAAGTCGATTACAATCGAATTGCAATGAACAAATCCCCTTTTTATGTTTTTCTTATTTTCACTGAATCGAACCCTGTGGAGCAATATGTCTACTCTGAGTAAATCAGCTCCAGGTCAGTCTGACGCTGTGTAAACAACGCTTGGGATACAGGCTGCATTTCCAGTGCCCAAACCAGTGTTTGAGAGCAGGCACCAAGAGGAAACCAGGCCTGCTGCTAAAATCAATGTTAAAGAGAACAGGACAGGGGAGGGGGAAGACAGCGACGCAGGAGGGGAGGGGTCCCATCAAAAAACACCAGCTGGATTAATAGATCCAACCAGTCACACCAGTCCATGTCACGGCGTCAGCGTCCGGCGGATTAAAGCCGAGACCATCTCAAGTCGTGAAACATATGTCAGCAAGGCTGAGCAAACAGTGTCAGAATAATAACTGGGGAGACGATTGCTGCTGTTGGCCCCATGCAGCCGCCCAGCGACAGGCCGGACCAGCACTCCAACCGCTGCTTCCTAGAAATCAAAGACCCAGCGGCTGAACTTTGGTTCCTCACAGAGGGCCACCATGCGTGTGTATGAGTGAGGTCAAAGTTCTGAAAAACATCGGGATTTTAGCTTTTATTTGAACAATGCACCTGAGAATGGGCAAATATACAATTCTGAGAAATGATTTCCATTTCTGCCGTTATGCAAGATGAGCAATCAAAGAGAATGCAGAAGCTGATCACAGACACACGCTGCTTCCCTTCACACTGACGGACGCATTCTCCCCCTGAGAAGGATCTCCAAACAATAATATCCATGTTTAACAAAAGTCATGGATAGAACGCTGCAAAATCTAAATCTGAGCCTTTTGGCATTGAAGGATAACAGGACGCAGCAGAACACCTGCTTGTGCTGGGGAGCTGTGTTATTCTGGCCCAAGAAGCCGATGTACAGTCAACAGGTCTGAATGTACCACCGCAGGAATTCATTACAAATACCAAGAAAAAAAAGCTCATTTCTGGAAATCTGAATGCAAAACCTGCAGATTCTCACACAGTCACAGAAATGTAGCAACGTATAATATATTGTGCAATATCGTTTTAAAATGATTCTTTTCATGAGATATGGAAATTGATTATGTAAAAGAATCAGTTTGTTGTCGGTTTAAAACGTCAATACCTGATTCCGAGAGCATTTACCAAGAACACTGCCTCACCCCCACATCCCCCAATCCTCCCGCTCCCTCCCCTCCCATCAACCCCCGCAATCCTCATCTTTACATAAAACTTCGGGCTGCATATTAAAAGGAGCTAAAATATTCACACTGTCAAAGGTGGTCAAAGGCTTCTGCGTTCACACAGGAGCTGACAAAAAGGAGGCACCCAGCGCTCGGCCAAAAGAGCACTGTTGAAATAAATCAGCACATACAAAGACACAGAGAGATAATGGGGCTGGAGCCGGGCCTGATCCAGAGCCAGAAACACGCACAGACACATACAACCCCAGTGTCTGGCTGGGAACAAAGTCTGTGCGCAGATTAATATTTATTTTTCGAGCACACATTGTTCGGGACATACAGTATCAGGAGAGTGAAAACATCATAACTCCCCCCGTGTGCAGCCTCACCAGACGGCAGAGTGGCACAGGCACCGGCTTTAACAGGCCCACACATTCCACTTTTGCTAAAGCACCATACAACGCATGGTCATCTGCGCTGCAGAAAAATCTGGCCTTTGTCTCTTGCATGAGAAACGTACACTAACGAAAAATGTTATGACAGCTAACAACAAATCTGTTATGCAATATGCAATAATGCTGTTATCTTTAATTATTTATTGTTGGTCAAAACGTCAAAATCCCCTAATGAAAAGTTTTAAATAGTAGGTTTATACAAATATGGATGTAATTCAATATTAATATCCCTTAATATCCTGCAGTCTAGGGTTTAACCCATTTAATCACTGCTCAGTTACATAAAGTGTATAAATATAAATTTCAAAGTTATTCTGAAGGTCCACTGGGCCTTGCTTTATTTCAGTGGCCGCGCCATTCACTGACGGCGCTCACAAACTGGGGCTCCACGTTTACACAGCTTTTATTTGCCCCTATATCAACACAGAGAGGAAACAGAGGCCTCCCTGAACTAATTTCGCTCATGAACACTCAGTCATTTGTTGAGTACCACACAGCAGAGCCTGCTGTCTGACGCCCAAGGATTAAGGCTCAATATTTGTAAACCTCACTTGGCTTTAGTGCGGAAACGGGGAGTGGAGAAAAATGGGAAGCCTTGGCAAAGTGAAGTGTGAAAAACTATCAAATTTTCAGCCATGACAAAAACAGTTACACACACTGGCTTCTGGCTGACAAAGAAACAATGCACTGTTAAACCTATGAAACACTATGGCCTTGTCTGAATGCACGTGGGTTTGGATACATAGGATTCTATATGCAGCAAATAGCACAAATACATTTAAGTAAGTTAACTAAGTTTCTTCCCGACCTAATAAATAATTTGCACTTCTATTAAAGTGCTTACATGAAGGACGGGCTCCTTAACCTCTCCCACAGCCTCTAACTGCTTCCTCAGCGGACTATACTCCCACAATGCACATTATCAACCTCACAACTGGCTTATAAACTACCAAAAATCTCAAGGCCTTGTTTCCTGCTGTGACATACAACTCAGACCTAGTTAGATCCTCCACTTTGACCTTTGTTTGAAAAATCTCTATTAGCCCCAGGCCCCGGCAGTAAATTCATAGAGCTATGAAATTACTGGGCCACTGAGCACAAGCAGTCCTTCGGTAATTGCCGCAGAAGGAAGGAGGAGACACCTTACTGACTCCGATACGGTTATTGTTCTAATGGGGGAGATTGTGTAATGACTGCAATTGATATTAACTGCATTTTGTCTGTCAACATGCACGGTGCTGTAAAATGAAAAGGTAGCGCTGGGGTGAAGGCACATCTGGATTTAATGGGATCTACACAGTCTAAACACTACGGCCTATAAAATACACACAGCATTGGTGTGTACATACACAAGCGTGTCTAAACACAAAGATAAGCAGAACATTGCTACTTGTAACACACAACGCCTTTGTCTGTTTTGCCAACCGCCATTTCTCACTCAATAGTTGATATAAAGCAGAGTCTGCTTTGCCTTCATGGTAAAAGGTGTTTGTGCACCCAGCTTTGACGACTAAAGGCAGCAGGCAGATGCACATGTACCGGTGAAGGTGATGTGAAGTGTATCCTGCAGGGTAATTGTACAGGCAGTGAGCCATGGCGCTGTCAATGAGGCGTTGTGTCTGCTTGGGGTATTAAACCTCAGCAGCGCGGCCGCCGCGCCGACCGGCCGCTGCGAGATGCTCAGCACAGCGCTTAATTACACACGGCGCGAGCGGCGTGCGCTCAGAGCAGGAAATGACAGCGGAGCGGCGCTCACTTCAGACGCGGAGGCGTTCAATAAAAACAGAGGCGAACTTTAAGTGGACCCCAATGTCCTGTGGGTAACAGGTCAGCGGGAACGCGCCCACACCAGGAAGTGGCCTCCACTGACGGAGGGAGACGACGGGTGACTGTCTCCATTCACGTTAGGGATTCATTTTGACACTGAGAAAAATATAAAAACTGCTATAGTCTAGATTCAGCTGAGAAATCTGATCCTATTCTACATCTAAGAGACCAAATCTTTAAAAAAAACCATAACGATATTGACCCTTTTGCCCCCCCCCCGGTACCGTCGTTAACCAGAGCACTTCAGTGCGTGCGCATATCTGTGCGTATGTGGGCAGCGGTTGGAGCTTTTAAGTCACCGAGTCATCTGGCGTATCTCAGAACGCAAAAACTACTTTTTCTTGACAACCCAACTAAATCATTAAACGTCTGAGCCCGACAGAGGGGGAGATGCCTGGACGTCTGCCAAAGTAGCTGCAGGAGGCCACCACCTTAGGGTGGCCTTGAACAAATATTATTTTAATTAGGATATGAGACATGAGGCCTGATAAAACATCTAGTAGAAATACTGCTTCCTGACGGAAGTCCATGATTTATTGGGTTAGTTACTGCCATATTTCATACTGGTTTGAACTTTAGTTGTCTTTCCTGTGGCCCAGGGGGAAATGAGCGGAAGAGAAGAGCATTTGTTAAAATCACTGTATGCAGGGATGGAGTGGGTGTGGTGGGATCTTGGAAACACTTGACTGGGTGGACGCTGCCTCACTGGTCTTGGGGATCTTTCTAAGTGGCACATTTAGTTCTGATGACCCGTGCATCAGTACACACACACACGTTCAGGCATATTCACACACATGCACGTAAACAAAGTCCGCTTTCTGTGACATACACACACTGAGCTCTGCCTCCGACTGCCTTCCTGCACACAATGGCCCCGCTGCGCTGACAAGTCAACTGGAAGAGAGCTTAACCTTTGACCCCCGGGGTCAACTCATTAACACTAACACTCCTCCCCAGGATGCAAATGACCAGCTGATGAATAATATAACACACAGACTTTATAGATGATTGATAAGACAACGCTAGTCTGTGTTTCACAAAATTACCACAACAATATATGGTTGGCGACTGCCCAAAAACACCAATAAAAGCGTGTCAAAAATACAAAAAGCAGCAATACAGTAGTCACAGAGTCTTATAATTTTACATGCCTTAAGCGTGCGGCTAATGTGAGAGAAGTACAGCACGCAAACCTAATGTTTAGCTGCACGTGATTGGACGGAAGTGGAGGAGGCAGGTGTGGGGGCATTGTTCTTTTTGATGGGATTATTTGTGCCTCTCCATGTAGAAAACCTAGGTGTCATCAGAAGGGAGTCATCTAAACTTACAATAGCTGGATTTAGGTTTTCTTTTCTCCATACAGGTTCTGTAATTACAGCTGCTCCATAATTAGGGGCACAGGCTTCAGAACCATCGTGACTACTGTCTACGTTTAAAAGCTTTGGCTGAGTACAAGAATTCAAACCGGGGGATGAAGGGATGCAACGTTCCTGCTTCGCTTTTTTTCAACCAGTGCAGTGTAACAATGACATTATCAGGACTAAAAGGGACACAGTGTAACTCTACCTCTGACTCTTCAAGCATGGCTGAAGCCGCTAAAGAATTGACTGGGCTTCACACGAAGCCACCTTCGCCCACCGGAACAAAGTCTCCCCTCACGGCTTCGTCCTTCCTGGAGCTAAATGCCTCTTCTCTTTATCTCCTAGCATTAAAAACGGACACAAGTATGTTTTGCAGACGTTCAAACGGTCAAACATTACCCAGCAGCCGCACGAGCTGCATAAAGTGAGTGGACTGTCACATCGTGCAGTTCAGACGGATGCCGCGAGTCAGACGCTTGGCCTCAGATGCTGAGAAGTGCTTTCCCTGTAGACTCCACAGGGCTTCTCTTAGAGGCTGGTGAAGCAGCAAACACCTCCACTGAATAAACAGAGTCATCAAAACTGCACACTGACGTTAGTGGCAGTGACATTGTGTTAAGCGTTAGTCCGATGCCACCATGAAGCCAGTTTGCTTCCGAGAGAATACAAAAATGCAAAAATGAAGGCAATGACAAGATGGATATTTGCGTGGGCGGCATAGAAGATGGACCGATGAATCTCTGAGCGCTGCCAGTGAAGCCACAAACATAGACCCAGAAATATAGACGGCAAGAAAAGAAAGCAGCTTCGCTCCCGACCCTCGTCTGCCAGAACGCGCCGCAGCTAAGCTGCAGGGATTTGCACCGGCTCAAAATGTACACCATATGGATGCTTTATTACACAGTAATGATGTCTCTCTCTGCTGCCTCACTTCTCACTCTAGCTAGAGACGATACCAAAAACCAAACAGCCCTATGTGTAACCAGGTGATTAGAGCGACTTAGGGGTGGATTTAATAGACGTCTACTGAGGAATGAAGAAGCATATTTCTGCTTGCTTTAGGTGAGTCAGTGCCGAGTTCCTAAATAAGGCGTCGGTAAATCTAATACAGTTAATCAAAGCCATAGAATTAAACTGATTGAACTAAACCTGCTAATGACATTACAATTATAACATATTGCATAAACTATAACATATGACAAATTCCAACAATAAAATACTGCATGAAGTTGTACTGCTATAAAAAGACATTACTGCACTTTAAACGTTATGAACGCACTAAAAGAGACCGTTGAGTTCATTATGTATGGGCAAATGAAAATAGCACAGCAATCCATTTCCCTGCTAATTTCTCCAGCTTTAGCAATAGCAATAATTGGATTTATATTGAAATGAAAGCTGGGCTGCTTATTGATTTTAGCTGCTGCATATTAGCAGTGAATAATCAATAAAGTGGATTCATTGCTTATTAAACCGGAATAAGCTGGGATGGCCCTTTGCATTTGTCAGCCAAGGACTGTTGATCTCATAACTGCTCATGGTAATGCACAGTTCCTCATGTGAGCATGTTACTATTGACGGGGTCAAATTACAGCAGCTGCATTTATTATCGTATGGGAATTACATCCAAGAGCATCTGTGTTGAGGGTTTTACAAATCATAACCAATTAATGCACTGAATCCTAAACATTTTAAGGTCCGTAAGCCACCGACGTAAATCTTACTATTTCACACATGGTCTGTGTTCCTCCGGTACAAAATTTACTGAGCGAGGCCATGAAACCAGTGATGTAAAGTTCTGAGAAAATTCTCCACAACAGCATTAGTGGTTACTATGAGCAGCTTCGAAGATCCCACAAGTAACGAAGAGAGGGGACCTTACAGAAAACTACAATTTAGGGTGATGCTGTCAGGCAAAAGCCAAATTATAGCCGCTTTTTACTTTCTTTATCCGCCTCGTACAAGTTCTCTCAACTAATTAATTGTAAAAGGGTCAATTTGCAAATGAATGCGATTTCAGTTGTGAAAATATAACTGGGGACTTGGTTTCAGACAGTGAGACAAACAGCTCGGAGACAGAAGAAAGAAAACGTCTTAATTTATTAGCCACCTACAACATTTTTCACCAAGAAGCCACAGCAACTGCCTCTGTCGGGGCTAAAATGAAATTAGCGCTCTTCCTGAACGGGAGAAACAAAAGCACGGGCTGAAACGAGCGAGGGCCCAGTCTGGCGCGGCGAGGTCAGCCGCCAGAGGCCTGCAGCCAACACTAAGCCGGGCCGCAGCGCCGGGTGCAAATCAACAGCCTTTCTCCCATTTCATTTCTCATGCGCTGCGCCTGTGCTTCCCCTTTCATGAATGTAGGACCCTATCTTTGGCCCTCCCCTCTGAAAGGGCCTTCCCGGTGACGAAGGTGACCTGCCACTGAGAAAAAGGAGGACCTGCCATGAACTGAGTGTCAGCCATTAAATATGATTTCGCCCCTGAATGGCACACAAGCACATTCAACCAGTGAAACTCATTAAGCCTGCATAATCTCTCTTTTCTTAAGCATAACAATGATTTCAGCTGGGAAATGCAATGGTTTTGGGGAGCTGAGCCATTGATTTCAGTTGCATTCAAAGTAATAAATCAAGTCCAACTTCACATCCTGGGCCCATTTGCCTAATTCAGTGCCTCACACCATAGTGGTCAATTAGTTTAGAGCGAATATATTCAATACAGAGAGCAATTCACTGACATGGCATAATAAATCCTGTGGCTTGGATACTGTCCAAAATAATCCTCTGCTGCTATTCTGCCCCTTCCCTAACTCCACAAAGGTACCGAAAACTGACTAGTGCTAATGGAAACTAACAATCACGCTTTTCATCACTGTCACTGCAGTTCAGAGTTTACATAACTAAAACAACAATTTTTAGGAAAATCATAAATCGTAGCGTGCCCCGAGTGTCTGTAATGTCTGTGTTGTTGTGGGAGCTGATTCTGCCTGAACTTCAGTGAGGCCACTGGCAGCGAGTGAGCGGGCGAGCGAGTGAGCGAGCGAGCGAGCTCCTGCGTGACAAAGCGAGCCGGGCCTCATCTTCCTCCAACTTCTGTCCTCCCCATCGCACCCTGACACACGAGGCTTCCAAGCGCTGCGTTTTTCTTAATTATTATTTTTATTCCTTCTTCACAGAGATTTTGTTCAATTTCTATTGACTTTTTTTCCTCCTCCGAAGCGTCCAGAGGGAGGCGAGTGGCCCAGCCTGCTAAATTACAGCCGTGCAGAGCAGGAGAGGTGGGAGCAGCTGGGAGGAGGGCTCTCCATAGTCGGACCGTTGTAATCTGCATTAACCACATTGCAAGAGAGTGCAAAGGGTCAAAGTCTTTAAGTGCCTGCAGGGATGGATGCTTAAATGTTATCGCTCCAAAGGGTTGTAATAATTGTACAGATCTGCGGCTCACTCCAGTACCTGTTGTTCGCATGTGATGATAGGTATTGTTTGTCCGACAACAGCCTTTGTGGTTTTTTGGCTCTGAGCATAAAGATGAATTAGGAGTCACTTGTTAATTCTACAGATAATTACCAGTATATGCATGTTAAAAATGTAATTTGCAAGAAATTGCGTGATTGATATCAGATTAGGAATGAATGGATAAGTGGTGATTCCTGGAAGGCATGCTGGAGTAGCTTTGGCATGAGGCGCTTTCCAAGATAATCTGCTCCTCAACGCAGCACTGAACAGAGAGGAGCGCAAGCGGCGCTGCCGGCCGGCGTCTGCAAAAAAGCAGCACTTTAATTGTTTCTGTGCATTTCAATATCGTCCTCGCGCGCGTCATCTCTCAAACTGAATTGGAGCGAATATAATTTCAGAGAATGAATGAAGTAAAGTCTTGCTCTCCATTCAGGCTATGAATTATTTATAGTTACATTTCAAAGTGATGGAAACTGTGAATTAATCCCATTAACCTCTCTGATGGCAAGAATAAAAGCATATGTCTTGACGAATGTTTCCTCAGCTCAAATTTAGCGCTATTGAGAGCAGCTTTTCCCAGGCAAAGCCCAGCAGACAGATTGTATGTTGTGTCGCACGGAGCTTATATAGATCCACGCAGTCTCTGTCTGGGTCTGTGGAGGGATGACAGAAAGCTCAATGGAGGAGTCTGTCTCCCAGTCTGACACCCTGTCCGGTCGTCCCCCGTGATGAATGCATGCGGGCTCCTTTCTCCCCCACATACATCTGACATTATTAACACAATATAAAATGTGATGGAGCTTTCTGTCACACTGCGGGGACCTCTTGATCCAGCACGGCGACGTCGTGATTTATTCCCGCAACCATGAAAAAGTAAGCCCGCCATTAAAACCCCAGGTGTTTGGAGGCCACACGACTCACCAGGCGCGATCGATAATGTCCCTCTTTTACGTGGCTCATTTTGAGTCCGCCGCAGCATCATGTGCCATTAGCGGGGGCTTGATCTACGGTGGAGCGAGAGCCTTGTTCTCATGCAGAGATGCAACAGCCTGTATGCACATGCATGCACACCCCGCTCGCTCACACACATAACTCTGCAGGGCTAATGTAGGAGATAATGTACAGTAAATGGCAAAGGCTGTGATTGATACCAGCACTTAGGACAATTACTAGTGTAAAAAGTTTAGGAAAAGACAAAAGTTTGTGCTACTTATCATCGCGTTACCTACTGTGGGAAAGTGATTTGTTAGTATTTGTTGAGCGCGTTCTCGGGGCAATAAAGTGTGATGCCTGCAACAAATAAAGACTAATGTTCTGCTTCCAAATGAATACTTAGCACATCCTGTAAAAGAATGTGCTGTCCTTGCCTTTTCCCAAACACACAGATTATCTACAGATTATTTGGTGCTTAAACACTGCGTGGCCATAAAAAACAAAAAAAAAGGGGTTTTTTTTACAAATAAAAATGCATTTTGTTTGTCAGTCACCTAATATATTTATAGTGTGTTATAATAAGCCTCTTATTATAGAGGTGGAAAGCTTTTTTAGCTTCAGAAATTAAAACTACTTTAATATTATATAAAAAAGCATAATTTTACCAATGATTACATCAAAAGGAATGCAAAATATAAACATAATGAATAATCAAACTTTTCCCTGAGTGACGGACCACAGAGCTGAGCAGCATGTTTTCATTTCCACGTCTTTTCAGATATATTCCGGAAAGGTATGCAACACATTTCTGCAAAGGAAAGGCCATTGTTCCTGCAGTTATACGCTGATAAAATACGAGGAGATCATGGGAAAGTGAGGATGGGGCAGCGGTCTTAAACTTCCTCGTCGCTGAGAGTGCATTCCGGATAACATTGTAATCAAGTTGGGAAAACAAAACGTCTATTCGGAGCAACTCCTGTGGAAATGCAGAACAGCCTTTATCCCGAAGCGAAGCATTTGCATATGGTCACACAATGCCCACTTCATTTTATAATTTTTGGTACAACTTTCACTTGAACGCTGAAAAATGCCCCTAAAACGATCAAATGAGAGTGAAATGTTTTCCTCGCTCACCTCTCCTGTCTTTTCTTTTCCTCTCATTCTCAGTGAAACTGCCATGAAAATGAACTATTAATCTGTTTCCCAAAGGAATTCCTCATGCCACACAGGCCTGACAGCCGCAATACGATGGTTGCTGTGTGGTCAACAAACAATTTTCCTGGGCTTCACTGCCTTTCAAAGGCACTTTTTCATCCGGCCCAGATCATGTGAAAAATGTCGTTGTCAAAGGTTTCTCTGCTTTTCTTCTCACACAAAGATGTCAGATGGAGAGAGTTAGAATTTCCAAACATGTTAATCCGCGTGAGCGTAAACTCAGTCCCTTCCTCCACAGCGCTCGAGAGTTCATTCAGCATGTTGGAAATTTCCTCTGCTTGGGCAACAAAAGTGTGCCTTTGAGCTCAGATGCAATATGTCCTGAAAGTGTAAGAATACAGGATTATGGAGTTACGAAATCCCCTCGAACAAGTGATGCAGGCAAACTTTACATTGAGCAACGCCTGTTTCTTCATGCTGTCACTGATTTCAAAAACCCAAATGACACCTGTTGTGCAAAAACATTTTTTATGCTTATGAAAGGACTGACGGTTGGGAGAGCGCGACAAGGCAGAACTGTGCTGTTAGAAGCAGTTTGGTAAATAGACCTGCGGAAACTGGAGCGACTGCATTGAACGTGTGGCTCTGAGGCGACCTATGGAAGAGGTAATAGTCCAGTAATCTGAACTGACTGAGGGGGCGGTCCTCCTGCTCCCCGCCACACCCCAGGAACATCACCTCTCACTAAGTCGATGGGGCTAAAAGGTGGGCCGCCTCATTACGGCCGCACACTCTCCGCCTCTTCCTGTCCGCTGTCTCAGATCCACCCATCGTCTCTTCACCCCCCCCCCCCCCCAAACTGCAGCCTTCTCATCACCGGCCTCTCCTGTCATCACACACACATCCCCTGTCACGCCGCTGTCTGATTGATGAGGCCACTTTTGATAATGGCATCAGGAACCTGGGCGTCTGCCTTGTCATTAGATACTATCAGAGCGGCCTTATTACTGCAGAGGCAGACCCCGGGCAGACTGGCGGGTTCCTAGGTGTGCAGATACAGCCGCTGATAATGCACCTCCACAACGGTGTGCTCGCATACAGCCGGATAAGTTAATCCATTCATCACATGTGCCAAAGTTCAGTGACTTCCCTCAGATCACACGAAGGTCCTGTCAGTGCAGGAGCTGTGCTGAGATAATGGTTTCTCTAATGCATTTATTTTGCCAAATATTTAAAAAAAAACATGTGAATAAACTGCATAAACAAAGACAAGTCTGTTTATATGCAACAAGTCCACAATAAATAAAAAGAAAAAATTGCTGACAACTTATTGTTCTTAAATTACAAAAAAAACCCACCAAATGCATAACTACTACCATAGGGGCAACACATGAATAATAATGGCTTATGTTATCTGTAAGGTTTCTATTAATGCAGGACAAAGGTGAGGTAACGATCAAAAGACAGAGAGGGGCCCTGTGAGCGAGGAAGAGAACCATGGAGCCGTCACAAAGGCCCGGCTTCGAGACTAACTATAGTTTGAATTATGGATAGATGTGAATGGTGTCTCTTTTCTACAGATGGCTGCACACATGAGAATCCCAAGGCCTGTATAATTGTATTGCTAATAAGGAGTAAAGCCAATTAGGCATTTAAGTGTGTTGTAATCACTTGGACGAGGAGAGATGAAGAGAGGAGCACGGAAGGAGATAGCAAATCAGGCCACAGGACAAATGAATGCCTCCCCGACTCCTCTCCCACACAGACAGGCATAGTTAGAAATAAACTACATGTACGGCACAGCCGACGTCCCCGCGGAGGGAGGACGCCTGCTCTGACGCATTCATTTGTTTTGTGCGAGATGTTTGCATGACAAGAGCAAAAAAAGGGGCAAAAGGAGAAAAGAGCGGCGTCTGCGCTGCATAGCAACCGTACGGCAGGAAACAGTAGCAGAAAACACGTCCTGGGAAATTAATGTGAAAGGACGACATAAACAAACGCTTGAGCGTTCTGCTGTTATCTCTGCCCCCACAACGGCATTCACACCTTTATGTCTGCTGTTTAACCTAATCTGAAGCAGCAACGAATCACTGTGGATACATGACATGACTCACCTTAACATTAAATCTGCACTGACTTTTATTTTTAATAGCAGCACAGCTACATGATAAATGTGTATTTTATAGGTTAAGGTTACTTTATTGCACATCTGCACTTCATGCAATTCATATTTATCAAGTATTACGCATTTTCAGATATTAGTCAGTCATTTGGTTTGCACATGCGAGTCTGGGGTTGGCTAATTAACCCAGGCCTCTTTAAAATGAGCAATGGTAGATCTGTAATTACATTCACACGTCCAAAGAGGTACAGTATGTGGAACAAGAGTCACACAACACATTTCTTTGAGCGTATGACAAACTAAATGCGGCGCAGGCGGCATTCGCTGCTGGAGTGGCTGGTGGACGCGCCGACGGCACAGACGGGCCATAAAACCCCCCAGACAAGCTGTCTGTCACAACATTTGTTTGCCAGATTACATTCCTTGTTGCCACTCAGAGTGGCAATAAAATGGGTGAAATTCTCCAAGCAGCATTGCGCCGCTCTGTCAAACTGCAATATGTCTGTAGTCAAATATGTTTAGAGGTGGGAGCGTCAGCACAAAGCCCAACGCTGGCGCCTTTCTCCATGTTCTGGAACTTTTTAGACTTTAGCAGGCCAGCAGCACAAAGGACTGGGACGTCTAGGAGGACTATCAATACATTTAAACAGGGGCATGCATTTCTCATAAAGTGGCTCCAAAAGCAGGCCAATGGGAGGGGGCTGCTTGATCAACCCATAAAGGGAACCTTAGTTATGAACCAGAGAAAGAGAAAGAGGACGAAAGAGCCGGGCAAAGGGGGGCAGAGGAAAAAAAATCTGAAAGAAAAAGGTCATGAGTGGCAGTTGATTTGAGGAGTTTCTGCGACCCCACAAAGGGCCATGACATCATCAGGTATTGAAGTGAGAGAGGAGGAGAAGGGGTTCTTTAAAAAGCTGGCCGCTTACCGAGGCCGTAATTACATTTGCGCTAAACATGCCCAAGTGCCTCTGTGCTGTGGGGGGAATCATTTTCAGAGGTGGGGGTTGGAGGGCTGAATTAATCAGCTCTGTTTGCTGTGGGGACTCTTTATAACCAAAATCTTTCTCACCACAAGCTTATGGTGCAAAAACACTGGATTCCCTGCGTCCGCCGTCCTGCGAAGAGTGAAAAGGCGCATTTGTCTTCGGGAGCGGTTGTCAATTGTGACTGCAAAACCAGCCAGAAAATCTGGACCGTCCTCACGAAAGCAATATTAAAAAATAAGAAAAAAAAGTTTCACCCACTCGAGCACCACCCTGCCGACCCCTCCAAACGTGAGCCTTTCCATAACACTGGAAGCACATAAAGCCGTCGCAGCGCATGGTGAGCAGGCATGGCGTGAAGTGCACAAGGAAGGAATGCTATTAAGTAAGTTATGCACATAATGAATCTGAGCAATGCTTGGGAAAACCTCAGCCACGTTTATTCCTCTTTCACTTTAGCCTATTTCTCTGTGAAAGGAGCCGGGCCAGCGCTGAATACAGTAAATCACTCTTTAGTTCTGCCAGGGCTGTTTTCACCCAGCGCCTGGGCCTCGTTTATTTACTATCACGGCCTGAGTCCCATTTTGTGTCAAAATGGACAGGATTTCCAGGGTAAGTTGTGACAGTTTTGACACGTGGGAGATGAAACGATCCTGTGGTAGAAGGTTCTATTGGTCTCAGTGGGTAGTAAGACATAAAGCATTGACTATGGACACGTGTGGCGCCTGTGGTGGGAGTCCAGGGTGGCAAATTCACCAGTCGTATGACATCTGGATCCTCCTCACTGCTGCTGACGCGTCATCACCACCCTGACAGACCCTCGGCGGCCGCGCCGCTGCACAGTCAGACAGCAAATCCAATTAGCTGTCCCGCGATGACGCCGCGCCGCTGTCAGGACGACACGCTGCGATATGATGAAACGATGCAGTGGCGCTTCTCATTCAATCGGAGCCTCGCGGGATCCGGTGCCGAGGATCGTACGGCGCCACGTTAACAGGCGACGGCTCGAGCAGCATCGAGCTTCAGCTGTTTCTTCGAGAGGCTGCGCTTCCTCACACACTGGATGCATCATTTTACACAGACGTGTTTGTTTTTGCCTGAGACAAATACTAGTTGCATTAACACTGCTACTGTATTAAAAAGCAGAACTTAAGGGACACTAAACCTGAGCGGCAGCATCAACGTTTGACTAAAATGACTTTAAAGCATTAAGCAACTTTTAATTAATGAACAGAAATATCATAAGAACCTTTTTAATTGCATATTATATTGTAACAGTTATCGTTTGGAGACACAGGGAAAAACAGCACCCATTGTAATAGCAATATGCTAACGAGGCATCAAACAATGAATCTAAAATCTACATGTACAGTACACGGTGAAAATAACGCTGCCCTTTAAAGAATGTTTGAATTTCCCTAAAGACAATCCAGCACGTTCCCACACCGACTGAACTTCAGTTTAGCAGCCAGGAATGATTCCCCCAATCAATGAATTGTATCTTCCTGGCCCGGAGCTCTTATCCATTTTCTCTTGGCCATGATCTATTTTATGGATGTTCCTCCATGATGGCTGCATGTTGCCATCGATGGCTTCTTTTTCTTTATTTCTCCAAGGACTGAGAACACCTGTCTGCTTTAATCACTAAGTCCTCCCCAGTAGGAGTGCCATCACCGAACGGACACCGAGCTGCTATCTGACATTGATAGAAACAACACAGTATAGATCTCTATTCAGCAAAGACAAAGAACAAGAAAGAAATCAACAAGAGAATCCGTCTGGCTTCCTGATGCTAAAGTTGTCCTTTCGCAGTCTGCTGCCACATGAGTCATTAGTTGAAAGGGAAAAGGTCTGGCGTTTCAGCAGTGACTCACCGTGTGAACATTAAACACATGAATGAAATCATATTTCCTTTATGTGAATGGTCATGTTCAGGATGACACAGCTGCTGGGGTTTCACAGATGAACCAGTGATGAACAACTTCCTGTTAGTAAAACAATATTAGTAATAATATAAAAGATAATGAACTCTATTTTAAGAAAAGAGCTGTAGAAATGTTGATGAAAAACTGGGTCTTTGGTTTTTATATCAGTTGAATACTTCTACATGATGATAATGTATTTATTATTCTTCTGTTTGCAAATATCAGATTTCCACTTGTTCACTGTCACTGTGCTTAAAAAGGGTTTTGTTGTTTGTTGTCAGTCGGTTTCAACATTAAAAAATTAAACAGCATTGATTTTCTGGCATGACATCATTTCAGGAAGCGGGCAAAATTGTTCTAGGAATTTGTCCTATTTGTTCCAGTGGGCAGCAGCCTTGACGGCTATGAAATTATCTACCAGTGAGGTTAACAAACTGCAGCGCTGCCAAGGAGGACAAACGAATCACCTCTCACCATTTGACTGGTAAAGGCCGAACGCCCCAGACAACGCTAAGCTGCCCCTCAATGGAATTTTTTTTTTTTCTGAATGCAAATAATGACTAAAGTTTGCTCAGAGATGAACAGCCCGTCCTATCTGTTTTTCATGGAAAACAAACCGGCCTTGAATGGACAATGTTTGTGCTCACAGACTTTTATGAAAGCTCCCATTTACAATTTCACATGAATCCCCCACCCCCTCCCCTCCCTCCTCCCCCACCTCCCTCTTGGTGAGAGATAAGAACAGGAGTTGAATCAATATGTAAAAACACAAAAAAAGGACACAAAAATGCTTTTTATCACAGCTGCTCACTGTCAGTACACTGATTAAAACTAACGCCACAAAACCAGTGATTTAACATAAACGTTTAGCTTGATTCCCTATTGATGACCATTGTTCTACGTAGATTGTGAAAACGTCCCCAAAAATAATTGTATCAAAGTTCAGGAGCTTGTGTGGGTAATGTCAGCAAAATAGAATCTGCTGCCAGTGATAAGGTTGTTTACAGGGGAGGCAGCGGTTGTACAGTCGAACACTGTATCCAACTATTCATCTTCTTGGAAACGTTAACTGGCGAAACCCAGAACAAACAAAACAACAACACAACAAAAACAAACAAAAAAAGGAAATAAAATCTACAAATTGGCCTGAGGCCCTGACACGTCCCTGCCAAAGCAGTGGAGGTAGTTTCTTAACAGCAATAAAAGGTAGGATTATCGCCCCGCTTGTAAAGGCTGCCAACCTATTTTGGTAAAGTGTAAAGAGTGACAGGAACCACAGCTGATAGTTAAGTCAAGGCAGGTGTTTGGGAAAATTACAGCTGCTGCACAGAGAACGGGTGATGTGTGAGGGCGTTAGCTGCAGTGTGTACAGGTACTGTATCCTGGGCATCAGTGACGCTTGCTTTACTCATAATGAGCCACTGTATACACACCATTGACTGAGCATGTGGTTGTAATCACTTTGTTACTGGGGTGATACACTGATTGTGTAAATCAGAAACTTTCATATTACTCTGGCTGGTATCAAGTTGGTGGTTTCCAAAAATGGCAACTAACTGCATGACAGCAGCTTGTTCAGTGCAAAAGTATTGCTCCAGTGTGAAACATCTAAATAAACATTCATGGTTCCCAGAGGATGAATTCATCTGAAATAATAAGCACTTGAATTTAAGACTAGAACACATCGTGTGATGTCATTCATTATGTCATGTCATACTGGATGTAAATAAGATGTAGTACAGTAGCGTGATGGCGGATTGGTTTCTTCCTGTTTGAAAAGGCCTAAAACCTCACAGACACGACACGCTACTTTCACAGTGGCGCCGGTTACTGAGGTGCCGGGATAGAATCCCCTCAGAGTTCAAAGATGACAAGTTTCCCACAGAGAGACACCCAGGAATCCAATTCAACCCCTCTTTTTCTGTCCCTTTGGACAAAATTCAGCTTGTTGTGAAATAAGATTGTGCTTCATTAGCTTTCAAAAAGATTTGCATATCTTACAACTCCTCTGTTTTACATGCTCTGGATATTTAAAAGGCCTCCAATGGGATTATTCTCCAGCTGTGGGGCTTGTGTGCCTGGGCATGTTTGTCCAGCAAACAGGCTACTATGCTCACTGGCCAGTCACTCTGGTCACTAGTCACTTCTGCCTTAAATCTGCTTATAGATTTCCTTTTCTGTGTGGCCTGAGACAGGTCAGGAGGTCAGCCTGCTGCATGGCATTCTGGGAGTGATTGTTCTCCAAAGGCTTTGGGTGTGGAATCTATCATCATTAATGCACCGGCCTGTTCTTGTTAACTGGCTGCCCCAACATGATGCGGAGGCAATAAAGGTCTTCAAATCCGTCATTTCATTTAATAATTGGGCCCAACTGCAAAATGCCACAGAGGTCACAAGTTCAGCCTCGTGCCCTGATTGGAGACTACATTTGAAAGTCGAGGTTGAAGATGCACTATTAAGAATTGTGTTACATCAGTAACTAGTGTAGGGCGTGTATGTTCTAAAACAATATACAAGAACCATCTGCCATATGACTGCCCTGCAGCAAGACCACCAGTGTGATGGCCGCACTTTAGCATGTGTCAGGGAGTATGATAACAGCTGTGAACTCTCACACTGATGAATAAGGTCGAATGTATGCATCCTCAGAAATGTTTACTTAAAGATTGTGAACCTGGGTTAGATATGGCGGCCCAGGACTAACATCAGTATCCTCCATCACACGGTCATGGACCTCTCTGAGTTTACTGCTATTAAAACTGTCCACATGATATAGGTGAGAGGAGCCAGCTGCTGATGTGTGTCTTTCTTCCCCCATTCGCGGTCCGAAGCATTCCCTCTATTTTATCATTGTTTCAGGTTAACCTTTGACCCCGCACAGCAAACTAAATAATGAATTCCATGTTTCCCTATGGTGAATGGCAGGACTGGCTGCTAGTGAGCATCAATCACAGCCAGGAGAGTTGAGCAGTGACTCATAAGTACTGTCCAGCAGGGCAAGAAAGAATGAGGAGACACAAGCTGCCAGTCCAGATGCAGGCTAGAATGTCATTATCACACAAAAATGTGAGTGTAAAAAATGTAAATCAATAAATATATGAGGGAATGAATAAAATCTACAGACACTCACTGAAACCAATGGTTCCAAAAAAATATCTCTGGACAATCACAAACACCATGTTTTCTGCCAATGCCAATAAAAAGGTTGGTGCGAAATCACACAGGTCATACAGCAGTAGGTAAGACTGAAAAATGTGTGAAGGACAGATCTGTAGACGGGGAGGAGAGCAGGTGTTTGCATCGTATCTGGAACGACACCACTGTCATTAGTGAGGAAAAAAACTTTCTGAAACTATTGCTCCAGATAAGAACCGTGTGAAAAATCGATGGGGGAGCTCAGTTGTCAGTATGACGATGTGCTGACTAACTCTCAGAGGAGCGTAGCAGAGTGGGAAGAGGGTTTTAAGGACGCCCACTGGAGATAAGAGGCCATTCACATGGGAACAGAGGTAGGCTTTTTTTTCTAAAGTCACCAAATCTTTAGAGGAACAGATTTGAGTATTTGCCTTCCTTCTGACTGAGACTGGGATGACAGTTCGAGGCCCGACACATAACGGCGTCGACAGTGGGAACAGGAGGACCGGGACGAGTGCGGTAATCTCCTCCTAAGCCGTGCCTATTTATCACGGAGGTAGTGATAAGAATCAGATTTAAAGGTGAACCCTGAGATGGGTCAGAGCCTCGCACAGGCGGCGACGCAATCTGCAGGTGACTGCTGATAACCCGGGACAATATGGGGGGACGAGTGTCAGATAAATAAAACAAACGGTGCTCGGCTATAAAAGGGGGCCCACGTGGCGCCCGCTTCACAAAACCAACTCGCCATCCGGAAAAATAGGGGCGAGAGTGATGGCCAGAGAGGGGAAAAGAGGGATGTTAAGGGAGAGATAATGGAAGAGAAAGAGATGAGTTATTTTAACTCAGAGTGTTTTCACTATGGTGACAGAGACAGACAGCAGGGAACGCTGGGCTGAGCCGCGCTGGCAACCAGAGTTTACATTCCACCCTGTCACTTTACAATTTACACGTAAATTAGGAGGAACCTCACACACGAAGTGCAAAGCGTGGATTTGTCTCGCTTGAAATAGGCGATTGTACATTACAGGTGGGATACAATTGGTTTTATCATTAAGAGAAGCACAAATCAGAGTAAAGTGTGAAGAATCCTGCAAAAACATGTTACCATCTATAAAGCTGTAGAGATTCCCTTTACATAATAATGATGATTTTATGAATGTCACGGTTTAGACTATGAGATGCCATTATTATTATAATCTGAACAGCCCAGATTAAATAGACAAACAAACAGAGGAACTGTTGATCTCACTTAACAAACCGAAGCTGTTACGTGCTGCAGACGCAAAAAGTAAAGAGCCGCCATAGAGTGCAGGTGTGTTGCGCCTTCCTGGAGCACTGGGACTCACGCTGTTCGCTGGTTTTCATTACGAGCAGCAGCAGATTTCACTGCAGTCCTTCGACGCTCTCCGCTGCCCGGCCCGGACGCGACCCAGAGCCAGCGCAGGGCTGCCGGTGGGCGTCTTGAACACATTGGCCTCGGCTCGATATGTGGCCTGGTGAGGTCACCCCGTGGCCTCAGGGACCCTCGGGCATTTCCTCTCTGAGGGAAGCCAGCGCTGTGACCTCTGGGAATCTTCTCTCTCTGCGACGTGTGTGAGGTCATGTTTTCCAGACCCTGCGCATGTTCTCATGTTTTCTCCCCCGAAGCGCTACATCAACACAGCTCTGCAGTTATAAAAACATAACGAGGCGGCCATCTTGCGAACAATGGAGGAAAACATGTCACAGATACGGAACAACTTGACCAAATGAGAAAGAACTGTGCTGCTCATAATACGTCAATAGTATCAGGAGGCAGACAGTGACCTCCCACAGTGCACTGCTGCACACGGATGACTGATGACTTGTCTAAAGGACCCAGGAGCCCTATTGCCACTGTCACCTTAGTGCCTCCTGTGGGTCTGACTCACAGGATCGTGTCACAGAGCAGCAGGGAATCACGCCTGTTTGAAGGGAGATAAAGTTGATGCGGTGATGCTTCACAGACAGCAGACTTCAATGAGTGCTATGATTAAAAACCTTGCTACAAGTGAAGCACCTGTAAACACAGCTAATTATTCACTGTAGCCCATAACGTCTTCTTTCAAGTATTTCCTCAAGTCATTACGTGGCACATTCTTCTTCTCTTTGTTCTTGGGGTTTTCTTTTCATATCTTTATGCACGGGAATAAAGCTGCAGGAAGGGAATTGCCAAATTACTATTTCCTGCTGTTAAAAGTTCCCCAAATCCCATTCTGTCAGTGGGCAGGAGGTCTCATCCTTTGGGCAGCTCAGGAAGGACAATGTGCTGCGTGCACAAGCATTTCAATACTGTTAATTTACAGGAAGTCCAATCCAAACACCACTGTGTGACTGCGATGACTCACTGGATCACACAACTATGAGGTTATGCTGTTTATATCTCCCATGAGATCATGTCTTACTCACATCATCTAAACACACAATTATGATGCCAGGCATGTCCAGTCATGACGCGTAAGAGCGTGCATTCATATGCTCTGTAAATAAAGTGCACGCATGCGAGGGCGAGCGCTTCCTCCAAACATTTTGTGTCTTTAGTCCGTCTAATTCTTGTTTCAGTGCTTGCGTGGTGAAGAGCTATCTGGACGCAGTAGCCCCAGATCCACACCAACGCTTCCTGACATTCCACAGGTTTTGATTCCCATGAGGCCTGGAAACTCGTAGCCAGGTACTAATAAATAAATATGCTTAAAAACGTAGACATTGTCCTCAATCATGCTATTGTTCTTCTTCTTTGGTGCTTGAGAGAAGTTATTTCTCCAATTCAGAGAGTTTCTTTTCTTGCGACATCGGGGTATCCCCCCTTTGTGCTCCGTCTCACTTTGCCCTTTTTTCTCATTCCTCTTTCTTTGACTCTCTCTGCCTCTTGTATGCTAGTGTCTGCAGCTGTATTTTTAATCAAGTGAGGGATCCATAGAGAAATGGGCATTTCTTTCAAGGCATTACATTCTTCCCCCTCCTGTCTGCGCTCATGGATCACTGGTTAGCTTAGAAATACAGCGGGCACAAAAGCAGCAGCTGACATGTGGAGCTTAATGGCAATAATGGCCATTTTTAAGCCCAATCAATCACATTTAGTGGACATCTCCATTTTTGCCTGTGAAAAGGTATAAATAATAATAACGATAATAAAAAAAAGAAACAGGAGAGCAAAATGTGGTTGGTGGGGAAAAGAAAAACCCACCTCGGTAAATATTTTAACTGCTTATTAAGATTTGGAGCACACCACAAAAGGAGCATCTGTGCTCCACAGAGCGGAGTGAAAGGCGGGACCCAGATGGTTCTTAGAACTAAACAGTGAAAACTGATCCATGAACTGGGCAAAGTAAGGCCCATTTATCTAACTATTTATTTATTGTGCGTCCGTGGGGGGGGGGCTGTAGTGTATGGACCTGTGTGAATGCTTCTGCCGTTACACATGGGAGGAGGTTTGATTGTGCAAATTGATCTGCGGCACCGGAGATGCACTGACGTTGCACCAAAAGAGACCTGGACCTTGAGGACGGCCTGTAAAATAAGCAATGAATCCCTCCGTGTGTTTGTCTTCGCAAGGTTCAGATACTTCAGAGTCTCTTTTATGAGTCTCCGCAACCTGCGGTACAAAACTCAGGCACGCAACACTCGTCTCTGCAAACAGTCCACGTCACATGCGACCGGATCCACGGGCATTTTCTGACAATGCAAATACATAACATATGTCAAAAACCTTAGAGAAAAACTGCAGACGACATGCTGAAAGTTCCTGCTTTGGCTCTGCCCTTCAGAATAATTAAGGTAAATGTAAGGGAGAACAGAGAACATAGCTTTTCACAAGATAATATGGAAAATTTTACAGCTTTCATCCCTTCCTAATCCTCCCTGCTCTTTTATCTTGTTGGCTTTTTATTGGCTGTGCAGCTCCTGGGAACTTTACCCTAATAAAAAACAATCCTGCGGAATTTTCCAGAGAATTAATGCAGTATGCAAAACGATGGGTACGTACTTTCTGCACTGGACAGCACACATTTCTGTGTTGTTTTTTAATCAGTGTAAATAAATATGTGGGGAGCCTGAAGTCAAGGCAGCCTTAGTGATAATCAGTGAGAATGAGCTTTGCAGGCAGCAGAGAGAAAGGGGAGAGGACTCTACTATTAAAGCATGCTCAGATTTGAAGGTTTGTCAGGAAAAATTAATTTTGCACATAAGCAAATTCTTGAACCGCATGAGTAGCATGAATATATGAATTGCATCACTGCATGCAACCATATATTTTGATGATACACAAAAACGCAGAACTTAAAAATGCTGCATTCCACATGGTTGTAGAGACAAAAATTAAATCAGCAGATGCAACGTAGCGGCAATTGACTGATTTATGCTTTGTGCGATAGTCGAGGTCACACTCAAATCTGTGTCCAGGTAATACACAACATTCCAACGGCAACCGCTCTGCTCATTTTGAAAATCAAACTTATAAAAGCATCATATAAGCAATAACTGAAGAGGGTCCTCGTAGAAATTTACATATTAATCCAATGTTAAAAATCTCCCTCTATTAAAACTTTTACTGGCTAAAATAAAACGGAAAATGCTTCATGACAAAATGAATTTGTCCTCTGCCAAGACTTTGTTCTGTGCAAGCTGCAATTTTATAAGCATAAATTCCCGGTGTCCCCGGCACCGGGTGCAATGCAGGTATCGCCTCCGTAATCGCTGTAAGTCGCTGCCACGGGAGCAGGAAAACTGTCCACTGCACAATAAGTGACACATGACAGACTGCACGGGTCCTGTGTAGTTTCGTCAAATGGTTCCTCAATGTGGAAACTGATGTTTCTATTATGTTTAGTTCACTTACAACATCTAAGATCTTCCTGTTGGGAGGTTTTGAAGTGGTTAGCTGGGGATAAGCAGCAGGACAGAGGGTATTGACTGTGGGTCAGAGTCCACGGCCCGAGAGCCAAAGTCCAACACCCACCTGGGGTTAAGATGGTCAGACCCCATGTGCCGCTGCCCTGTGTAAATAATCCAATTATAGCTGCTCAGCATCAAATTGATGTGAAACTGATTCATTCATCATGTGAGCTGACAGGTGCGGCTGTGAGGCTGCGTCATGCTACACCCTAGTTTGCATTTCCCTCCTTAAACATGCTGACAATGACAAGCCGAGGGCCCAGCAGCTGCGCTGCAAGCCAGCGAGCAGACGCAGCAATCACTTACTTTATTCTTGATTTGAGGCCCCTGGTTATTAACCACATCGGCCATTTAGAGCTGTCAAACAACATACGTGAGTATTTATTAGAATAACAGGACACATAAGAGAAGGGACATTATTATTATTCTGTATTTACTAGGTCGCTAGTGCAGGAATGGGCGACTAACAGTAGCTTATACAACATTAGCCTTTTACTTTATGTCAAGGTTTAACAATTTTCACATCCATGCACCAAATTGTTGCGTGAGCAGATCACTCTCTGCTCGGTTGGGAATTTCAAGTTCCAATCTTGATTTTGAATATTCGTTGACAGCCCCTTGAAAGAACTTAATATTTTAATTCTATTACTTGAAATTATTGCATTTAGTTGTGAAATAATTGTTTTAAAAGACGTTTACGAGTGGAATTATTCTCTATGTCTAGTGTCTTTTGTAAATAGCAGTAAAAGGAAGATTGTAATGTAACATCGAGGTGTTTACAGTCTTTGTGCCATTCATTTCTAAAAATAATGCGTCATGTAGTTCTTTAACGTTTACACGTCTGCCTCGGGGCTTGTGTGCATGTGTGAGTGATTAAACGCAGATTGAAACTGCTGCGGTGGAATGTGTCGATCAGTGTCTGAGACTGAGAAACACACATAAGTGACAGAACCTGTCTGTCGCTGCTCATATCACAGTACAGTGGAGTAAAATGATGTGATGCGTCACAATTTTAGAACAAAGCTGAAAAAGACTGAGGGGTTTCATGAAGGAAAATTTCAACCAATTCTTCAGGAACTCAGATGCTACAGAAGAATAAATGTTCCGAATTTAATAAAAAATGAACATTCAAGATTTTTTAGTGCTCTCTTCTAGAAGAAAGCAGCCACTGTGAAGCACACGACACTGATCAGCGCCCCCCTGTCCGGCAAGGACACAGTGGGTGGAAGGGATGGTCCAGGAGGACATCGTCTACACTGTGGCCTTAAAGCCTGGATGTTAGTGTCCACCACCCAGAAAACCACAGCTTACAGGTTGTCCACTGCCACCACAGAGATGTGCAGTCTGAGTTGGTTGGTCAGTGCATTTCTACTGGGAGAATCCAGGTCTTTGTATCTCCACCCCCTCCTTCCAGATAGAGAGAAGAAAAGCAAACCACCACAAGCGTTACACAAATACAGGCATGCAGGAAGTGAGACATGTTTACTAATACATGTGCACGGCTTTTTTTTTTTTTTACACTACAATCCTCCGTCTGTAGCTGGATATAGTGCTAATGTTGCAACTAAGAGATCAGATTGTTTGAACAGCAGATGACTTTCAGATGTTTTGTTCAGTTATTTGGCACCAATTCGACATCCAGATGAAAAACTGGGACCAGCTTGTAAAAGCTGGGTTTGCATATTTTATGAAAGTGCAAAAACATCTATAAAGAGCTGGGTGTGGTCTCCTATGTGAAACTTCATTGGCTGCGTACAATAGCTACTAGAAGAAGTCAACATCTCAACATGCCCCCCCCCCCAAGCAGACGCCTGCGGCCTCTCAAACAGCTGTGTCTGCCATTGTGGCCTATCAGACTAATCTGATTATAACACCCTGCAACAATCAACAGCAACAAAGGGGCTCTAATATACATAATTATAATCAGGTTTGACAACAATGTCAAATAAAAGGGGTTTGCATAAATCAGAATCGGATGGTGTGCATCCACTGGGTTGGACACGTTGTGGGACCATCGAGGGACCTCACTGGGCCCAGCAGAGAAGGCTGAAAGTCGTGTTCGGGTAATTCCTTACACACACACACACACACACACACACACACACACACACACACACACACACACACACACACACACACAGTAATAGCATCTAAAATAAAGAGGCACTTAAAGCGTGGTCCAGGCCTCCTCAGGATGGAGGGTGATGGGGCCTGTAGCCCCTTCAGCACGGCCCACCCCCACATCTGTGCAGTCAGTGTAACAGGGCTGTGACCTGGCATCACACCGGTCTGCACTCTGCGCATCACAGCGTACTGAATGATAACCTGCTCACAGACAAAGTACTGTTGGCCTTGGTTCGAATGACACATGTACATCTTGTATTCTAACCTTTAAGTACAAGAGAATGTATTTTCATTTGGAAGGTGTTAAAATGGATCTACGCCGCGCTATAAGTGACACGCCATTGCCCCGTGGCTGTCGGGTTGCCATTCCATCTATTTTTATTGTTTGCGATTTTCCAGGAGCTGACATCAACCCTGCGGTTCTGTAAATCATGTCACTTCAAGTGCCAATGAAAACAACACGGGCTGGTGTTAAAGCTTGATTGGTGGAGGGGAGCGGGACACCAGCAATACGACCTGTGGATCCTCAGATATCTCTGCCCAATGCCTCACTGACCATTAACTGCCTATCAAAGGCCCAACAGGCTCCCCTGTCTGACCTGCTATCAGCATAATGGGAGACATTCAATCATGTGCCATTCTCTCTGCGAACAGGATCTGAGGCCCGAAGTAATTTAATGCGATGTCGCTGTGTTCAGCGTTATTCATGGTAAAAGAAACAACGTAAAAACTTAAATCGGTGGCAACATGTCCTGAGTGGTCAAAGCTAACTCAATCAGCGTTCTGCATTGTGTCTCCTATTGGATTTTTATTTTCGTGGTGATAAGGGGGCCATCTGTCATGGAGTTCAGAAATATTATAAAAGGTCGCTACACGTTTTGCTCTTATTCATGAGCGTCACAAAAGAAGTGGTAAAACATCCATAGAGTGATTGAATTTTATCTCAGGTGACAATTTCTCTCCAAACAATAACACCATTTTTTAAAGATAGCAATGTCGGGTAATAGACCACCTCAGTCTACGGCCTCAGCACAAACCAAAGCGCCCAATTGGCACAAATATAGCTTTGGAAGGTAAGAAATGATGATAGCATATTTCTGATGAATTGTTTACCCAGGAGGTAGCGGGACACCTTATCAATGGTTCCACTGCCTCACATGCAATGATGTGAATAACAGTATTTTAACACTCATTTCAGGCCGGTCTCCTTCTATGAGGCATCGATGATAAACACTTCAAAGTTTGCCACGCTGGCGTGTGGCAACAGGCTTCAAATTGGTGTGGTTGCAGGTATTTGTTTTAACCCACTTGCGTAGGAGCAGTTTAGCACTTTTGACCAGTTGACTGACACACACACACACACGCACACACACAGGGTTCTACACCAGCTTTCCTGGAGTTTCCACAATTTTTTTTACGTAAGTGACAAACCTCCTGCCACCTAGACATCAAGGGACCGTTCTGAATATTCACAATGTACTGATGTCACCTTCACATCATTTCAATGTTTTACCCGTTGCCATAAGTAACAAGCATAACTTCCACTTGCCGTGTCTCCACCGACTCGTGTGTCAGCGCGGCGCCCCTCGACACACGGAGGTGAGGGGCCTGTTAAAAGACACTCCGCTGGGACCGAGGAAAGTGAAGAGACCGCCTCTCACACTGGGATCGTATTTCTGAGGGTTATCAAGCGGCTCATTTAAATGAGGGCTGGTCACAGCAGGAACCAGCTGAACAAAGTTACTATTACCAGCGCCTCTCCTGTGCTGCTCTCACTCTCCCCTAATTGGGTTTGACTGCATTTGTTTAAATCCACAGTGGAAGAAAGAGAAAGGAGGGTAGAGGGGTTGCAGTGAAACTGAAGTGTGTCAGTTTGTCCAGACACAGTGGCACTTAAGAAAAAAGGGGTTACCACTCCTTGGGCTTATTAAACAAAGGTTGAGGAGGAGGTGGGGTTGAGGTTTGGTGGGTCACAGAACAGGCCCAGTCAGTGACTGGAACAAGCCATCCTGGTCTCTGCCTGCACTGCATAATCACCTCTGGTGGTCCCAGCTCATTTCCTCAGCCAGCAGGAGCGCTGACACGCTGTACGATGGTGCGTGGACACCCACATAGGCATGTAACACATGAGCATGTACACAAGCACCCCTAATCCATAAGTACTCCCACAGTTACCAAGTCACTAAGTGCAGCAGCAGCGCCCCAGAGTACATCTGGTTGCCCTGCGGCTCTCACGACAAGCAGACCCTTAAGTATAACACCAATTGACAGCAGTCAAGAGAAAGTTAGAGGGCATTAAAAGCTCAATATGTTAGAATCAGCAGCTTTTTTCCCCAAGGACAACACTGACCCTTTCACATATACTAAAACTAAGATCCTACACTTGGACGCAGTAACCCCCGCTGACATGCCGCAAAGTCAGGAGAGGCCGACGATCAAGCGCTCCCGCTCCGAGGTAACCGGGGACAGAGCCGATCAAACGCCGTTTAAATGTCAGCCATCCGTAGTTCCCGGTTCACATAAACAAAGACAAATGATAACTTTAATGGCCTGCTACTTTTTCAGGCATGTTTCTTCCCCTCTTGACCACACTTTGCCTCGCATCACGCTAAAAAGGGATCCCTTGTAAATTTTATTGCAGCAGTGTCAAAAAGACTCCCATTGAAAAAGCAGTAAATATTCTAACAACGTCTAGATGCAAGGCCATTCCTGCTGGCTCCAGGCACTGAATTAGGCCGGCCTGTTTCTAGTTAGACAGTCATTAAAGAGATCTTACAGCCACAGCAAATGGTTTCCTGTCCTGAGTGCTTAACTCCTGTAGTAGGAAATGTCCTAGGCCGTAAAGGGTGAACCAAACTTCCTGAACATTTTTTAAAGTTACCACAGAGGGCATGTGGCGTGTTGTGACCATTCGATGTGGCCAATCAACTCGGACCCTGCTTGACCCCAACATGGCACTGACAGTTTAAACAGGTGGTGTCCATTTATTGGACGAGTGTTGTGTTTAATATGGGAAAGACAGGCTTATTCACTCACCAGGGCGAATCTTAACATGGTACGGAAAAAAAAAACAACAGTCGGGAAAACGGCAAAATAAACATTCGAAGTTCCACTGCAAAGAAAATAGCATTCATCAAATTAGAGATAGACATTTTATAAACGACTTGTGTATTTGGGGCATAATTCATGATACTGGACTGGTCAACCAGTAAGTTAGCCACCTGTAAACAGCTGATATATGTGTGTGTACATAGTGTAAGTGTCTAAAACAGGAGAGCAAGTTATTGTAGAGAACTAAACATTATCACCTTTACTGTAGGAAACCTACCTAGGCTCAACTCTCCACAAAGCAAACGTTTTGTGTGGTGACTAAACTCTGGCCTGTCAGGCAACGTGCATCATCTATTAGTCATGTGGAAGCACATTCATGTTTAGCTTTGCAGGACGCAAGTTGCAGAGCATAGGTGGGGTCATAGACAAAAAGCTAAAATATAATATTAAAGCTTCAGGAGATGAGTGCTTACATGACTGTTATGAATCAATGCACTCTGGAGTCGATAAAAGTACTGTAAATGTCAAGTTAATAGCTGGCTGCTATGGGCATATGAGTTTTAAAGGGAAAAGATGAACAATAGCAGAGTTGTAAAAGAGGAGGGGTTGCTGGCAGGTCAGATTCCATGAGTCCATTAGCCGTCTTTACTTCAGAGATATGAATACACAAGTTGCTTCAGAGACAGGGAGGGTATAAAACCATAAACAGTAATTGTGATTGTCTGAGTCAGGCCCTGGAGCTCATTCACAAGAGGTGAAACAAAGGCTCAAAATTAAAACGTACATAAATCACGTAGCTGACAAAGATCATGTAAACATAGAAAATAGACCCGTTAGCGTCAACGGCGGCTCACATTCACACACGGAGCATGTCCTCGGACACAAACGCGCTCAGAAGCAGATGCGAGCGCACAGAGCTCCGTTTGTGGCATTGCGTCAACAGAGGCAGATATGTAACTGCAGAGCGGCGCATTGGTAATGATGCTGTCCAGCCATTAATCACTGGCTCTAGAGAAAACAGAGAGTTCACTCATGGCAGACACGACCTGGCCCTGGGACGGAGATTAGAGCCATAATGAAAGCAAAACAAAGCTGGACATGTGAAATTTATTGGCACATTTAAAAAGCAGCCCCAGAAGGACACTGCCACCAATAATCATTTCAGAATCCGAGTCAAGTGCCGTTTCCTTGGCCAGACGCAATCTGGTGAGGGGATATTTGTTGAGTGGCTGAACAAACACAGATTTGCTGGTATCTCCATCTTTCCCAGCAGCTGGGAAGGCAGAGGGAAAGCGGGTCGCTGGTATGCTGCCGGACGGAGGCGGGGCCTCATGGCATCGGCTGCAGGGAACAACGCTCTCTGTGCTCCCGGCTCCTCCCACCACCCAGCGAGCTGGAGCGCCATGCGCCGCAGCAGCTCGTTGTCCTCACGCTCCTCCTCTCTGTGGGTCACTATCCAGCAGGGCACAGAGAGGAGGGGATGCACATTCCCATCATCATCATTTTCAATGTTGTATGGTGCTGAACCCAACAAACAGGTGTCTGGTGGTTTTTTTCCATTCGTTCAGAAAACTGGTAAACTTAACTATCATTTTCTATGTGATCCACATTATGAGCACTTCAGGTAATACATATAATAGTCACACAAACACTCCTGGTCTACTTTACCACATCATAAAAACATGCATCATCATAATAAATAGTAAAAAACACAAGAACTGCACAAAAGGAGCAATTAGCAACGAGTAAGAATTCAGCGTCTATCATTGAATGCCCAACTACTATGGATTGATCCAAAAGGCATGAATCAAACTGGAGAAGAAGATTGTGGGCCTGGTGGCACGTTGCCTAATGTCTACCACATGCAGCAGGCTGGAAGGAAGAGGAAATGGTACTTAAAATGGCCATTGTTCTAATTCAGAGCCAATCTGGAGATAATGACACCAACATCAATAGCAGACAGTCAATTCACAGATAACATCTTTCTTCCTTTTGCTTGAGCTGTTATCATCAGCTTAGGGATTAACCATTTCGACATGGAGGTTGCGACCTTGGTGCTGTGATTGTTTATGATTTTAGTCCTTGAAGATGTGCCTAAAAAATCAATGTGTCTAATTAATTCATGGAAACCACACGCAGGGCAGCTGGTCCAAACACATTCCACTCAGAAAGTCTACTGTACGTGGTGACAGAGCAGCAAAACAAATACTTCAAATTCATGAAAGCATGAAAGATAATCCTAGTTAAAATAAAAAATAAAAAACCTAACCTGAAAACAAATATTTAATTTGTAGACAACATTATGCTTTACTAGAGGGTCAATTGTAAAGGTGTTTTTTGTTTTTCTATGTCTTCCTGACATTCAGGAGAAGGCGGAATAGACTGGTAATTCATATTCATTCGGAAGAGCCCAGTTACCTGAAGCTTCCCTAGTGCTCTTTGGTTGTTCAACCACGAAACCTGAGATTCAAATTTAACCTATAACCTCGATAGAAACAGCAGACAAGAGTATGACATGAATGTACCAGCTAAACCTCAAAGGTACAAGCCTCAAAGGTAGGGGATGGGTGAAACGCAGAAGACAAATTCCCCAAAAGGATCAATACAGTATGTATCTTATCTTATCTCATATCCCTCAACAAATGTAGTAACTTTCTTAAAAGCAGATGGAGAGATTTAAACAAGGTTTAAGGCCTAGAAACTGATATCAACAGTATCTGACAGAAACACACTAATAAACAAAGCACGAAACACATTAAATAGACACTACAGACCAGTTCACATGCACAAAACCAATTTAAATACTAGTCTAATGTTGACTGTTGATTTTGAGGACGTATACTGTATATTTAGTGCATTAACATAGTTCTGCACTGCACACAACTCTGTGAGCTCATACAGTACGTGAATATCTCAGCGCCGCTCGGTGCTCGAGAGAGCAGAGGCTTGGAAATGCAGCAGGGTGCCACGAAAACGCGTCGACCCACAGGCACTAATCCCTTTTGAACCGGTCCCGGCTCTAACGTGGGACCATATGTTTGAGCGCAGGGCACAAGCGCTCCCCTGTGCTATTTTAAGGGGGAGAAGAGAGATAAAAACATTTTGCCAGCCGCCGCCGCCCTCGCAATCGGATCATCAAGTCATCATGCAAGCATAGATGAGAGATCTCTGAAGGAAAAAAAAAAACAGGCTGGTAGTTATACCACAATCAGCGCTGGAAGAGGAGCGCAAAGTAAATTACATAAAGCAGACGTGTCATTCTGAGTCCACTCAAATTGTGGATTACTGCTTTGATTAATCACTCTTTAATCTGAGTGCTGAATTTATATGACCCCCATCACAGAGAAATAAGCTTATTCCTCTCTAGCAAATGGCTGCGATTATTTCTTTCTTCTCCCCGAGCTATTCTTCATTGCCCAAGGATTGCAACTCAATTATCTATGTGTCAGACGATTATCTCCAGCTTTAATTTAATCTTCATTACGCCACCGTCATATTTCAATTAAACATGCTTCCGTGCCATTGACACATACTTTACCGAAACCTGTTATTCCTTCAGTTAACATTGTGTTAATAACCACAGTGAAGGGGAACAGATGTCATAATTATGCGCTGACTAAGCATATTTCACACTTGACTTTGCTGGTGAGATGTCAAGACCTTATGCCGCTGTGTTAAACTAATGGCAATATGTTGTAGCTGTCATCTGGACACTGCTTCAGTCTGTTTGGGCCTAAGATGGGTTCAAACATTATTACATTACTCAGCAAACATATTGTTACATCATTAACCACGTCCTGATGCATGATAAAAAAGATCCTGCTCAAGGATAATGCAAACCTGAACGTACATTTTCAGGAGCATTGCGCAATCTGTCTGATGTATATTTCTCTGTATATCTTTTCCTTAATATTGTGTGTTTTAATATTTATTGTGGTGCGAGCATAGTATTTTTGACATAGTATTTGTAATAGACAAAGAGTTTTTTTGTTTGTTTTTAAAAATTAAATTAAAGCAATTTGAAGAGGTTGGTGTTTAAGCAGGAAGTCACAGTCAATGTGGGAGTCAAATGTTCTGATCACAAGAAGCTGTTGAGAAGTTTTTTGGGCCATTACTAATCAATCTATCCCCCAACGCGTACTGTTAATAATGATGTGTCCATTAATCTGACCTTGATATTAACCACTAACTGAGAAAACATTATTGACTGCACAGAAGCATCAGTATGCAGCATGGCACACAGCATTAAATTTGAGTTCAAGATCTTTGTGGTATGAAATTATTAGAGCATCATAATTTAAGAACACATTTTACGAAACTACTTCAGTTTTCCATCAGCAAATGCAGCACTGCAAAATAAAATCTGAGACTTAAAGTCTTGTTTTAAGAGATGGCTGCGTTGTTTCCCCCGTATATGCTCTTCTATTCCAGTAAGTGTATTTTGAGGGAACCTCAAGGACACAATATTACTGTAACTCATAAACATTTATTTTGGAATCTTTCAGTTCTGTTCAGTTCTGTTAATGTCAGAAATATTACATTACGGCTCCTTGAATTCCAGTTCCATGTTGTGGTTGTTGGCCCCTCTCTCAAGGTCTTTGTAGCTTAAAAAAACAACAAAAAAAAACTGCTTTTTTCCAGTCTCTTCATGGCATCATTCATAATAAACAAGATTATCGCTGTGCTTGGACTTGTCATGCTTCTTATCTATTCATTTACGGTGAAAGTTTTAGCTCTCGTACAGACAGGGAAACACAATTAGTGCTGTTGACTAGATCTACTATTTAAAACTAGGTTATAGACTAAATCTACTCTTCATGCACATTCCGATTATCCACATATTTTTCTCCTATGGATAAAAAAAATTCTGTCTCAATAATAATACCGCAAAAAGAAAAGCAAAAAGGATCTCAGTCTCTTAAAAACCTGCAACGTACCACTATACTACACTATTAAGAAAAGTTGAGGTATCTGGTCTTTAGATGCAATCAAGTAAAGTCAGCCAAGTATGTCTATGTCTAACCCAGCATGATAATGCACTAACCCTGTTGCCAGTTCAATGAATCCAGACAGTGGCTGCCTGCGTTTCCTCCTACTAAGAAGGGAGAATAGATTACCAATAGCTCAGACAGGGAGGCAAACAAACATACAAATAAGCTGCACTCAGTCGGAGAACGCCTAGCAATTAAAGCAGAATGCTGGTGCTGCCTACCAGATAGGAAATGTGTGGGACATGGACCAAATGTGCAGCGCAGGCCTGCCAACCAGCCCACATCCAGGGGAAGAGCTGCAGGGCAGATACTCAGACACGTAGGAAACTAAAGGCTTGAGTTAGTTAAACCACAAAGACACAAAGGATGTTGTGAAGGTCCTAATGAAATTATTATAGAAATTCATATTATCAGATGAATCTGTGGATAATAGATGGATGGAGCATTAGCTACGCTCATGGTGCTCTATGAAAAGCAGAGAAAAAGCTTTGGCTGGTGTAAAACACCACCCGATGGATGCCCCGAAACAAAGTTCGACGGCTAACGGATGTCGGTCGGTGTCTGGGAAGTATTTAAAGTTGAGCTTGAAAATCTCTGAAATCTCAAAGGGATTTCCTGGCGACTAATTTTTGAGAATCAACACTAATATGAATAATGTGTGAGAGGCTCAGGGCCATTGGATGCTCTGCTCTGAACGTTTTGTGCACAGTTGCAGTAGACGCAACACGGAGACACACACACACACACACACACACACACACACACACACACACACACACACACACTTTCGTGCAAACACGTGCTGATGCATAGTTAAGAGTTGAACTCCGTGTTCGCACTGTAGCGCTGCATGATCTGCGTCTGCTGGCTATGAGCATATGTGGCTATATGTGCAGCCCCAGAGGAGATGATGGAGTCAAGGGAGGGAGGGGCGGGTGAGAGCAGGGGGCGTGAGGGGCCGAGGCAATCAGGGATTATTGTCAGTGACAGGGCTGCACCTTGATGGGCTAGGTGCTGCATTGTTTGTCACCTAACCAACCTCAATCAATCAATCATCTCCCTCAGCCCAGATCACCGATCAATCAGCCCGACGCTTCGCCCGCAGAAGGTTCTCCCCGTCCCCGCCGCCTGGCTCGGGTTACACCAGCCAATCAAGTGTCACCCACATCAGGACACAACTCCATATTTACAAAGAGGACGACGAATTGGAACGTGTTCCGGCTACAAACTCATTTTAGGGAGCGTTCTATATTCATGTCATTTTATTTTTCACCCCAAATAATTAGTGTGGAGCCAGGTGGACCACAGCAGGTAGTTATGCATGCTGATGTGTACTTACCTAACAATGCTATGGTAATGTAATGTTTTACACCCACCTGCTGTTTGCCAATTGTCTTGGGCTGCGTGTCCCGTGCACACATTCACCTCCCAGCACGTGAACTGTAGCTCTGAGGCTTTGTTCACATTCTCATGCGAGAGCTAGAAGTCTGAAGCACGCGCACGGAGCTCCAGCGAGTTTCACTTTGAACGTTATCAGTAAAGGATTGCAAAAAAAAAAAAAATCCTCCTCAGCACCTCGCTAGAAAATTACTATCAATGTTGCACATTTAATGAATAACACTTCTCGGAGGTAATTTTTACACAGTGGTTGGCTTATTGGCAAAAGAGCTGTTATATATTTAATTGTTTTAAAACAATGTCAGACTCTCAAAGTTGCTTTATCTGCTACTGACATCACTTAACAAAATAAAATGGCTTTAGATAAAAAAAATGTTGGATTAATTTATTTTATAATTCATTCACTATATAAAAATATATATTCACATTCACATTATTCACAACTATAGTGGATGTAAATGCCCTAATGACTGAATCTCGCAGCTCTTTTAATTGATCTCCCGCATGGTGCATGGAAAGTGTGTTTCACCCGATGATGGCTGTCTCTCTCCCAGAGCCCCAACTGGGGCTGATGTTTCTTTTTTCAGCACATTAGGTTGCAGCCTTGGGGCTGCTTTGACCAGTGGATCAATGGCTCTTGCGCTCTTGTCACCATTCATTTGGAGTGAGCGAGCGCTGGCTCCAGTCCTCGTCTGCCGCTGGCCCTCCTTTCACCTGGCCTCCTCTCTCTCCCTGAGCTCCCCTGACAGCTGGCTGCCACAACCAGCAGCAGACAGACGACAAGTCCTTGGGCTCCACAAATGCATGCACGCCCTCCACACACACACACACACACACACACACACACACACACACACACACACACACACACACACACACACACACACACACACACACACACACACACACACACACACACATTGCTGCAGCGGGAGGCTGTGATGCATCTGGATGCTGACGCCACAAACCCCCACTTTTGTTTTTACCCCGTCTCACTCACACTCCCCTTCGACTGTTTCTCTACCCCCTTCTATCCATCCACCCGTCTGTCTGTCCCGCTCTCCCTCTCTGTCTGGGTTGTGCAGCCTCTTCCCCTGGTCTCTGGAGTCAGGAAGAGGCAGATCATCTAGTTGGAGGGGAACCAGCTGTGGGCCAGAGTGGCTCCGACGTCAGCTTCCATCCGTGATCCACCGTGTAACCACTCCCGCCGCTGCTCCTACATTAGCTGGCTCTGGCGTGTTATTCACATCAGGAAACACACTTTTATTTGATTAAATATGGATTAAGTATGAAATATAATGACAAAGTGTCGATAGAATAGAAAGTCAAGTTTTGAACTTGTGGTAAGAAGTGAAACCAGATCCCGCTGTTTTACTGCAACATTAAAACTGTTTACTATTCAGGAACAACAAGCACTCCTAAATATCCCCACTAGTTATTGTGCCCTTGTGCTACAGAACATATTGCACTGTATGTAAAAATGAACAAACATCGGCTGGGCGTCAGCCATCGACGTGGAGGCTTGTTTTATCGCCTGTACTTTATTACAGTTTGCCATCTGCACAGAGGTATGTTAATAGCTAGCTGCGACTATTTACACATATGAAAAAGTACATCCATCTGCCATGTTCCACCAATCTCGCATGAATCAGTCCCGCCTTCCTCACTGAACAACTGCTGTTTATTCACAAGGTGACAGGCAGCACCAAAGCCTGGCGACACCTGCACCTTACTTCCTGCCGTCTGACAAAATGCGAATGTCACACACACGCACACGCACGCACACACACACACACACACACACACACAGAAACATCTCAAAATCTCACCTTGCCATGTCACACCCCCCTCACCCCACCCTCTCCATCACCACGTTTGTCAAGGTTACAATACGCAATATGTTTTGGCCCCCTTGACATTTGAGTTTGCCACTTAATTTTGAGAGGATTGCTGCAGAGAGGCGCTTGTGTCAGTCGAGCAAGAACCTATCAATTCTAATCAGTCAAAAAGGGATTGTAAGGTTAAATACTTATATAGTCATTTAGGTTAATGCCCTAGCGAGGACTTGGCTTAATACTGTACCAGGTGACAAAGGCTGGCTGGATACACTGGGCTACTTAAGGCAACTGCAAGATCCATAGCAATTACTATCTTACAGAAATACTGTATACACATTCTTTATAAAGTGACAGAGAAATGCCTTGGAGAAAAACTAAGATGCTTTTAACAGCAGCAATAATCAAATAATATACGGTTATGCATAATGTGCTCTACTCTGCATCAAATTACAGCTTCTTTTTTGGCGTACATATCAGCACGCTATATTGGATAAATAATAACAATCCATATAAACTAAATATCAGAGTGGAAACTGGAGGATAAATCCCCATTACGCACGCAGACACATCCCTGGCCGCGGCGCGAACGAGCCTTGCATTATGCCATAAGTGTGGGGTAAATCACCTTCTCGGTGAATGTATGGTCCCGCATCAGTCAACAATAGCAATAATCTCTCTAATCAGTGGTTTCTGCAGCAACAGCAACACAAACAAGGGTTTAGAGGTGATGCGCTGGTGAACTGGCAATGCACAAAGAAGCTCTGTAGTGTTTAACAAAGGCTTTTATAGCAACAGCTGTACCACAAATACAAACACTACAACTACTATTACCAATAAAAACAATTATTATTGTTATTCTTATTCTATAAATTGCTGGGTATGCAGAAACATACAGTTTTATTACACTTCATAAACACGTTCTCAAACAAATCGACTGCTCTTCTTCTGTTCTCCAACATGAGGAACACACGCTGTCAGGGCAGTAACCACAGACAGGTAAAGTACAGTGCGCTATGTCGGAGGTGAAGGGACGTTAAGCATTAATCCCCACCTGACACTAATACTTGATGTATGATTGACCCTGAAGCAGGACACCACACATTACAATCTGGGCCATATGGCAAGACATTAGCCCTTCAACCCTCCAGCAGGATAATCTCTCCATTCTGGCATTGCTTTTTCTTCACAGATTTCTTTGCACAATAATTGCATGACAGTATTAACGTATTGGGACAGATTTAGAGCACCCTGCGTCACTGGACAGAGGAGGGGTTTCTGCCAGAGGAAGTAAGGAAGCATAATCTGTGATCAAGAAGCCGTGCACATGCTTTGTAGGAGATTATGCCATGTGTTTATTTTTATATGTTAACATAAGATAGATAAGAAGACAATAAAGATATTATTATAGATATTATTAATATTTTTTTCCTCCTTGTACCCATACAGTATATATAAATAAAGTACAGTATATATAAATAAATATAAATAAATGAATAAAATACATATAGATATATATAAATATACACACACACACACACACACACACACACACACACACACACACACACACACACACACACACACACACACACACACACACACACACACACACACAGTATATATAACGCTGGTCCAAGTCCAAGAGTATGGTGTTTAGTGGGCTGACTGGTCCCCCAGTTACATCGTCAGCCTGTCTGACCTTAACACACATACAGTCACCCCAAAACCACAGTTACAACCACACTGCTGCCAAACAATACACACACACATACGCCCACCACAAGCAGATGCATGCACCCCCCCCCACCATCAATCTGCCCCCGGCCCTTCAATCCCACAACCCTGAAACACTAGTCTCCTACAGTGGAGAGCGGGTGAAACCTCGGCCCTCTCCTCTCCAACCCCTGCTAGTAATGAACAAATTCACTGCGCATTACTCTGGACTTGATCTCTAGCAAAATAGTGCTGGAACAAACAATTTGGTTTGTCAACACCTTTCTCTGGACTCCTCCATCAATGTCAGGGGTCCAAATTTAAACAGCAAAGTGCATTTGACTGCAGGACCCTGAGCTGATTAGACTTCCCAGCTCAGCGAATTGCTCCAGACAGGACGGCAGCTCTGATTGCTAACCCGGCTTGAAAATAGTCTCTGCTGCCCGGGATTAGCATGAATATTTTGATATAGATCGATAAGCAATCTCCACTCCATAAGAAATGCCAGCAGCCTTCATTTGGCTGATCAAAGGCACATCAGCCAGTGGGCGACAGCTGGCTATTGTTTTTCAGCCGAGGCTCTGCTCGCGGAGTGAATCCATGTGAGGGATCCACAAGCGAGGTTCCACTGCTTTTCCCACCTAATCGTGGAAACAATCACTGCTTCACACGATCCCATCTCCCAGGTACGGACCCACTCAAATGAGGGAGGCACAGCGCCTGACCATAGGGGGACAGAGCTCATTACAGCCCGGGGAGTCCGACCAGTTGGCCACCGCGTGCCGCTGACCCGGAAGTAAAGACAGGGTCAGCAATCGATGTGTTTACCTTTTCTGCACTGAAACGGGTCGCATTGGATTAGACCATATTTGGACCAAAACTGAGCAAAGGAATCAATGTGGGCAATTTTATAGGGTCTTTTTTTAAATTCAGTGGGAGCTGAAGTGGACTGGAAGCTGCACAGGAATGAGCTACGTGCCTTTATTAGCGAGCTGTCATCTCTAACAGCCCACACATGCACACACACACACACACGCACGCACACGCACACACACGCACGCACACGCACACACACGCACACACACACACACACACGCACACACACACACACACACACACACACACACACACACAGCAGCCACTCTCCAACGTCCATGTCTGTGTCCTGTATATGCTTAAATACAGGAGCAGCTGGACTGATCACTCCCTTCACAACAGCCCACTGATTCGTCAGACCCCATTAAAGGACGCAGGTGTGACCCGAGCATTTAGCAGTTAACTAGTGGGGAGTGGGCGCACACGCCACCGACAGACCGTGGGGCTTCAACACAGGACTGGAGGCTGAGGGGGAAAAATAAAAACACAGAAGAGAAGTGCACCAATTATAAATTGCAGGTTTAATTCATTAGGAAGTGTCGCTTTATTCTGGTGCAGCCTGAGCAGGCCGATTAAAAAGTGGTAATCAGGATTAATTAGCAGAATATATATGTGAGGATTAGCAGCCCTGTCCCCTGCATGGCCCTGCAGCTCTCTCTGCCAGTATGCATCTCTCTCCTTACTCAATATTCCTCTAATACACCATCTCCCCGTGAGACTGGGAATTCAGGCCAACTGACACGTTTCTGTTATTCTTCTTCAACTTCAGATTCAACAAAACAAAGAAAAGGAAATATTTCTAGGTCACGTCACTGAAAAAGTAAACTTGGGAACAACACTGGTGTTGGAGTTGCCTTTATCAACCCTTAAACTGTTCATTTGACTCAATACATAGATTTAATCACAGTGAAGACAGTAAAGCACAAGCAAATGAGCTTGTCACTCATACAGTTATTCTGCATGAAATCTGCTTGTACTATTAATATACTGTCTATGAAAATATGGCTGAACTATTAAGCTTTTCATTTACCATATTCAGTAAAAAAATGCTCTAAAGCTGCTGCAGGACGAATGTCGAATAGATGCAGAGCAGATGCATAATGGGAGACTTTTACACTAACAACCACTTGATGTCATCACAAATTTCAGTCAGGCCCCCACTGGCCAGATTTATTACTGAAATCTTCCAAACTGCTGGTTTATCGTGGTGTTTATATTATTACTTCAGCATGTTTCAGTTAACATAACCTTGAATCACTGCAGTTCAAGTGCGAGGATGGGCTGTTTTGCTTGCGGTGCAGCCCCATCATTGATGTTAGCAGATGACGCATGCCCTGTTCCTTGGCACAGGTTCAGGCCAGATCTTTCATCCTGTCTGCCTCTCAAATGCGGTCGTGGTGGCCCTCAGCATCTGAGTAGACGTTCAACAACCAACCCTTACTTTTATTTGGATGAATGAGAAAATAATACAGCCACAATAATACACACACACTTATTTAACTGTTAAAGTAAATGTTACCTGAATCTAATCCAGCAGCAGGACTCAGGCCCTGCAGACACGTCGGGAAATGTCAACCGAATGCAATCAACACGACTGCATTATGGGCGGCTTACACATTTCCACCTCCACCAATACTTACAAACACTGTTTACTTCACTGTGCACGTTAACGATTTTGTGGATCTGGAAACTGGTTTGGGTGAAGCTGAGGACTTAAATAATAGCAGGAGTGGTATTGAACCTCTTCGAAGAAGATCAAATGCAGCTTTCATTAGTTTAGTACAGCGCCCGGGCTCATTGACGACTTGTCAGACAGTGTTCCCTTCAATACGCAGCGAAAGGCTCTAAAAATCATCCTTTTACTGAGCCCTCTCAGCTGTAAATTCAACTCAGCTCAATACTGCTCTTCCCCCCTCTCTACACCTCCATTATTCCTCACCATGGATTAACCCTATGCTGCTGATCAAAAGAAAGCTTCTCCGTGCATGAGCTCAGACCTAGTCCCGTCCATCCATTAGCTGCTCATAATGAAATCTTCAACTTATTATTATGGAAAAATCCATTGTTTGTCCACAGGTACCATCTTTAGTGGGAGAGCATGATCTTCCGGTGGATTAAGGAAATGCTTTAGGGGGTTTTCCTGCTCTTCAGAGGGAACGAGGAGGGTGATGGGGCTGGAACGGGGGGGGGAGACTGCCTCACAAAATCAGAGGTCTTATGCACCTTTTGAGGGTTGAGACTGTTTCCAATTAAGACAGCATGAGCCGCACAATATCACATTGTCACGCAGTAAACAGAGCTCTGCTTCCCACAGAAGTAGGATCGCGTCCCTCCTTGGAAGCTAATGACTGTGCCACCGTCCCGTTTTCCAGTTTGTTTCAGCAACTTAATAGAGACATAAGCCAAATGAACCTTAAACCAAAGCGAGGCTTCAGATACTGATCATATTTAGACGTGGTGTTCAAGAGTTGACCCGTGCATGACTACAATCCTTACTCATTCTCGTCGCATTAGCCTGCCCTTGTGTTTGAAGTGTACTTACAGTAAATATGATACATACACCAGGACTAAAAGCTTTACATAAAACTGTCTTCAAAGAGCATATTAACCCATCTTTGTTTACAAGAGACAAGTCGGAGAAAAAGACAATTTGGCACAATGGTCGTAAAATGCCGCTCCCCGTCTCCCATGCACACACACACCAGCACACACTCGGCAGACATAATGCAGGCATGAGGCTAAATCACTTGGGACAGGAGCATTTAAGACTGAGTGTCACATTTCTGTGTAATAAATAGCAGAGACTGACTTGACCTCCCAGCCAGGTCCCACAGTTTACTTATATACAAGCAAAGAAAAATGGAAGCGCTCTCTCTGGGGATTCCTAGGAAGGAAATCAGATAGCCTGTTGTGGGTTTAGGGGCCATGGTGTCAATACGTCCACGCGATGAAGCCGTTTACCTCTCCACTGTTCCACGGGATGGGGAGGATCAGAGACGAGCGAGCTCCCGACGTCTCCAGCTGTTCTCACAGCGAAGGTCAGACGGTTTCCTCTGGGACGCCGGAGCTTTTATAGATATTTGCCTGCCACTGTGATTAGAAAGATTGTACCCACCTCCTGCTCCAGAATGCGAGAGCACAACGTGAACTGCTACCCATTAGCACAAGCCTACTACTTTAAAAAAAAAAAAAAAAAAAGTGGCTGAGGATGATCTGAGGAGCTGCCCTGAGGGTAGGAAACGAGAGCAGGCATCAGCAGGTGTAAAGTCAGATCCCAAATTAAATCATATCACCAGAAGGCACAAGGTTTCTTCCTCCTCTACATATCTAAACCATTAAACGAAGGGTAGCGTCTCTGCGAGCGTTTATGGTGACATAAGGGGAGGAAATTGTCTGAGACACGGGGCAAGAATGTATGTGCGTCTGGCACCCAGCTGCAAAATAAAACTCCTGAAACCCAGCCGTCTATAGCGAACTGCACTGTACGTCACAACAGACCCACCGCTGCGGACGGACTTCACAGCGGTTCACGCCGCCGCCAGATCACAGGACACAGAGAGTGAGATGCATGAGAGAAAGTGGTCCACCTCAACGAGAACAGATACACAGAAGCCGATCCCAGACGTCAACATGTGGTGCCCATAAACCACACATCCTCCTTTTACTCCATTTGCAGTAATTATATTGCTACGGCCACATGAATTATCAGTGACGCAACACAGACTGACAACATCTTCAAAATATGTCAGCGGCACAAAAGAGGAGACAAACTACGAGTTAATGAAAACTACGGCTGAGGTAAAAACTAAGTCTATTTATTTAAACCTCGACATTCACCCCGACTGGACTATTCTTGACTTCCCTTTGGTTTTGCATAAATGGCAAACGAAACAATTATCTAACAATATTAACGCTGACGACTGACAAGCACATCATGTCACTATGTGGAAATCGTGTGTGTGACTCTCCCTTCGAGCGGCAGTTACAGGAAGCGCAGGAATGCTGTGAACACGTTCTCTCGCTCGCTCGCTCGCTCACACAGCCCTGCACAATGGAGGGAAACCAGGCCGTGATGAACGATGGCAGTACAGTCAATGAAAAATCAGCTGGGAAGCACAAAGCTCTTAATGCTCGCCCATATTGGCTGCTGACGGGAGCAAATAACATCAGCGTAGCACTTACACAGACCAATCATACATTTCCAGCAGCGACGACGCGGGTTCTGGAGCGCCATAAATTCTGTGCCCTGATTAAACAGTAAATTCCGCATGCCTATCAGGGTCCAATTAAGTGGGGGTGCGCTTTCAAAAACATCATTAATCAAGAGAGAGAGATATGGCGCGAAATATCAGTCATCGATTGTAACCGCTTATGACAGTTTACACAGCTTTATATCTGCAGGCAGTGCTCGATGATCTATCAATTACCAGCAGCCTTTACCGCATGCTAATTGTGCATTTTCCCCTCTAATGCATTTGCACCGTTATCTTATAGGCTAATGAAACCAAAACAAATCAATAAATATAAATTATACATGCAAAGATGTACTGCTGTGAACATAAAACCTCTAATTAATTGCACTTGATTAATTTATATACTTTAATTATCTCTCCTAGCTGCAGATGGCATAAATATCTGGACAATCTGCTTATTGCTATGTCAGTCATAAAATGGCAGACGCAGTGAAACTATTAGGTGAGGCTAGCTTTGTCACTGAAAAACACAAAGTTGCTGACATAAAAAGCCCTCGCTCTGAATAATTTAGAGAGAGCAAATTGCCAGACAATGCAGGGCCGGGGACTGTTTTAATTCCTACGCTGGTGTGTTATGGCGAGTGGAGAGTGGAAAAAAACCCACCACAACCTTCTTATTCACCATTATTCGGCTTCTTTCTCTCAACAGTGACGCATGAAGGCAATTCCTCTTTAGTAAAGTAAAACGGAGCATCAGATTACGCACGCTCATGTCTGCTATGGAACGGACACAGTGCCACAGCATTAAAAGCAAACAATGGAACAAGCAGAGAGTTAAGTATAAAGTGGAGTTGGCCAAAGAACTCGTCTTCCAAGGGTTGATGAGGGGGGAAGACAGTGAGGCTTCTGGGGGTTTACATCTTGATGCTGCTAATGAGGGTGTTTTTAGTACAATTACCCCAACAGGGTGCTCAGCAGTGTAATTACAAGAAGAGACATTACAGAGGAACATTAGTGTGTCCAGGTACAGTAAATATGTGGAGATGCAAGAGCACGAGGCCGGCTCTGTTACTGAAGCGGGCTCTTTTTAAACACGCCGCGTCCTTTTTCCACGCGCACGTCAGGTCGCACGAAGGGAAAATGATTCAATAAATTTCGCCGTCAAAGTAAAACGGGTACAACTCTCAGATAATGGAGCGTAAAAGGTTTTAAATGTGGAAATGCAGCATGGCTGCGCGTAAACATTTAGACTCGCGATGAGCCCCGTCCAGTCGTTTGATGTGTGGGGTCCGCGTATTAAAGAAATGCCAGGCGCAAGTGGGACTTTAAACAATCAGGACTTTATTGCTGCGACCTGAACGGCAGTAGATCGACTGCCCGTGGCTGAATGCGAGGGTGAAGCAAGCAAATACCTGGCAAGGAGGCCTCGCACTCTGTGTGAAGGTGACGCCTGACGCGTAGTTTAGAACACATGCCTGTAAAAACACCTGGACCGTTGGGACCAACTTCAAACGTGGGCTGTGCACTCTCACGTACCTTTAATGTGGTCGTTAACAATAGGAGGAAGAATCTCATCGTATCGAACTATGCTGGACCATCAAATATTAATAAAAATGTGGCCTGCTGAGTGATATGATGAAATGCTAATGACTGTAAACAACATACAGTATAATTTCCTCTGCTACTGACGTACAGGTATTTACGATTTTAACCAAAACATATCTTTTTTTAAAACAACATTCTGGGAACAGAAGCACAATTCCTCAGACTTCATGCCTTTACTTTATCTTCCTCTCCCTTCAAGCAGAGACTTTTAATCATCCTGATATGATTTAGTCACTTTTAAACAATAATGATCATGGAAGGAGCATCATTTGGGAGGAGGTGATCAATCAGAGGCTCATTGAGCTTTAATTCATGTAGTTGCACACCTAATACTCATTACAAAGATGCAATTTCCAGCCAGTCAACGGTAGATTAATGGGAAACCATCTCTCCTAGTGTTTCTTTGCACAGAGCCACGTCTGCAGCAGGATAGATGATTTTCATACAGACAGAACTGGTCCACAGGCTCATTTGTTAAATAGACACGCTTATGACAAACCAATTTGCTGACACCTTATTCATCAGAGAGCAATCAAAATAGGCAGCGATTTGCTTTGGTAATATTATTGATTTCATTGACATATTACACAGGATTACCAGCCAAAAAGGGTCTGTTTTTATTATCTTATATTTCAGAAATTGCTAAATATAAATAATTGTTCAAATCATAAATTTCTGTTAATACAGAACATAAAGTGTGTTGTTGTCTTTTAAAGAGATGGTTGATTGTTTAATACAAAGAAACTAGAAAAAAGGCAGATTGTGTTCCAAATATTAATTAAAGACAACTTTTATAAATATTAATATATGGTATTATTCTTCCATGTGATGATGTGATTTTATTCTTTGATAATTATTTCATGACACAGTTTAATATCAAACTCATAAACCCACCAAATTAACTTATTTGCTGGAAGATTTCCTAAAAATCTCAAAATACTGGAACAAACTTATACTGTACTTTAAATACGTACTTAAAACATATTGCTCACCTCTCTCTGCCATTTACAGAGTGAACGAGCTAGAAAGAGATACCTCTCTCCCAGAAATAAAGGGAAAGAAAGGAACAGATGAGTTACAGATGACAAGATTATATCAGGCAAAGTAACAAAAAAAAAAAGACCGGACTCATCATTTTCCTGCTGATGACAGTACGGGTCCTGTCCTGGACCTGAGCATGCTGCCCTGGTCTACGGTGTCACTGGCTGCGGGTTGGAGCAGCATCCTGCCCCCCCCTCCTCCTGCTTATATCCCCCCTCTCCCTCAGCAGGCCCAGCCATCCATCCCGCATTAATTGGGTTTGGTCCTGGGATCCCCCTCTCACAGCACACGCTCACGTCCAGCCGCTAGTCGTAAAGACAAGCGTGTTTAGCACAACAATTATGATAATTGTTGCAGAGCACTCAGCTAAGGGAATAAGCAAATCTGATTAGGGGCCCTTCTGCATGATCAAATATTAATCTGATGTGTCTTCACTCTGACCTGGCTTTGAACATAAGAAGCTCTTATAGTCTTATGCATTAACAGATTTGCACAGGCTGAACTCAGAGCAACTAATAATATTGTACATGTGAGTCACCGCACTCAAGAAATCCTCAGGCAGTCGAACCTACTTACAGTACAAAACTAATAGAAAATATCAGGGATGAAAATCACACTGAGCTACATGTACATGGCGCCATAAAATTACTACAAACAATAAAATCTATAATTCTAACACACACTTGTTGGACTTGACTGAAAAGCAACAGTGGGACGTGACCCTTTTTGCTAAGCTTTGTATCTACAGGGTGACCTGTGAAATACATACATGGTTCTGTCTGTGCAGTTATAAGAGTGAAATATAAAGCTAAGACAATTTAGGGGCATTAGGAAAAGGGGCATTTTAATGTAATATGAAAAATAACATTTTTCAAAACAATTATTTTCAAAAAATACCAAAAATTATTTGTGAAAATTCTGTAACTTATTTAATTATAATTTAATTATAAAACAACACCAGCTTTTCACAAACTAAAACATTGTTACTATTAACTAGGTGTTTGGTGGTACAGTATATATAATCATAGTTTAACAAGGAAATAAAAATGAAACGAGTGACGTGTCAAGACATGAAAAACAGTGACTGGAAAGCAAAGGTCAAAAAAGTTTGCCCAAAGGTTTCTCTGAAGTCTACAAACTGTGAGGTTCAATGTCAAGACGTCCACATTTTGAATCCTTAGACCAAAAAACTGAATGATAAAAAATTATATGAAAATTAAAATGATAGACCGGTACAGTAATGAACACTGTCTGTCCACTGGGCTCGTCAGATTGAACCTTGCAGCCTAAAGTAATGAGAACAAGCTATAAACAAAATCACCAAGAGCCAGACAGCAACTGGCAGTTTAAAGCAGATTAGATTTATATTAAATCAACACAAATACCCAGTATTTAACAACACAAAACAGCTTGTAAGAATCATTGGATTATGAATCTGGATTACATCTCTATGCCCTCATTGCTGAGAGACTGAGCCCACAGGGAGGGGGTGTCCAGATGTCCTAATCTACTTACAAAGCATATTTAACTCACTATGATTTATAAATAAGATAAGGCTTATTCCAAGGACAAATCTTAATTCAAAACATATTGTTTAGTCTGTTGTGCATTAGTACAAGAAAAAAAATCCCCTCAGTGCGAAAGTAAAGTAGAAATAAAATGTTGAATTTGGAGCTAGTGCAGGTCACACACAATGTACTGTATAATGTAAAACCAAGCAACTTTAGCACATACTGTACAGATGCAGTACACACTCGAGCTTCCCATGAGTCATCACATCAATGAAAAAAATAAACACTATCCTTAATATCAAAATAAATATGGTTTATGACTAATTTGATTCTAATATAGCAGTATTAATATTATATGTTATAACGTTGTATCCTCTCCTCTCCTATACAAACCTTAGAACTAAGGATATGAATCATATCACAGTACATTATGTTTACCAGAACTCGACTGGCCATGTTTTCCAAGTTAAATGTTTTTTTTAGCATCTACAGTAATTGTTACTGCTCAGAATTCCTGTTTACCCCATGTTAAATGAGTCAGTCTGTAAAGTTATATAAAGCAGTCCAGTAATGCATTTATTTTGGAGCATACTTCTGTGAAACCGGTCTAAGGTTGTTTGCAGGAATGATCCTTAACTAATATGAGATTAACCCAGATGCTTTGTGCGAGACTAGAAACTGCACTGGTCGCTTTATGGTGAATGCACTGAAATACAACACAGTGTAAAGTAAAAAGTATGTGCAGTTAAAAGAAAAGAAATGTACTCGATACAACTCCTGAGCATTCAGAACTGTAGTAGTGGTCTGTAAAAAAGAAAGCAAACGACGACAACAACAACAGCAGCGCAAAGCTTTTGTTGTTTGACACATTGATGAGAAAACGATTTTAAAAGGAGCTGAATGTTACTGTACGTCATCATGTACGTTAGCGAGGGTTGCAACGGTGGCGTCACACGGGAAAACACATGTAGACAAGTATTAGAACAGTAAAACGCCTTCATTCTTAAAATAAAAACACCACAGCGAAACCTATGGCGCACACAATCTTCTACCACTATGTGATGGATACATATTTACTCCTGGGCTCTGCTACCACTGCAGAAAACTGTGTCTGCTGTGACTAGTGGAAATGCCACAACACTGACAGAGCAACCAGCTCAGCGGGGCCGAGCTCTTCTGTAAAAGAGAGACATTAAAAATGAGAAAGTAACTTCTACAAATTACAAAAGTGTTTCACAATGACAACACATTTCCTTTAATGTAAATGCAAAAATATCATGTTTAAAATAGGGTGAAAGAAAATACTTGTTTAATACAATAGCTTCAATAGTTTAAATGTTCTCTATCATAACACCCAGGTGGTTACCATGAGTAACCATAGTAACAAAACGGATGCTTTACCCTTTGTTAATGGTTAAACTCACTTACAATTAAACAAACACAGTTCAGCCGGTTATAACATTACCCAAAACAAGCGAAACGCGCGTTCACTTGTTTGTTTTTTTGCGTTAATCTGTGATGATTTCAGTGCGATCCTTTAATGTGCGCAGAAATGTTTTTGAGAGGAATAACGAAAACACACACACACACACACACTTCACTTTGTGTTAAGCTGTTCCCTGTCACTGTCTGTTTGCTTACATTCAGGTAATACGATCGCGTGTGAAGTGAAATCGTGGCGAAGAAAGTCACAGGAAGTGACGTTCTGTTTCTTTTGCGATGATGGAATAATTCAAAATCATACAAAGCAACAGGGAACATGTGAAATGAGCTCACGTTTGGCCAGAGAATAACAGAATGCTGCCGTTTGCCTGTGAGCAGAGCAGGCCCTGCTCACTCCTCATACCCATCCAAACACTGAAACGGGACAGGAGACGGTGTTTTAGGAGCACGCTGCACTGCACACTGATATTCACTGAGCAGGAGACCTGTGACGGAGTGACCACAGCGCATCTGCCTGCAGAGGAGGAGCGACGGCTCCGAGGCGGCGGACGCGTCCTGCGCCGCATGTGTGTGAACAGTGCAGCGCTTCTCTGTCTGCTGCGTACGTCTCTTGTTCCGTCTGCTTGAATTGAATTATAGAAATGCCGGCTAATTCTGAACACTTCCCAAAGATTTAATACGTCACTCAAATTTGATAGATGACTTAATTTAGATGGAAACCTCATGACATTCAGCTCGTGACCTCCAGTTGAAGCGGTCATTAACTCATTGTTAACATATTGTGTTTGAACCCATAAGTGGATGGGGCTTCATCAGAATGTATGAAAGTATACATTTAAATTTGTTGATGAGGAGATAAATTGTAAAACTATGTCATTTTGCTGTAATCTAAACTATGACTAAAAAACAAACATTTTCTAATTCTCTGATGGAATTCTATTTCCAATTTTGTTTCAAGTCACTAAAACTGTGAGAAGCTCCATTAGGTGACACATTGTGTAAGTTTTCCCATGATCCGACTTTTATTCAATCTCCATAAATTTATGTTAATTTAAAAATATTATGAGCAAAATTGTGAAATTATTAATAGAACGGAGGTGTGCTGCTACAAGTGGCTGAGGTTTCTTTCCACCTTGGTGCACACGGAGTCCGGGCAGGTGCATGCAGCACACGGTGGGGTATCAGGTATCCCCTTGGCCTAGGCCTCTCCCATTTGTCATGGTGAATGAGTGGTCTGCCTGACTGCACTTTCCCATTCCATTTCCTCCCAGGCTGCGCTGAGGCCCTACCACCCACTGTACGCTGTCATTTCTTTAACCCCTTTTCAATTCACATGGAGTGTGGGCAATAATGCTCTCTCACATTCCTCCTTTCAATAGGTTACACGCTACAGACCCCCCCCCCCTTTTTTTTTACTTTTCCTGGTCAGCCTACACCTCCCCTAATGGTGTGAAAAGCAAAAGTAATTCATTTGACAAAACACAGGTGTTGAGTATGATGGGGACAATTTAACAATAATTAAAAGAAATTAAAAAAAAGAAAAATATTGAACTAGTTCTGTTAAATAATTTTACCTATATGCATGACAAGTACACCACCTTGCTCACTTGGATATCACAAGGCAATGGCAGATGCTCACGAGCTTAATTATTAACATGTTACAAGAACTCCAGCATGCTGTCCTGCTCCCTCTGCTCTCTCAAAGAAAGACGCGGTAGCGCTGAATGAGTGCTGCTCTTACTTACGTCCATAGTGCCTCCTACCATCCAGCTAGCTGTGATATCTGGCTCAGCCATCCTACCCACCATGCTCCACAATAGCAGCAGCCCAACACTAAGCCCACCGGCAGCCTCTCTGCACATGTACGAGGCAACTACTGTAGAGCGGAAAACACTGTCTGTTCCCACTCAACATGAGGAAGAAAGTAAAAGCACCAAAAAGAGTCATTCTACAACAACCCAAGTTCATCTTTTGAGGAAACTTTGCTCTTTTTTTCTTTTTTCCCTGCAAAAAGAAAACCAGGAAATCTCCACTTATTATTTAGTTATTTCAACAAACATTCGCCTCAACGCAGGATCTAAGTCTGACTTCTTTTTTTTTTTTTTTCCTTCAAAAGCGTGCAGTCGTGTCTGTGCTGGACCGGGATTACATGCATGTGGTGTCTGGCTCCACTGCAGATACAGGGTAAAGAGATTGCAGCACCATCTGCTGGTAAAACAAGAGTCAAAAAATAATAATGAAGGAAGAGCCAAGAGGAAATATCAGAGCTCGAGTTTGGCAAAACAAGAGGAGAATAACAGTGTAACAGTGTAACAGGCTCAGTTCTCACCTGGGTCACAGGTGCTATAGTAACGCTTTGATTCTTTGGATGAAGGCATCCAGATGACTCAACAGGTGAGATGCAGCACGTCACCATCTGAACTTCCAGAGGTAAAAGTTCACAGTGGCCTATTCCTCACATCACATTCATAGAGCAGAGTGACAAAGTACGGAATACAGACCATGAGACATAAACAATGTTTCCCATTCTTGCCCTCATTTCCTTCAGTGGATCCCTTGGACAGCTAATAACAAGTTAATCAGCCTGATTGCACATTCATCACTGTGATCCGCTCCTTTTTTTCTGCTCATGAGGGGAAGCATGTTTTACTTGGGAAATGAAATATTTAGCGACCTGTTCCTTTTGCCCTTGCGCTGGAGACAGAGGCCCTACAGCTGAGTAAACAGCCGGACTACGCAGTGGACAGGTAACCACTAGCGCCCGGCTCGCTGACCAATAAAACAGCCGTTTCCCTGGACACAGGGTTCACAGTTAAAAATGAAAACTTCACTTTTTCCATTACTTTGAAGCAATTACTTCACTTAACTTCCTACTCATAACAAAAGCAGGCAATTAAGCTTAAATTGAATAAAGGTGCCCCAATAAAACTGAACTATGTGTGAGCAATGTGTAAACAATGTACTACAGTATAACATTAAACCTCATTTTAACAGAGTATAAGCCGCAGAAATAAGTGACAATATGTAAAACACCAGACTTGTATTGCATCATAAAACCCCTACATGAGACGCAGCAGGTAAAATGGTGTGCAGGGAATAAAAAAAAGCCCATAATAAGCTGCCAACGATTTGTTCTTTGGTAAAAGTATGATCACTTGGGCTTTGCCTTAAGCAGGTCTCATCCACAACTTAAGCAAGTGGGCTTCAGCCTTTAAAACTACATCTTCCCTTCCAATGGACCTTGCACAGTTCCTGATGTATATTCTGATACAGTCAGTAAATGGACATGCGTGCACCACTAATGTGATAAGTCGCTCAGAGGCGGAAGACATCCAGAATGATGAAAACCTGTCCCCAGTCAGGCTGAAGCAAATCGGTACTTATTCAACCAACTTCCAAAACTAATATGAGAACCAGCAAAAAGCACCAACATTAGGCTCCAGTGTACAATTTGAATATGAGGATTGATGAAGATAGATGGGTTGTGCCTGATCAAGGTCTATTGAATTCTTACCTCAAATGACCAGTCAGCACTAATGCGCCCATATCGTGTCTATAAGTGTGAACTGATTTATATTGCTGCAAAGCATCCCCAAGACATTGAAGGAGCACCATTGGAACCCAATACCAATTATATATGTTTGTTTCTAGAGGAAATGACCACTCAGTACACTGGATCAATGTGGACACCAAAGGTCACTGCAATACATTTCTGCTGAAGAGCTCGTGTGCCATCAAGCAGCTCATCTGCCAACCGACCGTCCTCTGCCCGAAAGTGAGGAGCGTTTGAGAAACAACTTACAGAACACTTACATCACTCACATTTGCTATGGTGCTTTAGCATGTGTTATACTAGTACTGTAGGTAGTAGTAGTAGTAGTAACTACTACTAATAATATTACAATAAACACACATTACTGTAAATATGCTCAAAGGTCATTTTAAAAAACAATGCATCAATAATCAGGCAACATGACTGTGAGTCTGAGTAGTTGAACACGGACACTAAACAGAGTTCTGTAAGCTCTCACACAGGAGCCCTGCCTATTGATATTTTCATGCAAATTTAATTAAAGATCATATTCATTACATCCAAGCTAAAACTAACACCTGTAAAGCCTGCAGGGAGGATATCCTTATGCAAGCACGCCTTATAGATTGTTGCTTTCCTTCCCCTCTTTACTGCCCACGTCTCCCAGGACCTTCTGAATCCATATTAATTTCCTCTCTGGCAGTTATGTGGGCAGGGTATGAACCGTGCTATTTCACTTTTAATCTGTCAGTAATTTAGTAATGTGTAAACTAATTATGCGACAATATTAATGTAATTGGTTCAGGGAGCTGTTCACGAAAATCAATGTGTTTGCAGAGAATGCAGTAAATTGCATCAGGTTATTATAATCATGTGTCAAGTGCTGATTATGTTATGAAACTAAAAAGTGGATGTCAGCCACAGGTCAATACAGCGCAGCTCCATAAAATCTATGCCTCTCTATTCATTAATGTGAAAGGAGCTGTTAAGCACCATCCCTAGTTCCTTCCACACTTCTACCACTTGCCTGTCAATAACCTGTATTTTGTGTATGAGCCTCTGTATATGCAATAAAATAAACTGAAGAACAAAGGCCAAACACGCACACAGGAGGTTTTACAGACTAACAGCCAAATCGTCATGCCATATTTATGACGGGCAATTTACTGCAAAAGTATAACAAACATTGTTAAAACTCTACATCACAAAACATATTACATATTATGAAACTAATTTCATCTTAAATCAGCCAAATCCACTGGGTTTTCAGAAAAGACAGTTTATCTCCTCATTTACCTAAAAAATGACATTTACGTTAAATAAAACTGGCACAGAATCGCAGACTAAGTGGCAGCGAACTAGCTCCCCGTCTCTGGTAGCAATTACAGCTGCCAAGGGTTATGATTGATGGCCATTGTTTACAATGTTTAAAAGTAGAGGCGGATTTCAAAACATGGCTCTGGATTATACATAAATAATTGGCTTCAACTTGAATGCTAATCCACAGTAAAGACTTTTTTTCCAGTTGCCCCAAAAGGTTCAATAATCAAATGGCAATAACACTGCCCATCTTTACCATGAAATTATGTCCGTTTCACGCAGCCGCTCGTAAATCTTGACTTGACAGCTTGCAGCCAACTGTGACGGTTACTGGAGGTAAATACAGTGCTCATGTCAAACTGTACAAACTCATCAAGGGAGTGGTTTGGGCTTTCCTCTTCTGAAAATGATCAAAATGAAACTTTTTGAAAACAAAACACGTGTACTTTTAGCACGCAGTTTCAAATACATAGTCTTTGGAGCAACTTACACTTATAGGTTCATTTCTAAACAAACTTCAACTTCATTTTACAGTCAAATACATACAGAACAGTAGAACTAATCTCATCAGTTGTATTGCTGAGGTGTTTTTATTTTCAAGCCTAGCAATGATTAGACATTTGTTTTTACTATATTTGCACTTCCTGGTTGAAAACAAGCTGTTGAAATGTCTGCCCTCTTCTCTAATATGTCTCAGCTGTGTTTGGTTGACACCAGACTTAGTGAGTCGATTGACACTTGTATTCCACAGAGAAAGCATGAGATGAGCCTCAAGTCTGGACTGTGAGCACGAGGTGCATCTTTCTGTGATCCTGTCATGGAGTTGTGTTGTTCTATAGCTGGCAGGAACCCCCCATCACCCCATTGTGTCTGTCAGATTCTGCAAAAGCAACTACTGTATTTCTGTACTGACACTTTACAGTATTAGTAAGAACCTACACTATGGCTACAAACTGGTTGAAACCTCAACTGTTCTATCTCTCAGTGGTGGTGAATCCGTGTGTCTGAGCTCAGGTTTAGCCAGGACCACAGAAGCATCCTTTGGCTTCCGATTCACAATTTGTAAAACAGGAGAGAGGGTTACTCTCTCCTGTTTTACAAATTGTCTGAAGCACAGAACTCTCTGGGGACGGCCTGCTCAAACTTTAAAGACGCTGGTCAGAGTAGGCCAGTGTTTGAAGTCACTGCTGAGGTTGGACTGAAAACTGTTGTTGGTGCTGTTTTTGCAGTAAAAAAGCTTGTAATACAAAGGTTTTTGTCCCTGTCGCCCAGAGCGGCATAAATTCAGATACTGACTAATCTACAATAAATCAACCTTTGCCTTTTGTTTTATCACCATCATAAAGTTGCAGCCATGTTTTAGTTCAGTAGTTGTTTACTGTACGTAACTGTCCTTATTGTGCATCATGTAAACCAATGTGAACTGAGTGCTGAACTAAACTCACTGCACGGGTTCATTTTATCAGCACCAGGACACATTTTTCATTTAAAAGCTGGCAACCTGTTACTGTGCTTTGGCCAAATAACAGTCACAAGACAAAGGTTGCCAACGACACTTCCTCTTTGACTAGTTGCTGGGCATCAAGCAGTGATTCCCTGCGTGAATGAGTCACTTATGGTGGAGGTGGCCATCACAGAGAGTGATTTGTAAGAGCTAAGGTCACACGCTGATGATTAGGCCAATTAATCTTTGCACTCGACTTGCTAATTATTTGTTTCCGTAATTATGCTGCTAATATCATCCACCTCCTGAACCACCACAGGCCGTGCACTTTAGGTTCAACGCGGACATTGGATCTGTAAACGCAGTAAGCCCCATTACGATTTCACTATGTGTGAAAATCATTAAGTGGCTCATTAATTATACAGCATTAAACATATTTCTCAGACTTGTGTCTGTCTTCTTAGTCTAACTCAGATTGCAGCAGTGGTTGGGTGCATCACACAAGCAAGACAGACACAAAAAGTCCCAGAATTGGGGGATGAAGATGACTGGATGAGGAAGGCTGAAGACCCCAGGGCTCAAAAAGAGCTAGATTTACTCTAGAGGAGCCATCGCCATTGATCGAGGCTGGAGAGTCATGGAAGCTGCCATTTAGGTTGCAGCAATACAACTGTGCTTGTATTGATTGATGAGGCTGGCCCTGTTAATATTATTTATGGTAGAGGTGCTACACAGCTCTCTGGCAGGGTGAGCCTCCCCATAATAAGTGGTAATTGATGGCACGGGAGGCCAAGTCTCCCTCACCCTGCCTCCCCCCTACTCACTGACCCCAGTCCTGTGAAAGTCAGATGGTTTGCCCCTAACACAGTTATGATTGACATTATCAGATTACATAACCCGCTACAGAAGCCTTGTGGGTCTCCTCAAGTGGGCACATTGATTTTTGATTAGGACGCCACTCAACACATCTTGAAGGGAGTCAGGAAAATATGTGCTGCAGATCAGACTGCATATCAACATTTCTACAGGGATGTTTCCCATTAGAATGGGGGTCTCCAGCAGAATACTTAGGATGACATCATGTTGAATCGCTTAGCGTCCTTCTCACCCTTTACATGAAGACAATGCAGAATAGAACAGTACAGGGTATTTTTTTCTGCATGTAAACAATAAACAACCCATTACACAAACTCAACAATTAACAAAGCACTGGCTTCAGAACAGAGGAACCTTTATAAAAGGCACCTGAAGTAAATGGCTCAACTGTCCCTCCCCCTAAAAGACTCAATTACTGCAGACAGATGGACAACGTCCAGGAGATCTCAATGCCTTTCTGTGAGTCACATGCAATTTTCATTTCAGGCCCACAGCAAGATGAAATCAAAATATGTATGAAAAACATATTAGTGTTTCCCTAGAGCTCTGTCACAGTTTACACATCTACACAGTGTTAGCGTTACGGCCGAGAGAGAGGAACGTGTGTACCTGAGAATGTGTGATGCAGGCTTTGATTAATGTCTGCTCATGACTTTTCTGACACCTCTGCTATAATGGGTCCATTTTTTAGAAATGGCTAATTATCTTTTCATTCCACCTCAGCTCAGGATTCTGTCCTTGCCATTTCCCCCCAGTCTGACAGGGGCGCATTCAGCTTGCATGAGAGCTACAGTACTTGCAATATTAAAAAGAGTTGTTGACAGTGAAGAACAACAGGCTTGATGGGCAAAAATCATTATGTTGCACTTTAAACACTGTCAGCAGAACAAGCATGATGCAGCTAAAACAGTATGAATAGGTCTTATTTATAATATCTCCATATGCTACAGTTATGGGATGAAAACAAAACAAAGCCAAACATCTACTTTAGTTAAATGCTTGATTTTCATTGTCAACATCTTTTTACTACATAACTTTAGACACTAATAGATGAATAAAGAATGATGTTGGAGGTTTTTTTGCTTGCCATAAAAAATAAATTTCATGTTACAGGGGTCAGTGAAAATATTAACACACTTATGTAATGTGATATTATTTTTGACATGCTTTACTGATTCTCCATTTATAAATGGGTTAGTTTATATCATACAGTGGTAAAACACCCAGCCAGTATTTGGCTGTGCTGCAATCATACAGTACTTCCCTCAGAGTCTAGTAGTCATAAATTTAACAAATTAAACATCCAACGGATGGTGGTATTTAGAGACCTAACATGATTTTTTGGGTTTATCTCATAAGATCTGGCCCCAGCCAGTGCTTTTTTTGCAATACTTCAATAAATTAAAAGATTTATTACAACTGACTTCTGAATATAATAATAACAAATTGTTCCCCTAGTGCGCCTCCCTCATTGTTTTATTGCTTGTGCAGGCAATCTTCCACATAGAGTTGAATTGATTTGTTTAATGATCTTAAGTCCCTCCAACGCTTTTCCCTCATTTTCTTACAGGCTGCCTCTAAGCCCCCAGCATCTAATGCCCTAACCCACTGCCTCTTTATCCCACCCTCAGCCTCATCAGCACAGAGCAAAGCTGTGAATATGAACATTATGAGCTTTGGGTTCAAAACTTAATGGTTCACAAATCAGCTACTATGGATTTTCTGCTGCTGAAATCAATAGTTGCTGGAAGAAGGTCATGATTTTCAGCTTTCAGATATACTCCTACTTCTAATTCATATCAGTCAGTTTAAACTCCCAGTGGTGAGTTGGAATAATTTAATGTCAAAAGACAGATTAGGTAAAGTGGTGAAGAAGCACTGTTAAGTTCTAAACTGTGCCCTGTAAACAATGTTAAATACACAACAGCAAAGAAACAAAACAAAACCTGGCTGTTTTAGGTGAGAATTTGTATTTTCTTCTAAGTAGATAATTAACATATTTAATTAATTTAACATCCCTCGTTAAAAAGACAACACAGTCCTTTTGTAATAATAAATGTAAACTAAAGTTTGTGTATGAGCAAACTGTTTCCAGCATTACTTTGAATCCTGAACTATACAAGGGACCTCTACATGATGGCCAAATGGCAAAAAGAAACACAGGGCTGTTCACAGCCCAGCAGCCTCACATGATTAATGACCTGCTATTAGGGCCCGGATGGCAGGTTTCACAGGTTCCTACTGTCCACCCCGCTCCCGACCAATGACAGTCTCAAGCGTGGCTCAACAGCTCCGCTACACTGTATCAACAACAGCCCAAACTGGAACATCGGAAAAGGACAGCTCAGCTCTGGACAGCAGAGGACATCCCTTCGTGGAGATGAACCTTTCTAGCTTAATAATGTCTTTGAACTAGATTTATTTCAAGTAAAATGTGTCATTTTGTCCAATCAAAGCTCCTAGTATGGTCAGAGTCTCCCAAATGAACTTCAGATAAAAAATATTACACTTATCAAAGAGAGGCGTTCATTTATGACATTTGAATGACAGGTGGGAGGCAACCTGAAGTCTCTCTTCCCTGTGCACGTGGGTCAGTGTCAGCTCCCGATTAGTAGATATGACAGATGCTGTTGTACAGTAGTTTCACTATACACAAGACTTGTATGTTATTTCCTGAAATGTTGTAGTATTTTAATCTGTATATGTGGACAATATTATTTGCTATTTAATGTTTTTTTACATTGGCATATGTATCAAAATCTCAGAACAACTGTAAAAACATATGCCAGAGATTTTAGCTGTGATCTGTTATGTTTTATCCATCCATTTTCTTAACTGCTTACTCCCTAGTGCGGGGTCACGGGGGTGCTGGAGCCTATCCCAGCTGGCTACGGGCGAGAGGCAGGGTACACGCCAGTCCATCGCAGGGCAACACATAGACAGACAACCATTCACTCACACACTCACACCTACGGGCAATGGAGAGAGGCCAATCAACCTAATGCACGTCTTTGGACTGTGGGAGGAAGCCGGAGAACCTGGAGAGAACCCACGCAAACACGGGGAGAACGTGCAAACTCCACACAGAAAGGCATGAGGTCCGCCTCCGGGAATCGAACCCAGAACCTTCTTGCTGTGAGGCGACAGTGCTACCCACCACACCACCATGCCGCCCCTTATGTTTTATTGATAATAAAAAGAAGATGATACAGTAGGCACATATACTGTATATTCAATGGCCAAGAATGGTGAAGAGATGAACCACAAGTACACAGGAAGCCAGTTCTAAATTTTAAAACCACCTCACTTTGCAAGTACTGTATTGTGTCATGTGGGCAGTCATACAGTACTACTGTTATTAAGGTCTGCAAAAAAGCTTCAATGAATAGAGGGAAGGGAAAGAAATCTGAAAACAATTACCAGAAAATCCTGTTTGTACTTGGAGGAGTGGCTGTTGTATTCCAAATCCAGATGACCTATGGGACACCACGAAGTGCCATTAAAAAGAGAAAGGACGTGTGAACAGCTGTTTTTTGTGACGACTCACGCTGCCTACCGTGATTTCTGCGCGTAAGACTGAGTCAAGTTTACCACAACACACACACACATGCACGCACACACACACTCAACCACCCCCAATAGTCTGCAGACGTTTCTCCACATGGTTAACATATGACAAAGTAGCCTAACATTACTACATGTCTGTGCATGAGTGTGTGTAGGCCGGAGATATGACGACTTCATCTGGTGTAGGAAAAAAAAGAGTAGGCACAGTACTGTACAGTACATATGTGAAACAAACTGACTAAGATAAGAAGAAATGGTACAAAGTACAGAGGGGCACATTATTGAAGAAAGCCTTTCAACATAAGGTACATCATGAGTACTGAAGGAAGGAAGTGAAACTAAAAATAAAATAAAATAAAATACAGAAAAACACGTGACCATGCAAAAGTTAAGAGAGCGAGAAAGTGAGAAAGTGTGAGCGAGAGAGAGAGAGAGAGGTGTGTGTGTGTGAGTGTGTGTGTGTGTGTGTGAGTGTGGGGGGGGGGGGGGGGGGGGGGGGGGGGGAGTACTGCTGGAATGTGATTAAGTCTGTTTATGGAGTCCTATCACTGCCACACCAGAGCAGGACCACCTGCAGTCTGGAAGTCATTACTCTGGGGTCACGGGATATCCTACATGTAAACTCTGAGTCACTTCACCTCTAATTGGGTGTAAAGATCCCATTTCCTCCCATCGACAAACTAAACCACCTGCGATGTGATAGGATATGATCTTGAAGCTCTAAAGACAGCACTGATATATATATATAAATAGAGCGGGACGATTGTTTGAAGCTTTCGTATGTTAACATCATTTTTGAATAATATACAAATAGAGCATTTGCAGCTTAGTTGTTCTGGTTTGTTATGGTTCAATTTCTTGGTTTCATATCAACGAATTCCCTCACTGTCACCGGACACTGCTACAGTAGCTAATCATCAATCGACAGACATGCAGGTGGAGAATTAAGCCGAGCCAGACCTTAAAAAACTGTCTGCAAATGAAAGTTCTTTTTCTCACTATCACACACATGTTAAGCTGAAGCCTCTGTTATTCACAATATCAACTTAAACAGTGATAAGTCAATGCCATTTACTGATCATCACAAAGAATGAGTGTTGGCTTTCAATACTGTAGCATTGTTTATAACTATGAAATGATTTACATGTGTTAATGATAAGGTGTTATGAGTGCAAAATATAAATATGCACACATAGTAATGTGAAAGCGCATGTCTGTAGCGTTGCTAAAACAGCAGTGAACAGTTAAAATATCCACATCTTTACTATATATCCTTTTTTATTATTTCTACACTGAAAGCACCAACAGGGGTCTACTTTTGAATTTTTTGGACGAAAAGAAGACAACAGAGACATAAGAGTTATAGAGCTATAGCTCTGACAATAAACAAATGAGTACTAAAGGGAAACAGCTTTATATTTGTTGTGTACACTTACCCATCTCCAGACTGGAAGGCAGATGAGCTGACAGTGTGTTGAGGGGGACTGATGCATCCCCTCCCGCTGACAGTTCTGAATCATGACTCTAGCCACACGCCCCACCAGCAACTCTGGAATGTCTGATAAAATGATATTAATTCCACACATTAATGAGATTAATGAATCAGTGCAGCTCAACGCAGAGAAAGCAGCTTTTTTCTTTTTGTCTGGCCCTGAAATAATAACACAAAGGTAATTATAGTGCATCCATCAATCTGCTGCCGGACAGTCTAATTATCTGGGCATTTCTGAAGTGCTCTCACTTCTTCACTCTCATTTGTATTGTGTGATATGTTATTGTTTCATTAATAGAGAGCTCATCTGTGGCTTCACTGGCGGGTTACAGTGGCGCCTGTCAGCGGCGGAAGACGCCATGATTGAGAGCCGGGGACCTGCAGATTGAGAGATCCAAAATTTCAATGATGGATGAAGATGTCATACCGCTAAGAGGTACACATCATCGACTCATCGTGCATCTTGACAAAGCACTCTTATCCTCCAAAGGGAATAATGAGGATGCTGACAGCACATCCACTATAATCAATGACTTTCAAATGTATAATCAACTCCACTAATTGAACAAAGAATTTCGTTCTGGATTCAGTCTTTTAGCCAAAACCTGCCACAGCAAAGTCCTGAATGTCTTTCACTATAGTGAGATTTTTTCAGAGAATATCTAATAGTCAAATGATAATTAATGAATGAACCCGGATCCTGACAATTTAATTAGTTTCATGCACAATTAATGTATACTTGCAGTGTGTGTCTTGAGCCCTGCCACTACTGTTGTGTGAACACTTTATGGGCTCATTCACACAACATTGGGTACATATGAAATACATTTCATAAATACAATAGATGTAATCAAAATTCACATCCAATTTGTCTTTTAATTAATAAATTTAGCAATGTCAGCATTTAACAAAGTTATCTGCCAAGTATCCTGAGTGTGAAATAAAAAAAGCAAATCCCACAAAGCCGAAGCTTTCAGTGTGAACGACAATATGTCTGAGCAGCTGCATAAATTACGAGCAAAAGTCAGGCGTTCTCAAACAAACTCTTCAGCTCCTTCATCTGGACTGTAATGGATTTCCAAAACAATAATAATTACGTGTGCTGACCGAGGCGGAACAAGGTTTGGCACGGCCGGCCCTTCATTCCGACTAATCGCCAAGCATAGAAACAGCCACTTCCTGGATCTTCCTCGCTAATGGTTACAGACGACTGACATTTCAGAGCAAACAAAATGTCCTCCAGCTGTCTAAATAGGTGGGTTTAGATCCTCGCCCCCTCCATTTTAAATTTATGGAGCAAGAAACCCAGAACTCATCCTACCAGAAGTGGCACGCTTTGATTCCCCAGCAGCTCACCTACAGTTTCCATCTGTTTCACTGAGTAACTAGGTCCCAGTACACCTGAACAAACTATTGCAGAGTACATCTGTTGCAATTCTTTTCCTTTTGTTTCCATTACTTCAAAAAATTCACTGAGACCAAATCCACAAATCACGGGGCAGACAATGTTATGACGTGTGTCCTGTTCACCCCTCTGTGGTACCCTGGTGGCCATCTGCAGCCACAGCCTCGAGGAAGTCAAGAGATCTGTGCTTACAGCTGTTAGGACAGGTTGGTGGTCAGAACAGCCCCATCTTTGACAGCAATAAACTCACACTTGACTTGAGTCCTTCCTGTTGACTCCTGTAAACTTCTCAAAAATGTCCTCTTCTTTTTATAAACTCTGGAGGTCGGTTACTTATCACCACACTACTTATCCAATAGTGGTTCCCTTCTGTGCTTTTAGACGGCGGCAGCACTGATCATGCTGAAAAAAGTCAAATTGACTTCATCATCAGGTGAAATCTTGCACAGATCTGGACAAAAATTAGTGACCTTAGCAAAGCATAAAAACTGTCCCAAACCAGACAGCCAAAAGTAAAATAAAACATACAAAAATACATATAATATAAAAATAATCAAATTAAAAATTCTCATCGGCAGTATGACAAGGGCCATGCTTTTACTTTAAGAAGAGGAATCCGGCTGCACCAGGGCCATAGGATCCTTAAGTTGACTTATTCACTGCAGCGCCTGATAGATCACTTTCCCAGCTTGACTCGTGTGGTTTGAGGCGGTTTCATTTTCCAGCCCCGCTCAGAAGTTATCTAAATGGATTGTACAATAATCTGTTGTGCCCTGAAACCACACAGCAAATAATTATTCTGTGTTCAAATGTTTGACAGGAAAAATTAGTAACAATCACCAAGAGAGCAGGTGTTTTTCTTTTTCTCTCGCTTTTTCCCCCCTCTCCTCGAGTGCCCGCAGCAGAAAAGGTTGCATACAAGGCTAGTATTGATTTTGAAACCATTTGACCAAGGATAAATAAGACGGGAGAGGAGGGAGGCCTTAGCCATGAGCTTTTTGATCAATCAACATGTCACAGCTGGAACTAAATTCAATTCTTATTTATCAAAATCCCCTGCTTGGTTAGAATGCTATGCAACAATGCTTCGCAGAGGCCCTTAACAGTCCTTTGAGCCACAAGCATCACTGTCACACGCATGGATTTCACGACGGAAACACTTTGTGCTGAAATCTTTATCACGCAAAGACGATAAATTCATTGGAATTGCATGAGGTCACTGCATTTTGTATTCATACAAAAGGACTCCCACTGTCAGAGAGCCGCTGACTGAAATAATATGCTGCAGAGTAAATGCAGAGGTGGTGGTGTGTAGGATGAGCATGTGATCGCATGCTTGTCTACAGACGAGCGGCTATTAACTCCTCATCCCCATAGATTTGCTCCATACCCTGTAATTTCGAAAAGACCTTTGTGTATTTTTCATAAAACAAATATCAGAGGCCAGGATGCAGCTAGTTATTATGCAACAATATGGTTTGATGAAGGTGGAAGGCAGCACATCCACTGGGAAAACGCCTGATTAAGAAATCCATTTTCTGTCATCTACCAATGAAGTCAGATAAAAGCTTTCTTGGCTGGCGTTATTATGGAGGTAATATTGATGACATGTCTCACTTGTGCAGCCATTCAACAATACACCGAGCTCTACGCCTCAAAGCTACTCCGGTTAACATTGGTCAGGTCAAGCATCTGTCACAAACTTACAGACACACACATCTGTGGACGATTTCAGCTACTGCTTGGCCTGACGTACAAGTCTTTGGATTGTCAGAGGAACTGAAAATGAAATGGGAAGAAGGAAACAGCGCACAGATAAAAAGGACTCTGAATGCAACGTATCACCTTCTTCTAAAGATTTGCCAAGTTATAAAAAAAATGGAAATAAAAATAACAATAAGCAACTAAATACATCTGACTGGACTGAGTATTATACCATGAGAGCAGTTTCTTAGACATGGATTCCTTGATATGGTTTGATAGGAATTATACCATATTTCATAGTCTTTCATGACAGCAATGTAAAGAATTATCACAAAGAAATGGGATTTTAGAGCTCCAGGAACTCATCTCATACCTCAGCGAGACAAAGACAAACAGAAGTGAGATAGAAAAGAAACAGATTAAGCAGATATTTCAAATGAATTGCCTATTATGGAAATTTTAATCTTGAACATTTGTTTTGCTAATACACGCCTTTAGCTATTGGAATCTAAAGGTGATACGCCGACTTACCTACTGTAAATCACACAAGTGGCATTCATGAACCAAAGTTCATTCCCCCGTGTGTGAACAATCAATCTGAAATGCTTATGACAATTCTGAGCGCGAGGCGCAATAAGCACCGAGTGTTATGACAGCGTAGATTTGGATTAAAACTGGCCTAATAGGATAATTTTTCTCACAAAAGGTACAGCCTCAAACTGGGAAAATCAATTATTATGAATTATACATGTATTGAATTAAATGTCTTGTGTCATTAACATGTCTCATTAGTTTGCACTGAGTGCGAGAGACTGTCCCCTCTGTGACTGCTCCATCAAAAGGAGAGGGGGGGGGGGAGAATAACAGTATTTGCATTGAGCAGAGGCGCCATTGTGTCAATGTCAAACGGAGTGTTTGTAATGCCTGTCCCTCTGTTTGTAGGAAGCATGAGCTTTATTCATTTCAAATATTTTCAGTGATGCATTAGTGTCAGGATGTGTCGGTTCCATTTCTCAGAGACGAGCGGAAGCCCGACAGCGCAGGCGGATGCGTAAATACAACAGAAAACACTTAACTATGAGATCATCTGGACTCGGTTATTAATCTTGCTTTTTAAAGGCCTGTGTGGCCTGACTCCATCTATGCTCCTGTTGCCCTGGTGTTGCTATATTCTGCACCACGTTACCCGCTAGAAAAAAACACACCCATTAAAGAGATTGATGTATTTCGGGGGTGGCTAGAAAACAAAAGAAACACACAAGTTCTGATCGGGTGGGTTATGGGTTAAGGGTATATTTACAATGGGCTGCTTTGTTTGGAGGGACCACGGTCGACACGTCCTACTGTACCAGCTGATGAGTGAAAGACAAAGAAACCTGCTGTCAGATAGCATCTTTACCCGATCTTAAACTTTCATTTCAATCCCGAATGTGAAACTTTACGGGAGCTGCTCTCCTAACATTAATGCAGCCATACACACACAAACACATGATTACATGGGATTTGTATTCCAAGTCATGAGCTTCACACAGGATGGGCCTAAGTCCAGATCATTTATCTCAAAATAGCTACTAAGTATGTTGCAAAGCATTAAAAGCTGATATGAATCACTATCTCTAGCATTGTATACTGCTTAAAGAGCCTCATCTGCAGCCCAGTTATTCTCAATGTATTCACTAAGCTCATCCTCAACACTTCGCAGCACCAGTCGCAGCATACATTGCCCTTACTAATTTACTACTCTGACTGCTAGACATGCGAGGACCCCATGTGTCATCTGTGGTGGTGCTGAATCAAGACGTGATGACATGTTCCTGCTGCACTAGCAGACGAATTACACCACAGACCAATGATGCAGGGTCCCTTTAGCTTTTATGTTCACAGCTTCACACTTTTATGTCATGAGAGTGGGTGAAAATCTTTGGAGTCTATAATCAATTGACCAGTTGAATATAAAGTCAAAACTTACAGTAAATAGGACTTTTTTCTGTTTTGTACTGTTTTTATTCCAAACTGTAACTTCAAGGAAAGTAGCATTCATGCAGCTTTTACACAGGACTGGAGGCGTCTTATTAGGAGACACAAAAGACATAGTCTTCTTGAACTCAATTAATTAGAAATAAATAAATAATGTACAAAGATCCTATTTAGGGGTTTTATTCTCAAGACATAAAAGCCATTAATTATCAGGGTGTGTGAGGGAAAGAGCTACAAGAACACAAAGGTTCATCAAATAAATGAAGTGAATTCTGTCAAGCAAAAAACTTTTTCATTACATAAATATCAGCCTATGAGAAACAGTGCCAAACTATCCATTGTGAATGCTGCATTACGGATTTAAATATAGTACACAACAGAAACAAAACAAGTAACACTTCCTTGAAATGATTCTCCCTCCTTTGTTTCTGAGTGTCCATGGAGCCAGGTGAAGTCTGCCCTTATTACCAATGTCAGAGATTCGATTAAGCACGTGGAAAGCAAATGATCCCAATGAACTAATGATTAATCCGGCAGGTCTATTTACTAATGTACCAGAATGCATTAGAGGCATAAGTTAATGGGGACAGGACATCAATTCAAATACAAATGAACCACATTTGCATTGGATGCTTATTGACTGGTGTAACAAAACGAATTACAAAAGGTAATCTACTTATAAACCTTAAGGACGGATGAAACATGATTCCCAACATATCTACAATTTAACTTTGGACCCACTCCTGCCTCCAGAAATGACAGCGTCAATAGAAACAGAGCAGTCTACCATCAAAATAAGACATCTGTTTAAATTAGAGGCAGAGCTAGAAACAGTGAAGCAGACTTTCTATCAGAGCACAGGAAGCAGCTTATTCCAACAGGCCGTCAACCTGTGAGTATGAATGTGACTCATAACAATTCATATACAGTACAAAGGGCATCTAATGCAAAGTTATAAGCTAAGTGCCACGGTGCCTATTAGTGGCAGAACCTTTCCCACACTCCCCTTCGCTCGGCTCGGCACAGTGTGGGGCATCGTCGGAGGCTGACAGAGGTGACGGTGCTGCGGCACATCTGAAATGGCTCCAGCCGAGCGCACGCCTCCAGGGGGCGAGTGAAAAAATTAAAAAATAAAAATACTCCTGCTGCTTTGTGGATGAAAGGCCCAAACCTAATCCTCGCTTTGTTCTTGTACATAGATGAACATGAAAGCCCACTTCTGTGGATTGCTTCTGTCTGGGCCCGTGGGCACGGTGCTGGACCCGGAGCACAGTCTTATCAATAATGCTGTGCTCTTAACCATAGGCTTAGACTGGTGGAAGATATTCCACATTTGGCAGAAATCTAACCATCCAGTCTTCCCAGTGGTAATGACACTTTTGCTAAACTTGTCTAATACCATCTAGTAAGTGATTTTTGCAAGGGGGGGGGGGCATGAAGAGAAAAGCAGCGGTTCCATTTGATGTTTCGATCTGGGATTGATCTCAGAGGAAAGACTCACATTCTGAAAGCGGGATTATTGGCTCTGCTGGCTCTCCTCAGATGTCAAAGATCTTTGAGCAGCCTTGTAAAGTGCACTACTTCCAGGCTGCTGGTGAACTGCTTATGAACTCATCAAAAGAACACCTGTCTCCATATTAATGAGGCGCCATGCATCTGACAAGGGTCTTCTTCCCACACATACCTGTCCCCATGAGAGCCCTGCCGCTTTTCCTGGAAACCGCAGAACAAAGGTGCTTCTCATTCTCAAGCTGGTGTCTCCTCACATTCAACAGTCTCACCACAGAGTACCAGGCTGAAAACAGACCGAGCCAAAAAGACACACAGCTGTGCAGATACGCAGTATAAACCTGGAGTTGCTACACGGATGTTGCAACAGTGTTTGTGGCATTAAGGTTTAAGGATGTGTGACCGCACAGTTCAAATGAACAGTTTTTAGACAGAGGGAAGTTTGTAAGTGGCAAATGACAAGCACCGACATAAGCAGAAAATCGTGGAATAAGCTTTTGCAAAATTTCTCTAGAATTGCGTATAATTATGATGAATCAAAACAAATAATTAGGATTTACCTAATAATGTTGCATTAGATTTAGACATATTTAAACTAATTTGTGTCATAATAATGCCTGACTATAATTTTTGAACAACTCAAATGCCTACTGTTTTATGTGACTTACTTAACAGGACAGTCATCCAAAAATATCTACAAACAAGTGAGGTTTTCTGTAACACAATATCATCTGGCACAAAGTTAAACTGGCAAGAAACATGCAAGAAATATAAGAAAAATAAGTTCTCACTAATTCAGCAATCACACGTGAAACAACACATGTGCACAAACAACGCTTCTAATGCTTCAACAATGGCCCACTCCTCTGTGAACGCAGCCTAGGCCCGTGGTCGCGTGGGGAACAGCAGTGTCTGAACTGTAATTGATAATGTAAAGGCAGATGGGGGTCTCCAGGGAGACCGAAAGAATCCAAGCAGATGGCCAAATTGCCACTTATTTGTGTGGCGCAGAGGACCCAGCCCCTTCGTCCACATGGTATGATGGCTCATTATAGCTCTGTGTGCATAAACACCAACATGCTTTTAAATCTGGACGGCAGGGCTGAGGAAAGCCAACAAGGAGGAGTGGCGTGTTTCAAAGGTCATGTCACGGCTCATGGGCGGAGGGGCGGTTACAGTGAACAACCGATGCTACGATCAATCGAATTCAAGTCAGTCCTCGGAAAAATCCGCTGCCTGCCTCCTTTACACAAAATGGGCGAGGGGACGTCTGCCAAGTGTAAACCTCCCAAGTGCTCCATCTGTACTGAAAGGAACACACTTACACACTTAGCAGATACAGAGCCAGCGGAATCAACAACCCATGTGGAGCCAATGCATGTTGTTTCTTTGGTTGTTGTTTTGGAGCAGACATCACAAAAGGGAGGAGTCAACAGAGAAGCGAGGGTTTGCACCCAATCGTGTTAGCGGTTAGTGCATTTTGGCGACACTATCATTATCTTCGATCAGCTGTTCCGTGCGCAAACACAGACATATTGGTTAATATGGCTGAGGCACCTTGATTCTATCCTGTCCCAGGGTAAACTCCATTAATGTCACCCTGGACCACCTATTTCATATTTACTACATCTCCCCATTGTGTAATTGGTCTCATGTAGGACCACTGCTGCGAAGACCATCTATTGGACTTAAAATAATCATCACAGAGCAATCTCTCCCTTCCTCTCATAAAGACACTTCAATACTAACCCGCTTTTCAAGGTGGGAATCGTGGCTTTAGGCAATTATGTGTAAATACTTTGCCCAAAGTTGTCCATCTTTGGTCACAAATGTCATTAATCGAACTGAAATGTCATTGCTCACAATTTGGATTAATGATTGTGCTTGTCTCATCAAAAATGGAGCCAAACTGCCCGTCAGTTTTTGATTAAGCCCTGACTCATTCCAAGAGCAAGGTTTTTATATATCTTTATTCAGTCATTATTATAAAAAGTCATAGTGTAGGTGGTTATATTTGTAATATTGTGAATAAAAAAAGCAAAAAAACAAGCCTGAAAGTCATTTGTGCCATACAGACATTGCATGACACCGTTATTTGAAAAACAAAACTGCCCACAGAGCAGTTAAGCAAATGTGTCATTAAATGGGGAATGTACAACACCTCCCTGGGCCTCCCATATTTTACATTCCAGAGTAACACCAGCGAATATTAATATTTGCTTTTCATTTCAGGCAGCAGTGCTACTCTGTTCAGAAGGAGTGGAAAAGAAGGTGAGGCTGAGTGTGGCTAATGTGACCTTCTGACAGGATATTATAGTGACTAAAGGTGCTTGATTCACCCAGTCAAATAGATGCTTAATGTGCATGAGGATATTTTTTTCCAAACAGCAAATCAAAATAAAGCAGCATGGGAAGACTGCCAGTAATTAGAAGTGGCTCTCAGCTGCAGCGTTTCTGTTTGTTTGTGCAACAATGTTTGACAGAAGATGAGAAAATCTCCCTGTCACAGCAACTGCCACCATGTGTCTTTCTCAGGTTAGCTGCAAGCTGGAGCATTAGTGCTGGGGAGGGTTTGCTTCACACCCCGTCTTACACTCCCAGGCACAAAGACAGTTCAGTTGCTGAACAGTCACAAACAATCACAACATGAGAGCGATATCGCACTCCGGGAGATTTGGGGTTGTAAACAGGAAAGTTTGGACAGTTCTGAGCTGACTGAACCGAGCAGGGAGAGACTTCACAAAGTAACTAATGAGTAAGTTATTTACAGCAGCAAAAGCCCCAACAGTCTGACTGTCAATATCTATTCTGTAAGTCTATCATCACACTGAATAAGACACACACGAGTGTGCGGCTGGAGCCACACTGTAAAAAATAAGTGTTCTCATGGCTTTAATGCAGTCGTGATAACTGTGCTGTCTCATCCTCCTGGAAGAAGAATGGTCTGAATTAGGCTCTGAAAAATGTTTGTTTGAATGAGTGTTTGTGTCCTGCTGTTAAATGCTTTAGGAAATATACCCAATAAATCAAGACAATAAAATCAAGTGCTTAAAATGAATATAAATTTGCTAACATTTTGGATTATTACTACTGTACATATGCACAACCTACTGTAGCTATTGAAGTAAAACACACAGCTTCAACACATGACTGGCGAGTATGAATCACAGAAAGCGGAAGCGCTGAACAAACTTCTGTAAGATGCAGGAACCACAAAAAAGCACCCAAGGAAAATTAGGCCATCTGTTTGGAATATTGGGTAATTTTCTGTCAATCAAAAAATCATTCCTTAACCTCATGTGCAGTAAAATCCCAGTGGAGCACTGCTCACAAACAACACTAACAGTAAATGGGTGACTTGAAAAGAAATAAGGCTTTGTTTGATATTTAGTGGACCCAGTCGCTCTGCACTTCAAAGAGAAATGTATGATTCTGCTGAAATGGTGTTGGTGTCTGCACCCAATTTTGGTAATAACTCGCTCCAAGAGAAAGACAGAGTCTGGAAGCAATTTGTGATAGCACAACCAAGATTTTCTTTTTCCTTTAACACAAGTTATTCTAACTATTGACCTTTCCAGTGCTTGAATGGCGCTTCCAGGTTTTCTGGGATGCCACTGCTACTCGCAAACGGAACCTTTCAATTCTGTGCGTCACTGTTGTTTCAGGCATCATCAAAGTGCTAAGTACTTAACCCATTACTGTGCTGCCCTGTACTGTGCAGTGCTGTTGGTAGCACAAAAAATCTATTTACAATAATTTAGTGTCGAAAGAATCTTCCATTACTGGAACCTGAAAATGTATATTTATGTTTTGAAACATCCTGTTTCCCCCAATTGGTCTATGATACATTGTAACAAGCTGCTTAGCTGCTTTCTTTTACACTGCTGCTCCCTTGTGGTGTATCCAGATATGATAGCCTGATCTGACAATGTGCAAACCTTGGAGTCTCAGGTGATTAATTAGCAACAGGAAAAGAGATGGATTGAGTTCGTGCCTCTGGTAAGATTAATAAATAAAAGTCAGGCAAGCTGAGTTATAAAAGGAATTAATCAAATGAAAAACAGCTGTGTCTTTCTTTAATTTAAACAGAAAAATATAATTCAGCCAATTGTAAAATCTAATTTTACACCCGTATTTTAATTAGCATAGTTAGATTTGTTTGATAGTTGTAGTCTTGGCAGTGAGACCAACACTGATGAGCTGAATTAATGATGATTCTTAATTCAAGTGGTTGATGTCCAGATTTTCCAGGTCGTCTAGTGAAAGTCAACTCTACACATCCACATCTCTACAACACACCTTCACGTCTCAGTCCTATCACTGTCCTGCTGCCTCATCACCTTCATCCTGGACCCCGTCGCCCAACAAAGCAATCAGGTAAATCCCACATTAACTCCTGGGAAACAGCCCATTAATATTTCACTTGTTTCCAAGCCTGTTTGTGCCATACATCAATGCCCAGCCACTTCTTTCAAAGCCATACATTAGAACTATTTTCAAAATACTTCATTGTCAGCTGGTGGCAGACTCATTACTTATTAAGATAAGAGAAAAGATGTGCAGGTGGTGGCTCAGCTTGCTTTAAAGGCTCCTTTCTACTGTTTTCACCTCTTTAGCCTACATTCTACTGCAACGTCCTCCTCCTCTGTACTTGTTTGTGTGTTAAAGGTATCTGAAACACTTAACAAAGTTGCATAGCTGAAAATATGTGGGATGTTCTTTTAGTTAAAGAAAAAAGCATGCCTGCAATGCTGCATGTAGGTAAGTGCACTAAAATAACTCCTCAGCCAGCGCAGTGTGGGTATTTACAGTTCATAGCCTCCATTCGAACTGTAAAACAGTAACACTAGGATGAAATATTACATATTTGCAGACATTAATATGTTATTATCGTGTTATCATGCAACGTCTGTGAAGGCTTAGTACCTAGGTTCATGCATAAATAACAGTTAGTAATAATAAAAATCTATTATCCCACCATGATCACATTAATGAAATGAGAAAAAAAACTGCCAGACAAACGAGTCTTAAAATCCCAATTAAGTTGTCAGTAAACTTCTAACAGCTGGACACCAGGAATGTCACTCCACCACATCAAGGTTTTCCGGGAGCAGTCACAAAAGATCTGAAACAATAGAACCACACTGGAGGAGCGACAACAAAGGAGAGATTGCAGATTTATTGCCTCATCCTGAAATCAGAAAAACATTTAATTGCTATGAAGGGTGTTCAGAATCTACTGCAAAAAAAGATAAGATCAGAGAGAAAGATGTGAGAATTTTATAATCTCACTTTACTGTCACTCTTTCAGCATGATGGCATACCTTTGAAACTTTAGGAAACACTGTTTCATGAAAGGTCAACATACACACATCAAAACACACTAATGTGTTGTAAGATTGTCTGAGAGTTGACTTATTTTGCATCTTCTGAAAATAACAGTAACACGTAGAAGGGGCCTTTGAATGCAAATATACATGTGTTACCTTTCACCTGTGTGCTTATGATAGATAGATAGATAGATAGATAGATAGATAGATAGATAGATAGATAGATAGATAGATAGATAGATAGATAGATAGATAGATAGATAGATAGATAGATAGATAGATAGATAGATAGATAGATAGATAGATAGATAGATAATATTGTTTGTATATATTTATCGCACTGCATTTCATAATAGTTGCCTTTCTTTGAAGCTAAAGACATGAGGTGTTCTTCAGAGCCAGCTTTAATAAAGCAACGCCTGGTCAGCACAGGTAAGCTGATTAATGGCTGGAGAAGGTCTATATTTTTCAAAGCACTCCCAAAGAAGAGACTTTTATACACTTTTCCTAATGGTTTACAAAAGCCGCTGGAGGGGTCACGCCTGTATAGCACAGAGAGCATCATCTGTTCCCAAGCAGATTATTTACACTATGCCTTTTGTCAGGAATCTAAACCCGGGCCATTAGTCATGACAGAGCAGATGACAAGCCCTGGAAACCAGGCATTTACTGTTAAATAGTGATGAATTGACCAGCATTTGATTGGTCATACATCAACCAAGCATCATCTACACGCTGATCTCTCTCAAAATGAATTTTTCTGTACTATGTGCAGTAGCAGGCTAACAGCAGACTGTACTGTAGAATAACTGCAGAGCTTTATATCATTTATTATACATATTTAGAAATGAATTACTGTAGTAAATCAATGTATCATTTAATTCAAGTACTTAATTACTTACTTAATTCAAGAAGCGTTGGCTTGTTCCCCTGCTTTCTCAACTTAATGCCCACCATCAAAGACATGCCTCAGTCAGCACACAGTTACTCTGCATGTGTTTGCTCGTTAGCTAATTTCTTATGTGCAAACAAATCAACAGTGTGTGTGTGTGTGTGTGTGTGTGTGTGTGTGTGTGTGTGTGTGTGTGTGTGTGTGTGTGTGTGTGAGGAGGTGGGGGTGGTTGGAGAGCTGGCATCTCTATGAGCAGAAACAGCGGGAGTGTTTGGACAGTAAAGACACCAACATTCTGCCTCATTCATGCAGACATGATGCCCCCCCCCCCCACACACACACATACACAAATCACCAACCACCAATCTCTTGTCACACGTACAGAAACATACACGGGCCCTCGTGCCAGCGACTCTGTGCTAATGTACAGTACACATATACATTCTGCACTAATTCTGTTTGACAAGAATACAGTACAGAGGGCGTGCATTGACACACATTCATTAAGTACTGTCACCTACAGACAGTACATTAATAAACAAGAATGGGTAGTGATGCAGCAGCAGTTTTATAGAGATACAGTACAATAGGTCTGGCAGATGGGCCACAGGTACTGGTTCTGTGTGGGTAGAAAAGGGCTCGGCGGGGACGTTTCTGCACTTGTGTGCAGCTCCCACGGCAGCCTGGGGTAGCAGATCCATCTATGTCTTTTTGCCAAATTTGATTTTAAATATTTATCACACCATACATCTTGGCTGAAACAAATTGCTGGCAAAGTGCTACTGTCTGTGAAACATGTAGTAAGAAGGATGGCGGCTTTACAGGGAACATCAATGTTTCATTTGGTCAAATATATGAGTGGGAAGTGTATGTGCAACTATAGGACAGGGTGATGACAAAGAAGTACAACTTTTATAGTTGTGTATAGTTGTAAGAGCATTTTTTCTATAGAAATAAAGGGGAAGGCAATTACTTTTTCAGCTTTTTCTCTTTTTAAAGCCAAATCATTTGCTGTATGAATATATTTAAATAGTATCTTTATGATTCACTAAACAATTAATGTGAACAAGTTTTAATTTTTTTTAAAAAGGGCATTTTATCATTTAATTAATGTAATAATCATGAGTCCAGCTATTATCTCCAGCGAGGCCAACATACAGTACTGTGAATAGGCACAATTAACTTGATCAGAAAAAGAAAAAATAAAAAATTATTTGGTCGGATTTAACTAAAATAAATGAAATGAAGTGTACTTGGTGGAGAACCTCAGCAGGAGCATTACGGTTCACAGCTTCAGAGCAGGTTAAAGCTCAGTCAAGATAGAACAAAAGGGATGGAGGGAGGAACGGATGGATGGATGCTATTTAAAGTACTACAATTTCTAATAAAAGGGAACTTTGCTGCTTTACTTTTACACTCAGCATTTGTTATTGTTCATATTTAGGCTCAGTACAGGCACCATGTTCGACTATGAAGCAGCTGTTCTAAGTGCCTTGCTCCAGGGCATCTAGTCATTGGTTGCTGAGGGAGAGAGGAGCTGTGCTCATTCACTTTCACGTTCCTTTGTGCAGAGAAACCAATATATTGGACATTCCTCTGCTAACTGTTGCAGGAACACTGGACCAAATTCAGAGTAATGGCGGCTTTCCAAGCAAACAAAAGATGATGTACAGCTTACCTGGGGACAGGAAAACCACTCCAGCCCAGCTTTCATCCGCTGTGTGGTGTCAAAATAGCAGCAGAGTCAAGTATTTGCTCCACTTTTGTTCCATTGCTGTGCTTAAGGGAGTTTTCTGCCACGGGATTGATTTACTACTGTATGCTGGTTTATCGCTGAACAACACAGACGTCTACTGCATTCATATCACAGAAAACCGTACATCTCCGTCCGTGATACATAGTCACGAATAAAGTGCACCAGAGAATCATGTTCAATTTCAGAATTACAGCAGAGGCCCAGGACTTGTCTTACCACAATCATTGTGTTGTGTGATATAACGCAGACAAGTCAAAGTACATCATCCATCAGAAAGATTACAGTAAATCCTTCTCAGCAGCAGCTGTTTCAGAGTGTCACAAAATAAAACGAGAGACAATTTACAGCATCATACAATATAATGATTCAAGAACATCTGGCTTTGTTTATCCTCCTAATTGACTTATGCCTATTTGTGTATAATATACCTGGTGTAAATTCAAAATTGTCCCATTATTGTGGTTGGTGGATGAAAACAAATGCGCACGGCTCTCCACAGTAAAGACTTACTTCAATTAACAGTATATTCAATAAATCAGTGTGCTGTTTCTTCCAGCTGGCTTTGTGCCTAACTGGAAATAACCACAGGATGGTGCTCTTGTGTTACGTGAGGATTGTTTCAAAAAAGCACGAGAGAAAGAAAAAGCACACATGCTGAATATGGCCAGATTTCTTAGATTTTCCACCATATTAAATATATACAAGCTTCAATCAAACTTGTTTATTTCTGATTTGCCTGTCTTATGATCCTGTATGGATTAAAAAGTAAACACCCCCTCATTGCACTGTACTGCAGAGTTACCGGACAGTTACACTCGTCGGTTGCACACTAGTAGTTAGTGCTCATCTTGGAGTGAGGTTTTCTCCCTTACGTTCAAAACCACTTTATTTATTTCCCTGACCGCGTGAACGTCACACCAACATGCTCCACTAGATGGCACTAGTGTAGTACTGCAGATATGGCCATTGTTTCAAGCAACCTTTTTCCTTTAACCAAAGGACTGACTGAAAAATGAAGCAATGATTAATTACCAATTCAGCATTAGTGCACATTATTATCCAGTATTCAGATTCAAAAGAAGCACACAAATGGCGGCGTGCAGCCAAACAGTGCACCGAATCAAAATGAAAAGCGGAAATTTAAGGCCATTTAAAAAATGCATCCAAAAAAAGCTTTTCATCACATAAATATGTATTACATCTGCAACACAATTAGGCTCAGTGAAATCTGGCCCGCGGGTTTACAACTTGTGAACCTGCGTGGAATTGTTTTAAGCAGTTTCTTTATAGGCTCACCATCACTGATAACCATCCCAGCTGACCTGTATGCAGCGTCTGTAATCTAATATACACTTTTGATCTGTGTGCACTACACAATTACACCTGACCCATGCCACAAAAGTGTGCCAAGCTCTGCCAAATAGCTTCATTACAGTCTGCCGTGTGCGGCTGGCATATGCAAATATCCCAGAAATCCAAATGGAAAACTGCAGCTTCATTAAATTTGGCAATAAAATATTTGCAATACCTCATTGGATTCTAATGGCCATAATGAGGAGTATGACTGAATCCAATCGGAGTGTGTTAGATTTAATTTGTTTGGCATTTCACAGATGGGAATGCATTTAGTACTGTGAGTAGACATGAGAAGTCATTACAAAACCAGGACATAGACAAAAGCTTGCCTTGTGGTGAGTCTCCATCACCACAAAGCCACAGAGGCCTCTGCTCTTTCCCAAGGGGAACGTTTTTATGGAATATACCGAGCGCCCTGAGCTTTCAACCACATGCTGGAAATGCCAATGGTTGATTTTACCATATTGCGTTACAACATATCAGGTTACCGGAACTTAATTAATGCAATTCCATTCCTTATAACTATCAGCATCTGGCTCTTGTCCAAGCCCAGATAAGACTGGTGAGCACAATAAGCATGCAATATAAAACAGGGCTGCTTGTCAACTGAGAAATGAGGTAAAGGAAGAAAAGATATCTATATCTTTATATCTGTCTGTCTGTCTGTCTATCTGTCTACTTTTTTAGTGGCTGCTACAGCCTACAAAACAAAAACCCATGCAAACAGGAAAGTGTATAATAAAGACTGCAGGAACAGAGCAAATGATTATATCCTGTCAGGAGAATAACACTCAATTTGATCACATCCTCTCTATTTAGAGTACAACTGCAATCTATTCTGTGTACACACACTAGCTAATCAATTACAACTCCCAGCTAATGTAAAGATGCTTTTCATACACAGCCCCCTAACTGTGCATCGCTAAGATAAATTGGCTGTGACCCAGGCTTGACCCTGGCTGATGTTCAGGAGACCATTAAATTTCCTGCAAAGAGGGTGCAGCGGGGGCTTTGTGTTTGTGTATGTCAGTGCATAAGTGTACTAACATGGGTCAGTGTGTATGTGCACGCACGTGAGGGAGAGACAGAGAAAGAAATGCAATGCGAAAAAGGGAGGAGGAGCACAAAAAGAAAGTACAGAGAGCGAGCAGGAACATCTTTTACTAAAAGCTATTTGCTGGTTATATTTGCCTACTTGAATGTCAGCCTCATTTTAATCTTTTACTAACGTACAAAGAAGAGTGTGTTATTTATAAAAAAGCTAGATTAACTTTTATTGTACTGTATAGTTTTTTTATTGTATTACCAAGACGATAGAAAGTATTATTACAGTACATCAACGGAGTTGCTTCTTGTTTTTAAGCATGTGCTGTCTACAATGACATAAACATCCAAGGCAGTAGCAGATACTCCTCAACCTGCTTAGGTTTCAGTAAATGACGCTATGTAAAGTAATACGTTCACAACACATGACCACACTGGAACATTATGTTTTGTAATTGCTTTTGACCAGTATGAAACCGTAACAGATTCTCTACATAACCACGACTGACGGTACCAGGCAAACGTTTAAACATGCTTTCATTTTTCCATTGGTTTTTCTACATCCACATAAATTCAAATGATGAAGAGCATGTATGGAACTACTTAATAAACCAAAGCATCCAAAGAGCCCAGAATGTGTTGTAGATTGTTAATCAGCAACAGCTTTGCACACGTGACATTCTCTCAGGCAGCTGCATGAATTACACACCTGGAAACTTGTAAAATGCTCTGGTAGCCATGCTGGTTAACCAAATGTCCCCAAGAGAGTCACCAGCAAAGCGCCCCCCACACCATCACACCTTCATCCTGCTCCTCTGCCTCACAGGGGGAACCACACATCCAGCAATCTCCCTGTACATCCGTACATCTGAACAGGACACGACTGGACACAAAGTACGTTCAGAACAATGTAAAACTGAGCTTCAAAAGAAATGAAAGGGGAACATTTTGAAGAACAATAAGATGTACTTCTATTTAAATGTCTTGTTCATGGGTTCACCATCAACTGAAAACTGAATTAAGTAAGTTTTGGTTTGGCAAATGTCGCTTTCCTCTGATATGTTGATGTTTTAATAAGGTTTTCTGTTCTGGAACAACCATTTATGTAGCTCATCGGGTGGCTATTTACTGTAATGTGAATTGAGATCACCAACTGATATCATGGAAACACATGGAATTGATTACTTGAAAATGGTTTTTATTTTCATTAAAAAAGACAAAATGCTAATCCGTCTAAATCAGCAGACCCATTACTCCCCCAGAGGCAACATCTTTATTTATTTATTGGCTATTATACTAAACTTCAACTGTTAGCAATTGAAGACAGTATACAACACCCATCAAGAGCAAATAACACCATAGCACTGCAGTACAACCCACCAATTACTGCAATGCCACTGGCACTGCAGAGATCAGCTGTGTAATCGTTAGTTTATATTAGCTGACAGACATTGAGTGCAGGATGCCACAGGGGTAATGTGAAATTTTAAACATATTGCAAGACAATTATTTTAGTTGCACTGTGCATAACTACAGTACTGTATGCGTAGCCTGCTGTGTTGTGTGTGTGGGTCCCTGATCCCTTTAATGGATTACCACAGTGTCCATGAATTCAAGGGTCAGCTCCTGTAGCTCAGGGGTATGACCTGAGAGTACTGTTCTTATCCCACAGTGTTAAAACACTTCCACTTCACTGAGCGTCCTCTCACTGAGGCAAATGGACATAGCACCAGGCCCCACCGCAGCATTTTGTCGTGTTAGCATAATCCAGAGCGATGCCTTTTTAATTTGTTCCCCTATCCCAATAACCCTGCATATAAATAGTTACTACCAGCATGTGTTTTTCATGCATTTTCACCTTGTGATCCTCAGAGGAAATTAGCATTTGAATTTGTAATCATGTCCCTTTTAAGTTGCATCACATGCACAGGATGAAATGAGGAGACAATTAACCTGCACAGCTAAGTGGACAAGAGGATCGGGCAAAAATAGCTCAGAGGAAAATGATGTCAAGCTACATATTTCATGTGCTGTTCCAGTCAAGCTGGCTGCGGGTAAAGCCTTTATCATCCAATCACAGAAACACAGGCTGTAATGTGATATAACCCAGTGGTGTTCAACAGACCGCTGCAATGCATTTCATTCAATAAAATGCAATGTACTGTACCTTACAGAGAATGAAATGAGTTTGTAAAACGCACAGTGTGCAGGGAACACTTGTATTTGTGAATTAATTACATACACACAGCATAGAGAACATTCTTCTGTGAGAGCACGTAATGTACTGTATACAGCAATTGGTGGAAAATGTTCCATTTGTGATCGTATCAACAAAGTCAAAGCCAAGTTTGGAGAGTTCTTTTAATTCAGTGTTTCTTTATATCCCTTTCTTTCGTCCTTTGTGTTCTTTTAATTACTGTATAGTAAAATGATAAGAAGCATATAACAGAGATGACTTCCTTTCTATTATTGTGTTATATTTCAGATTTTTGCTGCATTTAGCTTAGATGATGACAGCTTTGGCGCCGTAAAATCACTCTCTCAATCATTTTTTCAAATCAATTTGTCTTGTCAAGAGGCAATTTCTGACATTTCCTCCCGTTTTAATGTGCTTTAGACCATCTGTCGTCTTTGACTGAGGATTGGAGTCAACAGGTCTATTAGTGCTACGACAACTACGGCACAAATCCATATTCTGACAGGAAAGACGTGCTTGAGTAAAGACATCACATGCATCACATGACGTGGCCTCCAAAGTCACACAATCTACATCCAACTGAGATGGTGGAAGATCTGAACACGAGAGGCAATGAAACACAACAAACAAGTACAACTGGGAACTCCATTAGGATGGTTGGAAAAACATAACAAATTATGTTGATACAAAAAACAATATTGAAAATATGAAAAAAAGGAAAAAGATAAAACCACTGAGGGGGACATTTTGGCCAAACATTTCACTGGTATTGGAAGAACAACAGCCTTATTTTAGCAGGGTGACATTATAGTAGCTTTTATCCCAAGTGGGTTCAGATGACTGCATGAGTCTAATGTTTTGAAAAACTGAACCCCCAGAGGAGCTTGTAATCCTTCCACTTACTTAAAAAACAGGAATTGTTTTTGTATGTGCCTGTGCTGAAGACATTTAACGATGCAGAGAAATAAAACTGTGTAGTGCTGAAAAACACATAGCAATGTAATCTGAATTGAGGATAACATCATAAAAATATCAGATATACAGTAAGCAGTGTGGGTGCCTAAATCAGTGTTTTCACACGGTTGCCTCATTAAATGTGGGAGTTGGACTTGAACAGCGTTTCAGGCAAACTGAAGTTTGTAGATTTTCTGTTTAAATTACTCAAGGTAATAGATGCGTTTGGGTGGGAATTATTTTAGGAAAAACATCTTCTGGGAATATGCAAATATTGTGAGATGGTAAATGCATAACTACTGTAAATGTCACTGATTTACATGCAGACATTAGAGAGAGGTGACGTACGAGGGAAAAACTTTATCTGCCATAAAATGGATGCAGACTGTTTCACCAGTGAGTCTGACACTTTGTCACTATTGATTTTCTTCATCATTACAACAAATACAGTTCTGATTACTAATTATTGATAGTTATGTTTAGCAACAATTCCAAAGATGATTCAGTTCTAATGGATTTCCTCAATGCTCTGCTAATTAGTTTGTGGCTAATTTGTTATTTGTTTGTAGACCTGCAGTGTTTCTGATTTACTCCACTTGAAATATTTCACATGTGCGTGTTAAAAATAGTCTGGATTTGTTTGAGCAATGTGTCATGTTGTACACAGCGAAACATCATGAGGGGAGCAGTGGCTCAGAGGGACACAAAGTCGGGGTTATTATTAATAAGTGGAGAAGAAAGAACATTATGCTGGCAAGCTGGCTCATGAGCCAGCAAATTGAGCTTGCAAGTACTAAAGCACCACAGAGGTAGGTCATTAAGACACCCAGAATGGAGCTAAGGAACACAGATCTCACATCAAAGATTCTGTGTGATTCTGCTGCTATATAGAAATATTTAGACTGGCTCTCTCTGTGCAGAGAGCTTTATGTGGAGCCATTATGGTGCCCAGCAATCTTTAGAAATGTCCAAAGTTCCAAACCAAGGCCTTCAGCTGCTAACTCCCTCCACAAGCAAATGCTTAAACCACTTCATCTCCAATTTGCAAGATTTATTTTTGTCTGCTGGAGTACAGAACTATTAAACCGGCAGGTGTGGTGTGGAAGCACTAATGGTTTTGCAAACATCAGCAAAGGGCCATTGAGAGGTTGAAGGGGCCCTTGAATTAGTGAAATTTCTGCAGCTAAATTGGCTGCCAGTAAAAGGCAAAGCTCATCAGCCAATGCTTAAAATAGTACATAAAACCACCAATGGCAGATCCCTCAAATTCTGTGAAGACATATGGATGGTACAGAAAAAGCATCCACAGCTTCACCCATGTTTGGATCTATAACATATAAGGCTTCACTCTTTGTTTAGAAATCGACTGGAGACTGATCACTGGAATGCAGTTTTGTATAGAGGAGGGCTAATATTACATCTCTGCCCCCTGTTCAAGGACAAATACTTTATTTGTGGCTGCAAATGTACCGTTCAGGAGGAAGGTTGTGATTTGGAAAAACCAAGGAAGCGCTCAGTAATTGTGCAGGTCCGTGCACGTGTTATCAGAAGATGGAGCATATTTTTATTTTAATGATGAACTAGAGCATTATCGCTTCTGTTTATGACCCCACAGACATGAGGGGGAAACACAGACACACACAAACCCTGCAGGAATACAAAGCAAGTTGTTGGAATTTGCTAGTGTTACTTTATTAACACAGCAAAACTACTAAAGTATTGGTGCCATTAGGGTTGGAACACAGATAAGAATGTGAAAAAAGCAATTTCCGAAAGCAAGATCTAAGTAATCAACAACTCTCTTTTCCAGCCCATCTGATATACAAATTGTGCCTAATGAACCTTGCAAAATCAATTACCTAGGTAATACTTTGCATGCAAGGCAAACCAAACACTGAATGCATGATGCATACGTAAACAGACATTACTCACTGCAGATTATTTTGCTCCATTTACATTGCATTAGCACAGGAAACAGCACACTGACTGGTGCATATTTCTCAATCATTCATTTCATTTATATGTAACTAGGCCAGAAACTTAAAGCAACGCCACCTAATGACTAGTTAGACAATTCATTACGCCAAACCCTGCACAGTAACTTGATTAATGTTACAGTAAACAAACAAAAACAATGGTATCTTGGAAAAGCTGGAACACAAAATAATACAGCATAAAGTATTTAGGCAAGTCGTGAATGATGGATGATGGTACTTGTTTCTGCTGGTAAAGTCGTTTTTTACATACTGTAGCTGTTTAGCACAGACACTTATGAAATACTGTACTCCTCAGGCTGGAGAAGACATTTTTCATGTGACAAAAAAAGCCTGCATTTTGAAATACTGTACAACTTCAATTAAACATATACAGTACTGCCTGCGGACATTATCCGCTCCTTATGGGAAGCTTCTATACACGGTTCTGTGGTTAAAGCCTTTAGTGCAAAGCTGTTCGACATTTCCCCTGGATGTAACACTTACAGTACACCAATGCTTCCTCTGTTGCATTAAATATAAAGTGCTACGTGATCAACAATATATCATGTTTGGCAAAAAGTTGTTGAACTGTACAGTAAATAAAAGAAGCTGATCCACAGCTCTTCTGCAAAGTACCACTGTGGAGAATTTTCAGTTTCTGAGCAGTGAAGCACAAATCTAAATCTGGCATCATGAATTATTAAAGCTTCTCTTTATAGAGGTTTTTTTTTTCTCCAGCAGAGAATATCCAGCACAGTATAGTACAAGCCCGAGATCAAACAGAGCAGAGAAAAGGAGCCGAGTGTAATGCCAAAAGTGTTTCTACCAAATGTGTTCAGCGTGGATCTGTCAGATGACAAACCTGTGTGAGGAAACGATTCCGAGCGAAAGCAGAGGCGAAGAAGAACAACAGGTCTCGGCTCACGCGGTCATTGTTGGTCTTTTCACTAGCAGTCATCATTTTAATGCAGAGAGGAAATGAGAAAACAAACTTGGCATCCCTCACTGGATGACAAGATGATGACAAGAGAGCGTATTTACCTCTGCTGAATATCACTACACAATAAATAGCTTTTGCTTAGAGGTGAGTGTCAGTTGTAGATGAATCACTGCTCTCGGTGTCATCCAGCTCCACATGTCTTTGTGAAATTGCTTTTGAGCCAGACTTACTAAACATTATATCTTATCTCTAAAACTACTTCTAAATGGCATTTCACTTGGGTTCCTACCGGGTAACTATACACAAAATTCCTTCATGGGTTTTTCATCAATTTGACTTGGAGTTTGGGGTTTTTGTGTCACACACTTCAAAGCTAAATTAGCAGACATGTTGATTTTCTTTTAACATCATACTGATTTTGTATCTTTAGAACAGGTCAAACAGCCAAAAATTGCAAAAAAGACAGGAGCTGGAAACACTAAATGGATGAGATGGACCAGTGCTGACTCTTACGGTCATCCTATAGCGTTATTAGCATTAGTAATCTGTTATAGTCCACAATATATGCAAACGACTGTTGTCACATTTGACCTATTTAACCTTTGACCACCAAAAATCTAATTTTTTATAATTTTCCATGAATCAGCATTAGTTTTGAAAGTTTACAAATATTGACATGTGTCATGTGCCCACATCGCATTCAACAAAAGTAAGACTCACTTAACTGGTGTGTTAGAGATTTTTATTCACTCCTCCAGTTATCTTGTTGAACAGTACCAACAGGGAAAAACTACTATAGCAACACTTCACTAACACGTTTTAAAAATATAACGAAAATAATCCAAAATAACATCAAACAGAGGAGAATTGCTTGTGGCAGTCACTCTGCACTGCAGAAAACCTGTGAAGACAGAAGCATTTTAATGTGCTAATTAAACACTGAGTGAGACTGTTTAAAATCGTAGTACTGTGGCTGAACCTTCTCTCCATTGGCAGATGGACTGACTGACTCCTCAGTGAGAAAACGTTTGACAGGTGTAATGTACAACTTTTATTCAAACGTGGTGTTTTATCTACAGATCCCCAAACTTTCTGCTTCCTCTCTGCTGTTTATCTGTTTGAATGAAGTAGTTTTTATTAAATATGTTGAGTACTGACTCTGTTTTTAAGCCATAGGAGGTGTGATGGGGGCGTGAGGGGTGCTTTGCTGGTCAGTTTGCTGGCGTCTTAATGAAAACGGAGGAGGCATCTAACCAGCATGGCTACCAAGGCATGTTACAGCAGCATGCCATCCCATCTGGTTTGCACTTGGAGAGGCCATCATTCTTTTTCCAAGAGGAGAATGATTTACACACAGCCCTAGGTTATGTAAGAGCTATTACTCAAAGGAGGAGAGTGATGGGAAAGCAGCCAACAACTGCTCAGCACCTCTGGGAACACCTTCAAGATTGTTGAATAACAATTCCAGGTGACAATGGCAAGATGCTGACTGAGAGAATGCTAAGGATGCTACAAACCAACAGAGTCTGCTTTGATGAACTGATGATATATAATTCCATACACAGTACATATGCATGTACAATTTCAATGTATTCAGTAATGATATACTATAAAATATCAAACAGTCAAAAACTGCCCAGATATTGGACTGACTGCCATTGCATTTAGACTCATAGACAGTATTTACAGGGTTGGCAATATTCAAGTACAGCGAACAACAACATTCAACACCTCAACATGATTAAATGTATGATGCCATTATATTCCGTTCATAGTTCACTGCAGGTGAAACTTGGCACGGTATAAGTGAGTGGCAATCTCTGCAAGTCTTTAACGTGTAAAAAGAATCAGAGAGAGGCGAGACTCTCACCTCTGAGCTGATAAACTCGGCTCAGAGTTAACAGCTTTCTATGGGGAGAGAATGATTTTCCAAAGTTTATACCTTTTAAAACCACAATAAATTAGACACAGACAGAAAAGCTGATATAATTTTGTTTCAGCTGAATCTCTCCACTTGACTGAATGTGTCTATAAAATTCTCAGAGAAAAGTAGGTTGCTAAAATGCACTTAATTTGGCATGATAGATTGAGTCCATGCTTCAGTGACTGTAATTGAATCTGTGACCTATTTCTTCAGAAGAAAATTGTCTCTCGGGTTATTTGTCGCCATAAATTTTAATGGAATTCAATAGACTGACACTGAATTTATACATTTTCATCCAACTATTTGCATTCAAATTACAAACTGTACTGTGTGTTGTTATAAACGCAGTTCCTCTTTATGTGTATAGCCTTAAACAGATTGAGATTTGTCTTCAGTGCATAAACACCAACGCTTATGTTAAACATTACAACTTAAAATGTGTGCAAACAATAATAGCAATACACTTGTTTTGTTGGTAAAACTATTGCATCTTATGCTATTTCTCACTGGACGACCCACCAAAAATCACCAGGACAAAGACAGTATCACAAGTCAACTGATTAGCCAGCTAAAAATAACATTTAAACATCACCTAGTAACAAACAACTGGGGTTGTGTCAAGCTGTAAAACAAATACAAAAAAATACAAATATAGGTCATTAGTCATCAAAAACACATTTAACACCACATGTGTTGTAGAAAGTAACCGTTGTCCCAGACACTATTGTTTCACTCGATACTGCAAAAGAATGACTGCTGCCTCTGACAGATGATGATAATACGGAAAGACACTTCTTGTCAAATTCAAAAAAAGGGAGGAGAAAACTGCTTCTTCAGGGAGCCTGAGGCCACTGAGAATATCCCTCTACAAGCCTCTGCAAGCCCAAACTGGATGAGCTAAGCATGTATGACGAGCACCAGTCAAACCTTTACATTCATTAATGCCTAATGTGTGTAAAGAAGAAGGAAATGCTTGTTTGTCAGGTGCTAAATCTTTTCTGCAGTACACAATAAATCCCTTTTAATTATTCCCTTTGTGTATGAACACAACGATTGGAAAGGTGAGACTAATTAGTATTAGTCAATGGTATATGGGCATCAGATTCCTACACTGGCAATATGTCATTATGGAGTAGCTAACAGGGCTGTGCTACTGTAAGTGAAAAGTGTTTCTAAATGGTTCTCAAGAATTGATGGAGATATTAAATTCATCTTCAAGTCTTTATCACTGGCTTCTTTTGTTGAGAACAAACAGCTCTACCAACTGTAGGGAAATGTAAGACATGGATAATGAGATGAAGACAAGAATTGTGGCCCAAATGGTAGAAAGCCTGAAGCACATACTGTACTGGAACCATCAACGCTACTGTGGTTGAAAATGACATATTGACATTCGCCATGCTCTTACAATGTGCTAGTCTGCAGCTTCTCAACAAAGCAGCTGGCATCAAACACAGGGAAACAACAAGCAAGTGAATAATAAGATAAATATCTAAAAGACCTCTACTCAAAAACTACCTTGGACATGCTGTACATCTCTGGTGTAATTAACATTTGAGTATGTAATTGTGACTGATTGTAAATGTGGTGTTTTATATTAAAACTGTATTCCTGCTATGTCAATGGGAGAAATCAAATGATCTACTGTAGCAAAGCTGATCCAATAAGATGTCAAACTCAAGAAAAGCACTTTGCTAATAATGAAGTGTCCTCTATTTGTTCAATTAAACCATATTCAGGGTGTGTTCTGCATTTGCAAATGCTAACCTGCTTTTTATCATTAAAAGTTCAATGGGCTGACTCTCGGAGTAAATGTTATCCATATCACACTAATGAGTTCCTAGATGTTTTTGTTCTAATTAATGCTACTAATTCCTGTTAATTAATTGTTGCTGAAGCTCTCTCCATCTGCTGAGTGGAAGAAAGTAAAAATGGGTCATTGAAAGAAGAAAAAAAACTACATGGTGATAATGAAATATGGGTCTAGTTTCCCTCTCTAATTTGTTAAGCAAAATGCTTCAGCAGTCTGCTAAGTAGCAGATGAAAGCTAATGTTTGCACTGGCAACTGTTTTGCATGAAAAAATCATTCTGTTAAATGGTTTATCATACTTATGGATGAGCAAAATGTAAAGCAGTGAAGAACGCCAGTGGCAGTCAATTACACTCAGAGTGTAATACTGAGTTAACAAACAAGTAAGAGAGAAGCGGCTCAGCGCCCATTAAAATGAAGAAGCCTTGTGAAACCACGAGGCAGTTGGCGTGTGGAGGGCGGCGTGTACAGAATATACTGTCCTGTAGCTCCAGGTGCCCTCCATCTACTTGGATCTGATCACTCCTGCTCATGCTCACTAAACATTATGCTTTCACGGCTTTTCTTATGTGCTAAAACGTGGAAGCAGCCAATATTGCTCTCAAGGGTTCAATTTAAGTTTCAGTCATTATTATTTGCTACGTACAGTGTGAACAGAGAACAAAGAACACAAACTGGATACTTGTGTTTACTTTTTCAAGACTTTGATTCACTGCGATCATTTAATGTTTTATTTATACACTGGTTAAATATTCAATCCACAACATAAGTATAATGTATAATAATGTATTTTTATGCAATTTCATGTAAATACTGGAGCAGGTTATTGTTGGCTCTTGTGTGTGGCATTAACACTACCACATGTACTTAACAGCAACATGGACAGTGACATATTGCCCCCATTATCAGCTGCAACATAACAGAATCATATAGTTAATGTTCTCTCTATGATCAAAACACTTGAATTCCTTGATTCATCTTTATGCAAACGTCCTCCACACATGCAGTAAAAGACAAAGTACCCTGCAGCATTTGGCTAACCTCAGGGTGAGGTACTCCACATGGAATCGCTTGATAGGCATACTTACACTTGAATATTTTATTTTTAACCCATAAATAAAAATTTCAGCAGGTGAGAAAAGTGCCATAATAACTGGATAACCTTCTGCAGACACTGCATGCTTTTAAAAACAGATTACAAAAGTGTTAGCATGACAACCTGACAACTGGGGTTTTGAGACTTTTAAGACATGAAAACAGGTGAGATAACGCTAAGAAATCCTGCTGCAGACAGTCATTACATTGTTTTAAATACCATTTCACTTGCTTAGAGACAAATTAACAGCGTTGCACCGCTCAGAGATACAGTATGATCAAAACTGCCTGTCCCTGTTTGATAGCGTTGTTTAACAAATGCCGGAGCTATTAAAACTGTTACTGCTGTGGAATATTAACAACACTCCTCTGAGATGTTATTGAGCCAGTCAGACCAGCCAAAAGCAGCATTATGTTTTTAATGAAGCTCACGCTCCCTCTGTCTGTGCATATCCATTTTAATGCTCGTATAGATTTTTATAAAGTGCCTAGAACTTAAAACATGTGTCTTTTCAGTAATTGAACAAGTAGCCTTCCACCAGCAAGTGAAGTTAGCTTGTGCATGGTGGTAAATGTAACCTAACTAACAGCATCTGTGAAATTTTATGTGAAACTTAACTAAACTAAAAGAACATTTTCTGCTTCTGGCTTTTCCACTGGTGAAAACAACAAACCACAACAAACTTAGCAACAGTTGATGAGGCACTTTTTGTGTATATTTTCCACATGTGATTGTTTTATCCTCTACTGAACGCACAACTTGTTTTACTTTCTTCTCAGCTAGAACATCTGTCACCAAGTGTAATTTTTAAACGTGATGGACAATAATTATTCACCCCCACCAATCACAGAATTTGAGTCAGACCCACTCAGACATTTGACCTTGCCTCAGGGTGCAGAACGGTGCCACAGTGAGTGCTGAAATACTGCAGCTGAATCTCCAAAGGCAGTAAGATGTAATAAAAAAAGAAAACACTCCATGTACATTTCACATGCATACTGTAGCAAGAACATTTGACATGTATGCAATCATTGTGATTGCATTTAGCATTTATCTCCCATTTCCTCTACCACACGTGTGTTCTTTAAGGTCTTATATTAACTCGTAGTATATGACAACACATTAGAGTTGCATCCTGCACACAGCTACAGGGGGAACTAGAACACAGCCTGGGGGGATATTTGGAGACATCCACCAGTGTGATTGAAAACCTCCAACAGAGCGCGCTCAGTGAAATAATCAGGAAAACAATGCACAAGCACAAAAAAGCCAAACAAATCTTTCATGATGTAACGCATGATGAAGTAATCATGAATGAAATGATTATTGATAAAATGGCCATAAAGTGTCATTGTGATGACGATTTTGCCTCGTATTCGGTTCAAACTGCATCCTTCTTAAATCACCCAAATTCAAATTTAGCTTTGACTTGGCAGACTGACTGATCAACTGATGAATGAATACACTGCCTTGGCTGTTATTACAAATGAGTGAAGGGGGTGTTTCAAACATCACGCAAACGTCGCCAGAACATTTACGAATACGTCATGTCAGTGAAACTGAGCTCAGAGAAGCTGAGCCTATACAGTGAATACAGAACCTACCACAGGCTGAAAGAACAAGGACACAAACATGGACATAATCTGATTCACATTGGAACAGCTGCCATCAGTCTAATACACAGTTCAGCAGTTCAGCCACAGCACTACACTGTGTTTATTAATTACCTTCAAATAAATAATCTTCACTTCTTTCAGCATCAAGGAAGAATGATGGTGTACACTGTTGCCTCAGTCAGAGGCAGCAACAAAGAACATCCTAATAGTTATGCAGTGGTTTCTGACACAGCCATGCGGTCCAAACAGGCTGCAGATTGTGTCTGAGTGACCTCTGCTTCACTGTGGCAGATCCCTAAAACAACATCCACGTCTAGACCCGCACAGCATACAAAGACTGCTTTTGTTCAGCAAAACCTGAGCAGTGTTTTTAAAGGCGTAAAAGTGAATAAAACACATACGGCACATACAATGCAAAGCCTATTATTGTGGTCCGTGCAGGAAGCCCCAGAACGAGAGAGATTTGCACCACTAACCCTGCAGTTTCCTGTAGCTGCTCAAAGGCATTCATTTGTGCGAGGGCATCAGAGGGAAAAACCGGGCTAATGTGCGGTCTTGTAATCCTTTTCTCTCAGGTGAGCGCATTGTGTGTGATTGTATGTTTCATAATCAAAAGACTATAGTGGCCATTTCAGGCTAGAAATCACCACCGTTGTTGCAATATCAGCAGGAAATTTAAAATTACAGAAATGACTGCTTCTGCAACAACCTCTAAATATTTCAAGGTGACAGAAAAAGCCTCGTCTGGGGAAACTAGTGGAGGCTTTTCTGTCGTCATTGCAAACCTGTAAAAGACATGCTCAACTAGATAGTCGAGAATAAAACAAAATTAGAAAGAAATCTAGTGATATAATTGAACTGAAATTACAAAGTTTAAATAGGACTTAAAACAAAAAAAATAAAGCAGTGTTTGAAAGGTTTGCAGAAAGTATACACAACTATGAACATGAAAGATCTTTCAATTTGCATAGGTTAATTAAAAACAGTGTCGGAGTTCTGTTTCTGTGCTGATCAGAATACTAATTAAAAACCACAAGAAACGTACAAGCAACTTATAACGTCAACAGCTTAATCATATGCCTCGGAGAGTGTTTATTTTTTTTATATTAAATCTCAGCGTTGCTTTGCAAGGTTGTTCCTTTAATTCAAATGGAATCAGCTATGCTTTTGTACTCCGCCGTCACCAAGGTGGTAAAAAACCCCTGCCATTTAAAATAAGTTCAACAAAAGTGAATTGCTATTTATATGCGTGAGGCGACTAGCAGCAATAAACACAGCAAGCTACTGTATTTTTTTTAACTTAGCTACTTGTCATAAGGGCATGTGGCAAATAAATGAATGTTTTTCATTTAACAGTTTTTAATGGTTCAGGCAATGACTTTCCTACATTAAGTACAACAGACTAAAGTATGTGTGGTGAAAAAGGCAATTTTACAAAATAACCTCAGATGTTTAGGTGCAACTCTTGCTTTGAAAAGTGAGCAGGAGAAGGCAACTACAGCACAGGGACCCTTAAGAAAACACTGCTACACACAAACGTCTCCAACTGAGATTGAAGAAATTCCACAATGTTTGCAGTGACACGTTAGTGCTTTGTGAGGAGGTAGTGTACAAATCAAGCACAGCCGATGTGATCCGTTACCACGGGCCAAAGTATCTGGATAGTAAAAACCTGCTTTCCATCATTACACATTCATAATGTCCAAGACTTTGCTTTGCGGCTAATTAATTAGGGTAGCAATTATTTATGTGCAGATGTTCGGCCAGATGCCAGTGAACTCTGCTCTGAAGTCATTTTAGTAAATTAAACCTGACGAACACGAGGTATGTAATCACGAGTGTGTCTAATAAGAGGAAGAACATCTGGTCTGTCACACACCTGAAACTTAAAATGTACAAGCATTTGTGACGTACTGTACGTACACTCAACTACTGGTAGTAAAATATACTTTGAATGTGCTACTGAAATTGTAGTTTCCCTGCTTCCCTTTAACTAAAAGCTGTGCAGCTCCAAAGCCACAAAACAGTGATGTGCTGCAATGCAGATGGATTTTTCATCTGCAAAAAGGTAACAGGGTCTCTCCAGCCTCCAGTCAAAACACATGATCATCACTTCTCTCTTTATCACCACAACATTGCACGTCCTCGCCACCTGACAATTTCCTATACCCTGAAATTCATGACCTCATCAAAATGTTGAAATTGATTTAGCATGCCGAGATTTGCTTTTGCTTCTGAAGCCAGTTGTGATTCTAATTTTTGATGGCAGTGAGAATATGATGTGCTGAATATGTTGCACTGTTCAATTACATTTGATGTTGTGAAGTCAGATTTGATGGGGCTCACAGAACACAAGCAGATGGTTCAGTATATGACACTAAACAACAGAGCTCAAACATAACACAGCCTACAAAATGAATGGAGAGCTCTAGTTCCACTTTAAAATGCCCCAATAAATGTATGTGATGCCTTTTCAAAGTCACAAAGGCACGACAAGGCCTCTGTTCTCTCCATAAAGTCTCCAGTTCATAAAATTTAAATTCATCTGGAGGAGCTAGATTATGTGCTGCAATTATTTGGAAAAGGAATTCAATTAATAACTGGTTGCCTTAATAAAGCGTCTGTTGTTGTCATTGATGACAGGGTGAGGCAGTGTATTTGATAGGTAGCGTTTGTAAATCCCATTGAAAGGCATCATTAATCTTCTCATCTGGATGCTGCGGGACATAAAATGAACAAGTGGGAAATTACTTGTCATCCTCACAGCAGTGCACTGGAACATTTTAAATGGGGGTGTAATTGTTTTCCTGATTAGTTCAGCGTGGGTATGTGTCTATTTATTTACATGTTCTGTTAACAAGGACAGTGTTTGTTGTGACCTACACCCCCCCTCTACCCCCACCTCCACAAACCCAGCTGAGGATGAAATATCCCTTTGAGCTGTGAGAGCGGTCTCACCACTGCATCAGAGAGGAAAGGAACATTATAGGAGTTTAAGTAGACAGTTCAAAAACACATGTGCAGTAAAAGGAACGGATTCTCTGCTTTATGAACACACACGAGCATATGTGAAGCTGCCCACATCCACACCCCCCTTTAGGGACCCTGCTGCGAGAGAACACTAATGGCGATGTAAGGCAGCTGGAATGAACCTGAGGGAGGAGACAGGATTAGTGTTTCAACAAAGAGATTTACAGTATGTGGGTAAAAACAGAAACACATAAGGCAGAGTGTGTTTACACAAGTTGAGCATAATTGACATACACAGGTTGGCAGGTTGACATGCTGTTAGGAGGCGGGAAATGTGTAATTTAGGCTCATGTTGAATGTATGCAGAGCTTCACTATATGTATATATATATATATATATAGTACAGTGTACAGTACTGTAAGTGTACCATAATGTGTGGCTTTGTTGTGCTGTAATTATTCCTCCAGGCTACTAGCTGGTAGCAGACATTCTATGACGCATTGTGCTTCTTCACCACATCGTTTTGTGTTTGTTGAACAGCAGTTACTTAGACTAAACAGTTAGTAGCTTGCAGTCTTTAGCACCAGATGTGGAGATCTGCTAACGTGATGTGGACAATTCACTTAAATCTGCAGATGTGGATTACCAAACCCTGCCATGCACAGTAAAAGTAGCTGAACGTTAAGACTTTTAGACAGATGTAAGGTTGAACAGTGAAACAGTGAATAACCAAAACTGTCCCAAAACGCTTATGTTGGGAAAATGTAAAAACCTCCACCAGGGATAAAAAAGCATCACCTTGAGCCGTCTGTAGGCAGCAGCCTCTCCTCCTTTTTGCACTACAGTCAACAAGCAAGTAACAAACAATTGACCAGAAACCTTTTAGTTTAAGACATTTAAAGTAGACTGGAACAGTGGGCATGAATTAAAACAATGAAACCATATCCACATTAATAATCAGCTTGCAATGATACATTTGGAAGCAGCAGGGCCTCTGTTCTGTAAAGAATTGCCCATTGTATAGAGAGAAATGCAGTTGGCAGGGTAATGCTAAGCTCTGCTGCAGTGTACAGCATTTATTCAAACTTTCCTCTTCTAACCTGTAATTAAACTACCTGCCCCAGTTTGAAAGGTTCCAAAATAACCCCTGAATGAGCAGATGTTTGCATTTCAACAGCAGCTGTCATGGCTGCGTGCTGGCAGCCTCATAACATGCATACTCGTAATTGAGAGGTAGTTCTGCTTGTCATGTGAAAAAATACATCTGTCATAACAAACTGCTGCTGCAACTGGCAGGATTTATTGATAAGGGTTGTAGAACTTGCCGGCAACCTGGAAATAATTTGAACTTTGTCACGGAGCCCTCATGTGTTATCAGTGTTATCAGGCCGGGTAGCCGTCCTTCATCACGCCATATCTGAACTCCTCTGTCAAGGCCGCTCTCGAGCTCGCGGAGCAGTTAGGCGAAAAATAAAACAAATGTACTGTATGTCTGCAGTATTCATAATAGTTCTCCATGCATTTATAAATGTATTGTTACTTTACATCATGGTACATCATGAGTGAAACCTAGCTGTGTTTATATGTGCCAGGGTGCGTTGGTCACAGATACTGACACAACTCTTCATGTCGCAACCAGATCTAAACACAGAAACCTGATCAGTCAAGTCCCCTGGGAATCTGCTGGAGTGCCAAGCGGGCTCGGGTTCACAAGCAACACCAACCCAAGGACGCAGGCCACCTGCTGCTGCTCAAACAAAACAACAGGCCAAAGCTGCAGGCCACACAGCTACTCCTACTGCTTCCAGAAGCACTGCCGACCAGCCAGCACCACATCACCGCTGACCCAGACAAGCCATCAATAATTGATGGCAACTGATAATCACAAGGTCTTTGATGAATGATCGTTGGTCTTTTCAGGAGCAACCAGCTGTGTTGTAGGAGAAGTCTAACCACACCTTTGTTTGACCTATATATTTTATGCGTTTCACTGCTTTCACTGCAGAGCTTTTCATAACGTGCGCTATAGAGGCCTGTGGTGTTGGGAAACATTATCCTACCTATCAATCTACACCGGTCTGTAAAGCCTCTTTCTTGAAACAGTATGAATCCTCATAGCATAATAGTCCATTATTAGCAGGGACAACTTCACACTTACAAATCATAGAGTGAGATAATAGATATATTTTTACACCACATTTACCAGATATACATCAGATGAGATCAGACGAGTTCCTTTAATGGTTTACCCTCATATGTCTGTCAGTGTGTCATGGTTTAGTACGGGGGGATCCAAACGTTTTTCACCAAGGGCCATATGCAGTAAAATACACAAACAACTGGGCCACTTGCTCGAGGTGAAGTACATATTGCCTTACCTGGTTTATTTAAGTGAACTAAATCAATCGGCCCTCAACACATTTTTTGGGGAAAAAAAAAAGGATGGAAGTTCATTCTCAAAACAGCTGCTTTTCTTGACAGACATGGAGGGGGCTGGCATAGAAAATAAATTATATACTACAGTATATAGCATGTGGAACATATGCATTGAAGGTTGGCTCAAACAGTCGGAGCGTAAAGCTGGGGTACGAGTTGGTCTTCGCCTTGTAGGTTTTTGTTGAGTGAGGTGTTCGTTAAGATCAACTAAAAACGCCAGGTCTGTCAACCATAAAGCACGAAGCCCCGACTTAGCCAGCGCACGTCTATATGGTAGTAATGAACAGGTCCCCGTATTCAGCATCCACGTCAGTTAAGAAAGTCTGACATTCTCTGCGGTCGAGTGCTCGTACTGGAATTAAGTTTACTGATTTTCAACAGTATTCATCACTTCTTTGAGACTTCAGCTTCGGTGCTTCTTCGTGGATTTTACAGACGATGCATTTTAACTGCCCCACCTCCGCTGTCCACCACTTTGGCGCACACCAAAGAGGCCATTTCCTTTGTGCCTGTCACAGCTGCCGCTCCATCCGTTGCAACTCTACACAACTTGTGCCATTTAAGTCACATCTTGTCAACTGCATTTGACACAGCTTCAAAAATGTGTCTCCCACGTTTCTTTGGTGTTGTCATTTTCAGTGCGCTCCTTGGTTTTGTTTTGTATAGGAACTGCCTTGATCAACTCAGTAGCTCCACCTACAGTTCAGACCAAAAAATGTAATACCGGAAGGTTTCGTTGGCGGGCCATTATCTGGTGTATAAATATGGGATTTGCTGTAGGCCAATTAAAATGAATCGCGGACATCGGTTGGCCTGCGGGCTGTAGTTTGGACACCCCTGACCTAATACAACACAAACGCAAACAGACACATCAAGTGAATACCAGTTGGACATTCACAGAGAAGCTTCAGGTCAAACTGAAGGAAAATATGGAAACGAAGCATGGAGGATTTGACTGTAACAACAACTGACACTGTTGTTGTTATTTTAAGTAGTGCTTTCATTTTCATTTTCAAATTTGCACATGTATGGTAGGTAAAAACCGTTCAAACCTGAGACTGATTCACGTAATGGACCAAATGTGACCAGTCAACATTAAACATGTGGATCTGTCCAAAAAAATCTGACTAATGCCTGGGGTGTGAACAAAACACATGTTTCAGAGAGCCCAGCAATATAAGAATAATTCGAATTGATCACATCAAATACCATATGTAGGAAACAGTCCAGTGGTGTGAAACTACAACTCTGGTAGCTACAACTTCAACAACAAAACAAAACTTTAAACTAGACATCTGGGAGAGCTCTGTGAACATGTTCTGACCAACATCAAATCTTTTATTTTGCTGCTTCATCTTATAGAATTTTAAAGCACCTCAGTCTCACAGGAAACAAGAAGCTCCTAAAAGAATTATTAGGATTCAGGTCAGCGAGCCAGTAAAACATTTCATTTTCCTGTCATTTGGCATGCTATTGTGCAAACTTGTTGGGTTCAAGCGTGCTCATCTAGTGGCTGTATTCAACACGGGTTTGTTTGCAAAATCGGGCCGCATATTGCTGAAACAAAAGGCGGCACCCTGTCGTGTGTATTACAGCTCATGTATTAGTGGCTGGCACTGTGTCAGTTTAACATGCAAGTGAATGGGAGAAGGAAGTTGCACCTGCTCCTTTGTTCTCCTGCCCGAGGGGGATCTCCATGTCTGTCTCACAGCACTATGGAATACAGTGACAAATCTCACTCTTTAAAGCACACACACACTGACAATGAACTTTATGCCACCATCCTGTCACTATTACACTTCTATGTATGTTAATTGAGGGGAATTAAGCAGTACACAGGGCTATCGAGAAGTGTTTTAACAGGACTATCTCCACTTCTGCTTTTCTTTTTTTAGGACACACTTGTGCTGTGACACATGCATACGCACACAAAAGACATAAATTAGGCATTCTGCCAAGCCTATTACCATTTTTTACAAAGCCAACTACTGATTTAAAGAGGCAAAATACTAAAAAAGAAATCAATTAAAGTGAATTGGATACAGTGCAACGGATAAAGTGAACATGTTAGAATGCGAGCAGCATCTCCAACACTCCACCGAAAGAAAGAAAAATGTAAAAAAAAAAAAAAATCCTTCCCAGCTCTTCAGCCCTGTCCTGAGAGATTGGAGCTGCAGAATAAAGACGGCATCTGTACTCTTCCAGGTTAGTCATGCCCTGTTTGGGAGGGTTGGAATTTGAGAATCAAGGATAAACATCACCTCCCCAAAGAGAACGGTTGCTCACGTTTGAATACTGCACGAGAAAAATAAATCTTTCCACGAGCAAAACAGCCACGGAGAGCGTTAGAACAGACTCTCCTGGCAAAGTTAATTCTTAACCTGTGGATTTAGGCTGTGCGGTAACTATGCTGGGCTCTTCTTGAGCTCGCTGTTTAACACACGTGAAAAAAAAACACATTTAATGACTAAATAAATGACAAAGTTATTACAAAACGCCATTTTTCAACAGCAACTGCAGGACATTCCGCTCCTGCTAACAGAAATCAGTGGAGACAATCTTGACCTTAAATATAATGTGCATGTCCAGCATGCAGCATTTTCTAACCCTGCACAGTTTCCATTCATTTTGATCACCCATCTCCGTTTCCAGAGCAGAGAATAATGTCGCCATGGACAGAACCAAGAGTAAACAGCTGCGCCTTTGTATTACGAGTGGTTACAGGTAATCAACAATGCATCCACTTAGCTAAGACTCTTCACAGAGGGGATTGTTTTCAGCTGCACTCAGTGATTGAAAGCATTAGGGATGAATGGCAAATGGCTTGGATGGTTCACAGACTTCCACTCCAACTACAGACACAATGTGATCGTCAAAGATATGTAACATTTTAGCATTTACATTTAGTATTCAGGTAACGCTGCTGTGAAAGAGCATGCTCATAAAGGATGTTCCTTATATTGTCATTTGTTAAAGTGTTATCCTCTAAGCCAGCAGTGCACACACAAGGAGGAATAAATTTTAGTCAGATGTTTGTACACCTGCTGAAGAGGAAAACTGATAAAAGACACGGACGGGGATTTGTGACTGGCCTGAAACATTCAACCTGTAGATCAGGAGGTAAAATGTGAGGCATACAGCTTTATTTGCCCGTTTTTACTTAAGAAAGATCTCCCTGCATCTCCCCTCCCTCCGGCACACAGTCACACCTGTTTTCAAAGCAAATGTTATCAGACCAGAAGCCATCCAACCAAATCAAACAGACAAAGGTCAGCTGTTGTGACTTGGTAACATTTCTTGTTGAAAATAGCTGCTTTCTTTTCAAGTAAATCACACAGTGAAAGGTTCGCATTAAATTGGCTTGTTGTGGCCTCTGGGTATCACTCCCAAGCTTTATCTCTGTAAAAATATGTGGTGGTGGACTTTTATGGGGAGGAATTAATGCACATAGAAAATAATCCTACCCAAATGTTTAACTTTGCGAAATATTTGTGCTTTTACTGCTAATGAGCACTGTGGCACGGAGACAATGCTTTATTGTTACTGTTAGCCTGCTGAGATTGTACACAGCGATAGGGCGGCGCCTCTGTGGTGAACCAGGTCAAACACAAGTGCAGCAGAAATGAGTTTGAGAGTGTTAATGAGAGTTTGGTGACCTCTCTGAACACTTCTTAAACTAAAGTTTTTTCAGGCAGATTTTATAACTTTTCAGTCAATGTTTAGTGTGTTCTAATAATTGTTACATTTCTCACATATTTCTAATTCAAAATGTGTTCTCTAGCATTCACTCTTGTTGTTTTGGTCAAAAGATGTGACTCACCTGGTCTCCAGGGCGCAGAGCTCAGGCGTGTAAGCGCCCTCCTCTTGTTTGGTTTCACTAACATCTGCCATCAGACCACAGAGAAAACAGATTGTGGCAGATAAAGGTCTATTGCATTCTCATTCCTTATCATTTCCTGCATGTACAGTGGATGACGCCTGTTGCCCCGCTGCAGGGCAGGTGTGTGGGATGGCAGAGCAAAACAAAATATATTTCTAAAAAAAAGTAATTTTGTCTTTCTGTGTATACGTTTGGGACTAATTACTGTCTAATAGAAGCTGCAAGGAACAGGCATGTGCCAAAAGACCTAATTTGATTGTAGGCAAGCCAATTATAACCTAATTACCCAGCTTACATTGCCTGAATTAGAGCACAGTGGGTTTGCAGTGGGTGAACTGATCATGCTTAGCTGGGTTTTAGTCAAGGCAAGTGTTTATTAACACAAATGGGCTGAAGGCTATTTTTATAAATCTTATATATAAGGGCTTTGGCTCCTTTGCGGCTGTAACCGGTTCATATAAATATGATTTTTCAAACTACACAGCACCTGATGAAATCTGCTCCACTTATGTTACAGACATGCTTAGAAGCAGCAGAATCGAGCTGGAAACACAACACAGACATTTAGATGGTAATAGAAAACAGTTGCTTATTTACAGACTGTGCAGATACAAAGTGATGCTAGCATTGATTTGGAGCCACCTCAGTTACCGTGGAGACTCCAAGATAAGACCAGTATTTGTATTTCTTTCAGGTTTGTTTAGCCAACATTAGATGAACCACAGTAAATGTTCTATCTTCACCACCATTAAGTCCATATGTTGCTTAGTGCTGCTCACAAACTTTACAGTGGGTTATTGTACCTAGAACTGTTTTCAGTGAAACTATCCAGCATCTATTGTTTGGAGAAGACGAAACACATGTAAGACCACTTACAATTCTGACCTTTGTTTCATCGTCTCTTTGTCTTCCTGTTTCCTGCATATTTATCAGCAACTCACTGTGAATCAAAGCAAAATGACACAAACATTTATTAAAAAACAAAAACCTTTCCCAGTCCTTCTTTTATTAAAAGATGCAGTAACTTTCTCAGTAAAAAGGTATTCTCGTCTGTTTTCTCTGGAGTAAGTGCTGCAAGAAGAAAGTACCCATTTACCTCAGTGACTTTATTCAGTATCATTCTCTATTTCCACACCTGCTTCAGTTCAGGACTGTTACCTCGCGTAGGCTGGAATATTCAACAGTCCATCTCAGTAACTGCTGTCCCACACATATTACCCATGGTGTGCTTTCCTTTATACTGTATGAAGTTAAAAACCATTTCTAGTGTGAAGCTTTTCTTCTGTTGTATTAGTGAAGAGGGAAAAAAGTAGAAAAATATGTAAAAGAAAAACATAAAATATAAAAAAAATCTAATTTTTATTTTGTTGATCCTTCTGTAGTGATCCATGTACGCAAATATTTCAGTATTAGGAAATAAAAAAGGTATTTCAAATGTGAGAAGAAGAATAAAAATCACCAACACTGAGAACAAAAACCAACAAGCCCAAGACAGCTGGTATCAGCGCTGAGCTTCTGTAAAGCTGCAGGTGTTCATTTCCCATCTCTCCCAAGCAGTTTGTGGGTCTAACCAGTCAGCAGTGGACAGCCTGCAGCACTGTGTCCCATAGCTGGATCCAGTTGTGTTGTGTTATGCTGGATTAGAATCAGAAATGACAGCCTTGACAAGTATGAGGCAGATGGTTCCTAACGTGGCATCGGTTACAGGTCTTACAGAGAGAGCCTTTCATCTTTTTGTTTGCCCTCCGCTCCATGCACGCACAGATCACATCATTACAATCCTATTCTTCACAGACGCCCTGGGTTGACTGCGTCGTTCTAACGGTTGTCGCTCTCTTTTCTTTTGATGGTGTGTTTTGTCATACACTAGTTAATAGACCTTATCCTTAAAGTGGTGTTCATACAGCTGAAGTGCTTTATTCTTATATACTTTGTAAAACAAATAATCTGTTATGTTTATCTATCCACATGTGAAATCCAGACGGTTTAGGATTTAGTTAAACAAGGATCTGCCTGAAAATGTTTGTTTTAATTTCTGAGCTGTCAATCATCTTCTCAGAGTCGTTTACTGTTTCAAAGGGAGACCCCTAATGGTAAAAAAACTGACTCCATAGTATTTGAGTTATAAAAAGGTAAAAATCAAAAGAGTTTGCTTTTTAAAGTAGACAGACAAAACAAAGAGAAAACCTGTGTATCGCTCTAAACAAACTTCCTGGATCACAAGCAGCTGCCTAAACGCTGTTGAAAATACCACAAATGTATGTGCAGCCTCAAGCCTATACTGGTACTCATCAAGGTCAAAATAGCGCTACTACTTCTGTTCACATTAAAGATGCCGAGAGACATTATCATCTATCAGACAGCATTGTATTCAAGAATTATAGCAGTGAATTGAAAATCTACTTTGACTTGAATTAAGAGGTTTAAAAGGAGGATGACCTGAATAGGGAAGAACAAACTATGGAAACTTGTCCTAAGACACCGATATTCTCCTGGTAACTATTAGATTATGTTTCTAAGTGAGGTATAGTAAGCTGTAATTTAATTCAGAATATAGACTACATTATTTTTATAATTGCATTGCAACTATATTAAATCTGGGCAGCACTGGGCAGCAGTAGCCCCAGAATTCCCTCTTCCTGAACTCTTCTGGGGTATCCCAAAGCTTTCCCAGGCCAGTCAAGACACCTACTCCCTCCAGCAGGTCCTAGGCCTTCCCCCGGGCCTCTGCTCTGTGGAACATGCCCTAAACACCTCCAGGAAGGAACTAAAACAGATGGTTCTCTCGATGTGCTCTACTCTGAGAACCTCCTGATTGACAGAGCTCATCACCCTATCTTGAAGAGTGAGCGCCACCACACTGCCCCAACCTGAAGAGGACAAGATATCCTTTTCTAGTCAAGTACTATTGCCTCAGACTTGTGAGGTGCTGATTCTCAACCTATGTAAAGTGGTTGGGCACCTGAGACCTTAGCTTCATGAAGGTGGAGTTTACTGCCTTGGACTTAATGTCTAATGTCTCTAGCCTTCCTCAGGACGTGGTCAAAGTTCTCCCAGTGGTGGGAGTTGGAGAGAGATCTTCAACTCCCACCACTGGGAGAACTTTGGGGAGGGGGGGGGGGTCAGACATCCCCAACAAACCCTCACAATATATTATGGCCTGCTGCCTATGTCCAGTTTTAACCTTTCACCCCCCCCCTCAAGGTCGGATGATACAACTATCAAAATCAATCATGAACCTCCAGTAAGGCGTCTTGGTGACATATACATTATATACACTGATGGACACCCTAAGGCTTTAATTTGGTGTAGGTTAGGCACAAGTCCAATAACTGAACACTATATGATTTTAGTTCAAGTAGGCCATTCTTCCAAGTTGCACCTCTCCAAGTATCACTGTCGTTGCCTATAGGGGCAGTAGAACAATGGAGTCCCCAAGTTGAAGCACCTTCCACTGAATGACAGCCTGAACTGACAGACCATTTACAAGAAATGTAGTTTGAATAACATATGGATTAGACAATATCCTTTCAGCATTTACTAGAAATGAAACAACTGAACAAGTCTAAGAAAATGGACCAAAACCAGCTGGGATCCATTTTATGATTATTTCCAAGCAGAAAATGGACCAAGTAAAGGATAGCAAGTAGTGTCTTAGTAACAAAAGAGAAAATTGTCCTGGATAATTATGCTCATGCTGAGTCAGTTTGAAAGAATAAATTCAGCAGCTGCTGCCTTGTGAATAAACTGGTGCAGCACTGGGAGCTGAAAATACACTGTCAGACATCTGTGTAAATGAAAAGAGCTGAGTTAATAAAGATTTATCTAGTGATTTAAAATGAATTCACTTAAAACATCACTTTAGCTTCCTTAGAATCAGTGCACTTACTTGTCATCAACAATAATACTGTGACTGCAACAGATGAAAACCTGATGTTTACTTTAGCTAGCATTAAGCAAACCTGACACCATCTGTTTAGGAAGGAGGATGGCAGGTCCTTTTAGACAATGATGTGTTAGCTTTTCATTTATGTGACATGTTTACGTGTACCTGTAGTTGTTAAACTGCACTGGTCACATTCCATTTAGATGAAACTTTAAGATGTAGAGCTAATGTTTATTTTCTGGAATTGGCTGTAGAGTTGGTGCTGAGTCACACGATGGTTTGAACTTGCATAGTAGATTTTTCTTCTACTCATGTGACAAGCATGTGTTGTTAATTAGGGCTGCCTGCATTTTGTAATAAATTATTCACAAGGAAAAACATTAGAAACGAGTGACTCCACATCTGCTTAAACAACAAGGCTGTGGATGCAACGTAAATTAAAGAACCCCTTTACTGATTTAAATGCAAACTGATTTGTTATGTTGCCACCACAACATGGAAAATAATATTCAATTTACAGCTGGTTTATGTAGTCATCCCAGGTTAAATGTAAGCTAATGCTAGTGTTTATAACTTGAGGTAAATAATAGTTTTATTTTGAACTAAACAAACCAAATTCTCAGCATGTTTCGCATTTGATCATTTCAGGTAGTATATTGTACTGCACACATTTTCCTCTTTATAGTGATACGACTCAGTTCAAACACAAAACACTGGTTCAAATGCCTCTAAAGTCCCACTTTTGCCGTTACTGTGAAACAATAACAGACTATGCTCCCGTTCTCCAAATCTTGTGTAAATGGCTTTGGACACAAAAAGATGTTGTCTGGCAGCAAGCCACAAGCCTAAACAAGCCACATGACAATATCATGAATGGAGCAGAGCAGACATTTCTCTAATTGGCATGCTGCTGTACAAGAAATAATTGGCTCATTTTAGTCAGTTGAGTGATGACTGGAAAATGTACCCTTAAAGAGTATCCACTCTGTACTTTGGGGACTAATCTGGGAAGCATTCATATTTATTGTCTGTGCTCAGATAGACATGGATTTCCTTGTCTCACGTGTCAAGGTTATGAAAGGAAGGGATGATTAATGATGCAAGTTTCTCTTTTAAGTACCATTATGGGCCGTCATTCACCACAGCTATAACCTCGAGCACTGCAGATCTTTATTCAGTCCGAGCTGCCTCTGTAAAGAAGACAAAATTCAATCACTTTCCCCTCAGTGCTGAAGGAGACATGCTGGAAACAACATGACTGTGTTTTTAAAGTAGGTAAAGTAAAGCAACCAAGCTGAATCCCGAGGTTTATAAATGGTACAAAAGCAGTACATGAATATAAAACACTATGTGTGTAATTACTCTGAAACGTTTTAATGGATTTCTGTTATTGTTTGTGTTAGTCTGTTTTGGATGTATTTGAAAGATGTCATATGTGAAGCAGTGCTAGCCTTGTAGTATTGATTTTCTGTGGTAATAAATTATACAAACCATACTCTCTCACTCCGATTCCAGTGGCACACAGCTTGTATCAACCTGCCCTACAGCACTTTCTCACACAATAAATAATGGAAAAATGAACAACGTTCTGCTGTGCAATACCTCTCCTACAGTACATAAGCACAACTACTAATTGTTACACTTGTATCTCCACACAAGTGCAAGTCTGACAACTACAGTGTGATCATTTTCAACGACTTTGCATTAACAGTCACATTTTGGATCTAATTTGGATCTTGGGCTAACATGATTACTAATACATTATGGCTGAATATGAATGTGATTTTTCAGGCAGTGGACAGCTTAGTGGATGAAACCAGATCTTCTCTAGTGAACATTTTGTAGCAAGGCAACACAAATACAACACTGACTCACTGTCTATCAGAGCTTTCTTTTGTTTTGGCCAGGGTGACAGTTTTACTTTTGTCCCACTCCCAAAACACCTCCACGGGGGATTTAGTTTCGCAGTCCTGTCTTTAACAGGTGTAAAGAATGGGCTTGTTGGCTGAAATACTGTGACACAGAACAACATGTTTTTGTACATACACACTATTTCCATTGACACGATACACCTACTGTATGATTATTTGCTGGAAAGCCAAGGGCTTATAAGATACATGCTTCATGAAATACAATTTAAAAATAAAAGTGCACAGCTACATAATAAGTGTACGCTCGGCAGAAGAGCTGCAGTGCAGTGCAGCTGCACAGGATCATGATGACAATCAGCCGGCTCTGTGCTCATAGAGAGATGTCTATATCTGCTAGCCAGAATATTTATCAAACCAGTGCAGAAATCCAGGCTCTCTAGAGGATAATTATCCTCTCTTCTCTAACCCCCATTGAACTGTTAGAACCCTCACATGTTCAAGACTGTTCTTGGGTCAATACCAAGAAAAGAAAAGACTGAATTGCCACAAAAATGATGTGAGCATTCATCATTTAGTACATAAATGATTTTAGTTTCCCTAAACCTTGGTATCAAGATTAGGCCAGAGGTCTTAATAGTAAACGAAACAAAACAATAAAAAAAACTCTAATCAAAATTAATGAGCATATTGTTTAAAAGGCTACTTATTTGTTCATGAACAAAGACTTTTTTAAAATTTATATTGAATAATATAATGCAGAAAATGCCTTTGCCCAGTTTACCATACTGTTTTGAATGTTAATGGTGCAAACAAATGCCAGCAAAGTATGAATGAGCGCTTTCTGGTAATTATTCTATTATTAGTATTTAATGATAGGGTGACGCCAGATTTTCTGACTGGTAAAGAGCATCAACTGTGGCCATAAAACACCAAACAAACAGGGTCTGTGTTGCCAGGCAACACACAAACGTATCAGTGGATTTAAGCATGCCCAGACAGACTATTATAAATGGAGGAACTTGTTTGGCATGACATCTGCTCAGTCCTAACGATTCCTACTGCTGTATCCCTAAGTTCTTTCCTTAAGCAAAGCAGGCAGAGAATAATGTATTGCAAATATGGTGTTATGTAGTGCGCTCATCTCAATGTTTACACCTCAGGCAACATAACATTTGCTTTTGGTGTGCAGCTGCAGTGAAAATGTTCACTCACTCAAGTTCTGAAAATCTCTGCGCTTAAATAGATGTTAAATGTAACAAACACAAATGCAGTGTGCACATAAATAACTCAAATGTGTTAAGGGCAGAGTTGGTCAGAGCACTTTTGTCTTCTGAAGTTATGGGCTATGCTTTCATTAGGTGAGCCTGTTCTTTTCTTCACTCGACCCTGTAAATCGAATTTAACCAACTTTGATTATTACAGAAACTCGTGAAAAAGTCAGGGTCAGGACCTAACAAAAATGATTTGTGTTGGTATTCCCCACTCCAGACATAATTTAACATCTCAATTATAGTACGTTCAAGTTCAACTAGTTTTCTTTTGCATTGCAGCTACAAGTTATAGTCCCAAAATAAAAGTAAACAGAAGAAAAGACTGCACAAGGTAAAGTATGATTAATAGTAATGGTTAAAGTCAGTGAGAGCAGAGACATTACGTTGAGCATTTTCTGTCACATTAGATGAGAATCTTACACTATACCATTATATTCCTGAAAGATGATATTACAAAGACGCAGTAAATGAACACACATTCAATAGATCATCAACGTAATAATACTGTTTTATTCTGGGTGTGTGTTGTCAGATTGGATCAAGTCATAATTTGCCAAAATTGTGCTTAATTGCAGCTGAAAATACCCGAAGCCAGGAGAAACATCTGTGCAATCCACGCACTTACAGCACCTCCACACAAAGGAAAACTCAATACTGCAGACCCACAGTCTACCGCATGTTGGTACCACAATGAACAGCTGTTAAATATCAAGTATGGGCTGAAACAATACAACATAGATAAAAACATAAAAAGACTGGAGAATTATAGATTCCCTGAAGGTACTTGATACTTAAGAGTTATTTGGATAACTTTTCAGGCTACCTTAAGTCTTTAAGTCTGATTCTTTGATGCAATAAGCAACGTAATAGCCAAGCTACTTCTTTACTGTACAAAGACTAACTACGTAAACACACATTATTCATAGGAATCACATGTGAAACAGTGCAACTGTTAGAACCTTCCAAGTAATGCAAACACCATAAATGTGGCAGTTTTTTTTTTTAAAGAAATCCTGCAAAGAACATAATATATGATGTTATCTCAGAACTGATGTTTGTATGTAAGCCTAAACATACTATAACTTCTGGGAGGTTTCATTCACAGTAAGCAGTTTAAGACTAAACACCTGGTTTTAGGCTTAGAGGCCTAATGCAAAGAGAGAGATCAAGATGTTAGAATAAACACAAATGGCTGGAATAGATTTTAGAAAAGTTATATTGTTTAAAGAAGAGCTGCTTTGTTTCGTCTATATGTTTCGGATATGTTTCTTTTGAAATTCACTACGAGGAAGAGTGCAAAATGTGAGTGTGTACAAAATTATTATATTCTCTTGAGACAGATGCAGTAGACTAATGTTACTGTAACTACAGCTACGTCAGCCTTTTGTTAGTTGCTAACATTTGACTAGTCAATTACTGCATACGGTATGCCATTAGTTTTACTACCTAGCATCACTGCTTCCGTGTATAAACTACTGTAATAACTGTATACATTTCTACACATTTAGGAATCTGCTGGCAGGGAGGTGCAGTGGACACAGGTCGGGTTTTTCTCATACAATAAAATGATATTTCAGAATGACATTTTGCTCTGTTCATGTAGACTGTAGAATAATGATAAGACTAATAAAATTCACTGAAGGTTAACAATGACTCAGCACTGCCAGAGGGGTCTTGCTGTCATCAGGATTCAGTCATTATGTGAATGGAAATATATCTTATGAAGAAAGACAAGCTACTGCATAGTAGTATTCAAAGCTTGGTATTTGACTTGTAAGTGCGGTATTTCACATATCTGTTTTAATATGTTTTACCTTGTCTTAATTATCATATTATTGCATTGTATACTAAGGTTGTAATGGTACGTATTTTTCTTATTGGTTACCTTTAACACATCATACTGGAAACACAGTGAAGTACCCTCAACACAGTGGCACCTGTTATGTCATGGTATATGAGTGAGATTATAGTAAGGTTCTGGTTGGGTGAGGGGGCTCTGAATAAAACATCACCTAGGGCACCGAGGCAGCCAGGTCCGTCGCTGCCCCTGCAGCAGATGGACAGTGAGCCCACAGAGAGCTAGTGAAGCATGCAGGTGGCAGGCCTCATGATGCAAAAACATGCAGTCCAGTGCAAGCAGCACTGGTTCAGCTATTCTCTGCTCCAGATGTGTAGTCTTACTCATCTTTAAAAACAACAAACTTTGCAAAGTGTTGAATTGGCTTTTACAGTATTTGTAAATTGGTGTTTATGTTTCTGCATGTAGGTTGGGGAAACTGCACATTGTATTTATTTCTTTAGTGTGGTCCTGTAAGACTGCCTTTCTGGTCTTAAGCTTTCTATTGTGCTATATAAACTACAACCTTTGACTGTTGTACTCTACAGATTGTTTTCGAAAAGAAGTATGAGACTTTGCTATGTGAATATTTTAGTGCATCAGGAGCAAATGTTAGGTTTGCATTAAATTAAAAAGTAGAATAGAATAATAGTGTCAATAAATTTACAAGGGCTCACGTAATTTATTTCCTACATGCATTTAGTTTTTTTTTTTTTCAAATTAAAGGTCTTTCTAAAAGGTTGTCAGCTCACACTAACCAAAGCACAACAAAAACATTCTGCAAAGGATCAAATGAGTGATGTAACCCAACAATAAAGACATTAGCCGCCCTTTTTCTTGCTGCCCTACTTTAGTCAGATAGTACTGAGGGAGACTTGAGCTAGCACTGCAGTAATTCAATCTCTTATCCACATATAAGGAGGGGGAAATGAAACACTTTGAACTCTGTGGGAACAGCAAACAGATGCTAATGAACATGATGTTCTAGTACAGGCCTCTGGCAACAGGATTAAAACAATTTCAAAAGAGGTAAGGAAGGAACATATCCACATGAGTAAGGAGAAACACTGCAAATAGGGTACCGATGATGATTCATACTGAACCTTGTTAGAATTACAGAGAAAATGATTTTCCTTAATAAACGTTTTCAGAGTGACGAGGGGAGTGGAGCTTTTTTAAAAGTACAGCAATCTAATTCAATTCCATTCCATAATTTGAGTTTCAGTAAATATGGCAGTGTTCCTGAAAGCAATTCAACTGTTAAGACAAAGGTTAGTTTTAATTTAGAGTGTATTCACTGATTGACCTTAAAGGAGTCATATCATGCTTTTCATTCTAAAAAATATTAGACTTTAATGTCTCAGTAAGGTCTCTGTAAATTTTCATCCCATAAAACCCTTTAGATCGTCCACACTGCCCCTGTCAATGTGTGGTTTTCACTCTCCATCAGCAAACGCTGTGTTTTCTGGGCGTGTCGCAAGCGAAGCTGCTCACCACACCTCTGTGCGGAAGTGCATACCTTTTTTGTTGTTGTTGTTGTTTTTTTTTAAATTGGCTCCATGGATACGAGCCACCGCACGGTTAGGATACAATAGGTGGCAGTAGTGCGACATTGAGAATGCAATCCACCGCAATCCTCCACAGAAGAAGAAGACCCACTACAGAACTGCACGACATTAGTCAGCTGGTTCGTAGCGTAGTAGAACCATACGTCTACGATCCCGAATCTGACCCTGAAGCTGAAGAGGAGGCTGTTGAAGTCACCACATTTCGGCTGATGCAAGATGTGTCTCATTGGTAATGTCGCATTTACTTCAATTTAATTGATTTATGTAATTTGCAAAGCGACTAGCGGTTGCTAATGCGAATGCTAAATGGCGTGTGCAGCTTCAATATTCACAACACGACTTACCTGGAAAACTCTCGTTAATAGAAAACACTACTTTAGCTTACATTATACAAATAAATAAGTTTGAGAGCATAGCTGAAATAATATAAATACATTTTACATTTACACATTTCACTGTTTTTGTCTTACTTGTGCTGCTGCTCTGACAATTTTATTTAAAAAATGTGCATTAATATTTAGAGCAATCACTGCATGACCTACCTGGGAACAAAAAGCATTGGTTCAAATTATATATTGACCTAACGTATTTTTACTGCTTTTAATTATGTTTTTTGTCATTCATGATAAATTTGACAGTAATATGTCTCTGTATCTAAAGTTGTTACAGGTATCTAGTCTACAGAGGCTAGTGAGCTGGTGCTGAGGATTCCTGGGGTGAAGAATCTGAGTTGCCATCTCTTCATGCTTGGGTTGTAGATGAAGGCAGTTTCCTGATGGATAAAACACTAAAACACTCATAGTATGATTGATGTAGACCACCTGTAGAATAACTCCTTTACCGTTTGAGTAAAAATGTGTTTTTTGTGCGTGCAACACTCATTAAGAATTTTTTTAACTTTATTTATATATAATTTATATGCGTTTTATTTATGGCCGCTTCAACTTTATAGCTTACCATATTAGAAAGAGAAAAACATGTAATTTCAATACTATGATTTCCTAAATAAAAGTGTTTTCCCTTCAGAAACAGAGTTCAGTGAAATACATAATAGTTAAAGCCAACTTTATTGTAAACCAAAAAAATGCACCACTACTCCAAAGCTAGAACAAACTGTTACCTTCACACTCCAATGTGCAATGTATAGGTTACTGAGTTAATTAAGAAGTCTGGGGGTTTGAGGACGAAGGAGAAGCTTTTGCAGGGCCTTGCAGACGAAATGCATGAAAGTAGGGTAAACAGGGAGATGTGGTGATCCTTGTTCTCATCACTATTTGGAAGACTGAGCGGAAGCAGTCCTCTACCAGATGGAAGCTGTGGCTGTCCTCACCATCACCTCATCAAAACAAAAAGGTAGTGCAATCAGAATTGTAGATTAGTGAAATGTTCATTATTATGTAGGTCAAAACCTTCTCTAATGTAAGAACACACAATACCAGACAAAAAATTAAACCAAACAAGAGGACAGGCCTGTCTGTGCTAAAACATAAACAGTTTGCTAAATAATAATGATAAACAGTTGTTACAATTCAAATATAAAATCTAAACAGTATATACCAATTAAAATCTTCTATTACCTATCTTACTGTTGGTACATTCAAACTTGCATACCTTCACTCCTGAGCTGGGCAGCAGATGTCTGTGTACCAACAGTCTGCAGTGATTTCTCTGTTTGACAGCCTCCTTGCATGTGGGCAACTGGGATTTGCCCTCCTACAGTATAGAAAAGACTGTTACATTTACTGTAAATTGTATTGGTCCTACAAATATAATGGCTATGGTACAAGCTATCGGTAACTGACCAGATAAGCAGCAGGTATTGTAGAGATGTGACTAATTAGCAACTAAGCTTGAAACACAACACAGTAATCATTCCAACTAATCATGTTAGAATTTGATAGAACAATGACATAACCCCAAATCACAAGTTGATTTAGGCTGGACAGGACGGGGTAATAAACATAACCGCGTTCATCTGCAGGTTCTTTTTGTAGCGATCGACCAGCTGTAGCTCTAAAGTGCAAAGGCCTAAAGGCATGCTAACGGCTAACGCAACACAAACAGGAGCGGCAGCACGTCAACAGGACAAAAGCTCGATCCACCGCTTCCTGCCTGTCGCCGATCGAAGGCCCATCGCTATTAGCTGTTCCCCACACAGGTGTGTGGTTGCACCAACTCAGAGTAGCACATTTGAAAGGGACAAAGGCTCAGTTGACTCACTGTAGCCGTTAGCGACGCTAGCGATTAGCTTGTCTCACATGTGGGTTACTGCACTTTAAACAGACATAACTAACATATTTAGATATCACAAGTATCAAGCACAAACTTACTACAGCGAGCTAGATCCACCGCTTCCTGTCTGTCGCCGCTGGAAGGGCGATAAAAAACAGCTGTTCCCCACAGGTGTATGTGATTACAGAAAAAGGACAGACGCTAGACCCACCGCTCCCTGCCCATAGCCGCTCGATGCCGTTAGCCATTAGCTTTTCTCCACACAGGTGTGTGGCTGCAGGAGCCCACATGAGCACATTTGAAGGGGACAAAGGCTCGGTCGAATGGCTGTAGCCGTTAGCATAGCTAGCTAGTAACTTGCCCCACACATAGGTTACTACATTTAAACGGACAAACTAACATTTTAAAACATTATAAATATCAAGCATGTACTTACTTCAGTGAGTGGATGACGGACTTTAGGAATAGGTCCTTTTTTTCCAACAGGAGCCGTGAAACAAATCTAGCATTGTACGCACCCTCGTTTGAAATGCACATACGTATAAATGCTGAGGCAGTGTTTCTGGCACCGGTCCGTTAAAAATAAAAGTGACCCACAAATCCTCACTTGTTGATCCCTTGGTAAAGTGAAGAGACTTTGGTGTAGGTTAGAACACCTAAGAACCGAACTATTTCTATGGGAGGACTTGGGCGCTGCCGTGCTGGTCTGTTCACGGTGAGTGAGAGGGGGGAAATGGCGGAAGTCCAGTTTTGGTTCGGGATCATTGTGGGGGTGGTGATTCAGGATTTGCAAGGAGAACTTTCAACCAGTGTGACGACAACTGGGACACGGCCTCAGAGTAGGTCGTGGCTGTTTTCATTGGATGAGAAAATTTACGTTTTCAAAATGTGAAAAAAGCAGGAAATGCATTTCTACCGTGCTCAGTGTGTGTATATGTGACCCATAGAGTCATAGGGACGCTCCAAAATGTCTAAAAAGTGGATTTTGCATGATATGGGCCCTTTAAGAGTCTTTTTGAATTGTGAGCAGGCTGTCAATGCCCTCAAAAAATGAATTCCCATTAATGAGCATAGTCTTGATAAGTAATCCTTAAAAAACATACATTTTTAGAATCACTATGAATTATGGCTGTGGCTTATAATTATGCTCAGTGAAAATACAGACTTTGCCTTAATCATCACATCCTATTTGTTTTTCTTTTCCTCTGTTTTAGTAAACTGAGTACTGCTGCCTCGTATACTGTAGTAGCTCCTGTAACAGGGAAAGCATTTGTAATTGGTTATCTGACCAGCATAGTTTATCTGGGATGGACTGTGATGGATGCAACAATGAAAGATGAGGCAGAAAATTACATACTGTATACTGAGACAGCCTGCTAGTCCTGGTACAAAAGGTTGGAAAATGTCATAAGATGTGTCTTGGTGTAGCAATAACAAGCAGTGCTGTAGCACAAACAGAAGCATGAATAATGTATTTACACATAAGCACGCACACTCATAAAGTCCAGGGCGAACATGCATGCGCACACACAAACCACAGCACGTCAAATAAATGCTTGATTATAATGTATGAAATGTTTCTGATCAGTCAGCTGAAAAACTAATTTCATTTTCTCATTAGAAGCCTCTGCCTCAGGCTCATTCTCATGTCAGTGTTTATTACTCTGAAAACAGAAAATTAAAATCATCAGCTTGGTCACAATCAGAGCTGTGACCCAATATTTACGACTGAAAGAGAAACAGAGGGATAGAGACGAAGGGAAAAATATAACTCCACTAACTAGTTTAAGCAATGCATCCATTTCACCAAGGCTGTGCTAAGCCAATATTAACTTTCACTTTCAAGAGTATGAGCATTTAAAGGATCAGCTAAATATATTCATGTTGTGTTTTTACATGCAGTTAAATATAGTTCACATCGTTACTCACATTGTGTAACTTCAGCTATTAAAAATGCAATCATCTGCATATAATAATACTGTCAGAGAGGCATACAAAAAACTCTAGTTTGAATCCTCAATAAATCACCGGCAAAAGTCAAACTACAACTTGCAGCTGGTACAGTATGGAGGAGATTTTTTAGGCTTATTTCCAAATGTTAATGCAATAAATTATACAAAGCGTACAAGCAAATCTCTCATATCTGAGGTGCTACAGTATAATCCATGTACAGTATTTATATAATGGTAAATCTTTTATTTTGGCCCAACCGGAGCTGATTCAGCTCTGTTTGGATTTTGCAGCAAACTTCCAAGTGAGGTACAGAGAGAAGATTGAAGTGGTAATGCTCATGAAAACTGCTTATACTTTGTACTAATGTAGTGTTTACAATTTCCATGTGCATTAATGGCACTTAACATAAAGGTGCCATCCTTAAAATGCGTGTTTGATGGTTGTATTAACTGTATTGTTCTACTCTTGAAGTATGTTTGTTTATTCAAGACACACCTTTTGCGAGCTGAGAACAATTTACAAAGTTCAAAAAGAATTTAAACAGTGGTTGAATAAATGTGTCACTAATTCAGGAAGGCACAGTTATAATTTTGGAAGCGTATTCTTCACAGATTCACCAAAGGAAGCAAACCTTGGCTGCTATTTTGATCCCCTGCACTTGGATCTCAGTATGGCTCCATTTCCAAGTGTGCCAAACCATGTGCTGCTATGTTGTAAACTACTGCAACACTTACAACACAAACCCATATTTGAAAGGCCTGGATATCTGTGTTTTTTAGGATACACTTAATTCGAAATTTTATGCCACACATAGGCAAATCATGAACCTTTTTTATGAGATTAAATAAAGCTCAAACCATTTGCTTAATCTGTGGGGTTGATTAAATAAAAGAATTAAGTTTTGAAATAAAAGGTTCTGCTTCAACAGTGAACAACTGGGCGTCTCAGCCCCTCCGAGGGATTTCACTAGCTACTGTACTGAGATGCCAAGCGGGAAGCATCATCTTAACATGTACTTCAGTCAATTGTGTGAGACACAGTGTTATAATCATCAAGGACATTTTATTGTCTTTAACTTAACCTTTGTAACTTGTTGTCCATAAAGTCAGACAAAGTGTGATGTTCCCATACTGTCAAGAATGCTTAAAACATATTTGGCAATATTGCCATGATTATTAATTATTGCTATTTATTAACATGTGTGTTGTGCATGCTGCTTAAAGGGTCATTTAACTGACTAATCCTGTCTGGTTTTGTAATAACTGTGAAGAAGTTAATATTTCTTGCAATAGATGAGTTAAGTTTATATATATATATATATATATATATATATATATATATATATATATATATATATATATATATATATATATATATATATATATATATATATATATATATATATATATGATAATGCAGAATAAACATACTGTGAACTACTTTTTAAGTAAGTTTAGTTCTAACCAAACTAGATTTCTCCCTAGAGCAGCTTTGCTGTACGTTAACGTCTTCAAATAACTGCTAGCTTTTAAAATACAGGCTTCCCAACATGGATAGTGTGATACTGATTTAAACACATTAAACCTCTCTGTTGTTCATTAGGTCCTGTGGTTATTTAGCCCTAAGTGCTGGCTGCAAATGACATTTGTACAAAGATGAATCAAATGAACCGTTCCTGAATTAATTTAGTTCTGTCTGGGTTACTGTACTTACTTAGAAGAATCCTGCTTCTCTCCATTGAGGGAAGCGTCTGCACCGACCTCCTGTGAATTCACTGAAATGTACAATCGCTGATATTTCAGTTTCTTACTCAGCTAAGTCAAAAACATAACCATTTATTACAGTGTGTGTGATATTATCTCAGCTTTGTTCACATCCACTTTGGTTTTAAGTGTGCTGGCAATAGCTGTATTTTTTGCAGAAATGTATTGTAATAATATCTCAGATTTACTATAGTATTATCAATTTCACTTGCAAACTCCAAATCTGTTTTGCAGACTCCTGTGTAATAACAAAAACAATCAGTCTTGATAGTGCTTTCCTACAAACTGTGTAGCATTACAGATTTACTGGAACCCTTACTTGCATTAGACGAACATCTGGTCTTAGCTGATTTGCTCTAATTGTTGTCTATGGGGAGTCTTCCAAGGTTTTTCTTATGTCATCTCATCAACCAGAAACAACAGCAACTGAAACCTGAAAGGATACAATTACAGGCTCAGTCTTTTTTGCAGATTTTCTTTATAAATGCTCTGATGCTGGTCATAACATAGTTGATGAAATATTAAATAAACTTTAAAGAGGCAGAGCCTAAAATAGAGTAATTATGTGTGAGTTTGGAGTTTAAGCCCTAACATGTCAACCACAGGATGTTTTACAGATCTCTCAGTCATGACAGTACAGTTTGTCTGGAAAGCATTCACCAAGACTCAATAAGACTTGATTTGTTGAGAATTCTTTGTATGAAGGTGCAGTCAGCCAAACCAAGCTATAAACAGACTTTATTCCACATCACAGAAACATGTGTCCTGACCTTTGCATCAGGACCTTTCATTTATTTTCTAATACAGTTCCCCTTGTGAGTTACTCTGTTCCCATAGTCATAGAAAAGGTCAAAGCAGACACTCGTGTCTGATGTCTGCCTGCTGAATTAGCTGTGTCACCTTTAATTTTTCCACCATCGGACCTCATCATTCTGACACATCTCATTTGGTTGTAGTATATGTTCAGCATTGATGCAGTATTAGAAGTAACGAAAACGTCCATGACAATGTGCAAGAAGGAAAGGCAATAAAATGTCTTCATTTAGGTTTTACAAAGGAATCGCTATCTGTTTATCATAAAGCCTAGAGTTTTGAATAAATAAAAAAATGTATCTGTGAATACTTGACAAATACAAAGTACTTGAGTTTGTATCACCAAAATCCAAGGGCACAAAAACAATAAGTCAGCATCACTCTCCACTTGTATCAGTGTGTAAAACAAACAGAAAAGAAGTGCAGAGCGGTGCATCACCCAAAACACAGATGTTCCATTAATAACAAAAAAGAATGAGGCAACGTGATTTTCCATTAATCAACTATGGCAGAGCCGGCTCATTTGTATTGTTAGAGTGGAATTCTGAATTTAGGGCATAGTGAATAAATGACCCCCTTTTGCATGTGAACAGCCTCTGAGAGGTAAAGCAGAGGTGGGGGGGGGGGGTGGAGCTGTCAGAGCAATGTTGATCAATGATTCTGCCTCAGATTATGAACACAGAATTAGCACATTAGGACTTGTATGATAAATAGACCAACCATCAGCCAGTCCCCAAATCACCTCAAAGAGCAGCCAGAAAATTGACTTCCCTCACAGCTCAAACCTCTAACTCACGGGGTCGGGATTGACTGACTGTCCAACTCAGGTCAGGGCACATCGCTTTAAAAGGACTGGCAAAATTTAAACCAAATGGGGTTGTTTTCATGACTTTTTGCAGTTTATTTGCAGGGTACAGTGCTTTAGTGGACGTTTACAGTATATGATGTCTGCATTTGTAGCATATTAAGCATAATTTTCAAACCTCCTCTTGTCCATCCTTTCTGTGAATGGTGACCTGAATAGATGATTTTACTACAAAACAATAGGCACGTCATTCCAATGCAGGGTGAACATGAGGGACATATATTTATACTGTACTTACATTAAAATAACTTACTTTGGTTTGATCTGATACCATCTCTCTCACTCCCTGAACCTCTCTGACATCATTCAGTCAATGCTTAATTTGGTGGTCAGGGATCATGCAGAGCATTTGTCAGTTACATTTTGTAGCTATATAGTCCATGTCAGTGGCAGAAGCTGGCAAATCTACCCGCCCCCTCAATTTGCAAATGAAATAAGCATCTCTCAGGAATGATGTTTTCTAGGCTGTGACAGCAAAAAGATGAACTAGTTCATTTTAATCTGAGACAGGACTTGGGAATTTGCGTGATTGTCTAGTGCAATTAGGCATTTGCTGGCATGCTGACCAGAGCTTGAGTGGTAACCAGCAGCAGTCAGTCAGTCAGTCAGTCGTGAGCATTTAGGAAACAGAACGACAGCATGTTGCTATGCAACACTGAGTGTATGCAATATATTTGTTAGACATTAATATGGTACAGGACACATCATCTTCTTCATACTGTATGTTTGTAGGTTCCAGTGACTTTAATGTTGGAACCTGACGTAATACTAACAAAAGGAGCAGGGGGGGGGAGGTTGCTCTTTTAATTATTGAATAATAAAAGCTAATAAGCTTTGATTAACCTTTATAACTCTTTGTTCTCAGTTCCTCATTTATTTTAGCCAGACCCCAAAAAGCCACACAGACATGTGACTTACTGTAGGTCTACTACTGGTGTTGACCTCTTTGATTTAATGAGACAGAGCAGAGAGCTTCTGCCAGGATGAGATGACCTCACTAGTCTGTCTGATCTGTTCTGGTAATTGGCTACAAACCTTCATCTGATATATGGCTGGAAATGGGAAACACTGAGTGGCACAGCTATGTATGATCTCCATCTTTAACAAGTGATAAATACACTAGCGATCTAAAGGAGACTGGACACTGTTTTGTGCAGGTCCTACTGACACCACCTTTTAAAATATGCCTACCTAATTTTCAAAAAAAAAACGGTGCTCGATCCTCGTGTTTCACCTGTTGAACTGGCTCTGCAGGGTCGATCAGCTCTGCGTCTAGGTTCGTCTCTGAAACATGACATTACAAAACATGCATTACAATTTGAAGTTTAAAATTCGTTTAAAAAACGTTTACATCTGTTTGTCGATACAAGGTTATTTTAATTTCAAAAACAGCAGCTCGGGTAATAATAAAAGAGTTAATGTCAACGTTAGTTAACGTTCTTAAAAACGGGAAGCTAATATGTGCTAATATTAGCTTCTATCCGTTAGCAACAGTTTGACAAGAGCCATTAGCTCTTAGCCATTAGCACAAGTTAACGTCCGTGTTCATTTCCGGTATGAAAGATGCTAGCGTAAGTGTTAGCAAGCTAGCGCCATCATCCCGTTTCAGCATACTGTGGCTAACATGCCATAGCCATAGCTTAGCCTGTTAGCGAACTAACACCGTGATAGCTAGCCTCATGTATCGTGCTTGTGAACACACAACGTGATGCATATGCGGGCATTCATACTTTATTTCATCCAGTGATTCATTAACTACTTACACGTCTTCGAACAACTCACCTGGGGACTCCACAATCAACACACGACCTGCGCACCGTCAACACTGCCCCAAAACGATGTGACAGTAGATTTGTGTAACTTATCTATTAACTTGTCACGTGAACACTATGTATGCGTCGGAGACGAAGAATAAATAATTAAATAAATTACACAGAGAAAACGTCGTGTTGCGTTAAGACCACGCCCAAACGTGAACACCGTCGATGTCGCTTTTTAAGAACGTGGTGCCTTTCAATTGGGCGCGCGCTCACACACAAAAAAAGTGCATGATGTCGTTATATTGAATGAAACTACTTTTTTGCCATTTCTACGTGCGAGTCCACACAACGAACAACAACAACGACAACTGCTGGATGTCAGTGTTTGAAATATTTCAGCTGCATAAAGAAAGCGCTGACCTGGAGTCTGACCCGCAGTGTGTGTGTGTGTGTGTGTGTGTGTGTGTGTGTGTGTGTGTGTGTGTGTGTGTGCGCGGTACAGATAGTAAACATTAGATTCCGTGTGTTGAGGGTAAGTGCAGACCCCTGGCACCAGGCGAGACCCCAGCGCTGCCCCCTCCCTCCCCTTTAGTCGGCCCCTTCTCTCTCTGCAGGCAAGCGAACAAAGAAATGACCCAAACAATGGATCACTCTGAGCGCTGAATGGCTCTGCGGGTCAAGCGCTGACCCCCCTCCCTCCCTCTTTGACAGAAACACAGCCCACACTTGTTCTGCTGAAGAGAGGCCGACCCTCCCAGCGAAGAAATAATGAACGCTGCCTGGGCATTAAACTGATAGAACCGCCGGGACTGGACCCGTCTGCAGACAGATCACCTCCGATGAGCGAGGCCCGTCTCCCGTCTCCCGTCCCGTCGCTCCCTCCGCCATTAGAACCCACTGCACACTGTCCAGGCCTCCGCGGCTGCTCATCCTTCGCCTCCATCGCCGGCGCCGCCGGCGAAGTCGCCCGCGAACGTGTTGGAGTCATTTGTTAGGCAAATTGACCCGTCAACTGCCGCAGCTTGTTTTTAGGAGTGAACCTCCACCTATGAAGCCCAGGATTTGCATGTGTCATAGTCAAAAATACGTTTGCAAATCATCCCCAGCGGGTTTTTTTTTCCCTCCCTCTTCCTGGAGTTTCACCGCATCTGGAATTTCAGGTTGTGGCTTACATCATTAGACACAGAATCAAGTCTAAACCGCATTATTGGTATCTTATGTGAAAGTTAGGCCGATAAGAGAAGGCCCAATCGTCCCCACGGGGGCAGTGGGTCCGGTCATCATCATCATCATCGTTCTTCATCCCCCCCCCCATCGCCCCCTCCTCCTTTAACTCCGCTGCTGTTTAACCGCTGCATTGTGCGCGGGCCGCGGCCGCGCTGTACACGGCCGCCGTGCCGCTCGCATGCGGCTCAGGCCGGGGTTTTTCCAGCGCGCCGTCTGCATTGGCAGCTGAGGTCTGGAGGCATGCAAGCTGTTCGCTCTTTCACCTTTGCTCGCGGCCCCTCCCCCAGGTCAGCGGCCATACATTAGATCAAGCTGGGCCTCACGAGGTCGAGGGACAGGGTGCCAATCACGCCACAATGCAGCATAAAAGCAGGGGAGGGCGCCGGGTATTTATCATGCTGATTCAGGGATAGACATATTTTCGTCCCTCACTCCGATCCATGCGTGTTTGAAACGCTGGGGTTTGATAATTATTTAATTATTCTTGTTATTATCTAACATTTTCTGCACAATCTGCCATTTAATTATATGCAGTGAAAACCTGCTATTAGTATGATAAACAGCATATTGCTGACATGCAGTTATGGCTGGAAAATTAAACGGGAGCTATTTTGTATTTTTAATAACACGTTGTTGTGGACTTTGTGTCTCCCGTCAACAGACCAGAGCATAGAAACGGTATAAATGAGATAATTAATCAAATAGTGGATTAGACAGAAAATGAAGGGGCAGCAATTAGTTTGAGTAATTTACAAGCAAAGAAATAATCATTTCAGCTTTTGTAAAGTGAAATTTGTTATTGTTATTTTAATGATCATGAGGGAAGCACTCTATTTTTATTATTACAAACAGTTTTGGTGATTCTACTCGTAGCGGTGGGACGTGTGGAAACTAATCACAGCCCTGAGAAGCCAACAGGTACGAACACTAAAGTCCTGTGCAGTTTGAGTTTGCATTTTCTGCCCGAGTGTCTGTTCTGCTGCGCCCGAGAGCCCACTGTGCAAAAGAATCAACCCTCAGCTTGAATCTATTATCACCTGAGCCGCTTCAAGTTTTTGGAGGCCCACACAGCGAACGCCTCACATTTAACCCCTTCCCCACCTCTCGGCTGGGCGGCATCTCATTTCCCCGGCTGTTACCGAGAGTAGATGTTTTCCTCCGGCCTCTCCAATGAGTAATTTTTGCTGTTGAACTTGTCTCTAACCTTTTTGTACTGTCTTTTGTTTGGCTTTTGTTTGGCAACAGCTGTTATCATGGATTTCTTTTTCTTTTTTTTCCTTTTTTTCCCTTTTCTGGTCAGCTGTGATTGCTCCGGGCAAAACAGGAGCAGATGGTGTTTTGCTATGCATGAATGGAGCGTTAGAGGAGTTGGACTGAATAGGCCAAGTTTTGAATGGTGTCTACACAGCACCTGCCTCTTGTAGCAGCAGGGACATCCTAGTGGCATGATCTGTCTTGGCTTCTCCGCCGTTGTATGGGATGAAAGGAAGAAACTGAGGGGGAACCTTGTTGGGCAACGTCCATATTTATTGATTTCCCTGCAAGTCGTGGCATAATGTGGTGTACAGTCAGCTTGAGTTAATTGGATGTGACACAGCATGCATGTGTAATCTATCACCCTGGTCTCCTGGTACACTTTATCGGTTTTGTTGCCATAGTAACATGTTGGCTCTGTAATAGCCTATATTAACAGGCTAAGTAAGTTGCAATAAAAGGCAATTTCAGAGTTGGGATCCTCTGCTGAACACAAAGCCTATAAAACAGTGATGAAATAAATCAGGAAGTGGAGGTGGGGGCAGAGCGAGCTGGATTGTACCTCCTTAAACAAAACAAAGTCCAAATAAAAAGAAACTGCTATCGTTTCCATGAAACGCGGGGACATCTGTCAACCTCTGGGGCATGATGATCTGTCGCAATAAAGGATGCTTTCTCGAATCACTGACAAGCGTGCTGGGCTTTTGTTTTACGTTTTGTTTTTTATTCAAAGCCACTGTGTAAGTCAACAGCGAATAAATGCCCCAGATGTGTTTGCTCAAATACTGACAATGCACAATGTCATACTGAGCTCGCCGTCATAATCCGAAACAAACCAGCTCCTCATACGGTCACTGCTTGTTATTGTTATGGTGACAACTGCTTCCAATAAACAGTTTTTCTTTGGGCTTTAGATGTTTATTCCATGACCTTCATAATGTTGACAGCAGCGTAATAACAGTTTGCTGATCTACCCTCAGTCTATCCAGGGCTCATTTGAACAGTATATACTCACACATATAAATAGAAGGTAGGAAGGAAGGAACACTTGGTTACTCTGTATTAGAAAGGTTGAATCAGAATTGTGACTGTGTAGCCGTGCACAGACTGACAGAGGTTGAAAGGCTGGCGGATCAGACTAACCACATCCAAACACAGGAGAGGGATGAGCCTAATGGATGAATCACTGCGTCACCAAGGCAACATCCTTGCAGAAATAAATAAATAAAACGAATCCTCAGATGGAAAATGTCTACAATTGTAAGTTTCCATGTTACATTGGTGGATAAATAGAGAGAAAACAAGACGAGAGTGAATGTTAAAGGTTGGTGGAATAGAAACAGAATGGAAAAAAAATGAGTGGTTTATTTGCATTTAAAATTGCATGAACAAAATCATCAGACAAAGTCATGATGAACAGAGTCTTCATGCTGCAAGAGGTGATTTAACACAAGAAGATTAAGAGATTAAGAAGAGAGCATTTGTCTAGTGGTACCATAATATTTATATAACACAAGCTGCATGTAGCATTAATTCTGCTCAGCGGCTTCGTCTGTGGCGCTGCTGGAGTCTGGCGGGTCAAAAGTTCTGTAAACAAGCGCTGCCATTGGTCCGACATGTCAGCCGTCCGGCCTGCCAAACACAGTTCACCGTTCATCCGGGAGGTCAGCGGTGGAGCCTCGTCGCTACGCGGTCAGGCGTCCCCCGCTGCCGTCTCCGCCGTCTCCGCCGCATCCTCCAGGTGCTGCCGGACACCGTCGCCGCATGTGAGTTTAGTCCGAGCAGAGTCCCGCGTCTGTGACCGGAGTGGGCCCCGGGGTCGGCTGCGGCGTGGGCCCGCGGGTCAGATGGCCGGTGCCAGCGGAGCCTTTGTCGCGTTCGCATTGTATGTGTGCGTCCAACGGGAAAACAACAAAAGGGCCCAATAAATCATTAAAGTACAGAAGCTCTTAGCTTCCACATCTGACTCTTAGTCATCCTGCACTGTGCCGGGCGGCTGACCTCAGTGGGGGGGGGGGGGGGGGGGGGGGGGGGGGGCAATTAGGTCACCTCATGATTGCATTACTCAAACAACATATATTAATGTCATAGTGGCCTTCATGCATTTATCAGCGTAGGTTAATGACGAGGACAGAAAGAAAGGAAGGAGAGCATGGGTGATATTGATTGCTCCACGCTTCTATGATCGTATCATGTCTCAGTGTGAAAACGTATTTATCCTGCAGAGACAACAGACAAAGTCTACTGCATAAAGCAGGTGACATTTATTTATTCACTTATTCAAATTAAACCAGACCCCATTATAGGAGGAGTAGTGTGTTGTCCTTGTAAATTATCTCTGTGTGTATATCTGTGTTTTGAAAATATCTGTAACCTTTTTATTGCAGAGTCCCATAACTCCAGCCCTGGCTGTGAGATATTTGTACACACAGTGACCGCAGTACTGAGGGGTTATGGAATAACAAGGAGCTCCATGCATTATTAATGGGCTCTGCTGTGAATCTGTTCAGAATAATAACAGCGATTTCCCAGAGCCTCATTACTGTGTGTTTTTAAAGCATGTGTTTGGTATCCATGGACACCCGCACTCACATTTGCTCCCCCCCCCCGTGTTGTGATTCAGGTCATGCGCGGCACTTGCTGTTTTTAATTTTCATTTCATCATAAGCATTTTAAGACTGGTGCCAGCGCTTATTTGCAGTTTTCCTGCAGACCTCTTCACTCGGGCTCCTGACAGGACAGATGCTGCAATTAATCACGGCAGAGAAATGGGCATCGCTTCCGCGCTGAGCCGAGGAGCCAATCACTGCAGCAGCAGCCGCAGCAGCAGCCGCAGCAGCCGCAGCAGCAGCGACAGGCCTCGGCCCAAATTACAAGTGCTTCCCTAAAACTAACTAATTGAAAAGTAACCAACATTTGAAATTTCTATCAGGCTCCTATCGCAGGAGCACAGGCGCATATTCTCTCTGCTAATTCGTAACTAACATTAACCCATGTTTAAAAAGTCTCAGCTGCCGTTGGAAAAAAACAGAACCTTCGCTGGGCCGGTGGATTCACAGCCTATTGTGAAGATATGATAATTATTGTTTGCCTGCTCTCCCTCCCCCACGCTCCGTATTATTCAAGGGAGCTCAGAAAACCCCTGGGGACGTGTTGGAAATGAAGCGATTTTGAAGGGAGTAAGAAAGAAGCAGAATCCAATGCACTGGTGTGTGAGAAGGGGACTGTTATTGAGACAAGTACCAGTTACATGCTGACCTTGTCCAGTATCAACACTGTTTTTACACACAGTTACAACGGACTTCCATTCAAATAACCGAGAAACAGCACGCAGTATAATGCCAACACGAATGCCCACGTGTCCCTGCAAAGTTTTTTTCCCTTAGTCCCTATAGTTACTCTATAGAAAACATACAAATTCATCTTGTATCTGTTAAACAAGTGAGTGTTAAGAAGATTTATCAGTGTTTTTATTTTCAATAGCAAACAAAGAGACTAATATAACTTTGAAATAAACCAATTCCTTCAAATAAATATTTGTGATTGATAGTTTAATTTGGAACAGAGACACAAAGAAATATATAATACTTCATACAAAATTATGGCTACTATCATATTAGTGATGGAATGTCTCTGGATTCGTCTTCGTTGCAGAGCAAAAACCCAAACGTTAAATTACTCTTCCTATAGTGTGGGCTGAAAACAACCTTTCAAGACCTCCGTACCAATATGCATTTATTCTATGGACAGTTTTCAAAAGCAGTTGGCTTGAAAGTAAAATACAAACAAAATTATTTGCTGCTATTGTAACTCATAAAAAAGTATAAAAGAGCAGAAATGCACTATGTGATATAGCAATCCACAGGTCGTTTAACAATGTTTTAATTAAAGCCTCACATATTAAAACTTTACAACAGGTGATATGAAAAATGTACAACATTTCCATTTTTTTAGGGACTTCTGTACAGCTGGCAAAAATACCTTCAATGCCTTTTCACTTGGCTTTGGCAGTGCAACAAACCGGCCCTGCTAGTTTTCCTTTGACTCGCTTTTTAAACAGTGATGGTCTCGAGGAGCAGCGTGAAAATACATCGCTCCCCAAACCACCTGCCTTCATCTGCAAATTTGTATTTACCATAAAATATCCCTTTTGTTACACAAAATAAAAAACATAATTTAATTGTTAAACATCTGGAGTAAAAACAAATCATTAGAGAAGAATTGTTTTGGGGTTTTTCGCCAGTTACACGCGTTCGGGCAAATCGTCTGGAGGGTGGAGTACTGGATAGAGGAGGTCTACGAAACATGTACAGCAGGTTACAGCTACAGCTTGATGATGCGATGACGTTAATGATTTATGGCAGTTTCTGTCTCAGTCGGTTCAGTCACTCACTCAGCGATCCGCTGCACTGGACCGGTTTACTTTCAGTTCCCCTTATTCCTCAAGACATCGTCTGCATTTGTGACACGTTTTACTGTAAGTAGGTTGAAACGCCACTGGTCCTCCAGTGATTTTGCGGATTCCTCCACGCCGTTGTTCAACAGTCACACCTGTGAGAATGATCGGTGAAAGTCTTTGTTATATACTGGCCAGTGTGGGAACAAAGACTGGTGTGTGGGTTACTGGTTTCCAGCGAGGTGGCTGTGAGTCATTCGGTCCAGGCAGGAGCTAAAGCGAGATAAAAATCCTTCTGTTGGAAGGCATTTCAAATGTCCTTTCACTTCACTGGACTCGAAACTCGGGCCTCATAAATAAAGCTTTATTGTTAAATAAATCAGCAAAAGACACACGTCTTTCAACGTGTTGTGCGCCTGGTCAGGACAACTGAAAGACCTCACAAACATAGAAACAATCACTGAGTGCTCGCCCAAACAGGTCTCTGTCACAGCTCGGCCTATTTTATAGACAAAACCCCAACTAGCACGCCTACCGCCTGTACACGTGTGTGCATATCCGTCTGGAACAATGGACAAGTTCTTTGTATAACATTCTAAATTTTACACACTTCTTAAGTGCAACATAGAAAAGCAGCAATGCTTTTATTCTATTCCTGTTCTTTGAGATAGGATTTCGATTTGGCTCAGAAGATGCTGACCTGGGACAGGACCTGGGCATGGGCCTGGATTTGGGAGGGGTGCGGCGGCTGCTGCGATGCAGGCTGGGGGCTGCCAAGCGATGCAGAGCCTCCGACTGAGTGGGGGGTGCCAGGAGAGTGTTGGGGCGGGGAGCACTGGGATTGGTGCTGCTGATGCTGCTGCTGCTGCTGCTGCTGATGTTGCTGCTGCTGCTGCTGCTGCTGTTGTTGTTGCTGCTGCTGCTGCTGCTGCTGAAGATGCTGCATCTGCTGCTGATGCAGCTGATGCTGCATCTGCATGTGCTGCAACTGCATCTGCTGTTGCTGCTGCTGCTGATGTTGCTGTTGCTGTTGCTGTTGTTGCTGCTGCTGCTGCTGCAAGTGGTGCTGCTGCAGCTGTTGCTGGAGGTGGTGTTGGAAATGCTGATGCTGCATCTGCTGCTGGATCTGCTGGTGATGCATCTGCTGCTGCTGCATCTGGTGGTGCTGGAGGTGCTGCTGCATCTGCTGCTGCTGCTGTTGCTGCTGCTGCTGGAGCTGCTGCATCGCATGTTGCTGCACCGGTTGCATGGGTGGGCTCATCTGAGACACCGCGGTGGATTGGGCTCCTGCCACCATGGCCCCACCAGCACCCATCTGGCCGAGCAGCTGCGGTGGCATCCCCGGGGACATGTTCTGGTGGGAAACGGTGACAGAGGTCACGATCTGACTGCCTCCTAGTCTCATCTGCAGGGGTTTGGGGGCAATGGCCCGTGGTAGGGCTTGTTGGAGGGCCTGGGAGGCTGATGCCATGGAGGGGTGCTGATTGAGTGGCGAGGGCAGCACCAAGCCTGGGGACAGGCTGGTCGACGCCAGTGTCTGCTGCACCGAGCGGATGGTCTGGGCCTCAGCTGATTCGGCTGCAGCCTGGATAGAGAAATTACCAAAAGGCACAGTTTATTTTATGTCATTACATCTAGTATGATACACTATATCTACTGCGAAGTTTCTTACCTTGGAGACCAGGCTGGCACGGTAAGCAGCCAGGGCTTTTAAATATTCTTTCTTGGCAGCTTCAGTTTTACTTTTGTAAACCTGTGATGACACAAAGGTACAGGTACATGTGAATAGACAATTAAAGCATAACATACATCACACAGTTGACATGCATAGTTCAGAAAAGCATCTGTATATTAGATACTATCATTATATGGTGATTTAAAGAACATTTGGTCTCACCTGCTTCTGCTCCTCTCCTAGACCGTCCCACATGGAGGCCACAATCTTGGACACTTCTCCGAAGGTGGCGTTGGGGTTCTGACCCTTGATGGCGGCCTGGGTGTCTCTGAAGAACAGGGCGTACGCTGACACCGGCTTCTGAGGCTCATTGGGATCCTTCTTCTTTTTCTTCTTAGGAGTCTTGGGCTTTTTTGTGGGGTCTATGGGCGCCGGCCGCTTCTCCCCAATGACCTGCGTTGACCACAGTTGTTGACGTTTACAAAAATCTTCCACACACATGCAAATAAATTCCCTTTAAAACGCTCCTACTCACCCTGTTGCCGTCATCCTGGTCGTCTTCATTTATGGAGCTGGAGGGCGACGGCGTCGCCGACTTGCTGGCGGGTGGAGACGGGGAGGTGTGGGTGATGTTGGGCCCGGCCATGTTCAGGCTCAGCTGAGCGTTGAGTTGGGATTGGTTGATGGTGGTCAGCTGGTTCCGGGACATCATGCCATTGTTCATGTTGATGATGGATTTCATCACCATGGCCGGGTTGGGCGGGTACTGGCGTAGGTGGCCTGGTCCCACGTTCTTTGAAAGCAAAGCAAAGACAAAGGTTGAGTAAACAACAACAATATACCCCGGCTGCCCGCTGTTCAAAGATCACGAAGCCGCAAACCACGGTCATTTAACGTCTGTGAATTATTACACAGCAGAACACTTGTCACAATGCCTTTGGTCTTAAATGTCTCTATTACAGACCATGATGAATTATCGTGACACTAGAGAGGCCAACTTTATAAGCCAGCAACAGACGGCTACACAGCTCAGTTGGTTCATTTCCAAACTCTATTGTATGGAAATGTGTGAGACAGCTGCCGACTGGCTGCTCCCTGGACGGGATCGGTGAGCAAGTTCCCCTGCTCTGAGGTTCACGACTTTACATGCCAAAGTAAAGAGGCTGCACACAGTTACTGCACACGTCAGTTCAGTCTGAAGGGGCCACAACCCTGTATGTGCTTTGTTGCATTGCCACTTTAATGCAATAACTCCTATAACTGATAGATCATATTTGATTGCGCAAAAGTGGAGAGAAGAAATATCAGACTATATATTACACTCCATAAATCAACAGACCGACAGCCTTAGGTTTAAGAGCTTTGGACAAGTCCCCTCCCTTCTACCATCCAGAGAATAATGTAATAATATTTTTATAAAACCTTTCACTTCTTTCCCGGCACAACATCCAGTACCTGAAAGAGTGTTAGAAAAGGTGCAGGCTACATGTTTGCATTGATTGTGGTAAGGATGAAATTACGAGACCTGCCAACTCCCCAGAGGGAAGACTGATCAAACAGCCAGCAGAGCTGACATGCAGCAGAGGAGGGGACACAAACACAACAGAAAAGGTGATTTGTTCTCCCTGGGCACATCCATCTGGTATTCAGTAGCACAAACTCAATCTCTCCCAACATCAACACATCATAAACCCACGCACCTGGCTTTATTGAAAGAACCTTATGAATGCCTGTCTTCAAAAACAATATTGTAACACCATTTCAGACAGAAACATATTGGATCTACAATCCATTCCTTTCTCATATGCCATGTCTACTGCTTATCATAAATGCAATCTATGAAGTGAGAGCGGATTTATATTTACATGTGCCCGGGAAACTCGGTGAAGGGTGAGGCAAAGGGTGGGGAAGAAATCGAAGACATATTGCTGCGATTCCTTAACTGTGGACGCCTCCTCGCAAATAAAAGCTGCATATAAACACGGCTGTGACCAAAACGACGATGAGATTTACATATCTGCAGCCCGCCATGTTGCAAGTGCTATTGTCATCTTCATTACGGAGAACATGATGGCTCGCAGTTTGCTCTCCGCTCGCTGCGAACATCAAAAGATGTGCACACTGAGCTCATTAGTCGTGGCCATCTGTATAATAACACTTTTGCCCAATCCCAATGATGCAGTTTGGACTTGAGCAACGGCATATTGTGCTATTTGTTTGGAATATGGTGATTTTCTTCTAAATGGCCGTTGGATGTTGTGATATATATATATATATTCTTTAAGTATGCACTGATGACCAACATTAAGCGCGTAATCGCATCACATTTGCAACAGCAGCGCGCTGAAAGGCTTATGTCACCACCGTGTTGCGACAGTAACTGGGGTACAGTGTCGCCAGTGGAGCGCCAGCATCAGCTCGTCTGATCCCAATGACGAGATAACGGCTAATAACGCGCCACTGGAAGAAATCATCTTAAGTAACAGTTGCCTTGATTGTGATGTTGTACAAATGTGGTAAAAGGATGTTTATTTATGTCCCTCCGCCGTCTCATTTGCATTTTGATTGCAGTATTGTCGGCACTCACAGCAGATATCCAACTAGGTATTTTGATAGTCATCATAAATCTGCAAATAAGTCCTTATCTTGAGTACACAGTGGCCAGATGTGCCCTCCTCAGTCAGGTCTGTGTGTACGTCTAGGTGTGTTCTCTCTGGGTGGTTGCACATCTAACACTAACAAGCAGAAATCTACTCTCTAATCAGTAATGTTTTTTTATGTAAATTCACTGTGCAATATTCCCCATTGTGTTGCTTTTAATGTGAAAGATGAAATAGCTGGCAACAACATAATGATGTCGACAAAAGGGGGAAGAAAAATGGCTTGTTTTGTAGATTACCGTCGGCTGCATCCACTTTAATACGGCAACACTCAACGCGCCGCGAAAACTAGCAGATGAAAAACACACTATTGACAATGTGTCAAACCCTTCGCACAATAAACACAGCAGCTGGACCGGCGCCGAACGCAACATTATGCATTCAGCGGCTGATAAACATCTCAACGGCGATGTCCATGGAAGCAGGCTCTAGTCTGTCCTTAAAGATATTGGAAATCAGAATTTGGGCCGAATTTTATGAACAGTGGCACCGTGTACTAAGCTATAACAGACTGAAAAGAATGTTAACAAGTTCAATTTCCATTCAATCAATGCCAGAGCTCTTGGAAATGTTCCATGGCAGGAGAGGGGTAAAATCATCTATATGGTAATTATAAGGATGAATCCCCCAGTAACTTTCGCCAGCATGAAAGGTCAGTCCTATTAAAGATAGTTTATCAGTCCTTTGCACATATTCCTTTACTCTGCTTCTATATGGCTACATCATTTTATTTTTGCCTCCATTTTCTGCAACCTGCTGAAGTCTGTGCTTAAGCCAAATGAGAAAAATGGAATTTTGAATGCCAGTAAAGGCTATAATAGCATGAAGATAAATTGTTTTTCTTTCCCCCTGCCCTGTCTCAAGCAAACACACACTCTCTTTCTCTCAGCGGTGTGCAAACCCAGCCTGTCTATCTCCCCAGCCTCTAACCCCCACTTAAAAAACAAAGTTCTCCTGCTCCCCCACCCTCTGCAAAGCCAGTCGCCTCCCTCCCTTTCAGTCAATGACCCATACCCCTTTCCACTATTCCTCCTGATGCATTATGGGTACTTAAAATATGTCCAACATGACATCATTTCATTTTGAGAGCCTGAGAAAAGTAAATTACAGACTCAATCATGTAGAAGGTCAAGCCTAGACTTCATTACAAGCACTGCATGCCTGCATGAATATCTTTCATTTCTGGCTGACCCAATATGTCACAATAACAGTCTGTTGAGGCAGAAAAGAAAAAAGGAAACAGAGCTAAAAAAAAAATCCTCTCTTAAATTGATGCACAACTCATGTCAGTGCTTGGAAGGAAGATAAGAGAAGTGTAGAAAAACATGCTTTCTGCAACAGTGCTCACATTTTCCATTAGATTCAGGATATAGTGGTTTGTGACCAGTCAGAACTCAGGGTATTATACTCACAGGCAATCTCTGCAGTATCAAGGCATATCAAATCATCTGAACAACAAACTACGTTTGGCTTTTCCCGCTCCACTTTCATCTGGAGGGACGCAAACACAGCCATGGATCAGACATTAGCATGTCCTCGCCTCCTTCAAGCTAATGACATGTGAAGCAGCTACTTGGTAATGAAAAATATATAATGCATCGCCACATGGCGGAAAATGTATCAAGACAGCAGGGCTTATATCCCCTAAATATTGATTTTAACATCTAATACAACTACTGTATGCTTTCAAATCCAATCATGGAGGACACGGAGCGCTCGCTACGTACACGTGTTAGGGAAGAAAAAAAACTCAAACGTAGCGAAGGAACCAGGTGCTCGCTGAAATAGAACCCAGAGACCCTCGCTGTGCAGCAGGGAGAAAATCGAGACGAAATTGTGAATAAAGCAATACTGGCAGCTCTAACTCCAGTACTATTTGGCACTATTGAGTCTCAATCACAAATCAGGAGGACACATGCTGGGAGACAAAAATGAGAGTCAGAAGCTTGTTAGGAGAGCAGATTAAATAAATAATGACTTCAGATCCTGGGCTTGCCAGGCACAGTGCAGCTGAAAAAATGTATTTCTCTTTGTAGCGGCGCAGCATCTGTGGCCAATTTGCCAGACATACGCTGAACATTATGGGGAGAGGAATTAGCAGAACACTTGGCAACGCCAAGAGGAGGAGGCTTTTGAAAATGGCCCAGGTACATTCACCGGTTGGGGCTCGCTCATCGGGCTGCGATAAGAGGCAGCCGTTCACGCTCGCTAAATATTCTCCTGCAGTCGGCGAGAAAACCAAGACAATGTTTGGGAAACGCGAGCGCGGTGACTTGATGAAAAATGTAATTGCAGGAGTGCACGGTTTATTTGTTTGCCCCTGCAGCCATAACAAATAACACAGAATGTAATCATGTATATAAGGTTGTCATTCCTTTATCAGTACACTGACAAAATGACAAACCACCCCTCTCAGGGCCTTTGTGAATCATTGTCTCTGTATGTAGAATGTGTCACTGTTACTTATCTAATTTAAAAGTTGCGCTCTCTTAGATAAAGCCGCAGATGAATTGGATTTCTATAGGCATTGTGGCAAGACTTTTGGGGATCAATCCCATTTACAGGAGGAATGAAGGGCCACCACGAGCCGCCGCCGCGCTACAATGTGCGATGGCTGATAACGAGACGGCGACAATGCCACGAGGCAAGGAGCAGCAGCCCACATTCTCCCCTCGCTTTTTAATAGAGTCTCCGCACAATCAGAGACATGAGCCATGCAAATGGTGTTAAAGAGGAATAATGTTTGAGAATCAAATCTAATCCTCCAGCAAGTCGCGAGAACAGTCAGGAATGTAATTGTGTCAAGGTTCCGTTTCTTCCAGATGTAGAAAGCTTAACTGACCATGAAATGAAAATTCTTTAGGCAAAAGCCTTCTGGGGCTCACTTACTGTATGAGGCGGAGATATTTTAAAGGCTGCAATTATTTCACATGCCAGAAGCATGGAAGCAGGAAAAGGAGCTGTAAAATTTTACAGCCCCTTCCCATATGGAATGTAAATAAATATCTGTAACATCGGCGCGATTCAACGAATGTGTTAGAGAGACAGCGGAGACGCATCTCATTTACTCACACACTTATAATGACCACTGCATCATCGCTCTGCTCCGTCTCCGTCCTTTCATTCCTTTCACTCCTGAAATGAATCTTCCATTTCTGTAATAGGTCTGTAAGACAACTAGGCAGCCGGTGGCATTTTCATTTCTCCTCCTCAATGCTTCTATGATTGTGGCATTTGAAGAAGCCTTTACACCCCGCGACAACAATCTCACAATCTATAGCACATAACAGCATCAACATAAATGGAGTGATTACTTTGTCTCCTGTGACATGTTTGACCATCTGTGTCAGCGGCGAGGAGGACTCAGCTAAAATGTGATTCTCCAGCTCTGAGAGTCACTACAAACACAGAGATGAACAACCGGCGTGGGCCTGATGTGACACCGGACATCAGCATCCGCGGCGCCTGCAAGAGCCTCGTGGCGGCAGCGTGAATGAGATACGAGCATGTGAATCCGTGGCACTTTTGCTCCCCGCGTTCACTCTCTGCACACACTTTGTACTGCAACACCTGTGATCTATTCACACCTGCTCACCTCACAGAGACGGAGCATCCGCGCTTTTGTGCGCGCGAATAGAGAGGAAAAAAAAATAAAACATGCTCACAGTAAGTAACATAATATGGTGACATTTACTGAATGTGATCATATACCTCCCGTGTTGTAAACAAGGCCAGATGCTGTGCCAGATGTGCTGACAACAGGAGGTGTACAAAAACTGTGAAGGTCACATTATGCTTTAGAGAAATTGCTCATTTAAAGACTAACTGCTTTTGATATTGGGTCTCTAATAGCATATAGCTGTAAGTCATATGTCTTTGTTTGGTTTTGGATGACATGTGGAGGTGCTGCTACTTCTAGGTGCTCACCACAGGTTGGCCGTTGATGACCGACACCCCTTCCTGGTCCATCATGTTGCGTGAAATAGTAATGGAAGGCAGATCCAGGCTCTGAGGGGGGAACTGCGGGATTAATGGACCTCTCTGAGGAGTGGGGGGCTCTGGCATCACCGGGAAGGGAGAGTCCACTTCAGACAGACCCAGACCAGACTCCGTCTCAGGCGGAGGAGTGATGGGTGGAATCTCGAACTCCTCGTCCCCCAAGCTGGGCGTGTGGAAAGTCTGAAAAGAAGAAGAGGAGGAGGAGAAGAAGAAGAAAAAGTCAGGACTCCCATAAACACAATGCATTTGCTGAAGCGGGCCTTATCTAACATGCCGGAAAGGAAACCTTCAGGGATTAAAACAGACAACTTTGTTCAAGCGAGGGAGTGTTTTAGCAGGGTGGTAACACACTTGTCTGTAAGTGCACTAAGATGTAACATTTCCTAAACCTATTAAAGTCCACTTTGAGGAAGAAGAAGGGAAAAAGGCCAGCGTGCAAGACGACGTCAGAAGCAAAAATATCAAGCGGCAATCACGGGCGAGAGAGGATACATGATAAAAGCCCTTAATCTGAGGGATGGGAGATGTTGGGCTGAAGTGCAGGCAAAATACACGTCACAGAGAGATGGGTTTAAAGAACATTTTCAAAGATTATTACGCTTGGCCAGAAGTGTTTCTCTTTGTTCCCCTTGCCTGCACTCTTAAATCTGCTCATCAAACAGCCTAATCCTTCTGCCTTTCAAATTAAAGCTTTTGGTCACACTTAATTTGCTTATGCGCCTTCTTGGAGATGGGACTGTTCACCTACTTGGGTCTTGTTTTCATTTTCATCTGCGCAGCGCATTAAGCTTCTCTCTGGAAAGCCCATATATTCATAGCCTCACAATGACCACATGCCAGGTCCACATGAATGCAGCCGCGCACGGGGCCCAGCCGTGTGCAGCGCGAGGTGCTCGGCTGCCGAAAACCTCTTCAAAGTGTGGGTTTCTCACTAAAAGTGACACGATTTAAACTGCGAGCGTGGCTTGACATGCTGCTTGAAAGCACAGTGGCATAACCCGAAAATCACGTTAAACTCCCAGCATGCCGCACTGAGAGCTTCAGGTTGATCTCGAACGCCGCTTTCTTTGCCCTGCGTCACTTTTACAGCAGCGCTCAAGATCTGTTCCCACAGACCTCATCAGCTCTTTCAACTTTTCCAGACAATCCTGTTATGAAAATAATTGCCCCCAGAAAAACGGGGGTGGGGGTTGAATAGGAACTTATCCCAACCCAGACAGGCATCAGCCCTTCCCCTGCCTGCTGATTCACCTTTTCACACACGTGCATTTCATTTCCAGGCGGATTCCGAGTCCTGGAGGTGATCGTGCATCGCTCCGAGGCAGAACTGTTTCAGCTCATTCTCTTTTCATTCATATTTGACAATGCTTTAGCACACGTAAAGCATCATTGCTTGACTTGTCACCTTGGAATTCATTTCAACTAAGCCTGACTCCCCTGTCTTGGTGGGAGACGTTGAAGGGGATGTGCTAACACAGACCCTTGATTGGGGAGTATTAATGTTCCCCCTGCCTGCTTCAGCACTTGAAACTAATTCACTGCCTACTCAGGGCAGCTGTCTTTACAAGCACTGATGAATTCCAGTGGCACAGGCAGCTAATAGAGTTTTCATTCCCATCTTCTTTCTCGCTGTCTCCTTTCCTGCTCCCAACCACCCTTTCACTTCTCAATGCTTGTTTCACAGCTACAGAAACACTTTTTTATTTTTTTCCAAAGGCGCTAAGGTCATATTCATCATAGCCCTGGTCTCTGGTTCGCACAGTAAAGAATAAATCACGAGGCATCCTCAGCGGGAACCATTTACTTTGAGCCCACAGCTGTCATATTACTCTTAGTCCACACAAAGACCTGGAAGTTCAGAATAATGCCTATTCAGCAGCATGTGTATCAACACACACAATGTTTATAAAGTGAATACAACACAACTGTCATGAGTCAATGAAATGAATCGAGAACTAGTGCGTCGTCACAGCCTTATCCCCACTTCGCCCATGGAGCAGGGTCAATCTCCACATCAGCCTCGAGATCTATGGTACCAGTCTCATCTGTCCCACATCATACGGCAATCTGAGGACACTGGTGCACCATTTAAATCTCCCTCACAGAATCAGTGACGTCTCCATCTCAGCCTCTCTAATGCAGTCAGATACAAGTGCAGGCTGTGATACTTCTGCCACAAGCCTTCGCAGGGGTGCTTTTAGGAAGGAGCATATCGCTATGGATACAGTTTGCTGATGTAAGTATGTTTCCTGTGGTGTTACATTGTGCACAGTGAATCAGGACAGAGCTACACAAGCAACTGGACCTTATAGGCTGGTGCAGTATGTCCTGAATTGCAGGGGCAACTCAGAGATTTGAAGAAAAAAAAAAAACTGTCAAAAGAGAAGGTTGGCTAAGGTGAGCTCCACTTTTATAGGAGAGCAACACAAGCATGACTGTGACCTTTAAGTGAAACCCAGACGTGCACTTGAAGCAGAGGTACGATAGTGTGTACAGTCTGCTAAACAGTACAGAAGTGGAGGATGGAGAAGGAAAAAGCATTAGAGTGGAGGGGAAAATGATGGAGCAAGACCAGCAGCAAACACTCTTTGTTAATGATGTGATGCAAATTAACATCTACACCAGGGGCACTGATAATGGAGACATGATGTTTGTGTCTCATTTGGGGGCAGGGGGTACGGAGGACGCTAGCTGTCCGCAGAGAAAACGCTCTCTCCCCAGGGAGGAGGTGCCAGATTTTACTGGAACCCACAGAGTGCGACAGCGCTGCTCGCTGCCTGGTGTCATTTCGCATAAAGCCATTCTAATTCGGCACCAGGAGCAGCTTAGGAGGGGCTCTGGTCAGAGATTAAGAGATGCACAATCCACTTTCTTCACATCACCAGCCTGATTATCCATTGAAATTGTTCTGAAAGGCTCAGCTGAGCCAAGAGCCAAGCTAGATACTGGCTCTGGGCGTGCAGGCATGTTCATGTTAAGGGCCGGGCGAGCGAGAGGACAACAGAGACAGAGCTGGCTTCCCACCGGTGGCATCGGAGAGTGGGGGGAATCTCTAGTGCTTCAAGGTGGTGTAGCTTCATACCACACTGTACAAAACTAATTCAGAAGTATGCTCACGGCGATGAGAAACCCAAAGGGCAAACATTCCACTCAAAACCAGTAATGTCAGCCTACTAGCCATCATTTAATTGACATGTCAATGAAAATCAAAAATGACAACCTAACTGTGGCGCAAGTGTAAAGGTTAAGGGACCGAAGTTATTGGGATTCATCTTCTGGGGACCATGAATACCTGAGCAAATATCCATAGTCAATAGCCAAAAGATATTTCAGTCTCGCTAGGTAAACTCTTTCCCACAGCCTTGCTACAAGCATGAATAAAAAAATAAAACCTTTAAATGACTTTTTTTTAAAAATAGTAGAGACAGGGAAGTGTGGAGCAGTTTTACTCCATTACTACTATGGTGGGATTTCAGTGCAAGGACAATGAACAAGAAATAACCTCTCTTAGCTAATATTGTCAGTCCTTTAATAAATGTGGTAATACACATTACAGATTAAATCACCAAGACACATAAATGGCAGCAGCACACAATTATTGCCTATAATAAGACTCGAAATCAATAGAGGCAGGACTGAGGATCCATTTTCAAATATCTAGATAGACAGAGCACAGCTCCTCAAATGACAGTATCAACCATGGCTCCCCATTCAACATTACCTCAAATTTGGACCATTTGTAGTCCATTTCTACATATTTAAAGTTCATTACAGGTCTCTAATTTGATTGGGGGAGTAAAGCGATACATCTGGGTGGAACACAGTCTCAGTGTACAGTATCGTTTTCCCTCAGGGAAACAATCAAGCTTTCCCTGCTAGAATGTATGTGGACCAGCCCCAGCAAGGTCACCTTATCTCATCCCCTAAGTGCATAAGGTAAATGATACACCAGCCACATACACAACAAACGCAAGTCCTACATGATGTAGAAGCCTCCCCTCTTCAGTAAAGAAAAATGCTTCTATTCATCTTCAAGGACTTTGTGCCAAATATGACAAAAATAAGAACATGGAACAATCCTTTCTGAGTGAATACTCATGAAGCTGATTAGCACTGCTTCGACTAGCGGCTGATGTCATCACCCTGACTTTTGGACAATGGCTATTACCCAAAACTGTGACGATGCAGATGTAAGCTAGCTTGTGCTCGCTGCGTCCAACAAATATATCTTTGCACTAATGCATTCAAGAACTGTAATAACTCTACTAATTAGAACTTTTCTGTGGCCTAAGTATGAGAGGTTTGCTTTCACAGCAAGTAGGCGTGTGTTGTCATAAAACGCACAAAGGGAGGATAACTTTATCCTCTCGTTTGATTTGAAAACAATAGATAATCAAATGTGGTAACATGAATTTAACCTCCTCTCAAACAGCTCCCAAACCTCACGATGTAAAGAGAACGTTAATCTTAAATTAGCTCAGACTGCTACAAACGTTACTTTGTGAACCCCCTTGAGAAGAAAAATCTAGGCTTATGACTTTTTTAGTCTGTGTCCCTCTCTCTTCTAAACACAATGCCATCTGTGCCCTGACACTGGAAACAGTTGTTTCTTTTGATAAAATGCAAATGCACTGGGGGTTTTTAATCGAGGAAGCCCCCCCTCGCCCGCCCTGCCTGCCTGCCACAGAGGGCCCTCACAGCTGGGGGCTGAAAGCTCTCCAAGCAGCTTGTGTCGGCATGGTCCTGGCTGCAGTGGGGCTCAGCAGAGGATGTGGAGGATGCGCCGAACCAGTGTGAATGTGTGTGTGTGTGGGGGGGGGGGGGGGGGGGGACTAAACATCTTCTATAGCACTCAGCAGCGTCTTTGTGTACATGAGGTTCATTCATTCCAGACACCTCTGGGTTTTAATGTCACAGTTTTCATCCAGCTCCTCGACTGGCGTGAATAAAACCATGAAGGTTAACAGTAAAAGCTATCGCTGTATTTTGGAGCTGTGTGATGATACTTTGCTGTTGTTGGAAGCCAGATCAATCTCCCCTGCTAAACGGGAGGAGACCGGTCTGTTTGAACCACAGAGGATGATGGGTGTTTTTGGTGCACTTGTCTCTAATGACAGGGCAGCGGAGTGGGTGGAGGGGGAATAAAACGGGTAAATTTAGCACACTGTCAGGACGTCTATGCTCAGAGAGGAGGCTATTTACCTCCAGAGAAGCAACCGTTCACTTCTTTCTGTTGCCACAGTAAGAAGCTGCCAGAGCTTGGGTAACATTTTGCTTTTTTGTAAATCTAAGTCATTATGCCTTTGAAAAGGAGAATAAAGCAGGTGCTGAGATATTACAGTATCTAACACGACCGAATGAAGGCAGTCAGATCAAATCATAGTATCATCAGATAATATGTGACAATGTAGAATGAGCCTATAGCTCATCCTTTTGGGGGCTTAGGGTCTTCAGTGGGGCTCAGGACAGGAAACAGTAGAGCAAAAACATTATTACCCATCATAAAAATGGAAATATATGTAAGACTGGGTTAAAAAACAGCCTTGTTTTACAGGGATTCACTGAGCTTCTGGTTCATGATATTGGCATCTTCCTTTTTCCTGAAAATGAATCATCCCTGGGTAATATTAAAAGGTGTACTACCACAAACATTCACATAAATGGAGAATATGATCAGCATCTGCAGATGTAAGGGAAAAGGAGCATACTCACATCCCCGGCTGCGAGCAGGGTACCGTTAGCCTCCGCCATGTTCATGTAGTTGTTGTTATTCTGGAACTGCGAACGAAGACAAGAAAACACAATCAGCCGACTAGTGTAGGATGACACCCGGCGTAACCAGAGCCGCCGCTCGCTCATAACACCTGTCACTCAAGCGGATGGCCACACTCGGCTCTTCGGTGTTTACACACCGGGTTGACCCCCTTCCCTGCGTGCGCGGGCTCATTCTGCCACTCGGCCGTTATTGGGACGCCGCGAGAGGCCCGGGCCAATTCAAAGCGGCGTAATGAGAATCTGCTGTGGCCATTCAGTTCTTACGGGACGGCAATTAAGAATACGGTTTGCATCACAATGCCAAGTATCGAGATGCGGTGGCAGGTTATTAACTTCAAATAACCTATGGGAGAGGAGTGGCACTCGATAAAATAAGGAGGTAGAGAGTTTGCTTAATTAAAAACTCATTTTACTGAATTTATTTGTTAACATCAATAGTTAACAGATGTGTGAAATAAAGTGCTGAAATAGTTATTTCAATGTGTATCATCATCAGTGTTCATCACAAGTGATCAGCGATTGAAGCTAACTTCCACTCCACCACCATCCTCAAACCCACACGTAGCCTGTTGGCAAAATGGCAGCCACTTCCTTTCTTTGGAGACACAACCATGCTGACAGGTAGGAACAATGGGACATAGAATGAAGAATTATGGGGTAGCAGCTGGGCCCAGGAGCACAATGCACCTCTCTGTGAGTGAGGAGCGCAAAAGCCAGCCTACACGGCTCGCAGCAGAAGGAACCGCGGCGCATTCGCGTCTTCATGAGGTTCTGCCGAGGACGAAAGCGCCGCAGTAATCTCCTTTGTGTGTTTATTACAAAGTCGCTCTCTTAAAACATTATAAGCGACGGAGAACTCCAACAGGCGGCGCGCGCGGGGAAGCAATGGCTCCTTATCTGAGCACAAACCAAACAATAGTGGAAACAAATTAAGATCAGAGCGAACTGAGAAGTGCATTAATATTTTTTCCAGCCCTTTGTGTTTTTTTTCCCTTCTCTCCTTTTCTTCTGAGTGGTTAGTATGCGAATGTAATTACTGAAAGAACTGCTGCTAATCAACTGCGAATGGTATCCATTAATTAGTCTATGCCCTGGAGAGGGAGTGGGGAATCAGCAGCAATGTTAACAGTGTCATGCACCAGTGAGAAGGGGGTGTTGGGGGGGTGGTGGTGGTGGTGTTGGTGGGGTGGGGGGGGCACAAGCGCCTCGGCTCGTTGCCGGAGCAGGTGGTTCGCGCTGCTCAGGCCTCCGGTGCCTTCCTACCTGGAGCTGCCCCACTAAACTATATTTGACTCAAGCACTGGGGTTGAGACGTAGAAAAGACACATCCAGACTCGCGGGCCTCGAGAGAGGAACACTTGTTAATAGACGGTCCTCCTTCACATCCTGGCTGCGTGTAACTTTGAAACATGACATGGCTGGGTTACGTCAGCCACTTGGCTGGTAATTAACCTTATGCTGGGCTTATCTGGGAAGTGTTACTCTGTCCCCCTTCTTCTTTTAGATAACAAATTGAAGTCTCAGAGATATCCCTCTCTATTGAAGCACTAGGAACATTGTTCTGATAGTGGGAGGAGATAGCGCTTCATGCAGCGCTGTCTCTGTTCTTTCCCATCCCTGCATCTCTGTGAATGCGCTTTTAGAAACAGGACAGAATATTCCTTCTCATTATTGTATCAGTGTTCTAATATAGATGCCTGTGTGTTTGTTGTTCAGCGCAGACCCCTTTGTGTCAATTACACATTAATTACGCACCAAGATACACATCGTTAAATAAGGTGGATGACAACTTCACAGGCATAAAATGTTTCTAAATCAGGATTTGATGAGTCATTAAATCACCACATTCTTGGACAGATATGGACAGTGAACAAAGTCACACTGGCTTCATTAAATAAAACACAATCAAGTTAAAGTCCAGGGGCGACTTCTGCTGTGAACCTCTCTAAGCGCTGTCTCTGTGGGACTTGCTTTATGGGGTGTCCCTTTAAGAGCAGTTCCACGTTTCCTCTAAGAGCTGTGACCAACCTCAAGAGAAGCGTCCCCAGCCATCAGTATCAATCCTCACCAATCCTTACCATTAAGGGTCGCCATGTTGTGGCTCAGCCCGGGCCAGAGGCCTCGGTGGACGGAGCCTAGATTGTTGCCGTTGGGCCCGATTCGCTCTTTGGGGGGGTTGGTAGACGACTGCGCTCATGTTTGTGGCGATTGAGTCAAATGCCAAATGAAATTAGGTGTGATTGGAGGGACCACGCAGCTGACGGTAAGGCACCATGCTAAAATGGGTCAGCGCAGACAATGAAGGCTCTGTAATTAAAATGATGTGATGAGCTGGGAAGGCGCTGCTGCAGCCATCTGACGGGCCAAACAACTGTGAGCGCGTGGACACAAGCTACTGGCTTTAAACGCCGTGTAAAGCACCATAGAACCAGCTCAGGCAGGGACGATGCATCCATTCAGAAACTCGCCCGTTCCAACACCCAGACATGCGCCTCTGGAAGGGAACCATAGGGAAGCTATAGAAACGGGTGCTATTAAATAGCTGTGGGGTAGAAGGCTTTTAATAACAGAATGAATTCACGGTTAAAGGTGCTCTGTAATACGACTCACTAAGAGCCAGACATGGCTTCACGGCACAGCAAACACTGGGAACCCAGTGTTTTTATTTCCCCCCATGCACCAGCAGCACATTTCTTCAATAATTGTTTAACAGGAGAGAATTAGGACCTTACATGGACCCTGATGCTGACGTGAAAAGACCCCACTGTCCGTATGTTTGCTAGAACACAGGGAACCACGCTGGCTACAGGAAATAGAATAAGTAGGATTTTACAGGACTCTTTCTCTCCTCATTCTCAGTCAAGTCAATACTTGAAGAAAAAAAACCCCAAACAATCAAAATGTAAAAAACAAGCATCAGCATGCATTCAGCACTTCTGAACATATTTGACGGCAATGTCATTTTGATGCATGATTTTGCTCTCACCTTTTAAATCCCAGCGCACGAATATTTGTATGAGAGAACGTCTGGTGGGAAATAAGGTGTTTTACAGGTATTATAGCAAACAAAATTATTTCAACCTCGGGGCGAACACAATATTACACCAACATGACCCCATCTCACCCCCAATATGATGGAGTAACCACACAGATGCTATCAGCAAACATGAACTGGACAACCAACACCCGCTGAATGCATGCCTGAAGAGCCTCTGGTAGCAGCACGCATACAAATGGAAACATGCACAAGCCAATAACGTGTTATCTGCACATCCAATAAGGCTTTATCAACGAATGAGGCACGATTGCACATTATTCAAGCTTTAAAAAAACTAGAGAACGCACCGCTTTCAAACCCGCTTCATGAGACGCCGGTACTAAAATCACAACGTCACCATATCCGTGCTTTCTGTCGGCAGGTAACCAAACTGGACACGTTTCCCTTCTCCCTACTTAACGCCTCTGAACTAATTCAATCAAGAGCCCGGGCTTTTCCAGAAACACATCAACTGCTGACAAGCAATTTTACAGTTCAGCCTGAGCTCAGTAATCACAGCCTAGCATGTGTTCTCTGGAACATGACACTTGTGCTAATACGTTCTCCAGTGGTCTCCATAAAAAACACTGCAGCTGAAGCTCAACCCCCAGGACTGAGGAGCCCGCAGTAATTTGCTATGTATTATTTTTTTGCAATTTCCTTCAAAGCTCGGCCCACTGCCAGTTTTTACCCCCCCCCCCCTCCCATTCAGTGAAGGGGTCTGGAGGCTCAAAGGAGCAGCACTGCTTCCTCGCCTGTACTCCTGGTAAAGACCCACGTGGAGCCTCTGGGGAAGTTACCTTCTGATTCCCAAGGTCCTTCTATGCTCGTTTACAACCCGATTCAGCATAAACACACTGCAGCAGGCTCCACGGTGATCACAAGGCCTATTCGCGCCCAGCGGGCCGCCGTGCGTGCAGTGCCAGGCTGACATATATAGATATATTTCCTCCTATGTGTGCAGCAGTCAATTTGTAAAGCAACTCCACAACACAGCGTGTCCACACAGTTGGCTTGCGAGCTGCGCTCTGATCTGCAGGCTGAATCGATTGGTAATTCAGTTTAAAGCAAAAATCATTACTCCCCCAGCCCAGCACTGTCTTCCACCATTAAGACTGCTAGTCCTCAAGTACGCAAGATAGCACTGAGGGGAAGTTCATCGTAAGCATCTCACTCTTCCTTTGCCTCTTAGGGTGAGCATCTTAAATGGAGCTCACAGGACCCAGCCTGAGTAAAACTCCTAGTCACACTACCTGACAGCGGTATTGTTTCGCCCGTGTGCTGATTATCTCTATACACTGACCACTACAGTATGTCATGACAGCTTGATTTGCACGCAAATTTAGCAAAGAGGCCTGGAGAGAGAGTTAAAATGCTTGCAGAGATGTCAGAATCACAGTGAGACGCCATGTGTGAGAGCCCATGGTCTGCGATGCATTATTTAGTGCTGGAACTGAGCATGGGTGAGACTCAGGTTCATATCTGGATTGGTACAGTCTGAAATCTGACAGCAAGGCAGTACAGATGGGAGCTGCCATGAGTAAGCCCAAAAGCAAAGCCTCTGTTCTTCAAATTACTACATGATGCAGGGACATTACAGTCTGACACGGGTCATGAAACCAAGTTTTCATATCCAACCAAAATGACAAGCTTAACTAAAAGGAAAAAAAAAAAAAACTTTAAGCGATTTCACAGCTCAGCAGACGTGTATTATGTTTTTCAAGCTTCCCAGTCATTATGGGAACGTTGAAAGACAGTAAAAAAGGAAAACTAGGGTTGGTACATTCAGCACATTCCTTGGGGCAAAATTATATTCAGCACAGATGCAGTGTACAAGCGTGATAACATGGTGATGCAAACGGACCCGGTGAGGCAGCATTTGGAAGATCTTTGCATTTCGCTTAATGCATTTGCAAATGAGATTAGTTGAGTTGACTGCCTTAGTTCATGCGTTAGGTGAAATTCAACAGAAGCAAATGTCTGTCAAACGTCTATTCGCATCTTATTTTGTATATCATATAAGAAAAAAAATACTAATATTATATATGTGTGTGTGTTCTTATCCAATTCATTATTTGCAAACTTTCTTATAGAAATGCAACCATTCAGTTGTTGAGATATATACAGACCAACAACCTTTCCCTCAAACAACACCATTAGTGCAGCTCAAAGGAAACTATTATTTTGAAATGTTTTTGTTCATTAGCCTTTGATCAAACGTAAGTACACATCAATACCATAAGCTTGTGGCAAACACCACTATGTTACACAATGGCCCTCGGTGCACTGAGGCTCACCACAGCTACTGTTTTCACTAAAACCTAAGACTTGCAAAAGCTGCCAAAACAAAGAAGGTCTCAGCATTTGTCATAATGGACCGACAGCCTGAGCACAGCAGTCTCTGCTATGCAGGTCAACATCCAGCATCCATTTTCTCCTAGCTAGAGTAGTCTCTGCACTCTCAAGAGCAAATCCTTAAAGAAAGCACAAGCTAAATGGGGTTCCAACTTTGATCTGGTGGGGTGCAAAGGCATTGGCCGAAAGCCACAAAGGAGCTTAGGTGATGGAGAGGGCCTCGGAAACATGGTGTAGCTCTCTCACAATGGCTGCTGCTGCCTGGACACAGAGCTCTTGAGCAAGCAACGTGAGAAAGGCTCGGCCTGGTGCTGTCGCCTCGAAGCCCGGTCTCAAGGCCGTCCACTTCCAGCAGCTTTCAAGCAAGTCCAACCCGAGACGGTATCAGAGGTGTGGGTTTTGCCCAAGCTTAACCCCGCTCTGATTGGCGTCCTTCAGGAGGAGGCTAACGAGTAAAGGCGACGTGGTTGTACGTCAGCTTGGTGCTGTTGGAGTAGTTGTGTTTTTTGCGCTTATTTCACACGGCTGTTGCGCCGGGGCCTGGACCCGCATAAAGACCCATTGAAAGCTGCTGGGAGTTGATTCCCCCCTTATTGCTCCAGCAGCACAGATGCATTTTTCGATTCCCTCTGCGCCGTTACTGGCTAATAAACTCATTATAAATGGCTTTGGGAATGTGCACAGTCAAGAGCTTTTTGGATGAACTAAACACAGCCCTTCATTTCTTATCTAGCAGTGACAGAAAAATAATTATTTTACACGGAACCACAATGTTACACTACACATTTTAAGTCTCCTCCAGACAATCGACCCAGGAAAAGCTTTAATTAACAGCATGGCATCATTTTGAACAACTTTACCCTGTGACTAGCTGAGACCAACAAAATCATACTAACGCAATAATAAATATATTGTATAGAAAAGTACAGATACGCTTTCAACTAACTGTATTATTTTGTGCTTGCAGCCTGTTAGCTACACAGTCGCGTTGTCTGTTTTGATCTTGTAGTCAGCTAAGGATTTTTGAAAACCTTCATACGTTTCCCAACCCCTGTCTTTTCTGTCGTTCGTCCCACAAGCCCACAGTAAGCACAAACTGACCAATTGTTCAATCTCTATAAAACTGAAAAACACAAACTGCTGAGCAGTGACTCATATATCAGTCCATTATATACTACAGGGCTGACTGTATTAAACAAATGGCTGGGCCTGCAGCTGGAAAGGAGAGGCAATATAGAGAGAGCAGAGGTTATTGTCTAATTTAAATCTTGGCTGCTTTCCCAGAACTGTACCACATTCCAATTTGTGGCTGTGTTGCTTGGCGCTACTGACAGAGGTCCGGCTGCAAATACTCTCGGGCTCCTCTCCAGAAATGTGTCTCCAGACTGACAGTCAACAAGTTGGCAGAGATTAACGGAATGAGTGGGGCAAGTTAGGTGGAATAATGAAAATGCACCGACGTAGATGCTGTACGTTGGTTTTCTACCCACTGTGCTTGTGATAATAGATCTATGATCGTTGCGCAGCACCAAAAAGCCGGCGCGTCGCTTCTGTCGTGTCTTTGAGTTCCATAATGAAACAGCAGCTGGAAAAGACATCTGTGAGCACACAGAATGGATGAGCAGGCTCATAGAGGCAATTAGCTATTTCAAGCTCCTTTTTCCTTGGCATACTATTGTCCGTTCATCTGCTAGATTGACAGCACACCAGGACATCATTAGCAAACCTGACGGCTGTTGAGTCGGTGACATTGTTTTTCTTGTGACAGCAACCATCAGGCTAAGTGCTTCACTAATGTTTTAAACAGTATTTAAACTCAAAATGTCACTTTAACATTTCCTACTTCAAAAGCCAAGTGAGATTAAGATACCAGCTTTGAATAATTAAAACACTGAGGCTCAACTTTGATTCCATATCATTGCGCTGACATTTAAAGTGATGTGGAACAAAGAGCCACTACATACTGCACCGTTTAGTCATAATGCAAAACTGATTCCTTCCCTCTGTGTGAAACGACAGGCTGGAGATCAAAGGCGCGCAGAAACCTGGAGGTCTGCTGTGTACTGTGGCAGTGCTTTTTAAGGAGACGCGTTCACACATGAATAAAACAGCAGAAAAGCTCTGTGCAGAAATCTGTTCGGTAGACAACGTTTGTCAGCGTGAAAAGCTGATGATTCTCACAGTGATTAATCAGATCAGATGTTGCCATTTTTTTCCTGCGGGTGCTGCGAGGCGACGCGCTAACCGTCCATTTGCCTCCGCACGCTGCAGTTACAGAACTGATTACAGTTAATTCTAATAATTAGGCCGAAGCACAAGAGTTGTTTTTCCTGTTGATGTAGTTTGGACATAAAACGAGAAGGCACCAACAACCTGGGCTATTTTTAAAATGGAGAATAATTGTATATGTTATATTTATAAAAGCTGTCCCTTTCTGCCTGTATTGATTTACTTCTTGGAGTGCAGCTCCTAGTGAGTGCTTTTAGCCCATTTCTCTAGAGCAGGTAGCTGAAAAAGAGGGTCACTGACATTTTCTGTTTTTGAGCCTTGACCTCCATTTTAGAAACATGCTGTGAGTTTATCCACCAAGATAAATTAGACCAGGCTCTGTGCTCACACCCTTCTGGACACATGCTTCACTTTCCATTTGTCTTTAGTAAGTTCATTCACTCTCAGTATATATAAATACACAGTCACATAAATCATCACCAATGGCCAAATGTTCTGTCATCTCACAGTTTATATGCAAATGTAACTAAACCTAAATAGCCTGAAATGCTTGTATGAGCTGCTCCCATGTCAGTCGGGTGCATTCTAATCTATTTAATCAATATGTAAACAAAGCCTCTTATAAAAAAACTGTGCTTTCAACAGGGGGCGCAATTCGAGACACAGCAACTGCAGCTTTAAGTCAGAGTGGGAAACAGAATTCCCACTGTTAACTTGTCATCGGGTAATTTACCTGGAGCCAGAGGGGGAGATTCGCTGGACACATAGGGAGAGTTAATCTCTTCATTCATCTCTGCTAAAGAGCTCGACCCAATTAGTTCTCCACATTGACTGACAGCGCTTGTGTTTGCTTTTCCTTCCCTGACTTGTCCCCCGCTCCTTAAATGAGGACTTACGCAGTTTATGCTGGCTCCAGCTGAAGGCCTCCAATATTATTGGAGGATACTGTACGACAGTGAAATAATCATGATGGCTTTATTCAGATCTGTCGAGTCTGAAATATTCACCACTGCAATTTGCTGTGACTGATTAGCCAGTGGAAGGGTTGCTCGGGGACAGCTCTCCAGAGCTCTGTAATTGAGTGGATTTGACTTGGGAGAATTTCTTTCTGCTGATAACTACACACATTCACTTTTTAATGTACTTCTCTTTTTAGCCTCTCTTAAGATCCGCTGCACAAATCAGCATTATGACACTTGCAAAAACAGCAGTATGTAGGACAGCCGTCCCCTGAAAATGTGACTCCACTCTGAGTCTCATCTGATGATTTACTGCAGCTTAGAGACCAGCGGGTCCTGGTCACTGCAGAGTTATCAGAGGTCTAAACTAAAGAACCAGGGACAGAAACAGCCCCAAGGACAATAGACAGTGGAAAAAATATTGGTGCAAATATATAGTATTTTATGAGTGGATATGCAACTGAAGTAACTGCTGCTTTTAGATCACACTCAGGGTATTGTATTCATTCATTACTATGCATAACTATCACAAAATGCCACAGTTGCAGCTAAAAACATAGAAGTACTGGTTTTAAATACTTAATACATTTGATTAAGAATCTCTGTAGAAATACACTATTTGATGCTTTCGCATCCTGCTGCACCTGTTAGAGTACTAAAATTAATACTGATGTGACCCTGTGGCATCTAGACTAAAGCAGAGGTACGTTCTCTTGCTGCCATGTGCATGTGAGGATTGTAAGGGATAAGAGGAAATGATAAACAGTGAGCTCAAAAGGCTAAGCCATCAAATAATGTATAATAATGAGCTGTTTCATTATAATCCTGTATGGATAATTATGAGATTAATATGTCAATCCTGCTTTTGGCACGATCTGCAGCCAAATGCTATATTCATCTCAGTCCTTGTGACACAATACAGCAAGAACAGCTTTTTTCCCCTTCCACATTAAATCTCATTTATTTTGTACAGGGGGAGAAAAAAAGAGATGCTGTTATTCTTTTCCAAAACACACCACTAATGCTCTGGGGCATGATTTGTCATTGTTATTCAGTGCTCGCTCACCTACACTTAAAACATGATCCTTCTGGATTTTAATTAAGCACCAAGGTGCCTCCCAGGGGGTTCAGGCCTGGCAAAGGAAACTACTTTGATTTATGTACTACTTTGTAGTTCCTGCTTGAAGCTTGTCTGTCATTAGAGACGGTGGTGATCAATGAAAGAACCGGGCAATTATTCTTATTTGTTAATTAGTTCCTGTTAGCAGTGTATCCTTCTGAAAATAGGACTACACAACAACAGCGAGGCGAAACCTCAAGCACCCCACAACCATCCCACTAAACCCAGGGACTATAAATACTAGGACAGAGTAAATTGAGTTTCCTCCTCTAAGCTGGGCACATGTTTATTTGCATTCGGCTAAATTTGGTGACAATTCTCTGTTACAGTACATCAAGTAAAGCTGATAGGAATTTAGCTCCATGTGTTGAGTACACCAGCAGGATAATACATCCATTTACATGCACTCCCCACTGCTCTTATGGCATGAAATCAGCAAAAGTACTTATTTAAAAAGGGCACTATGGAATGCCATTACAGCAGCAAATATTCAAACATGTATTTAACAGGCCGTTAAATTGGTAACACAGAGCAATGAAAGGCTACAGAAGTGCACACAAGTGTTAAAAGTCAATGCAGCACATGCATCAATTTCATTACATCAATTAAATGAGATCCCGTGGTTATTAATACAAACCAGAGTGTCCTTAGTGATAAAATTAGCCAGGTTTCAATTTGACACATAAGGTCCTGACAACAGTATTATTCAAACTACCCAGGTGTACGACAAGCAGCTGTTCTTGGTAACAAGCCACATGCCCAGTATTAACAGATGACAAATATCCAAGGATGATGATGTAATATGGGTTTGACAGTTTCCACTTTTTATGCAGTCTGCTCACACAAGCACTTTAGAATTACCACTGCCTTCACTTTACATTTATTTACTTTGAATGAATGTCATGTAAACATAACACATGTTCCACAGACCCACGCCCAAGCTGTGGCTACACATATTCATACATACAGATATATACAGATATGAGTGACGATGGTGACGTGATGCAGGAGCCGTTTCAGAGACAGACCTTGGTTGAGGCCCGCTTTCCTGGATGCATATCAAAAGCTAATGGAGTCTCAAAACTACAGGGGTGCTGCGGGATCGCTACGATTAGCTCATGGAACTGCTGAAGGTCACCACTGCTGAGCTGAGCAGCCACAAGCTTTCATAAAACCATGCGGCGTATCATTATTTTCAAAGTGTTTCATTATGGACGGTTAACCTTGGCTAACTCCAAGCTAACACTTTAATCAGCTGCCTGTAATGTGTTTGGAACAGTGCAATCATTCAGCTTCTCTTTTTGTTTGTCAGCAGGAGAGGAACAAGAATGCAGCTCTGCCTATTTAACAGCAGACAGGGATCCCTGTGCAGAGACTGTTGGGGTGTTTGAAAAGTTACAGTGGAAATGAAATCAGTGTCTCTAAACATGAGGAAGTCTATTTCCCCGGAAGAAATGGCCTTTGAAGGAATCATCAGTGGCTGTCCAGGCAGGGGAGCCCTGCCAATGGTGGGGCCTCACAGACCTTGATCTTGTTTCTACTTCTGCCATCCCACACTACGACCACATGTGCGGGTCCACATGCCAGCAGAAACACACATCACAATAAACAAGAACATGCTGCAAATAAGTCTCGGCTTCAACTCCTGGAAATATCAGAAGTCGGCTCAAGAATTTCATGGGGCCCATTCATAATCCTACGTGAGGGACTGGACTTTTATTATGTCACTGGAGCTTTTTACCGAGGGTTGTCCATTGTTCCTTTTGATCATGAATACAAACTAGGCAGATTCATGAATACTGCATGATTTTCATTTAACGTAAGATGTAGAAGTTGCTGAGAGGTTTGCTCATTCAGATGAAGACATGTGTTGGACAACAAAGGCTAAAAGAATGATGTAAGAGTGATGTAATACGTCAACCCAGACTCCCATAAGTCGTGTGCTCTGCTGAACATCTTTCATTGAGCTGCCATACAGTATCCAGTCCTGGAAACCAAAGCACGAATAACATTTATACGGCTGTGTTTGGACAGGTCTGAGCGGTTGGTTTGGACTTAAGGTAGATAAAGATCTTAGATCAATATTGAAAAATGTCAGTCTGACCTGCCTCTAGCTTTAAAGTTAAATTGGCACAGTTTGCACAAATATAAATAGTCTTTATGGTGAGGACTTGAATCAGATTTGTGGCCGAGCAGAGAAACTGATTCATAAAGAGTAACTTTTGTTTAACTCCTCCAAACATGAACATTTTAAAAAACCTAGTCTGTATGAAGGTCACAGACATAAAGGTTGTGGAACATCTGTTACAGCCAGACATTACTCCATTAGCGTGCTGCAGTGAGATACTGGTATCTGAACACGGATTACAGCCAAAGAAGGCTACTCATGCTTGAGAATATTCTTATCAGTATAAAGAACGCGTCTAAAACGGTAATTCAACCTGTGGCAGAATGAGGTGGGGCTTTTCCCATGGGATGCCGTCAACGCTCATTTTAGGGGTGAAGTAGGTTTATAGGTTACAGAATCACACGTTTCACAGAGACATCCCCATTAACCAACTACTACTAACCTACTGAGACTATAAGGATGTGTCCAAGCTCTTATATTTGACCTATCGGTTGAAAATAAATAATTTTAAAAATGTATAATGCGTTTCAGGATAATTGTTGAAATATTTCACTGTAACATAGAGGTTGTGTTAAATGTTAGTCTTTCTTGAAGCCTGTGCAGGTTTTCTTCAACCTCACCATCTATTTGAACATTCAAATAAAACTTCTATTGACCCCCCACCCCCCCTTTAGTTAAACTCTTTGTCCAGCGGCTCTGAGGGATATTTGCACACCTGCCACTATTGTCAGTCCTTGTAGTGCAACCTGGTAACATACTGCATTGTGGGAATGTGTGATGTCGGAGGGGGCAGGTGAAGAAGGGTGGATTAATCACACTGCTTAACATGTAACAGCACACACACGGACTCCTCTAATGAGAACGAAGAACATTCGCCTGTGCTGGAGCGGTGACTAATATTTCCATGAATGTGCCATTTTTCTTAGAATAGTCACAGCTAAATTGGAGCATAAAAAGAAATCCTACGCGCAACCAATAAATCTTGTTTGGATGTCAGGACTCATTTATGTGTATCACAAATAATAGCTTGATTTTGAAGGAGACCGGCTTAAAAGTAAACAGCACGAACAGCTGCGGTAAAGTCCGACGTGGACCAATTCAACTATGACTTGTGTGACGCCCCTCAGAAAAGAGCCGGGGGTTTAAGTCAAGCAAGTCCAGTTAAAAGGAAAACAGCCGGAATGTTTTGATACAGTTCGAGAGCCCATTAAGAGAATTGGACATTAGATCTACTGTATGAAACGCGGAACGGCTGCCTCTGCGGAAAGCTTTAAAAATGAATGTGTCTTAATAGCGAAGGCTCGCCACTAAAAGGGACACAACACTTATTGAATCAGCCAACCAGAAGTGATTGACTGGTCCTTTTGAAACGGCCTAATTCACAGTAAAAGCAGTTTCTGGGATGCGGGGAGGTTTTCCCTTGCTTTTAATAAGTCAGGGAGGTTGAGACTGTCAAACATGGAGTGAGCATAAACCAGATTAAAACACTTTATCATGGTGGAAACCTATCTCTTGCAGAGGCCCTGTTTTTGATTTAAAAGGACACCGTATTTACAAAAAAAGAAAAATTTTAACCGACTGCTCACAGACTAAAAATAACACATACCATTTGTCATGTCAGTGGTTATATACAACTGGAGTAACTCAAGTGCCCTTCAGTCCTTCAGTCGAGTGCTATTGCAGCCTTATCTTGAGATCACCAAATCCTAAAACTAAAGCTCAGCCTCCTGCTGATCTGGACAATGTAATCTTTTTGTGTGAGCTGCAGGTGAAGCTAATAACTGCCTCAACGAAGAGCCATGGGTGGTTTGAGCGTTTGTGGATCTGTGCACTTCACCTTCATGCTTTATACGACTGTCATGTTTCATTTGCACCGATAGAACTATTAAGACGGCAACAAAGTCGGAGCTGCTTTGTTTGTTTACAGAAGACTAAAATAATTACATAACACCACAAAGTGAAAGCTGAAACCAACACCTCTTTTATTCTGTGACTCTGGATGTAAAATGAACCCGTTTTTCCTCAGGCAGTTGTGTTGTTTGATAGATGGTGTGGCGATGGTTTGCACATGATCAAAATCCAATAACAAATGTGCCTCTTGTGTGAATTCATCCTGCTTGTGACAGTGAGGAAGATGTTTCCCAAACAGCCTTGTAGCTACGAATTGTCATCATGCACCAACGCTGCCAGAGTTGATCCTCGAAGGAAAACACAACGCGACACGTGCGGCGTAATGGAGAAATTTACTTTTTAGCTCTTTTCATTTGTCTTGCGTTTCCTCCTGAAAAGCCATAAACACATATTGGGCCATGACCCACTAGTTAGGGACTAGTCCTAGAGTGTGAGGTCTGCCTAAATGAAGCACGCAGAGTAATGTAAAAGGAGATGTAATGAAGTGGATTTACGAGCAGTGATGGCAGGATTACAGGTCTTTACGAGGACTGATGTGGGCAGTGTTCTACGTCTGTCTAAGGTTTCAGAGCCTTTGTCATATTCACCTCATAAACAGAGCAGACAACCTGGTTTTGTGTTGCCAACAGCTTCAGACGGTTGGTTCTCATCGTCAGACCATGGTGGTGAGACAAAGCGAAACGAGCTGACGTACAGGCCACATGTCAGCGTGATCAGTGAAGTTAACAGGGTGACAGCTGTGGTAATGCAGTGTCAGAGAAATCAGAGACTCGAGGCTTATGAAGGCCTCCGCTCCGGCTTGGGTTCTCCCTTTACAAACAAACCTGTGTGTTGTATTTACCAGTAAACTGTGTCTCCACAGATGATGTGCGTTTCTAGGATCACAGCTATCATCTAGACATCTATACCAAGAGCCCTGCTCTAACACAGTATGAACATCTGCTATGTGTAGACATACGTGTGGTGTGGCCTGTCAAACAGAGCAGTCATTCTCAGAGGCCGAGGCTCCGAGTGCAGCGTGTCTTCCAGCGAGTGGACTAAAAATAACATTCTCTAATCTCGGTGGGAAAATTAGGTGTTTAATAAGTCTGTTGAACCACATCTCCTGACAAGCTGCAATTAAAACACTAGGCACAACACATCGGCGGTCGGCTCCGTGGACACGTGACCGTTTAACGCGGACCTTGAAGTCATATCCATCACCTTCGGAGGCTGACGGAGCAGGCGGCCCATGAAGAAACCCCCAGCCCCGCAGCAGCGCACACGCATTGGAGCCGTGTTTGGATATGTTTAGATGTGTGTGATGAAATGGCACCAGCTGTGTACACTGGAGAGATGCACAAGCCCCCCCCCCACCATAGAGCGCAGGGTTAACCCCTTCTGTCCTGGTGCAGAGACAAAAGCAGCCTAGTGCTGCTTCGGACACAATAAAAGCTCATTACCCAGCGGATTAGTGTCGTCAAAGTACAGCAATGCACTAAAACCCTAAAACTTTTTGTTGTGTTTTTAACTTGCCTTACATATGCATGGGTCAGTGGGAATGACACCAACCGTGAGCAGCTTTATGTTTCACCTACAGAACATTTTACAGGCTCAATAAAATCCTCTGATAATTGCAGCTGCTGCCCTACATCATCACCTCAAGTCTCGCAGTCTGAACGGCCCTAAACACTGTTTTTACAGCGCGCTCAGCATTAGGAGAGTTTTATCTGGTTTGCACAGGAGAAACACCAACAAAACAGACTGGAGCAGACCAACAACACGAGAGCAGTTTTTCATTCTTAAGCAGCTGCTTTGTCAGAAATAGAACAGTAGAGCGATTACAACTATTCCATGTTGTAAACAAATATTTAACCTTGCTTTAATATAGAATTCAGTCAGTAGTCGAAGCTCATGCTGAACACATAAGTACTTTGTTGTTTTTACATGTTTTGGGGCTTTTATCTTCATGAACAAGAAGCCCTCATCTTTACATAGTTATGACAAAGATGACTGAATGCTTATAATGCTCATGATACATAAAAACTTGTCCCCTCAACAACACAGGTCACAGATGATCATTTACACTCTGTCCGCCTCTATGGCGCCATTAAAACACTGCACATAATCCTGCAGCACTGACCATACATATGTCTCCATGGTACTGGCATTAGCTTTGCAAATAAACCTCAAGTGTTTGCACCAGTGCAGGTGAAAACTTTGTATTAACATCTGTTGGTAATTTCAGTCTCTCTGTGCCTGGAGGTAATGAAAGCCCACACCAAATGGATACTGTATTTGAAACATCATTAAAACCTCAAGAAAAAAAAAGACCAGATGGCCATAAATGGGGGAATAACACTGGGTCCCTTTCATGAATCCATTAAAGTCAATCACATCTGACTTTTACAGATACCAAAAGGAGTCAAATCCAAACTGCAAATTGTCTTTAGTTAATGCTAAGCATGATTTAAAGAGCTTGCTCAGAACGAGCAAAACACATAACTCTAAGAGGCTCACATCACTGGCATTAAGAAATGAGATAAATGGGACGTGGGTGCATTAATATGCATCTACACCTAATGTTGGTTTAAAGTTCCCCAAACTTTCAAAAGGCAGCGCCTATAAATTTGACTGACTACATCCAGGTGTGCTCAGCATAAGCCAAGGAGCCAATAAAACCAGGAGTCATTATCGGAGATAAATTGAAAACAACACAACTTAAAGTAACAACCAATCAGTAAAAAGTGGGGGGCTGGCTGGGTATGCCCTTGAGCATAGCACATTCGTGTTCAGCCCACAAGTCAAAGTAGTTTAGGAGAAGCGGACCCTGCTGTGACAGCCCTGTCGCCCACCTGAATGCAGCATTTAATCTTTAAAATATCCCAGAAATAAAGCCCTGCATAGGTTTAAAAGCAGAAACCGTCTCTCTATTCTACCAGATTAAAGCCGCTGATTTCCCTGCGCTGGATATATTTCATGAACATTATTCAGCTGTGTGAAGTTGTGGCATGTTTCTCTTCGGCACCGCTGTTCCGCCTTCATCTCGGTGCCAAAAACAGGCAGTTCATTAGTCATGACTGTAGCACCTAATTAAGTTTGTGCCACTCGTTTGGGTTTTTCTGTAAATTTAAAAGAATCTCTGATGTTTCAAAGTGCCTCTGGGCCCTTCTGTCTCTGTTGTCATTAAAATCGGGGACATTTCCTGCGCCAGCGTTTTGAACGGGTATTGCCTGTGTTCAAATCAAAACTGTGAATCCAGTGAAAGTTTTGCTGCGTGCGAAAGGTGCTGCGACAGCTTATAAATAGATTAAAAGGAGCAACGCTTCAGTTGTGTGCGACTTGTGAGCGCGCCGCGTCTTTTGGATGACTAACCGCTCCGCATTGTGCCACCTTTCAGCCGATTCAAATAAACTGGAGGCTTGTTTGAAAGATACATGCAAAGGAGCCTATTTGTTCGCCCTGGAAAGGCTTTGTAATTAGCATGAAATACATGCTTTGTACTCTGCCCTCGCTCCTTCAACACAACTGCCTGAGATACTGAATACGCACCTCCTCCCTCCTTTTGCATTGTAGCCAATTACTGTTACAGATGGAAAATTTCACTTGACCTGGGGAATTTATGAGCAGGAATAAAATCTCACTTCGACTATTACACCAATTCAAAGCAGCGCAGTTAAAATTTCTCAGGGCTGATGAAGACATGATGAAATTGGGCACATATGACAACTTGGCCACATGACAAAGAGCTGATGAAACAGTGAGACAAACCTGGTAACTGTTTTGAACAGCATCAGATTGCAACAGCAAACAGAGCCGCACTAAAAGCCTGAATAACTCGGGTGGGGGTGGTTTGTGTGTGTGTGTGTGTGTGGTGGGGGTGCAGAGGGTACTATTGTTTGGACTTTATAAAACAGCACGCTGCAGTTGTGTGATTTCTGTCATTCTGTCATTGTAATGTTCCCTCTCGCTGGGGAAGATGGGAGTCAAGCTGTTGATGGATCACACACTGACAAAAGATCACCAGGCATCAGATGTGATTTAGATCGCCTCAGTGTCACATGTGAGGGTGAATAAACATGTCATGCCTCAGCGATGTTATTATCAACAACTCAGACTCTACATGTGTACAGATGTGGACAAATGGTGGAAACAACTGGTGAATGCTTTCACATTGAGTCCGGCAGTGAGCACATGAAGCTACTGTATGCTACACATTGTATGACTGTTTCTAATAGTAAATAAGTCTGAGGCGGTGCCATGTTTAGGGTGCACAGTGCTGACAATGAATGCATTCATCCCGAAGCGACAAAACCAGTGTGCGCTGTTCAATACGGAGAAAATTAAAAACCAGGAGAGTTCCCTTGAAGCACAGCGGCGTGTGCGAAAGCGTTACGTTAAATGCGTAAAGTTCGACTCCATGCAATTTGTACGCATTTACTGCAGTTTTGCACCCAGACAAACGGCCCATCTATATACCTTTATAGATCTATATATATCCTGCATCTATCGCTTACTTATACCATATCGTAAGGCTGATGAAGCGAAAAGGCGACGATGCACCGGTGATGCTAAAAGTAACACTGCGCTCGTCCGCTGCTCTCATCAGCTCCACTAATGCACAACAACAAAGTTAGGAGCAAGTGAATGAGGGGGGGGGGGGGGGGGGTGTTCATTAGGCAACTCTACAAAAGTAATGATTAGCGGCTGAAGCCACAGGGAACATATGGAGGCGCTTAGGAGGATAATTAGCACGCCGCTAGTTTTAGTTTTAGGCGTAAAGGAGCCGGAGCAGCACCTGCGACGTGACGCTACGAGCCGGAGCGCGCGCTCACCTTATTGAAGTTGTAGTAGCCCAAACAGTGGGCAAAATCCAGGTTCGCCGGGTCTCCCGGGATAGAATTCCCACCAGCCGTCGGATAAAACCTTACATCCATGGTGCGTGTTGGGGGGGAGCGGCTGTAGCAGCTGTAGCCTGTACTCGGCACCGAGCTCAGTTTGTTTCCGCCGTTGTACAATCCACGCGCTCGGACGGAGAGAGAGGGAGTGGGACGGAGCTGAATGAGTCGCGGTGTCGACAAGGGGGAAAAAAACGGGGTTCGGATAAAGTTGTGGTATTCCTCTTCTACAGCGTCATCTCCGCGAAAGCCCACGCGCAGGTCGGACTGAGCCCAGTACGCTGTCCCTCAAGGAGCAGGAGACGCTGTGTGCCCATGCATTTACACACAGCTGCTGCCGTATACAAAGAAGCCACGAGACCGGCGGCCGAGCGCGGGTCCACCTCCTTCTCCTCCCCCTTCACGTGCACGAGGAAGGGAAATGGAAACTAGAATCAAGTGGGAGCGACAACCGCCAAGTTAGTCCGCACGTTCGCGCTGCGACGTCCCCGTGTCCTCCGCTCCCAAGTTTACGTGTGCAACTCGGGAAACTAGCGCGCGAGACACTTTGAACGGGGAGCGAGAGCGGGCTGCGCGAGCGCAGCGTTGCTGAGCGCGAAACGGAAAACAAAAGCACGCGACGTAAAAAAAAAAATCCACTTCACGAGCGCAATTAGTGACCGTGATGCGAGTCTCCCCGTTGAGTCGGGCTCTGTCGTACTAGTGATGAACGAGGCAAAATGTGTGAACACGCCAGCCACGCCCCGAACACGCTAAGCCCCGCCCACCAAAACACTGCATTTCAGTCCATGTGACAATCATAATTAATTACACTCAGTCTGTTTTCTGAATTGCAATTTTAATATAGTTGTATTAATGCTATACCATGCATACATTTATGTCCTATGTCCTTTAAAATGGCACTAAAGCTATAATATTCTCAATGTGACTCCAGTCTTTAAAATTTTTTTTGTTAATTTGTCCCATTGACCCAAACGTAGCCAGCTAACAGTTAGCTTTCATTCCTGTGGCTGTGTGTTCTTGCGTTGTACTGTTCTTTCCAGGTTTTTCGTCTTGTGCCACTGACTGCTGCTCACATTCCTGTCTTTGCCATCACTGCAGAGGTTGTCAGTGTTGACATGTATCATCCTTGTGTTCCTTCATATTCAGGCCCACATGGACTGGGAGACAAAAGCCAACATGCAGAAACCTGCGAATCCAACCAATGTTACATCAGTGGCGCAGTTGTGTTATTACACAGATAAAATATGAGGGGGGACATAAAATTTTAATTTACTGGATTTATTCACTGTCTTTTGAAATAAAACCTATTTCTGTTTTTTTGCCTGACATTTATTTTTCATAAAAGTTTCCCTTTGGTTACAGTTTTGCCTATTAGCAAGTAACACTAGCAACATTACTGCTACTACATTCATTTTTCTAATCGTTTTATGAGGTTGGTTTTACTATTCCCTCTCTGTATTTAAAATTCATGCTCAGACCCCTCGTTCTGTTGTCACTTAAAGTCATAAAAGGGACTGTATACATTATATACGTAGTCATTTTAGTACTGTAAATGATTTTCATGCCCAGGCAGTCTGGTAGAGTAATGTTCTCAACACATTTCTCAGTTTCTCTTCTCAGGTTCTGAGTCAGAAACAAAACCAGATTGTGCAAGTGTTACTTTTAGGCGGCTGCTGGAAACCACATTAGAGGAATTATTTTGAACTAGAAGCACTTCACGGCACTGCAGGGAAATATGTGCACACCACCTACTGTCTGACGGGTTTGTGCTGTATGTATGAGGGAACATGCGCGCGTACTGTAGTTATTGATCGCAGCTGAATCAGTCGGAGCGGAGAAGGAATAGAAAGCAAATAAAGCAAGTGTGTTACTGTTACTGAGCTGCTGTTGGAAACATAACCAAAGAAACTAAAATGCAAAAGAACATCTTGTTCTGTTCTTACAGCGTGTGCTTCAAGCCTGTGCTACTGTATATATAGTGAGGACATCAGACGAAGGCTCCATCAGGAGAACAGAGAGAAGACACACACTTTTTGCTACAGTACAGACATTATGACTTGGAATAGCAGCAAAAGCTCAAAAGTAATTAATAGCATTCATGTTGCCTCGTCATGGAACTTTGCACTAAGTCCACTTTTCCTGCTACATGTCAGAAAAGGCCTGTTATATTTCCCATGTTATGAGTGTTTAACACAAATAAAGGGGTGGATGAGTAGAAATGGGCCGTGTGAGTGCACTAAATACACACAGAGACCGTTTTCATCCACCTGTCACAGTCGGTGCTCCAGAGGCAGGGAAGGGTCAGAATCAACATGAAAATCGATGCTGCTGTCAATGAGAATACCTCAGCAAACATTTGCGCTCGCGCTGAGCCCCGTTTGTCTGCCGAGCTCAGATTTTTTCTTTATCCACCGCTAAAGACGCCCGCGAGCGGGTACGTCAGGGCGCGGCGTTCACGCACATCCCTCCAGACAACGCGCTCCGTTCAAGTGAACACCCAGCGGCGTTTATTCCCGGGGGTCCTCGGCCGACGTGTGATGCTGCGGCTTCGGCGTCGACCTCTTCCTCGTTCACTCTCTGCGTCGTCAGCAGCGGATGTGGAGCAGTTGTAGAGTAAAGCAGGCGTAGTTACTGTACTCTGCTGCTTCTGATCACACATATGGATGCGTGTCCAACATGACTTTACACTGACTGCAACAGCCCATTGCAGCAGTTTGCACCTCAATCAAGGTTGCATTTTTAATATGTTCTTATGGATAACTGCCTTTTTTGCATGTTTGTGTGTTTTCCTTCCTACACGTGTTACGAGCCTGGAGGAAGCTCCATGTGTGTTGGCATGTAATACACGCAGGCTTAATCAATGACACACAGTGCTAAACTCTGCTGTGCTGCGCTGGAGGAGATAATCCTCATCTGAAAGCACTCCAGCGCCCGCCTGGAGATGGTCAACAATCCACGGCCGTCGCCAACAAATCTGCTTTGTAACGACGGACGCGTTGGTGCACGTGCAACGCGCTTTTCGCCGCGTTGCCGCTTGATAGTGGCAATCGCATGCATAACGGCGCCTTCACGCACAGCGCGGTCGGATACGCCCACCCAATCAAATCTCATTCACTCCTGCACATACAGACACATACGCACCCCCGCACGCAGCCTCCCACACGGCACATATCAGATCAGCGAGCTCTGCTACCTGCCCCGATTCCGCCTGGTTATTGGATGTTTGGTTTGTTTGGTTTCCAGTACGACACAATATGAGTGCGGCGCGGCCACGTGTTTGAGCTGCTTTTCTTTATTCCTGCTTTTAATGTTGTTTGGCTGCACAGCCGGGCAGTGGAATTAATTTCCTTTCTGATGGTTTGGTACCAGTGTCTCGGCCAGATGAATTATGCTTTTCCACCATATGTCATTTCCTCCCTGCCTGGCAACACTGGAACCATTTTGGTAACAAGAAAACAAATTATCTTGTGCTGGCTCCCCCTCAGATTCAATTAAAGCAGCGCAGAGTCATTATACAGCGGTACAAAAGGTAGTACAAAAAGCAAAATGATTAATTTATCTAATCATTATTCTATTTACTGTATATTCAATGTGTGATGCTGTCAGTGCGTGACACACATACAAATACCTGCTGCTGGATTCTTACCGGGGTCGAGCAAGTAGCTATTATTTTCTATCCTACGTTTTTAATCACATTGTAGGTCAGACTCAGGTACTTGTCATGTTCAGCTCCATTATGATAACAATCTCCATCACCCACAGGGAAAACATGCACATGTAAGCTAAATGTGTCATTTAATAATATATCACTGTGTATCACAAGGAGCTCTGCTATTAGCATGGTCTGTACTGTTGCTGTGTAGTATATTGGCTTCTGTGTCACAATTAAGTGGGTAGTTGAAGGTGCATTTGTAATAACTTATACAGTATACTGTAATATTCCTGAGAAAATACTGTAATAAGTTGGATGTTTGGAACAAGGAGCGGCCCTTTATTTGGATATTAAAACACTGCCTGTGAATGAAGGGTCAGTACAAATACTCTGCTTGTGTCACAGCTCGTCTCGTACAGAGGCCCGACACCATCGCGGACAACGAGCGTCGTCTTCTCTTCACAGACAAACATAACACACGCCATTAGGTGAGAAAAATGGGCATAGTTGCAAGAGTGCCCTGTCATTGAGGGAGTGCGAGGGAGCTGCCACTCCGGCAGAGACTTAAAACACACTGGTCACTGATGAATTTGGGTCAGACACGCGCTCTCCCAGACACAGACAGTGGCCTGTAGTGAGACACTGAGGACATGAGGGGATGACACCCTGCAGCAGACCCCCCCCCCACTCACTTACAGGACCTCAGCACCACTGTAATATAGCATTAGAATTATTATTATTTAGGCCAAATGCAATGAAACCTAGAACAGTGGCAGCATCCTTGTAGAGAAAGTATTTCAGCATTTAAAGTCTTTCACAGAAAAGTTCTGCTCCAAAATAATGATTCACTTTTTTGTCAACTTGTAGCTAAAAACCCTTTTAGTGCTTTTTTGTATTATTTCTTCTTTGAAAGATGAAGGTGAAGATGCTGCCCCTCTGGCAGCCGGCCAGCAATAAGTGGTTGAGTTATTTAAAAGAAAACGTGGTAGAGATGAACGACCAGTCAGGTTGAGAGATGACACTGAGGGCCGTGTTACCTTCACCAGATTCCTGCAAAGTGAGATGTGAGACAGCAGCTACTGCAGCGTCTCATGATATCTCATCCCCACAAAGAGACTCAACTGCAATCACAAATACACGGATGCTGCATAAATAAATGCACGGCCATTGTGGAGTTTTGTTTTCCAAAATATCTGATCTGCCACAGCTCCTTTAATCCAATGCAACAATCAGACTCGGGAGCACTAGTAAAAATAATAATAATAAATAATATAATAATAATAATAAAAATAATAGTAAAAATAGTCACTTCTCACACAAAGCCTAACAATCTCTCTAACGCGGACTAACACTACACTAAGACAGGAATCTAGACTCTAATGTTACATTCAGGAGACAGTGCTGCTCATCCTGCAGAGCCCTAAGCCTCCACCACCCTCCACCCCCCCATCCCCTCCTCCATCCACTATGTTTGTGTTTTCTGCCAATCCTTTAGGGCCCATTACCTTTATTACACTCCACAGTAATGATGGGGAAGATTGGACATTAAAGGTAAACTAGCTCCATTTTATTCTTTTTTTTCCCTTTTCAGAAACAGTCTCTCTGCTGAATCGTATCTGTGCCTCTTTGATTTGCACATGAATATTTGGAATACAATTAATGCCCCAAGCTACTGTTTGTGTTCCATCCATGAACATACTGATGTATTCAAACACTGGCTGCTCGGTGCCAGATGTTATTTGCAAAACATTAGCGGTAGATTTTATGTTTGGAATGTTTTGAATTATGTCTTTTTTTACTGTCTCGCTTGTTGTGTGATGTACTGGAACAGTATAATAAACAAAACAAATAACAAAATAATGAGATACTTTCTCAAAATAATGACTTAATCTACTAGCTCAAAATATTGACATAAAGTAGTATCATCATTTTGAATAACAAGAGTGAGACACTGTTTGTTACTAACTCATTAGTTTTTAAAAGATGATTATCATTATTATTACTTTATCCAATAGTGGAAACCGGTTCCATAAATACAAAATAGTTCTTGTGCAAGAAGAAGTTTTGATTCTGAACAAATTGCAGACAGTTTCAACAGTTCTTGTTCCTGTGTGGACCAGTCAGCGTCAAGCGCTGCACAGCGACACATCTGAAGGACACTTCATTATATTATTCTCAATTAAAACCTGTCCTCAGCAGCATTAGTCATCTTAGCACTCGTCATTCATACTAATTAGCACTTGCCTTATCCGCCACATGCTGGAAGAGGATATTTCAATATCCCATTAAGCGATTCCAAGATATGCCCTTGATTGACGTTCTCTTAAACCCGGGAAGTAATTGCATTATATGCTTCAGTTTTCTTTTAATAATTTTAGATCTCCTCAGGTTTTCTTTCTGTCTTTTATGTTTAATCTGTGTTAAATGCATTCAAATCAGCAGCGTGTGAGAGGAAAATAAAGAGTAACATAAAAACACATCCTGGCACGTTGTGTGCAAAGACTGGCGACAGACAGAACACGTGTTTACATGAAAATAGCGAGCAGCTAAATGCATCACGCAAACATCAGAATTAGACAAGTCCACAGGAACCACATGTACAGCAGCCAAGTCCTGACCACCTACTATTATTATTACCTCCCACTTATATAGAGGAGTCCAGCGAACAGCACTGTCATTACAAATTTACCATCCGTGTCTATATTCTGCACAGCACACTTGTGCAGGAGCAACTCAGAGCTTGAGTCAATTTGCTGATTTGCTGATTTAAAGCTGTGTAAATGCCTAAAAGGCTCCTCAGCACAGGGATAAGCTCCCTGAGTTGGGTGTCAGCAGATTCCATTAGGAGCCATTTGCTACCGAACGTGAAAGGAGGAGAAGATGTGTTGATGTTGCTGTTGTTGTTGTTGGTGTTGTTGTTGTTGTTTTTGTGTTTCTTCAAATGTCACTTTGCTGCTGGAGGCATCGCCACCATTCTCCTGCACCTGTTCTTTCACTGGATGAGCAGGTGAAAGCTCTGACTCATGACTTACTTACAGTAAATGCGCTTCATTATTTGTGATGAATGTCACCGACTGTTGCTGCGCGTGTGTGTAAACACAGAAGCCACAATCGTCTTGATCACAGCTGCGAAGGCGACTCGCGCTCTCGAACCTCCGTCTTTTGTCTTTGCCCTTTAAAGTATTTACTCCAACGCAGACAATACGCCACAAAATATTAATTACTGTGACAGAACATCTGTTCTCTGCGCAGAAAGGTTTGCTCATGAAAAAGTATTACAAATGTGTCCCACTGCGCTGCACATTCTAAATGGTCCGGTGTAATGAGTTTCTTGTAATGAACGTCCAATGCATGATGATTAATAGTTGTGGGCTGTTATTTGCAGAATGCAATCAGTTATGCTGTAACGTGTCAGACCTGGCTTCTTTCTGTTTGTCATGTAGCACCTGCACAGTGACGCACATTGAACCAGTAGTTTGCATTTTCTATGATTCAGACTCAATCAGCTCGTATTGAGCCCTCGAAAGTGCATTCCTCATGATGTTCTCACACGTTTTTATGCGTCAGTAGTGCTTCAACCACTGTCCTGCTCCTGAAGGGTCTCAACCGTTATTGAAGAGTTGCACTGAAATGTGATGCCGACGTGTGTGATCCCTTCCCACGATTGCTGTCGCTTAAAGATAACGGGGCATTGTGGGAAATCCTGTACCCTCATCAGGTCAGCAAGAGCTCGCATCAACCCTACTTTGTTTACAGCTCAGCTGGTTCCGGAGGACAGAAATGTTTTACCAAGCGCTCCTCCGTCTCACGTACGTCCTCTGATCACAGCAATAACGCCGATACCTCTGCGGCATCAAAGAAAGGTTATTCTATTTGATCTAATGTGACCACTCTCTAATGCCTGTCACTGGCTATATTCTTATGTTTATATCATGCGTTTGGAGGAATCCTCATGAATATTTATGCCCCACTGCAGCTGAATGCTCAGCATGAAATGAAATACTGCACCGCTTGACAGTTGTTTGCCTTGAGACACAAATCTAAATCTACATATTGTCCATCGCATACAAATAGAAGCGCTACAGGCTGGAATCTGGAGGCTGGCTCCATCTAGTCTGTTGAAAGTTGCTGATAGTTGGTTTGGGGACGCGTGCACACAGCGTCTGAAGCGAGGGAACCCTGAGAAACACGCTTGATCCGTTTGCTTTTGCATTTTGTTTGAATGATGCTCTTACGCGTAACATAAGTTGTAAGTTGTATTCTATAAATGAGTGAAACAAGCTTTGTTTTGGCCCTTTCACAGAGAGACGCATG